>NC_143390.1:34969773-35594773 GCF_980474605.1 Leiobunum rupestre
TTCCACTTTGTTTAAAATTACTAAGGCTTGAGTGTAGTTCAGTTACTAAATGCGTTCATATTAAGTGAAGAATAAAAGAACGTCGTTATATTTGCATATATAAAACTTTTTTATTTAATAATAAAAGCAATTAAATACCGTCTGACCGGTTTCGTCGAGCTTAGCCCTTCATCGTCGGAGAATTAAATTGGAAGAGCGATAAAGTTAAAATTATAGTAATAATCAGCTGGGCTAATGACCAAGGCATCACCTTAGGCCATCACCACCTGTAGGTCATCGTGGGTGATCAATCTATGTTCAAACTGTGTAATTGTGCGATCATTTAACTTCTTTTTACGGCATAGCAAATTTATTTTTTTGGTTAATCTAACCAAGTCCCAAGATTTAATTTCACTAACTTCTATATGAATGGTCCGATCAATTTTGTTCCATTTTTCCGGTACACAGTTATTATTAATACGAAGGTATACTTTTATTATTTTAATGCTAATATTTCAATTGAACCTTTATTCAAAAATGACACTCTTGTCAAGATCCAACTTGCACTTGCAAGTTGCAATCATACTGAGAAGTTTACTATCATCCTTGGAAGAAGTATATTTCGACATAAGTATACTTATGAGTAGAAGGAAAGTAAGGTCGACACTCCGATCCCGGGATCGGGATCGTCGGGATCGTCGGGATCCAGGATTTTAGGGGTGAAATGAGGGTAAAACCGTCGAAAAGTCAATGTATTTAGGGTATTTCTCGCGACGATTTGTTTTCCCGTATATCAACATATTATGTCCAGGCCAACTGGTTCATTTATCTACGCTTATCTCGAAAGATACTTGAACGTATATCTTATCGCGTTTTATCATACGGAATAAGTTGAAATGATGTAAAAATTGATAAGCTAGGCGACGCGTGCGCAGATTACCCCGGGGGACGCGGTTAATTTGAATTTAAGAGTGTTTTGACGTCATGGAATATTCGTTGTTAAAGTAGAATGGAAATATTTTTAAACTTCATTTTAATATCATTGTAGTACGCTTGGCACTTGAACCTATCTCACGAGTATTTCTTAAAACGAATATCTCGATCGCGTTTTATCGTACGAAATAAGTTGAAATTATGTAAGTTGTATGATACTTGATAACCTAGGCAGGAAGATAGCGCGCGCGTGCGCGGATTACCTGGGAGGCGCGGATTGCCCGGGCGCGCGGTTAATTTGAATTTAAAACATGGATTCCCTCTCCGAAATAATTCATGTACCCAAAATTGGACCGCAAGTTTTTTTTTCTTTTTAGGGGAATCTCTATGGGAGTTTAACATTACAATAAAGCTAATAGGTCCAGTTAGGGGTACTTTTGGTCCGAAATGGGGTACATAGGGTCGAAAATGGTGACTTTGGTCGTTTTTAGGGTCTAGTTATTTTTTTTTATCCCCCACACTCTCGGTCCAGCTCCCTACTATACGTGTCCATTTATAAAATCAAAATTGAACCGTCATGCATAACCCATATAAACGTAAAAGACGCGGACGTCTTGAAGTCGTTCATTTATCTCGAAAGACACTTGAACGTATATCTTATCAAGTTTTATCGTACGGAATAAGTTGAAATGATGTAAAAATTGATAACCTAGGCGGCGCGCGCGCGGATTACCCGGGGGACGCGGTTAATTTGAATTTAAGAGTGTTTTGACGTGGGCGGCGCGCGTGCGCGGATTTTACGGGGAACGCGGTTAATTTAAATTTAAGAGTGTTTTGACGTCATGGAATATTCATTGTTAAAATGACGTAGAATGGAAATATTTTTAAACTTCATTTTATTATGTCGAGTGATTCAATACTTTAAAGAGATAAACTGTTATATAAGACGCGTGTGGCATTGGGTAGTGGGGGTTTTTCCGGGAACTTTCCCGCATACGAGTGCGTTTACCGCGTATATTTCCGTATAAGGGCGTTTTCCGCGTAGTTTTTAAGCGAATGAGCACGTTTTTCGACACCGGCGCGTTTTGACGTAGTTTTCTGCATTGGGGATCTTGTTTCTTGGTATGTTGATGAAAACTCAGAAAAATTTGAGATATACTAATAAAATATTACTCTTATTGACGGGAATTCTCGTCACTGCTTATCGAATGTATAACACCTTTTAAGGAAAATAAATTTTTGAGACAAGGCTACAATTTAAAGAAGCGTTTTACAGTTCATTTAAAAATCTATTTTTTTTTAAATCATCATTTCGTTCGTAATTGCCTTTCTATCTCTTCAATTTTAAAAGTATCCTAATTAATTCTATATTTTTAACATTAACAAGTCTCCAAATTATACCAACTTTTAACCAATTTTCCCCAATTGTACTAATTTTTAACAGAATTTCCTAAATTATTCTAATTTTTACCATAAGCCAACTTAATTTCAAAACTATTGTCTATTTATGAAAATTGAGTTTTGTACGTATTTGGAATCGTTTCATTTTTATCCCTAAAATGGGTGATTTGTAGGAAATTTATATTATTTTTATTGGCTTTACGATATTTCAAGTTAATTTATAAAATTTATAAATGAGTTTAATTAAATTAATAATTAAGTTAAGCTGGACGTTTTATATTTATTGTGTTCTGTTACTTATAGTCATATGGATTTCCATTCTTTCGAGGAAGTTAGTGAAATAGTGGAAGAGTATAATAGGACGTGGTTAGATATACAAGAAATAAAAGAGCATTTGGACGAAATGGAGAAGCATTTAAAAAAGTGGGAATTGAAGTTAGAAGAAGCTTGTCAAAGGGAAATTGTACTGAGAAATAAAGTTAAAGATATAAAACCAAATACAATTGGTTTGAAAATATTGCAAGATAGTTGGAAGGGAGCAGAGAAGTAAAGGTAATAATATTGTATGTCATTGATTGGCTTAAGACGTGTTATATAAAATATAAAATAAAATATGAAATAAAATAAAATATAAAATAAAATATGAAATGAAATAAAATAAAAAAATATAAAAATATAAAAATATTAAAATTACTAATTTTTAACAGAATTTCCTAAATTATTCTAATTTTTGCCATAAGCCAACTTAATTTTAAAACTATTGTCTATTTACGAAAATTGAGTTTTGTAGATATTTTGAATAGTTTCATTTTTATCCCTGGTTAAAAGTTATTATAATTGGGGGTAAATATAGGTAAAAAGATTGAAAAAATACTTAAAGTAAGCGGTTTTACTGATAAACTCTAAAGGAATTTAACTTTGAAGGGTATCTTAGATTATTGTTTTTAATTTTATTCAAGTTGAAAACGTATTAAGAGTCCTTCAAAGTACTATAAAAGGATTTTATTTACGAACTAAATTCATATTTTCTTCAAACTTTCAATTCGCTTTTATTACTATTTAAATACGGTAAAATATAATTCTTATACACAAATATAGTCAGAAAGATACTATAAAACACTAAAATTAAAATTAAATAAAATTTGTGTGGATAAGATTTGTAAATATCATTTTGAAACTAATAACTTTCATGTGAGCTCTGTTATTGAGATTGTTATTCCAATAAAGCAATTCTTTGGGTAGTGGGGAGGTTTTCCGGGAATTTTCCCGCATACGAGTGCGTTTACCGCGTATATTTCCGTATAAGGGCGTTTTCCGCGTAATTTATCCGCGAATGAGCACGTTTTTCGACACACCAGCGCGTTTTCCGCGTAGTTTTCCGAATTGGGGATCTTGTTTCTTGGTATGTTGATGAAAACTGAGAAAAATTTGGGATATACTGATAAAATATTACTCTTATTGACGGGAATTCTCGTCACTGCTTATCGAATGTATAACACCTTTTAAGGAAAATAAATTTTTGAGACAAGGCTACAATTTAAAGAAGCGTTTTACAGTTCATTTAAAAATCTATTTTTTTTTAAATCATCATTTCGTTCGTAATTGCCTTTCTATCTCTTCAATTTTAAAAGTATCCTAATTAATTCTATATTTTTAACATTAACAAGTCTCCAAATTATACCAACTTTTAACCAATTTTCCCCAATTGTACTAATTTTTAACAGAATTTCCTAAATTATTCTAATTTTACCATAAGCCAACTTAATTTCAAAACTATTGTCTATTTATGAAAATTGAGTTTTGTACGTATTTTGAATCGTTTCATTTTTATCGCTAAAATGGGTGATTTGTAGGAAATTTATATTATTTTTATTGGCTTTACGATATTTCAAGTTAATTTATAAAATTTATAAATGAGTTTAATTAAATTAATAATTAAGTTTCGTTCGTATATTGAATCGGTATTTATTTATAATAATTTTTTTCACCTAGATTAATTTTTTATCCCCCACACTCTCGATCCAGCTCCCTACTATACGTGTCCATTTATAATATCAAAATTGAACCGTCATGAATAATCCATATAAACGTAAAGGACGCGGGCGTCTTGAAGTCCAAGTTTCGTTTCCACTGAAATAGAAAGGGGTCTTTCTGGTAACCTAACTTTTAACATTGCTGGACGTTTTATATTTATTGTGTTCTGTTACTTATAGTCATATGGATTTCCATTCATTCGAGTAAGTTAGTGAAATAGTGGAAGAGTATAATACGACGTGGTTAGATATGCAAGAAATAAAAGAACATTTGGACGAAATAAAAAAGCATTTAAAATGAGTTTTGTAGATATATTGAATAGTTTCATTTTTATCCCTGGTAAACTTAGAAGTTAGTTTGTATGAAATACTTATTAATACCTGAAAAATGAACTTTAGAGTGGATAAGATTTGTAAATATCATTTGAAACTAATAATTTTCACGCTTTATTTAAGTCAAGCAATTACATTTTTAAAAATGAAAGAAGTTAAACAATATATCAAGGTATTACACTCAGGTAAAAAAAATAATTGCATTATGTTTTTATATTTCTTTCTTAATTACAGTGATGCTTAAAAGCAAACCTCAAATCTAGAAAACAAAGTTTTTTTTTTAACAAGGGATAAATTTATTTAAATAGATGCTTTGGTGACATCTAACGGCGGCAATGGAAAATAATAAACGAAATACTAAAAGTATCATGTGTTATTAAAATTTTAATTGCTATATTATATTTATGGTATGTACTTGAACCCATTATGGTATTTGAAATAGCTTAATATATGAAGAAAGTAAACATATTTCTTAAAGCATAGAAAACGTTATTATTTTTATAATTTATTAATTAACTATTAATATGATTTCATTATTTACATAGGGTTCTTAGTTAAAAAGATCCAAGTACCTTTAAAGCTCACCAATACATAAATGTAATATTTAGTTGCATAATGTTATCGGTATTTATATTATCAATAAACACAAAAATACAAAACCTGATACATTAAATTATGCATTTGTACTTTAAACAATGAAATGAAATGAAATGTTTTATTTAACGTGCACGTCAACAGTACATAGGTACCTTCTAGGACCTGCACGGGCAATTACATATATTGAAAGAGCATAGTTTAAGTTTTTTAGGAGTTTAAGTACATTGGTCGAAATCTTTGAGGTTTACATACATCAAAGTTACAGAATATTGGTTAAATATACAAGAGTTATAATACATTGGTCGATAAATATTTGTGTTTTACGTACATTAAAAGAACATGGGTTAAATTTAGAGGTCCAAATTATCGTAGTTTTAAGATATCAGAGTATTTACAGGAGAATATGTCAATTTTGACACTAAATTCATTACATGTTAACTGAAACCGTATAAAGGAGATGATTCTTTGGAGTTTTGGAAGGTTATTTTTCGCCTAGCGTTAAATTGTGGTACATGAAAGTTAAGAGAGGGTGTTAGCTCACTTAGATTCGGTTTAAATAGAATCTTTTTTAAAAACAATAGTTCACGTTTGGACGCGTACAGTCGTATGGTTTCCAGGCCTAAGTGGTGTAGTAGGAACTCGCGGTCATATGGCAGGCGATATAAGAAATGGGTATGCGCAAGCTCTAAGAATTTATTTTGGATATTTTCGATTTTCTGAATTAAATAACAAGCGCAGCCTCACCAAGAAAGCATGTCGTACGTTATTTTCGATCTCACGAGACTTATGTATAGAGTTTTGAAACAAGTCATGGAATTTAGTTGCTTTGCTAGACGGAGGGTGGCAAATAGCGTGCGTTTGGCACGCCCAGCCACATTCACTACGTGTTCGCGAAAGTAGAGTCCGGCGTCCAATATTATCCCCAGATCTTTCAGGCTATCGGTACGCGGTATAATCTTGCCGGTGATAGCGTAATTGAACAAACATTTTGTAGTCTTCCTCGTGAATGTCACTAGTTGGCTTTTGGTTTCATTGACCAACAAGTTATTTTTGGCACACCAGGTTGATACTGCAGTAATGTCGCTTTGTAAATTTTCGCAATCTGTACGGGTTTTGATATTTTTGTATAATTTATTATCATCCGCAAATTGTTTGATTTTAGAGTGTTGGGCAACGTACGGTAGGTCGTTCGCGTAAATATTATATAATAAAGGGCCTAGGGAACTTCCCTGAGGTACACCACAGGTAGTGGGAAAGGAAATGTCGGTGAGGTGACCATTGCATTTGATGATGTTGATGCGATTCTTCAGATAACCCTCTACCCACAGAGAAGCTTTGCCGACTAACCCATACCAATTTAATTTGTGCAATAGGAGCGGGTATGAACTCTATCAAAAGCCTTCGACAATTCGATTGACAGCACGTCTACTTGGCCTTGGTTAAGAACGGGCGGAAATACATCGTTCAAGAACGTGACATGATTCGTTTCGACAGATCGTGACTGCAAAAACCCATGCTGCGTTTCAGAAAAGTTGGGTTTAAACCAATTATAGAGTATCGAATGCATGACCGAGTCAAAGATCTTTGCGAAGCAGCAGAGCAAGGATATGGGTCTATAGTTCTTGACATCTCCCGCGAAACCGTTCTTAAAAATCGGTGACACCGCCACAATCTTCCAAAGAGACGGGAACGTACCCGTTTCCAGGGACATGTTAAAGATGTGGCAAAGGATCGGGGTGAAGATATCAGAGCAGCCCTTTAATATAAATAGTGGGATATCGTCCACCCCAGTCGAATTGGTTAACTTGAGCTTTTTAATAGCTGTTTTTATGTGAGCTTCGGTTATATGCACATGTGATAGAGTGCTAGCTGGGACTATGCTATTAGGAAATTGATAATTAGTAGTATTCGTGACGGTGTCTGATGCAATGTTTTTAAAATTTTCCGAAAATTCTCTCGCTAGGGCAGCGGGGTCGGTCGTGATCTTTGAATTGATTTGAAGAGCGATTGGAGGTGTTTGATTTTTCAGTCTTTTGTTGACGAATGTCCAGAGGTGCTTTGGATTCTTTAAGGATTTCTCATAGGTCGAGTTAGCATGGTGGGTTTTAGCGTATTGTAACAGTTGTTTTACGTCCTTTCGGAGTTTTTCGTACTCCACTTGGTCCTCCGACCTGCCTAATCGCTTGGATTTGCGGTGGTAATAGTCTTTCTTTTTTAGGGCTTTATTAGTTCATCTGTAAACCAGTGTGGAAACTTAGTGGTAGCTCTTCCCCTCGTTTTGGGAATGTGAGTTGACATTGCCTTCTGGACTTGGAGTGTGAGGTAATCAACACACTCATTCACATCTCTTGAGTTGTAGATCGGTGACCAATCCAACGAGTTAAGTTCCTTATATAGGCTGAGATAGTCACCTCGCCGAAATTTATAGGTCTTTTTCGGTTGAGAGCCAGAGTTGGGGATGTTGCTATGATAGGTAATCAATAGTGGAGGATGGGCAGTGTCAATCGGTACTAGATACGTATTGGCTTCCTCGGTGGTAACTAAAGAGTTGTTTACCAGTACAAGATCTAGAATATTACCTTTAGCGTTGCGAATGGCGTTTAGTTGCGATAAGTTACACCCCGCACAGAAATCTAGCACTGCTTGTGCCTTGGTGCGAATATTTGGATGGCAGTCCAAGTTAGAAGTGATTGACCAGTTGATGCCAGGGACATTGAAGTCGCCAACTAATATTAATTCGTCAGTTATGGTGGAGAGTTTTGAGGAAAGGGCCGTAAGGTTAAGTTTAACCTCGTCAGGTTTGAGTCGTGGCGATAGGTAGAGGTTGCCAATTATAAGGGTAGTATTGTTCGTGGTTTTCACCTGTACGAAAACACTTTCATTTATTATTTCTAGGTCAGTTCGACGAAGGATAGTGAATTTTTTTTTAAAGCAATAAGTGCTCCACCTCCAAGAGCCGGCTCGTTTATCGGTGACAGTCTATCCGAGCGGTGTACAGTGTAGGAAGAAGGTATAAAGTCCGTAGTAAAATGGGTGTCTGTGAGCCAGGTCTCAGTTAAACATATGATATCGAATTCGTTGAGTAGTATATTTGTATAAAGTTCGTTTAATTTTATGCGGAGACCGCGAACATTTTGATAAAAAATTTCGGGATTATTATTCGAATTATTGGTCGTCATTACTAGTGCTGGGACGGGTTTTAGAAATCTTCAACTGGGTTGGGCTTGAGGTCATGGGCGAAATTTTACTCAGAGTGTCAAATTCTGTTGGTGTGGGCGTGATGTCATTGGAGATGGAAGCCACGGACTCGGACTCGTGTTTTCTATCCTTGTATAACGGCCCAATAAATTGGTTAAGTAGGCAATCGTTCGGCCATGTGGTGACGTCCATGAGGGTGTTGAACTCCGATTCCTCGGCTGATACGTAGAAAGAGGAATAAGAGGGGTAGCGGGTTTTCAGGCGAGAGCATTCGACGGTTAGTAGGGAATTTTCAGACTCTAGGCATTCTTTGAGGTCCTTGGAAGATAGTTCCGGATGTAGCCTCGTGACAAACACGGCCCGTCGACGAGGTTTCAAGACTTTCGGGACCGCCTTTAGAGAGGTGTTGGAGTTTGAACCCTTTAATTTTAATTTAAATTTTTCGTCGGATCGTTTAGTTTGACAATTATCTTGATGACGTCCTTCATCTTGAAGAATGGTTCGTGGTTTAGTCGAATTGCTGCTTTTTATTGCTTTAGAGTAGCCAGTGTGGCTCGCAGGCCGACTGCTATCTGACATTGCCGAGGCGGTTTGTCCTGCGATGGTAGCATAGGAATTTTCTAGTGTCGTGACGCTGCATTGAGAGGAAAGTGGTCCCTTTTCTAATAAGCGGATAGTTTCAATAGGATCGTTAGGAAGGTTTTTATTAGCTAAAAGCTGTTTTAGTTCACGGTTTTCCGTTTTTAGGGAGTCTATGTCTAGTTGCATGGTTGTCAATCGCTTCAGGATTTCTACGACTGCTTCCTGCAAGGTAGTCTGAACTGAGTCCTTGTCACGGGTCAGGCTATCGATTTTATGGAACTCATTTAGTATTTCATTTAGGATTGGCGGAGTTAGTGAGTCGCCTAAGTTAAGAGGACAGTTAGTGGCGCCTAGATCGGAGCTCGTCGAGGAGTCTAGCTGCTGACCGCCGGCCTTTGAAGGCTGATTGCTTGCGCGGCGACAGGCAGCGCAGACATAGCTGTCGTTTTTCTGCAATTTCTCGAACTCTTGTACATTAATTTTAGTGCATGATAAATGGATCTTCTTTCTGCACCTGTTACATTCAAGCCTTGACTGTTTGCCGTAAAATGGCTTAGCACATTTAAAACACGGTATTTGGGAACCTGCCATCGCGGCTTCACCACTTAAGCGAGGAGACCATTAAAAATAGTATGTATTTACATTAAACAATACTAAAATAATTAAGTCATTCATAAAGTTAATATTTCAAAAGTCAAGTTAAAAAGCTCGTGCGGTGAAGAGAAGAGAGAATTAAAATCCTCTACGCTTCTCGAGTGAATGGAGAGCGCGCGCGAAGAGTAGAATTTAAAACTCGTGAAAATAACCGACAATAAAATTTAAAAAATAGGCCCAAAAAATATAATTGTTAACAGATAAATTTAGTAATAACTACACCAATACTCAACCGATATGGTTAAATGAGGTATCGATACGACGGTCTTGAAAACGCACACACGACAAATATAAACATAGAAGCACAAAGAGCGATTCGCGGGTAAAAATGAAGAAATGCCGAGAAGTCACCAAAAATGGGCGAAATGTTCTCCAACTTCAAAAGGTGAGAGATCCGGCGGATAAAATCGTACGGTAGAACCGATAGTACTACCTTGTAGCTAAGGCTACGGGCTCCAAAACTCACACAAAGAACGTTGGGGTCACAGATCACTTTGACGAGATATCGCGTCTAGACGCCAACCCCGCACCTTGGAAAACGGCGGCTAAAAGCCGTATTTGATGACCGTGTCGCTTGAGCACTTGTAACCTGCATTTGAAATTATATAGCATAAAAACCCACAGCTTATAAATAAAATTACATCAAGGTTTTCAAATCAGTATTATCAGTTAAAAGAATTAAATTATTTGCATTGTGTTTTATATTCTTCAATTGTGTTGAAATCCATACGGTAATAAGGATCAAAACGCGATAATATAAAAATGTTGTGCAAAACTAATCCTTTATCGAAAAGTCATCTTAGTATTGTTGCTATTACAGTATGAACAAAACGATAACCAAAACTAAATCCTATTCCCCATTTTTCTTTCTTATGGTGAAGGACGAGGTTTTTCTTGTAGCATTTACGGATGGAGGTTCAAAAGAAATCTGGAAAATTCGTTCGCTATGTCATTTTCTGTTCAGCTGTAGAACGAATAATCGTAATCTTATCATTTCATGGTAATTAAAGCAAATTTAAGCTGTACCACACGGTCTTCGCTCCGATAAACGAAGGTATGCTCTATCCAAATGTATACAGATGGAAATTAAATTTAAAAAAAATTAGATACGCAGACAGAATAATATAGGCACGCTGCTTAAATCGTTTATAATATTTTATAAAAAGTACACTGGTTGTTTGCAAAAACATCTGCCACCTTTAATTACTATAAATATTATTTATTAAACAGATATTAAAAACATTATTATTTATTTTAATTTTCTATTCAGAACTGTTTTATATACAACTTACTTATCTCTTAATCATAGTTTCGTACCTTTGGAAAAATTATAAATATTGTAAATTTGTGCAGAAATTATCTCCAAATGGCTATGGACAGATAAATTTACCAAATAAATTAATATTTTCTTCAATAAATTAACTTGAAATATCGTAAAGCCGATAAAAATAATATAAATTTATTACAAATCGCCCATTTTAGAGATAAAAATGAAACGATTCAAAATATCTACAAAACTTAATTTTCATAAATAGACAATAGTTTTAAAATTAAGTTGGCTTATGGTAAAAATTAGAATAATTTAGGAAATTCTGTTAAAAATTAGTAATTTTAATATTTTAATATTTCTTTTCATATTTTATTTCATTTTATTTTATATTTTATTTTATTTCATATTTTATTTTATATTTTATTTTATTTCATATTTTATTTTATATTTTATTTAACAGGTCTTAAGCCAATCAATGACATACAATATTATTACCTTTACTTCTCTGCTCCCTTCCAACTATCTTGCAATATTTTCAATCCAATTGTATTTGTTTTTATATCTTTAACTTTATTTCTCAGTACAATTTCCCTTTGACAAGCTTCTTCTAACTTCAATTCCCACTTTTTTAAATGCTTTTTTATTTCGTCCAAATGTTCTTTTATTTCTTGCATATCTAACCACGTCCTATTATACTCTTCCACTATTTCACAAACTTCCTCGAATGAATGGAAATCCATATGACTATAAGTAACAGAACACAATAAATATAAAACGTCCAGCTTAACTTAATTATTAATTTAATTAAACTCATTTATAAATTTTATAAATTAACTTGAAATATCGTAAAGCCAATAAAAATAATATAAATTTCCTACAAATCACCCATTTTAGGGATAAAAATGAAACGATTCCAAATACGTACAAAACTCAATTTTCATAAATAGACAATAGTTTTGAAATTAAGTTGGCTTATGGTAAAAATTAGAATAATTTAGGAAATTCTGTTAAAAATTAGTACAATTGGGGAAAATTGGTTAAAAGTTGGTATAATTTGGATACTTGTTAATGTTAAAAATATAGAATTAATTAGGATACTTTTAAAATTGAAGAGATAGAAAGGCAATTACGAACGAGATGATGATTTAAAAAAAAATAGATTTTTCAATGAACTGTAAAACGCTTCTATAGATGGTAGCCTGGCCTCAAAAATTTATTTTCCTTAAAAGGTGTTATACATTCGATAAGCAGTGACGAGAATTCCCGTCAATCAGAGTAATATTTTATTAGTATATCTCAAATTTTTCTGAGTTTTCATCAACATACCAAGAAACAAGATCCCCAATGCAGAAAACTACGTGAAAACGCGCCGGTGTCGAAAAACGTGCTCATTCGCTTAAAAACTACGCGGAAAACGCCCTTATACGGAAATATACGCGGTAAACGCACTCGTATGCGGGAAAGTTCCCAGAAAAACCCCCACTACCCAATGCCACACGCGTCTTATATAACAGTTTATCTCTTTAAAGTATTGAATCACTCGACATTATAAAATGAAGTTTAAAAATATTTCCATTCTACGTCATTTTAACAATGAATATTCCATGACGTCAAAACACTCTTAAATTTAAATTAACCGCGTCCCCCGGGAAATCCGCGCGCGCGCCGCCTAGGTTATCAATTTTTACATCATTTCAACTTATTCCGTACGATAAAACTTGATAAGATATACGTTCAAGTGTCTTTCGAGATAAATGAACGACTTCAAGACGCCCGCGTCTTTTACGTTTATATGGATTATTCATGACGGTTCAATTTTGATTTTATAAATGGACACGTATAGTAGGGAGCTGGATCGAGAGTGTGGGGGATAAAAAAAATAATCTAGACCCTAAAAACGACCAAAGTCACCATTTTCGACCCTATGTGCCCCATTTCGGACCAAAAGTACCCCAAACTGGACCTATTAGCTTTATTGTAATGTTAAACTCCCATAGAGATTCCCCTAAAAAGAAAAAAAAACTTGCGGTCCAATTTTGGGTACATGAATTATTTCGGAGAGGGAATCCATGTTTTAAATTCAAATTAACCGCGCGCCCGGGCAATCCGCGCCTCCGAGGTAATCCGCGCACGCGCGCACTATCTTCCTGCCTAGGTTATCAAGTATCATACAACTTACATTATTTCAACTTATTTCGTACGATAAAACGCGATCGAGATATTCGTTTTAAGAAATACTCGTGATTTAGGTTCAAGTGCCAAGCGTACTACAATGATATTAAAATGAAGTTTAAAAATATTTCCATTCTACTTTAACAACGAATATTCCATGACGTCAAAACACTCTTAAATTCAAATTAACCGCGTCCCCCGGGGTAATCTGCGCACGCGTCGCCTAGGTTATCAATTTTTACATCATTTCAAATTATTCCGTACGATAAAACGCGATAAGATATACGTTCAAGTATCTTTCGAGATAAGCGTAGATAAATGAACAAGTTGGCCTGGACATAATATGTTGATATACGGGAAAACAAATCGTCGCGAGAAATACCCTAAATACATTGACTTTTCGACGATTTTACCCCCATTTCACCCCTAAAATCCTGGATCCCGACGATCCCGATCCCGGGATCGGAGTGTCGACCTTACTTTCCCTCTACTCTTATGGTATTACAATTTCCCTTTTTCCGACTATACATGGCGGTTTATGAAGGGTAATAATATACAACAAAAATTGGTTCAACGTTTTGAAACCATGACGCCATAAGGAGAGAATGACTTCGACCAATCTTTTTCAAAAGTCAACGATAAAAGAAAAATTCAATATTGCAATGTTATTAAGTCTGTCAATGTATATGCCGCATAATAATGGGCTTAATGGTGAGCCCATCGCAATTCCACTAGTTTGTATATAAATTTAACCGCTTGCTCTAAAAAATTTGTTTTTATACATAGTTCAACTAGCGAAATACAATCTACAATTTCAAGGGAGTTTAAGATTTTATCAATTAAACGTTGTCCAAAATCTTTTATCGCGTTTACAACAGGAACACTTGAGAAAAAAAGATAACATGTCAAGGGATACAGAGAGATCATCTTGACCCATTTCAGTGTTTTTTCCTAAATGAACTTTTTGGATTTATTACTGGAAAATTTGTGTTTGTTTTCTAAGTGGTCAAATTTTAACGACAAATTTGGGTATTGGATATGCCGAAGAATTAACGTTTTCCACGATAGGTCGAAATTTTGAGGTGGGTCTGTACAGTTTTAAGAAAATTTAACAAATGTTGAAAAATTATATTTGAAAATAAAAAGTTATACCTTTTCTGTTAATGTTCTCTTTCTTTTCCTTTTATTTGTTTCGATATTATACACTTTCTTAAAGATTTGATTGTGAAAATATTATAGACACCTTCAATCTCAAACCCGATGATGGATCCGAAACTAGTAAAAATGTAAGACTTTATTAACTATTAATACACTCTTCCGCTTACGCTGACTTTCTAATTTTCAGTGAAGCGTAACATGTATCGATGGTTCTGTGGTAGAACGCTCTCCTGTTATGCAGGGGTGCTCATGTTACTATTTCTAATTGACAATAAGACGTATAGCGAAATTATTTGGTGTAAACCCTGCCATTTGGACGTTGAAACGTTGACCTTAGCTCTCAGCACTCGGTCCATCCCAAAAGTCAATAACTAGTAGAAGTTGGAGAATAGTTAACCAGTACATACAAAACACAAACACACATTTCATTCAAGAAGACAATACGAATAAACACACGACCAAACACGACACGACACACGAATGGCTATCGTAAGCTTCTTAATTTTCAAAACCACGTAACCGCCTAACTATGTACACAATCCGCAGAAAAAAAACAGAAACGTGGTTTTAGAAATAATGGCGTTTTAAACAAGTCGGTCAAGACCGTAATATTACCTCTCCTCGGAGTGGATTTATTCGGCTTACAACACTATAACTACGCTTAATCAAAACTGTTACGACGGCGATAAATTTGTTTTTAGAAATAAGAAAGCGGGCCGTAATTTTAAAATTGAACCTATTATTGTTACTAAGAAGAAACAGTAGCACAGGCTAAAGGCGTTTTTTCACCAGAACCTCTGATTGTAATAACAGGATACCGTGTACTTGATTCATAGAAAAATATTTAATAATAACCCAATCAATCAGGCTTCAGAGCAAAAATAACGAATAGAAAAATATAAACTAACCCAATCGATCAGGCTTCAGAGCAAAAATAATCCATAAACAAATATATAATTTTAACTCAAGCGATCAGGCTTCAAAGCAAAAAAAATAATAGAAAAATTTATAATAATAACCCAATCAATCAGACTTCAGAACAAAAATAACGAATAAAAAAATAGAAACTAACTCAATCGATTTGGCTTCAGAGCAAAAATAACCCATAAACAAATATATAATAATAACTCAATCGATCAGCCTTCAAAGCAAAAATAACCCATAGAAAATATATAATAATAACCCAATCTATCAGGCTTCAGAGCAAAAATAAGGATAAAAAAATATAAACTAACTCAATCTATCAGGCTTCAAAGAAAAATATAACGCAATCAAGCCACAAATTACAAATATTTTAGAAACTAAGCAATATAAAATGTAATTATAGTAAAAAGTACAACAAATTACCATTCACCAATTCAAACTGTCGACGTTACTACATTGCAACCGGATAAAATTAAGAATACGATGAATACACTTTAAAATCTCCTCTAACACTGGGGGCTAGATTCTGCTGGTCCCCGGTTAACCACGGTTAAGCTTAACCGGCGGTTAAGAGTTCTCATAGGCTGAAGTGGCCGTGACGTATGCCTATTGTAATTGGCTCCAGAAAATTAAAGGGGGAATGGTTTATCCGGGGAATTTGGCGTTATCTCTGATGTAATTCCGGGGGAAAGAACTTTTAGTTTAGAGGCGCCGTCTGTCTTTGAGCGCGAAAACTAACATCATGCAAATTCGAACGGAAGTGAGCTTGTCAAAAGGTCACGTTCAACCGGAAAAAGTTCCAAAGGTCACTTCAAATTTCAAAATGGCGTGCGAAGCTGCGAAAAATGTCCCTCGAACGTGTATGTTAGTGTCGTGTATTAATTTGCAAAAATGTCGAGAAAAATAATATGTAAACCGTAATTTACACGTTCTGGAGGTTGAAAAATTAGTTATGGAGTGCATATTTTTACGAAGAAGGTATATTTGAAGGTTTCAGGTTACTCGAAATCGTGCAGAAGTGTAGGCCTCTAACCCTTGCCTATTGTAAACAAATTAAGACCTTCGTTTGCTAGCTGAAGAGGTTTTATCTTCAAAAGTAAGATAACTACACTTGTTATAAGGTATAATTCTTAGACTAATTAAGTACTTTTAGATCTCGTTCATGCCACTCCCAACATCGGCGCTATTGCCTGTAAATACGTCGCGATGAAACCTCCAAAGTGCAAACAAAATGACGGTATGCATAAGAATGGAAATCACTCAATAAACGAAGAACAGCTATGAATATTTTCATGTTGAGAAATATTTTTATTTTAACATTTGTATAGTAGCTTGATGGTTTTGGTTTCATACAATCGCCTGGTCTCATTTGAAGGAATGGTATAAAATCTCATCTTCTAATAATAATAATAATTACACGTTTTCAAACTTCTTTCTTGCAGAGTTACAAACTGCCAGACAATAATTGAAGCTATTGACTTTGTGTGTGTCAATATCAATTCCTTCGCAGTAAATAATAACAAATATGGATAAGAGAGGCGAATATAACATAATCATTCAATTGGTATCAGTATTTTCTTAGGGTTAAAATGGTGCAAAAGTTCAGTATTAGGTTTTTAATAATAACCAATTGTTTATAACATTAGGAGTTGACAGGCTGGAAACACGACTAATTTTTTGGTGCATTGGGTTTACTTTCATCACGTTTACTTGTGTCAAAATTAAGGATAAATCAGGATATTAATTCTGTAGGGATGTGATGCAAATTAATTAATCAAAATATTAAACTTTCAATGTAAGGTTTGCATAATAAATGAGTAATTTACTATTTAATTATTATTTACAGTTAAATAAAAATCATTAAAATTATTATCTTCGTTTCAGATGGGCCACGCATGAACTATAGCAGCTGCGGTTGAATATCAGTGACATGACAAAGTTATATTTGATATAATTATTTATTGTAAAAATATTTTGCCCTTTAATATCACAAGGGAAACTGTTTTTCAAAAGTGTTTAAAACATTTTCCTCTTATCACTAGTAATGTGCACTCTCAAGCTTTAGAAGCTGAGAGACACAAGGCGAGTTTCACGAATTAAATTTAAACTATGCATTTTAGCCACAGAAATGTTTTAACCCTCGAAAACCAAAAAGAGTGTAGGGTGATATAAAATTTTTCACCAAAGAAATTGAAGTGTGGGTTAGCTTTTTTTTAATTAGTTTATGATGGGGAGAGTAGATTAATTTATTTGCATAATCACTTAAATCGTTAGATAGTTCAAACATTTTAAAAGAAGTTTGTGTTAGATACGAATGTATCAGGGAAAAGGCAGATATGGATTTACTGTTCCAATGCTATGCATGTAGTTACTTATATTAAGTGTTTCCTTTCTATTAGTGATGGGCCTTATCCGATATGATTTTGGTATTGGTTATCGATAAGCGGTTTACATTTAAATTACCGATCTTTTCAAACTAATATTCTCAAAAACAAGGCAGATGGCGCCACTAAGATTTGATATTGGTAATAATCAGTATCTATACATTTTTAAAAGCAGTGTAGGTTTAATTACCCTATCGGCCAACATTATTATTGCGGAGAATAAGTTATTCTGCCCCCCCCCCCCCCTTAATGCTGTTGTGGTTAAGTATTCTATGGTATTTTTGGTCATGGATGTTGGTATCATTTGTTTCTGTTGGCCTAAAATTCATAAATCTGCTAATATTTTCAAAATCTTCCTACCTTCTTGCAATTAGCCTTTTCAGTTTACATAGAGCCACGTTGTGGCAAATGCAAGAAGCTCGTAAGCTGCTGGATTTTCGTCTGCTAAGCAGATGCTTTTTTGAAAAACCGTCTGCTTAGCAGACGAAAATCCAGTAGTTCATGAGCTTTTCTCATTTGCCAATACGTGGCTCTATGTAAACTGAAAAGGCTAATTGGAGTTAATAAACTAACTTTTTTCCTAATGCATACTACCATAAGTATATTATATCAAAAGTATGCATACTACCATAAGTATATTATTATTTCAAAAGTATATGTCTTGTAAAATGTTCGCATATGAATAGGTAGTGTCATATTTATAGTAAAATCTTATAGACGGATGATACTAAGAATTGTTACTTTCAAAACAGTCAATTCTGCATAGAAGACCAATTATGTCACCGAAGAGAAAAGCATATTTATGAAAAGGTGATGAAGTTAATAGGCTATAGCTGTCTAAAAAGTTTAGGAAAGTTGATATGCCCAAACTTACTTTACGCATATATTAGTTTTAAATATAATATATTTTATCCGATCACAATACCCATTTTTCGCAGTGGTAAATCAGTAGCAATATATTTTCAGTTTATTACTGATACTGATATTTTCCAATTAATAAAGTTATGAAACTTGAAGCTGAACATTGCTACACTAAAATCATTGACCATACACCAAACTTTCAAGGACACACAATCTATCCAATATTTGAAAAAATTAATATCGGCAAGCAATATTATATCGGTTTGAGCCCAACACAAGTTAAAAAATACAAATTATTGAATAAACTTATCGACTGTTGAGCTCTTTGTTGATTTAAAGCTAATTATGATATTTTAGAGTATAAAGGATATTCTAATAAAAATAATTCCAAGCCATTAGCATCTCCAGTTAATTGAGTCACACCACCCTTAAAATAAGGCAACTATCTTATTTGGCTGTGAGTTATTGACACCCCTTACTCTAAAGAGCTTATCGGTTAATTAAATTAAAGTGCCAATGAAGATTGAAACATTAATATCAATTATTCCCAAAGTAGCCCTTAGGAATTCCATTTCAATAAACTTGATACGGTTGCAACAGTCACATCAGTTGAACAAATCGTAAATTCTTTTAGACCTCTGAACTGGCAAATTTGCAACTATGTGTATTATTTCTGAAAACCAGGAAAACTATTTTTGAAGAGTAGCTCTTAACAAGTTTGTCTTTCACCATCTTTGCTGAAAATGTTCTTCGAAGGAGAATGAGAAGTGGTCACTCTCTGAAAATCGTGAGACTAAGTGGGTTCGCTTACCCTGTAAGAAAAAAATTGGTTACTTTTTCACATAGTGTTACCTAAAATATGGACATCATACTTAAGCTCGATGTATAGTGTGACATTTTCTGTCTTGAAGCGTGTCAAGTTTTGTTAGAATAAACAACATTATACAATTTGTTTAGTTAATGTTTCCATTCAATGAAGCTGATGTAAATGAATGCGTCATGGGTAATTACAGACCCCCAAGCCACCTTCTAAAAATAGGTACCATTATTACAAATGTTAAAATACAAATACTTCTCAACATGAAAATGTTCATACCAGTTCTTCGTTTATTCAGTAATTTCCATTCTTATCCATACCGTCATTTGGTTTCCGCTTTGGAAGTTACATCACGACACTTTTACAGGCAATAGTGCCAAAGTTAGGAGTCTAATCGTAGTACATTGGCATGAACGAATCTATAAGTACTAAGTAATTAGTCTAAGAATTAAACCTTATAACAAGTGTACTTATCTTACTTACTCGGCTTGAAAACAAAGATCTTAGTTTAAAATAAGGCAAGGGTTACAGGACTATATTACTGCACGATTTCCAGTAACCTGAAACCTTCAAACATACCTTCTTCGTAAAAATATGCACTCCATACCTAATTTTTCAACCTCCAGAACGTGTAAATTACGGTTTACATATAATTTTTCTCGAAATTTTTGCAAATTAATACACGACACTAACATACACGTTCGAGGGACATTTTCCACAGCTTCACACGCTATTTTGAAATTTAAAGTTACCTTTGGAACTTTTTCCGGGTGAACGTGACCTTTTGACAAGCTCACTTCCGATCGAATTTCCATGATGTTAGTTTTCGCGCTCAAAGACAGAAGGCGCCTCTAAACTAAAAGTTCTTTCCCCCGGAATTACATCAGAGATAACGCCAAATTCCCGGGGGAAACCTTTCCCCCTTTCATTTTCTGGAGCCAATTACAATAGGCATACGTCACGGCCACTTCAGCCTATGAGAACTCTTAACCGCCGGTTAAGCTTAACTGTGGTTAACCGGGGACCAGCAGAATCCGGCTGTGGATGATTTCGCAGGGAAAAAAAGGTTAAAAAACAAAGAAAATTATGAAACAGGAACAAACCAACAATACGGAAAAATAGACAAAAAACAACGTTATCACGATCAGTAAAATAACATAACACCCTTCCTTTGTCTTAAACACAAATTCTTATTATATTAGAAAAAAAGCGTATCCAGAAAAAAATAAACCTACTGAAGGCATATCAAGTTTATTTCGAGACCAAATCAGACTAAAAATCAGGACAAATAACGAGTAAAGAAAATGACATTGATAGCATCAAAAGTAACATAAGACCCAAAAGTATTTCAGAACTGTATAGTAATTAATGAGAATTTGTCCTAAAGTAAAAAAGGAAAACGAAGAGGGAGTCGGAAAATACGTCATTAAAATCGAGATACTCGAGCGCTACCGTGTGAGGCGGCTTAGAACTAATAGTATTCCTACGCGAGCTGTGCGCTAGTAAAATGGTGCCAATTCTCTGTGCATCTAAAATGTATCAGGTTGCGGCTTAAAGAGTTTCAAGCTAATGGCCAAGTTATAAAACAATGTGATGCTAAATACATTGAAACATTTTATTTATAACAAAGCTTTAACAAAGTTAGCCTTGTCTCAACGTCACACACATTCAAAATACGCAGAAGTAACGTTATACTACACCCAATTCAATATCAAACATAAAAGTAACACAAACAAAAACTAAATAAACATCTACTTAAGGTGTTTATAATCTTCGCACCCAAATAAGTATTACATTTATTTTTTTCCCGGTTATACTGGTATTTAAACTTTAGAGATGTAGACGTCAATGGCTCATCGGTAATACGTCCGCGTCATAAGAATGTGCCCCGGGTCCGATTCCTGACGACGATCGTATTTAACTACAAATTGATCAATTTCCACATTTGACAATTTTATACATATCAAAAAAAAATAAAATGGTACAGGACAAATTGACGGTAATAACTTTAAAACTGCTTAAAACATTTTCGCTAAAGCTGTTTTAGAAAAACACCGTAGCTTAACAAGCGTCAGTGGTTAGATTAAATCTCTTGCACGCAGCAGACCCGGGTTGGATTCCTGGCCGGCGCCAATAAATCGCAAATAGACACTAAGACGAATACCGTGAACAATTGGTGGAAACCCTGCCATTGGAAGTTAAGAGGTTGCCATAACACTCAGCACTCGGTCCGTCCCAAAAGTCAATAAGAAGAAGTTGAAGAGAAAACGCCCGTACACACACAAACACAACAAACCCAACACCCACAACCGTCATAACACAAACTCAACATTCACACTCTACACACAAACATTACAATAACGAAATATCCAATCAAACTGAGTTAAAACTGTTGCGACGGTGAGCGTTAACGAAAAAAATATCCAAAGCAAACCCAACCGCAAATTAATCCGCTAACGCTCACCGTCGCACGGTGGTTTTTCCACCCCTTCAACTTCGTTCCCTAATTCCTAGCAACTGCGAACGCAAAGAGTCCTAGCAACTGCGAACGCAGATATTTCGAGATGATTAAGCTTTGCACGGAAAATGCGAACGCGTTCGCAGGACAGACAGACACGGTGATTATATAACCCCTCCTAGGGGACATGTCTCCTCGGAGAGGTAAAAACGTTGTACCAAATCCCCAAAACTGCAAACGCGGTGATTGCACTTTTCCCCGAAACTGCGAACTTGTTCGCAACCCAGACAGACACCGGACAGACAGATAGAGACGGTGATTGTGATATCCCTCCAATGTTATAGTCCCCTTGGAGAGGTAAAAATAAGAACGTACGAAGATGACATCCTCTGGTAATTCAGTCGTGCCTATTTATGTATGCAAAGAGTCCTAGTCTTTACAAATCTTTAAATATATCTGGCATCCTAATTTTACCATCTAAAAGTACCTTGATTCAAAACACAGACAACTCTGTTATTAAAATAGGAAAAAAACAACGATTTTTAAAAGTACACAAGAATGTTTATTTAAAATAATTGGCCCGACTAGTTTCGGTCGCGTTAGTGCACCGTCATGACGGTGCACTAACGCGACCGAAACTAGTCGGGTCAATTATTTTAAATAAAACGGTGCACTAACGCGACCGAAACTAGTCGGGTCAATTATTTTAAATAAAACGGTGCACTAACGCGACCGAAACTAGTCGGGTCAATTATTTTAAATACACATTCTTGTGTACTTTTAAAAATCATTGTTTTTTTCCTATTTTAATAATTGTATTTGCACAAGTAGCTAGTAAAATTTTAAATACAGACAACTCTGGTTAAACTCCAAGTTTTCACTGTGATGCGGTCGACGAAATAAAAAAGATTTCAGGTGTTTAAAAAAATTCACCATGAAGAATGATAGTTACCGATTAAATCAAAGGGTCAGTATCATTCGCTAGAAGCTCTGTCCAATTCATTTTTTTAAATCATTATCTTTAAAAGGAAATAATAATATAAATTATTTTTCATAAAAAAGCATATAGCTCCCGTATTCAGCGAAACAATAGCCGGTGCCATTATAACAGGTTTAGAAAACGATACATTCCCAGACACCACAAATTTATACGCACATTCAACTTTTTTTGACACCTGTTATGTCGAAAACTGTAAGGAAGCCTTTCAAAAAATTAAACATGATAAAGCTCATTTTCAGTCAGCTAATGATGAAAGACCAAAAGTATGTCTTAACGCTTCAAATTGCAATTAATCTCACCCAATTTGAATATTTATTTAATGGCTGGAATCTGATTTCATTCAATGCCTCGATGATTGGGAAGCAGAAGTATTTAACCGCGAAGGGAAATAATCTGTCAGTGATAGGGCTAAGATGCTTCTATGAAAAGAACCTATTGAAGGATTGAAAGTTACTGGTATTTTTTATGATATGGAAAAATGTTTGTGATATTAAGTTAATAAATATTTTTTTAGCTCATTCAGTTGCAAGTGTCTTTAAATTTCTGTTTCATTCTAACAAAACACCATAATCAGTACCCTCTCGAGCAGTATTTTGGACGTATGAGATTAGCTGATGGAAGGAGTAACAATCCGTAAGTTTGGTATTACCAGTCTAACATTGATCAATTGGATTCGCTGAAAGAACTTGTTTTAGAAGCAATTGGGGGAAACACGTAACTATCTTATTTCCGGATAAATATAGAAACTTTTTTAATAGAAATATCCTAAAAATATTACAAATTTCAAAAATAAATCCTTATCAACATCATCATTTAAAATACTATACTTATAACCATGTGCTACCGCAGTATTATTGAGCCCGTATTATAGTGATAGGTTTATCTTGAGCCCGTACTTAAGTGATAGGTTTATCTTGAGCCCGTACTATAGTGATAGGTTTATCTTGAGCTGGTACTGTAGTGGTAGGTTTAATCACTTTCGGTTTTATACTATCGTAGTGGTATTCACAGGTGGTTTTGACGACGCCGGAGCTGCATTTTTGATTTGGCTTAATAAGGTTCGACTGGTGTATGTGTGTTGATAAGAAGCCGGTATTATAATATGATTACTGGGGGTTAGTCTAGGAACTAATGATAGGTTGACATAACTGGCACTTAAATTTCAGTTAATTGTTATTTAATAAATGAATAAGTTTGAGTTAATTTGAATAGATGTATAAAATAAATGTTTCAAAAACATTACATCCATGAAGCAGCAGTTCTTTTAATATGGACTAAGAGCTAAACACCAGTCTATCGGCAGTAGCGCCGGCAGCAGTAGGCACGTGCCTAAGTTGAAAATATTTGTGCCTACTTCGTGGGCCTCCAAACTTGGGAAAAAAAGCCTCGATTTTTTTAAGAAAATATAATTTTATAATATTTGTTTTCTGAAATTCGGATATTTTTCGTCGCTTCTCTTAAAAAGTTTGTATTCCAGAATTTGTGACCTCAAAATTACAAACATATCTCAGGTTTTTCGGAAACATACGGCTTTCAGTAGACACCGATTAAAACTTAAGATTGTAGGAGAGAGATGTTGGGGGATATATGGATTGGAAAAATATGGCCAAAAAATTCTAAGAACATTTTACTTCGCCTAAATCGTTGCACCAACAATCCTACAAAAAACACCTAGACTATTTAATAATATTTATTTCGCACTGAAAAAAACTTTGCAGGCAACCACAGAGGCAATTTTTCCCCATAGCAGTCGTTGCTAAGGGAGCTACGCTCGCTTCGCTCAATAATAAATGGCGGTTAAAACTTTTCGCATTACTGTAAACCTTGACAAATAATAAACAAAATACAATAAACAAAACCAAAAAAGCCGTAGTAGAAAATACATTTTCGGTTTGCACACGTTTTAAAAATTAGTAATATCTTGTAGTTAAATCTAATTCGTCATCAGTCCTACCTCATCCAACACGTACAAAAATCTCGAAATATGTCGTATTTTCCGAGGTAAAAATTGCTGGCAAGTAACAATTTTAAAATTATCATATCTTTCTAAATAATAATTGCGGTTAAAACTTTTTGCATTATTGTAATCCTCGACAAATAATACATAAAAAAATAAACAAAACCCAAAAAAACAAAAGTACCCATTGTTAAAACTAGCCGACTTCATTATTTACCTTAGTACTACTTAATTATTATGAAATTCTACTTACTTATTTGTTGGGATGATAAATTTATCTGCATGGCAATTTCTGGCAAAGTCCGATAGAATGAACCACGACCTAACCGTTACTCTTTGAAAACCGCGATTAACTTTCTCAACAAGAGGGCAAGACAGGTAATTTGGTATTAATATGTAACACAGGCGCTCCTTAAACGACCCGTTAGATGCAACATAGATGTTCCATGTTCCACAGATGCCCTATGGACATATAGAGTACGGATTAGACCATCTAGAGTACACGTTGAACATCTGTATTGCATTTGTAAATATGTAAATAGCATCTAAGTCATACATAATGAACATCTGTAAGACATATGAAGGCATTTTAGGTGTTCAACCGATGTTTTTAGGCGCTCTTTAGATGTCATAAAGATTTGCTGTGTAGGGAGCTGTTGGCTCCAGTGGCGTAGCTGAGAACTCAGAGGTTATCCCGCAAAAATCTCGATGGGGCCCCTCTTTTCATTTTTTTTATGGTGAGTGGGGCCTCCCGCACTGCGGGCCCTGCGGACCATCAGCTACGCCAGTGGTTGCCTCGCGTGGAATGCAGGGCTTACCACTACCCTCCTGCGTATTGTTATAATGAATTGATGGCTTTAAAAGTCGCTTGATGACTTATGCCTTTGTTGGTGCCTTGGGTAATAGACTAGCTGATTATTATTTATTTTTTACATGTATTTATTTAATTTTACTTAAAATATTGAATTGGAATTTAATAGCAATTCACGTAAAACAAGTATTATAAAATTATTTACTTTAACTTAAAATATTTAATTAAAATTTAGTAGTAAATTAACTCACGCATAACCAATATTATAAAATGTAAAATATTATTGTAATAAAAATGCATATTATACACTATTAATATAATAAATAAATAATAAAACAAAAAATTAATTAATTTATTATTGTAACCAGTGCAACTGTTCGAAGATTCGAACCCGTAACTCCAACAGTGTTCAACATCTTGTGTTAACTTTTTACAATCGCTTAAACCGACATTTAAAATAATTTTCGAAACTTTTAATTGTATATTTGAACTAAGCAAAGAGATTGAAAACAAAAGAAATAAAGATTCCTTTAAAAATTGTATACCAATACATTATTCCGATAAAGTGTCATTGAAGAAATGTGAAAAAGGGCTTAATTTCCCTTAGCGTTAAGCGTGGAGGAAAGCACAGTTGTAATGTTAATTTGAGGACTACCTATATATACACACAGACGACCGTCTGTGTATATAACAAGTATTTTTCTAATGTCCGTTCAATCTCGATAAAGAAATTCCTAAAGTAAGATGTTTCAACCAATGCAAATAAAATGAAACTAAAAATTGTAACTCATTCTTTTTAAATCCAGTTAATGATGATGTTGTAAAAAAGTGTATAAACGATCTAAAAAACTCGTCCTCATGTGGAGTTGAGAAAATTACATCTTTAACTTTAAAGATTATAAGTTATTGAATAATTACCCCGCTGACTTATTTAATTAACATGAGTTTTTCAAGCGGTACGTTTCCAGCGGTCTGTTAAATTGTGGAAATTATTCCTGATTTTAGAACAGGATGTAAGAAGAAAAACAACCAACTATCGTCCGATATCAATAGTCTCAAATATTTCAAAAATATTTGAGAAATGTATGAAAATTCAGTTTACATCGTTCTTGGATCGATAAAATATAATAGATAATACACAAGTTTTACACTTTTTTATAATTGTGGTGTTCCACAAGGCATTGTGCTTGGTCCGATTCTGTACATAATATGTTGAAACTTATATTGGAATGTATTAACCCTTTAAAATTATGAAGTATTATGTGTATAAAATATGAGAATTTAAGCGCGATTGTAAGTGAATAATATATAAAACGCGATCTGCATGAAAATAATCGGGCGCCGTGTAAACCGTTTTTACGTTTTGAAAAATTTAAAAACAAAAAGTCAGTTATATTTGTATTGTGAAGGAGAACAAGATGTATAGCGATTTTGTGCCTGTCTCCGCCCGTTATAACCAAAGTTTTAACCAGAAATAAACCTTAACAGTTTAATTTTAATCGCTATTGTTCATTGGTCGATTCTTTCCGCGATTTTATCCAGTCATTTAGAGTCTCGCCCACGCCGAAATCGAACCATTTCTGCGAATTTCTTGGCAGTATATCACGGATCGTGCTAGCTGGCACGGTGGGTTCTGGGAGAGAATGGTACGGTCGGTCAAGAACGCCTTAAGGAAAACTCTTGGTCGAGCGCGCCTAACTCACGAGGAATTAGAAACGATCTTAACCGCAGCTGAAGCGGCCCATTTCATTCGTGTACCAGGACGCCAGTGAACCCATCCCTCTAACGCCAGCTCACTTTATCGTGGGAAAACGCCTCACCGCGTTACCATCAATGGTATTAATAGTCAAAAAATATTCTGGATGATCATTTTCTGTTACATCTAGTGGTCAGCCAATTGATGAACATAAAGGTTCATAACCATATCAGTTATAAAAATATATTAAATTGTACATGCCAGGATTTAGAGAGCGTTAAATCTACGAAATATTTAGGAATTAACATAAATATTTTATTAAAATGGGATTGTCCAATAAGTCAAAACATTAATACACTGAGAAACTCCCTGTTTACTTTATACCAATTAAGAAATATTTTATGTTTAACAACTATATAAGGTCCATCTAACATGCTATTGTCAACTCTGTTCTCTCATATGGAATTAATTGCTGGGGTAGTGCTGCAAAACCGTTTATTACGTATTTGTCTAAAAAAACCCTGATATTATTCAACTTCCAAACTCTACATAGAGTATAATGTTCTAAATATTAGACAGTTATATATCATTTCGGTTATCCTACTGTTCTATAAAAATGTTGATTAAAATATTATATCGCCAAATAATTTTAATTATAAAACACGCTTTACATCAAATCAAAATGTATATTCCTACTGCGAACTTATCTTTAGTACGTAGAAGTATTATATTTCAACGACCAAAACAGTCAAAACTATTAAATGAGTTAAATATTGAGGTATAATCAGCGTTGTCGATGAATTCATTTTTAAAATCTAACTTGAAATTCGGACAGTTAATGTCTTGAATATAATAAATAACTGTATTGAAAAATGTTATATAATTATTTATGAAAATTACCCCCTAAACACAAGCACGGCTTAACTACGGGAAATTTTGTCCGTTAAAAACCCCATTGATGTTTAAGTTAAAAAACTAATGTACATTTATTTTTTGGACAAATAAAGAAAATAAACGAAAAAAATGTCATCCCACATTACGCCGTCCAGTTTTAAAAAAAAACCCAGAGGTAGGCAACTCACTCATACGATTGGTCAAGCTCCATAACATAGGTGTAAGTCTCTCGAACAGAGAGGAAACTGGTACATTCGACCAGAATGTGCGAAACATCCTCGCGCGATGCACCACATAGAGGACATTTCGGATCATCACCAAATTTTCGGTCAACCTCCGAGTCAACCTCGTCGCTGTCGGAATGGCACCTGTTCTTACTTGAAATAGAATTCGACTTGGTCTATAGTTAGGATATTATTAATATCTTTAAGCTGTTCTGCTTCTGAACATCTTGATGCCATTGTTTGTGCGCATTCTCTTTTACAGACTTTTAGATAATTTGAGTCCACTCTTTGGCAGAAGTTTCTCAACTACAACCCACACTCAGACGCAAAATCTCCGACAATTTCTAAGATTACTTGGAGATCTCTTGACCTCTCAGCAATCACAGATATAATCTACATGGGGGGGGGGTTAAGCTTTAGAGTTGTGGGAATGGAATGGTTTTTGTTTGCTTGATAGTAAAATAATAAATAACAAACGTGCATCGCTTCCAAGATACTTCCGTTAAAAACATAAAACCAACATTTTTCATTATTGTGTTTAAGCAATTTGACTCCGACTGGGATTCATCAAGGCATCAAACATTTTTAACAAGCTCAAGTTGCTCAACAAGTCACTTGAAAAGGGCCACAGTCTTGCTTAAGATTTAGAATAGACCCACTGAAGTCTTGGCAGTCGTCATGAAAGTCCACTTTATCTTGGTCAAAAATCTCAATCTCAAGAATCGTCCTAGAGTTCACAGTTTTCACACTTTCGGTTTCAGGGATCCCTAAATGGGTGAGAAGACATCAACCTTGAAACGTGCAAAAACCGAACAGGTTGTAGCGCTTCACGAGTAAAACCAAATTTCATAAAATTTTGAAAATCACTCTAAATACTGTGTTCATACAACTTCATACAACTTCATTAAGAAACTAATTCTAATACGTAAATTTTGTAAACATGAATATCAATCCAGTAGAAAGAACGTCGTGACCAATTTTAAACACCAGACCAGGGTAATTTTTTCCCTGACATTAGTCAATTTGCACCTGAGTAATCCACACCTAAACTAATTTCAATAATTCAGTTTCAACACCCTGAAGTTACCTGGTTTGATAGCAAATGGAAATCCCACAAATTACGTAGTCACTTAAAATCCGAAACTCTGCCAACAGAGGTACGGAAAAAGTGTCCTTTATTTAATTGCATTAGATAATTTGCCTCTGAGTGTAAAGGGAATGGATTCAAAAAGCTAGTTAATCGTTTGAATCCATCCATCAATACATTATCAAGAACCACTATCAGTTTGAGCAGAAAATTTTTCCAACTTTAAAAAATTGCTTCAAGGGAGTTGAAGATGTTGGCATCCACCTTACGCTTGATATATGTAGTACGATTATTATTGCTGTTAGTTTTTCTAGCATAATATATATTTTTAATTTCGATTGGAAATTTGTTGTAGATCATAATGCCTCTAACTAAAGCATTTCAAATTCAAGAACCGGATTATGACTTTCTAAACGATTTTGAAGGAATGGGATTTTTGGACGTTACTGGAAGTGTTTAATTTTAAGTATTTTACGGTTTTTCCAATTTTATTTATTCGATAGTTTTCGATGATTTGAGCCTGATTTCGAAAGTCTACCGTGTGGATTGAAATCGATGCAAGGCTCATACTCAAATTGGCTTTCAAGGCTGATACACGGGTTGTTGAACTTGTAAAATATATCACAAAAATGATTGTTTTTAAGAAAATCTGCCAAATATACGGGTATTTTTACAAAATTAGATAAATCCACAGAATACTTCTCTGAGATCCAACTTTTTTAAACTTAGCTTGAGGTGAGAGCTAAATTGGAGTTGGTTACAGGTTAAGACAAGGTGGAATTCCATCCTCTTTGCCTTATAGAGATTTCAAAATGTATGGAATTAAAGTTAAAATAAAGTTATAATTATAAAAGTATTTTTTAAACGTTTTTTTAGGATGATGTGTTCATTATTGCGCTACTAATAATGGTCGGACAGTTGTCAAAATGGAGTAGGAAAATCTTTACACAACCACCAAAAAACATCAACAAGTTAGTTCAAGTCTTAAGAAACCAATTTAAATTATAAAAATTATGAATTATTTAGTTTTCATTAGGGATCTGTTTAAATTTTTAAGCCTCTTCAGCTGGCCACAGATCATCTCCTAGGGGATTGATGTTCAATCGTGGGTGTCGAAAAGGTGCACATTTATGGATGCAGGTGCATAAGTAAGGGTGTTCCATGTCCAAACTTTGCCTTGGGAGTAGCTTAGACTATAGTAAATTTCCACCCTTACTTGACCCTTTCTGTATATTTACATTATCAATTTCTGGCTACACCACTGTAGAGTTAAATGATACGATTAGTGAAAATATACTAACATGGAAATGGGAAACTCGGCACCTTGGGTAAAACTTTTTCTGGAGAAATGGTTTTAGGAGTAGCATTTTTGGTGTGTTCTTGGAATACCTTATTCTCTTATGTTTGAATTTTTTTGCTTTGTAAAATTTCATAATTATTATTTTTTTTACAAAGCTTAAATTTTGTTTAAAATTTACCATCATCACTTGAATCATCCCCTGATACGTCCATGCTATTTCTATTTGGCGCTCTTGACTTTCTCTTGTTGCTATTTTCGGCATCAAAGTTTTCATTTTCTGTCGCAGCATCAGATTGATTTTCATATTTTGCAAGTTTTTTTCGGCTCTTTTAAAGTCATCTATAAAAAGTATTAAATTGTTAAAAACGCATTAAGCTAATCAATTATATACTTTTGATGTTATCTGACACATCACCAAAACAATTACCAGTTTCGTCGAATGTGCGAGTGATACTGTACATCCTCAATGTTGATGTTGGTTTTTCGTTGTTCAGCAAACATTGATTTAAATTACAAATTATCAAAAGTATATAAATGAAACAAGAAGTTTACTACTTAGAATTTTCCTGCTTCATGTAATTTCGTGTGCCTTTCCCCTTTCACGCGGATGAAAATAGTTCAGTAACGCCGGTACAACGATCACGTTATTTTCTCGGCCACTTTTACATAAGAAAAGTAGTGGCAGGAGACATTGGCGATGAGCCAAAAACAAATTCCGCTGATGAAAGGTGATTGGTCGATGAATGTTTTTTTTAGCAGACGCCCGGAATTTAGAAATGTCGTCACTTTTGGAGCAATTGTATAATAAATTAATCTTGTTACAGATCTTCAAAATAAAATGCTGTATTTGTTTTGGAAAGACGTCGGCGAATCATTAAGTATTTATTTTTTTATTGTGGCTATGATAACAAACTCCCAAATATACGTAATGAAATGTTTATTAAGCCCCCAACTGCTATTATGGGTAAAAATAACAGGAAGGTGATAACCACCTTTGAAAAATATCCAAATGAAATTCAAATCTACTGCCTAACTGATATTAAGAGAAAAACAAGCATGAAGATTTAGACAGCTCCGTTGAGAAATAGAACCTTTGGTCAGCTGATAATAATAACTACCTACGTTATTTAATCAAGGCTAGTGCATGGTCATTTTTGAGTGAGTACTTTTCGCTCTCCTCCCCCCTTAGTTTCGAAAGTTCTCAATAGATGGCGCACATACGTCAAATGCAACTGGGGGTCAATCCTAAAGGTTTTGTAATCGGGGGTTGTTTTTTTCATAAAGATGTCATCGTTCACGATTTAAAAAAGACAATTGTCTTTAAATAAAATATATATTTATTTTAAACTTTAAAACTTCTAGATATTGTTTCAAAATATTATATCTTTATTTTAGACTTCCAAAACATGCAAAATAATACTACATTATAGTATTGTTTCTACGTTAATCACGAAGGTAGTGAGTTTTAATATCACATTTTGCGCTCATATCACTTGTAGCTTAATTTTTAAATTAATATCAGGTACATATTGTGTTTAAACTTTTATAACCTTTCTGTCTCAGGGTTTGGTATTAAATTTTTTAAACTTTGCTTTGGCATCAGTGGCATCCTTTGCATAGTTATGTAAAAGTGGCTTAATACATTTTCCTAGAAAAAGCTTAGGGAGTTCTTTATTCTTGCAATGTTCATCGCATGTTTTTCGCACTTTGAAAAAAAGGAAGGATGACTGTAACATATGTTTTCAAGGTGTTTTTTTTGGGAAATTGTTCGATACAAGACTGTAAGAAGTTTAAAATTGATTTCAGCAAAGCGATTAAGAGTCTATTAGGGTATTTCAAACATCCGCGGTCTTGTGCTTTTATGAGGGTAAAAAGTGGCCCTTGAAAATTGGGCTGAATCAGCTTTTCGAGGCAGTTCCAGCATTCAGTATGTTGACAAGAGCAACGGTACAGTTCTTCATACTGATTTGGCACGGTTTTGAAAAATTAAATAAAAATTACTCCTTTGCAATTTAACCACTAAAACAATAGTGATTACACTCACCATTTCGATTCACTTTCTCTATTAACGATAAAAGAAAGGACTGAGACTCCGTTAGCTGAATATTTACGTCACTTTGAATTTGAGCAATTTCATAATCACCAACTTTGAAGACTGAAGTTTGAGGCAAAGCTTTTAGAGATTCGATAGTGTCCCTACAATTCCCATCCTTCGACACCTTTAATATACCCATCTTTAAATGTTTCTCAAACGCTAGAGTACATTTGATCATTGGAACCTCCGGAACCTCTGATATGGCAGAATGTAAGTTCCACAATATCGCTAGAAAATTTCCTTGTGAGGACGTAGTGAAACCCAGCTTCAATTAGATACTTTTTTTATGGCTAACGTGGGATCAGTGGTTACTGTCAAAGCTGTTAGAGCTATATATTTATGTTGGGCTTGTAACGCTAGATGGCGAAACGGTCGCTAAAGAGAGAACGATATTTTGTTTATATAAATTCAGTCACGTGAACGCTCCTCTCTTTGTTTTTTTATCTCTACCTCGGAGTTCTAGTTCGCCGCTGACTGCTCGTCCACTTGTTTTGTTATTACTACTAAATAAATAAGTTTGTTTTTAGCTATAACCCCTTTCACGGCGATGACATTGGATCGCATATACGTGCTAAAGATGCGTGGCAAACACTTTCTGACACGCATACTAAGTATGGGTTATTGCACGTTCTACAACTTATGAGAGATTTGTTCAATGTTTCGAAGAAAAAAGACGAGAAAGTGCAGCTATATTTGGGAAGAATAATGGATCTTCATAGGAAATTGGATGCTTGCGGGTACGGATTTACGGATAAAGAGATGGCTTTAATCATGCTGATGGGTTTACCGGAATCCTACGAACATATTATTTTGAATTTAGAACAAGATGTCAATAACATAAATACACAACTGGTAAAAGCGCGATTAGCAGTTGAGGAAAAAAGGCAACAAAGAAGGGATGAAGAAGTAGATCATGCGAACCAAAATGAAGATTTAGGACTCGGAAAGGCTTTAGTATCTCGAAGGCAAAGCGGAAGTCAAAATTCTAGAGAATCTAGAAAACCGAAGAAGAAATTCGTAAAATGTTTCTGTTGTGGAGAAATGGGGCACGTTGCGTATGACTCTCCGGAAAAAGAAGTAACTAAAGTTAAGGAGAACTATACCAAAAATACAACGAAGAAGACGCAGACTAGAACCGAAGGCGAACAGCATAAAGCACTTTACATGGGAATGAAGAAGGGTCATGATGAGAACAATGACGTGTGGTTCCTTGATAGTGGAGCCACCGATCATATGTCGTCACGAAAGCGTAATATGACCAACTTCCAACACATAGAAGCATCTGTTGAAGTAGCGAATAAATATGTTATCACATTGGAAGACCTCCTTTTTGTAACAGAACTGGATGGAAGTCTTTTATCAGTATAGAAGAATTGGGCTATACAGTAGAGTTTAAAGATGGAAAAGCCAAAGTAATTCAAGAAGATGGCAAAATAATCTTAATCGCTATTCGCCAAGGAAGACTCTACAAAATACAAGGCAATTTACAAAAACAAATAGTAAAGTCAGCTAGACGGGCTAATGAAAATCTTTGACGCAAAAGACTAGGACACTTGCACCATGACGCTTTACGCAAAGCGATCAAAGAAGAAGAAGACATAATTGGAAATACACAATCCGAAGATAAACCATGTCGAATTTGTATGTTGGGAAAGTTCAGAAGAAAACCATTTCCCACCGGTCAAGCCAACAGAGCGAGAAGGCCACTGGAATTAATTCACTCAGACGTATTGGGGAAAATATCACCAATCTCAAAAGGCGGTTCACAATACGTTGTGACGTTCATCGACGACTTCACCCGTCATGTATCGGTATACTTCATGAAAAAGAAGAGTCAAGTTCTCGAGAAATTTGACGAATTCAGACGGAAAGCAGAAAATGCAATAGAAAAGTTCAGAACCGACAATGGGGAATACGTCAGTAAAGAGTTTGACGACTATCTAGTTAAGAATGGTATAGTCCGCCAGCTAACAATTCCAGGAACGCCGCAGCAGAACGGTGTGGCAGAGAGAGCCAATCAAACACTTATGGACACAACCAGATGCCTACTCATCGAATCGGGATTACCGAAACGCTTCTGGGCTGACGCCATGAACACCGCGTGTTATATCCGAAATAGATGCCCATCGAAAAGTGTAAATGAAGATATTCCTGAAGAATTATGGCTTGGAATAAAAATAGAAATTAACCATATGAAGTCGTTTGGATGCAGAGTTTGGTCCGTTCGTAGTAAATTGGGAAAAAGGTCAAAATTAGACCCAAAAGGAGAAGAAACTGTTTTTATCGGATACCCTGAAGGAGTAAAGGGCTATAAGCTTTGGAATTTTCGAACAGATAAAGTTTTCGTCAGTAGAGATGTCATTTTTGAAGAAGACGTCTATCGTCTCTTGAAAGAGGAAGGCGAGGCTCAAACAGACGAAGAGGAAAAGACATCATTGGAAGAAGACTCTTTCGCAATTCATTTGGATGAAGAACACGACGAAACAGTAACGGAGAGTGAAGACGAAACTGACATCACGGACGAAATTCAACGCACTGAACCTCAGAAACAATCAACGGTAATTGAGGACCTACCCATGATAACTGAAGGGGAAGGACCCAGGCGTAGTCAACTCAATCGACGAAAACAAACATCAGAAGAGAAGCCTCCTACATTGAGACGCTCTGAACGAATAGCCAAGAGAAACACTCTTACAACACAACCATCGCAGAGATACTGTAAGGCCATTTGTAGTGATAACATAGAAGACCCTACCACTATTGAAGAAGCGATGACTCGGAGTGACGCAAACAAATGGAAAGAGGCTGTGCAAGAATAATTGAAAAATTTAGATGTCAAAGCAACATGGGAACTTGTACCTAGACCAGATGGCAGAAGAGTAATAAGTTCAAAGTGGATATTTAAAAAGAAATATACCAAGGAGGGCGACCTGGAAAGATATAAAGCCAGATTGGTAGCGAGAGGATTCACCCAAGTCCCAGGCTTAGACTATAAAGATACCTACTCGCCAGTGATGAAAATGAAATCCTTCAGGATTCTAGTCGCGCTAGCAGCAAAATGGGGTTGGAAGATTCGCCAACTGGACATAACAGCCGCTTATCTTCACGGAACACTTGACGAAGATATCTTTATGGAACAACCCCGGATGCATGTCGAAGCGGGGAAAGAAGACTGGGTATGTCACCTTAAAAAGAGTATCTATGGCTTAAAACAATCAGGACGCCAATGGAACAAATGTTTCGACGAATTTTTGAAGACTACAGGACTAACAAGATCTTAAGCGGACCCCTGTGTTTACTTTAATCTTGAGACGGGCATAATCTTGGGAGTTTACGTCGACGATACGGTATTAATTGCCAAGAACGATGAGACCGCCGACAATTTTATTGACGAAGTCAGCGATGCATTTGAGACACGTGAATTAGGGGAAGCAAATCAAATGCTCTCTATTAGTATTGACTTAAATGAAGACGGTTCTATTTCTCTCAATCAAACTAAATACGCTGAAGAGATTCTGAAGACGTTTGGAATGAGCGAAGCGAAAGGCGTAAGAACACCACTAGACCCAGGAGTCAAACTGAAACAAATCTCTGATGAAGATTGGATAAAGGAACAGTCAACAGCTAGGGACATTCCATATAGGCAAGCAGTAGGAAGTATACTGTATCTAGCTGGAGCGACAAGACCGGATTTGGCCTACCCCGCAGCCTTCCTAAGTCAATTCAATGAACGGCCTACGAAGGAAAATTGGTCCTGCGTGAAACACGTTTTGCGCTACATACAGAAAACGAAGAAAAATAGACTGACTTACAGAATAAACTCGGTAAACGTTACTGCATGCTGTGATGCCGACTGGGGAAGAGACGTAACGGACCGGAAGTCTTTCAGTGGAAACCTGTTTCTTCTAGGTGGCACAGCAATTTCATGGTGCAGTAAGAAGCAAAAAACCACTGCACTGTCAACAGTAGAAGCAGAATATCTAGCCATGTGCGCGGCGTCGAAGGAAGCACTGTGGTTACGCAATCTACTAACGGAAATCGGTATATCAAATATGGTGCGTGAGCCGATCGATATCCGCGTAGACAACCAAGGAGCCATGTGCTTGGCTAAAAATCAAACCACATCAGATCGAAGTAAGCACATCGACCTCAGATACTACTTTCTGAGAGAAATGGCGGAAGAAAAGAAGATTTCTTTCGAGTACGTACCAACAATTGACAATCTCGCGGACATGCTAACGAAACCCGTGGGTGCAAATCATGTTGAACAACATTGTCAAAAATTCGGACTAAATGAAGAACGTTCCAAAGCCAACAAGGGGAAGTGTTAGAGCTATATATTTATGTTGGGCTTGTAACGCTAGATGGCGAAACGGTCGCTAAAGAGAGAACGATATTTTGTTTATATAAATTCAGTCACGTGAACGCTCCTCTCTTTGTTTTTTTTATCTCTACCTCGGAGTTCTAGTTCGCCGCTGACTGCTCGTCCACTTGTTTTGTTATTACTACTAAATAAATAAGTTTGTTTTTAGCTATAACCCCTTTCACGGCTCAGTTGTTATTTTCGTACACTACACGTTAAATCTAACAAAAGCTTCGAACGTTTCTTCAGTTATTTTGGCCATTTTGTCAGTTGCGTTGTCTTGAATTATTTGAATAAAGGGTAAAAACTCACCGTGCACCATTCTAAGCGTTCGTCATCAATTTTGTTAAACGGAATCTTAATTTGATTACGAGAATAAATTCCATAGGTTAGACTAGATATATCGTGGATTTGGTACCATTTGTGAACCATTTCCATGAAATAGATTGTCGCTTCTAAGTCTTCTTCAACTTCTTTATCACACAAATGTATGTTTAACACGGTTCTCAGTGCAGCTGTGAGTGGTTCTGAACAGCCCTCAATAGGTTCATTTTTTCAAAAGGGGTTCAAATTCAAATATATTTTATTTTTTTAAGTTTTTAGTATTTTTGGTTAGAGGGCCAAATCAACTTGCGACTTATAGCCCTCTTACATTATTAGATAATAAATTGTTTGTCTAACTAATACAATATGAATTAACAAAGTAACCAAGTAAAATAAAACAATTCAAAAAGGAACCGTACATAAAATAAATAAAACTAAGTTAAAACTGAAAAAAGTATAACTTGGAGTTGGGTCTACTCAGTCTCAACTTCTAACTCTACTCAGTCTCAAAAACTATTCTTTTAAAAGTGTTTTTAACTTCCATTTCAGTTTTTAAGTTTGTAATTTTATAATTATGTAAATTGAATAATTGTACGCCGGCGTAAAATATGGAAGTTAATTTTTTTGTTGTATTACAAAATGGGGTTGCTATCATAGTATTTGCTCTTGTAATTTTTTTAGTAGAGTTCATTTTAAAGAGAGTACCTGGCTCGGATTTTACACTTTTGTAAATAAAATTCAAACAAACAAATTTATAAATTTGTGTGATGTTGATTAGGTTGCTCTGTTGTAAGTTGTACAGTCACCGTATGAGGTCGGAGTTAATAAGCAAGCCAATGAAATAAAACACCCTGGCAAGGAACTGGTTTCGAATATTTTTGATTAAATGGCTCTGATCGAAAGCTATAAAAAGGTTTATCTCAGGATCATTAGGGTGTTTGTAACGCTTTTCTACTACTAATATAGGCCTATAGGTGCATAGCGTTGACATATACTACTATTATGCTACTAGATTAAAATGGTTCGTAAGGACGCTAATGAATTATTAAGTAAGGACAAGTTTTTGCCATACCCAGATTCTGATTTAATGATCAACTACTAAATTTACTATTAGACAAACATATCGAATCGAACTACTAAATAAAAACCAAACCATACCGCTAACAAATAAAATACTACTATATTAATTTACATGACCCCCAAAATAACTACATGCCGCATGCACTCGACCAATGCCCGACTACTAAAAATACGGGATCTACTATATACACTAATTGCGCCATATAAAAAGTACTCATCACTATTCTTGATTATCGTTGGTCTCGAGACTTGAAAATAAATGAAAAATGTAGATGCGAGGAGAGAGACCGTAGAGTTGAAGAGACGAGTTGAAGGCTTGAGACGTTGGGGATACGATGAGGCTACTACTATCGTCTACTAGGTGTCGTTGTGGTGATGGGCAGAGGAAAACCATGGTCCGGCGATAACTGCTCAATTGTCTGGTGACATTCATAGATTGCGACCAGCGCGAAAACTATGTTCCTTTTCTTAAGGTCATCCGGAGCGGTGTGCTTAAGATTATCCTTTCCTTTCGGTCCGGGGATACGGTTCCTCTGCTCTCCTTTTCTTCTTGTCACCCAGTTTTGTTGTATAAGCCACGTTACTTTTTGGGTCCATCCTGGTTTTTTCGTTACCCAATCGAATTACTATGACGGGCTGTCACGTGGAGGGACACTATGATTTGACTAATCACCAGATTTCAACGTAGGGCTTTATTTCAAGCGCCCATGTGTTTCACTTTCTTGAGATCACAAGACGCGCACACATTCGGTGACAATTACACCAAACAATAATATCGAGGCGCACTACTATAATTGTAAGCATTGGTCGAGAAAATCTGGAAAAGGTTCGAGTTCAATAATAAATACACGTGGCATGCACCGTCGATTCTAAAGACGATCGTAAAACTATAAATCAGTGCCTGGGTTGACAGGAGGGAATTTCGGGCATCTATAGAGATTCCTTTTAGCAGAGTTACAATGGAAACACGTTGGATCCCTCTTTTGACCTTTCGCTAACTATTTACCATTCCTACAAACTATCCAACGCGACCATATGGGGATGCTGAGGTACGAAAAATAATTGTTTCTCTAACAAAATCTAAAATAGGGGTAACGTATTTTAAAATATTCGTTACATGTTGAACTTCATGTGTTAGTGTTCCATTTCCAAATTTTGTAAAGGCAGATGTGTTGGTTTACACATTATCAGCTACTAATCTCAATAATACAAATCCAGTGCTTTCCACGACTTTAAGTACTTCTTTAGTTAAGCAACTGGTAATCTAAAGTTCGTCGATTGTCCTTGCCAGAATTTCTTCTTCTCTATTCAGCGCTTCGCTAGTCTTGCCAAAGAATGAATCTAAGTTACGGTCGTAAATTAGTTTTGATTGTATGGCCATTTCATCCATCACCAGTAATCCCAGCTTCTCGTGTTCGTTAGTTAGCTTGGAGAACTCCGCTTTCAGTCAATTTACAATTAGCCCAGCTACACCGTCTTCCCCAGATGCGTGTCCTATTAACCGTTTCAGTGTTACCCTGTGAGGTAAAATCCCAATTTATCTTCAAAAAGTGTAAGCGCAAGGAGATTTCTTATATAACAAACAGCATATCTTCAGTTTTGATTCATCGTACGGAAGTTTTTCCTTCCCGAATGCTAAAATTTGTTGTAGTAGAAAGCTTCCCCTCAAATCGTTTTCTGAAGCAGCTTCTTTAACTTTCTTAAACTGAATGTTTGTTTAGCCTTTTTTTTTTCATTTCTAGTTTTTTTGCATTTCTCTGATAAATCTTCGAGCTTCTTAGTCAATTTTTCAACTTTCTTCGTCATGTTATATTTAGTTCTTCTTTGTTTACGAGTATTTACAAATGGTTTGCGATAGCGAATAATAGCGCACGCTTTAGTAGACTTATCTTCGCTTGGTAGCTTCTCTTGGATAATAGTGGAGGTTTGTGTAGATGCACCATTAAGCTCTAGGTTTCCCAGGATTTCAGTTTGAGTTGCAACTGTTGCCAAAGATTTGTTAAGAGAAAGTTGATCTATGTTTTTCGAAATAAACAATCTTTTACAAGTTTTTGGAATTGGAGAGTTTTCTTTCTCATTGCTCGTGGAATTATTTGAAATGTTAATGGGAGTAAATGGAACCTTTCTTATGCTAAGCGGAGAGGCATTGATTCTTGCTTTTTTGGGGAAAGGACTTTTTGCAGAGCCGTCATTTATGATTTGCTTTGAACTTCACTGTTTTGTATAAAATGACTAGATAATAATTGACCATTAAAGGAACTGTTTTAGGAGTGCTAGCGACTAAAGATTCATCAATACGAATACTTTCAAACGTCGTTAATTGACAATTATCATCAAATATATTCACTGATCGAGTTGCGTTTGATAAAAGTCTTCTTCGTTGACCTGAGCAACTAATACTGTAATCACTTTGCTGAAAATGCTTACTGCAAACTCGAGCTCCTAGTAAATTGATATTTATTGCATCTGATGGATCAATATTTTCGTTTAGTACGGCAGACACCCATTTTCTTTTACGATCTTCTCTTTTTGTGAAGCAGTGAAAACTCCCTCCCTCAGCTTCTTTCTTTTTATCATTTAGACCGCATTGTGCGATTACACAAAATGGCATGACTAGGCCCTAGAAAATAAATTTCATTTCCATTTTTAGGTATTTTAAATAAAGGTGATGAAAAGGGTAAAAAAGGTAGACAGGAAAGTCTTGAAATTTAAGACTTGGTAAAGAACATTAATTTTGCTACATCAAGTTAACAATATATCATTTAAGACACAAGAATGGATAAATAATTTAGATATTTTATTAATATTTGAAAAATATGTGAAACAATACTTACAAAAATCAGAAAAAAACGCCCGGATAAATGGTCTAAGCCACTCCGTACGATTCGCCCACGCCATTAGCGTGTTGGACCTTTTGGCAGACGAATTAAGAAGATCACGTGATTTCTTTAGACGTAGCAGCGCCTCTCGCGGGAATACGCGGTGAAGTAAAAAGACCAGAAAAAAATATTTTTGGCGACCATGTACGGGCCTTGATAAAATAACGTGGGTAGTGCAATAATGAAGAAATAAGTTTCATTGTCTTGGGAAGTTTTACATGGGAAAGCTAGAGTACAGGTAATTAATAATATTCATTAAGTTTATTTTAAAGAAGTAGACATACTGCTGGTAAATGTAATTATGTTTCAGAGTTAATAATTATTCGTTTATAAAGCCGACATCACTGAAACAAAATTTTCAATTTCCTTTTCAGCCTGAACCAGAGAGTGGCGTATGCCCACCAGAATTTTAAAGCTTTTGTCCAAATTACTCGAAAAGGCGAGATAAAATTGCGCATTTCGTTTAGAATCATTTCCTTAATCCCATTCAATCGTTGTTGATTATTTTTTCCAGACCTTGCAACGTCGTTTCATATTTCGGCACTGCTAGTATCAATAGGTTCGGAGGACACAGGTATGATGTTTTTATGGATTATTTTATAATCTTTAACACGTATACCCAATTATTACTTATTTGTAAATTTATGTCAATCTGTTATTCTGGGAATGTGGGAAAAGAGTAACGTTAACAATACATTTACCACTTTTGTATTTTTCTTTTACCGTTGGCCTAGGCGGTTTGGGAAGTGGGTTTTGAGCCCTTGCTTCTATTTAAAAAATGTAACTCAGCTTTATTGGCTAGTATAAGAAATATATCTAAATTGAGTGTTTCTAAATATACCCATTTCATTGATAATATCTTGCATCGTCAATTCTTGTTTTTTTGCAAATGTGTTGTCATCAATATGGGAAGCTTAGTTATATTTCAAGCGAAATTAACGGTAGCACTACCACCCACGCTGGGTGGAGTAGTCATAGGAGAAATGTAAAATAAAACCCGCACTATGCGTACTGATAAAACACCACTTGTTCTGGCTGGTGGTGGCCCACCCTCGAGGGGTAGACACTCAAGAACTCAGGTGTACATTTGCTATTGGAACTCTTATGAACTCCCCTGAACTCTAGAGAACTCCCGTGAACTCTCAAGAACTCCCACGAACTCTCCTAGAACTCACCTCGTACTCTTGCGAACTCTCCTCGATCTCTTTTCGAACTCCCAAGAATTCTTTCCTTTTCTTGCGAACTCTTCATGAATTTTTAAGGGTATAGAATTACTCCCTGTCTAACTTGAAACAAAGATTATATAACTACGTAACCTAGATTCGAAATCACGGCGTTTCTTGATAGCGCGTATTCTCGTGAGGCGTTTACTGAGTTCGCGCCGGAAGTCGGAAAAATCATGCTCCATAGCAGGGTGAGAAATAAGGAATTTCAATAGATATCCCAAGATTATATTACTCACTTTTAGTTTTCTTTCGTTTAGAAACTTTTTAGAGCTACAGGCTTGATCCATTATTGTTTTAAAACAATATAACGTAAAAATATCTGTTATCTTGAAAACAGCGAGTCAAAAACCACGGCGCAATTTTCACTAAAACTTTACGTTTTAACTAGATGTCGGTAGCCCTGCCAGCTCCATGGAGGCAGTTTTTTCCGACTTCCGCCGGGAACTCAGTAAGAGCCTGCGTTTGCGTGCAAGGAGCTTGATTTCGAATCTAGGGTACGTAGTTATATTATCTTTGCTTGAATACAGGTTAGGTGGGTCGAGCTTTCGCACTGTCTCCGATTTTTAAATGCAGAAATTATTTATATCTCTACATGACATATTTAAAAAAGCATTTCGATTATATTTTAAAGTTCCAAGATTACATTTCATATGCTTCAGCTTAAATTTTAGAGGCCCTAGATTTAAATATTAGAGGCCACTAATTGTAAAATGTATAGCCCCTCGGAAACTTTCAGGTAGGCCTGAGCGTACCCTGGCCTATTGCTGGCGCCACTCCTGAGTCTCGCTCTCCTTGTCTACTCCTTTTAAGCATTGTTTTCGCATTTTTAACTCTTCACACTCTAATAAAATCGACGTCATGTGCTTTCCCCCTTTTGAGTTCGGAGGAGGTGAAGGTTTGACCGAGAAAAATGTTTATCTGGCAAACCCGATTTTTGGCAGAGGAGCTCGAGTCAACCAAGGTTACTAGAGATTGTGAGTCACCGAGCGTACTTGCTAGCATGGGCTTAACTACCTTTCGGCTATCTACGCCTTATTTCATGTTTTAAAAGATATTTGTAATAAATCTATGATGGTAGATAAGAACAAGTCGGCCCAGGCCGTAATATTAGTTCCACATCAGTGTATTCGAGTGGGCAAAGCCATACACCCTTAGTAGACAGGTAGGCAAACTAATACAAAGCTTTTGAGGCTTTGTGATTTCTTAAGAGATAAGGGATGTCCTTTCGGTGATTGAGAATTTCATTCTCAATCACCGGAAGGACACAAAGCTGTTTGCTTGGCTCCCACTGCTTTCCCCCGTTCCTCCCCCACCCGCGCCCCCATCTCAATCACCAGAATTTCCAATCACCAGAATTTCTAATCACCAGAATTTCTAATCACCAGATTCCCCCGTTCACGGGTTGCTTTCCCCCACCCCCCATTCACTGGATACTTTATCTCTCGTTCACCAGCTCCTTTCCCCCATTGCTTTCACCCCTTCTAATCACCAGTTGCTTTCCCCCATCCCCATTCTCCAGAATTTGTTTTCCTCGCGCAGATATCTGGAGATTAGATTTTTACCCCGTTTTGCTTATCGCTTCAGACCTCCTTAATTTCTAATCTCTAGGCAATAATAACAAGTTATTTTCAATTTAATTAATTTCCAATTTTATTTTACTTTTAATTACATGATTGCGTAAAACAGGTTCTAATATTAGACCGACATTATAAATAACGCGTTTAAATCGCATTTTATCAATATAAAAAAAATTAACTCGATCTTCGTAAGGAATATGTACAATTTCATTTAATGGGCTGAAACGAACTACCTTCTGCAAGTGCGGATTGTATAAATAATTTTAATAAAAGTTCTACCTCACCACGTCTGACCGGAATAGATATGAAATCGTCATCCTCCAGTGCCGCTGCCCTTGGTGGTGCCGGGATCTCCCATTCTTGCGAAAGGTACTTTTTTTCCGATGGTGAATTATCCCTCGACGGACAGTGTGGAAAGAATCTAGCATGTTCCCATTCTGGTACGTCTCCTGATTCCCATCCTTCTAATACGCCATGGCACTTGTAACATCGTACTTCATCGCCCCGCTGAATATAGTAGAATCCAGCCTTCGCTAGTTGTTCCTTAGTAACGTGGGGGTTTCTCCAGTGACGAAAAGTTTCAAGTCGATACGCTTCGATGTCCATACTGTAAACTGATAGTTTCTATAAGCTATTGTCAACATTCTTAAGCCTAATTGGTTAAGCCTAAATTTCAATAAATGTTTTTTCTATTTATTTTGGTTAGACTCTAAGACTATTTGACTAGAATCTAAGTCTATTTACTTCAATTTAAACAAGGCCTAATTTCCCTCTACAGTAAAATAATAAAGTCACTTACTTTTACGGAAATCCTTAAGCCTTTGCCAGTAAATAGAGTCGAGAAGGCGGGAACGGAGCGCGAAAATCTACGTGTCTCTTCTCGATGAGGTCCAGGAACTAAAAGAACGCTGAGTCGTATATCTAGAGATCAAATAACACTCGAAACTTCAAGTAAATCCTGATTTCTCATTGGTTGAAACCAATTGATGTCACGGGAGAATGTAAAATGTAACCAAAAATAGAGGTTACTGCTCATCGGTTAGCGATAAAAAATTCGTCACGTGTTAAATTAGGCAGATTAGAATAGCTGAAAATACATTGCGCTTACTTCCCCCCTAATTTACTTCTGATACAACTTTGATAAAAATTAATCCTGTTTCGGGGGAACCCCCAGGAGGAAATCTTAGAGACTATTAACTCGGTAGAATACACTATTTTAGCAATTGCAATTGCATATAATCCTTGTTATTGTAATGTTTGATATATACTGAAATGATTATTGTTGGATAGGAAAATAAAAGAATCGTGATAAAAGTTAATTTTTTTATTCCATATTAATAGGTATGGATAGTAGAACCATACTACTATGTATGGAGCTCCTATCATCCCAGTATAGCTGATGCTCTACAAATTGTAGGAACATCCGATTTCCTGCTACATCTTCTCTCTCCTCAATCCTAACAGAACAATACATAAAATTTTAACTTTAGTACAGCATATATAATTCGTGAAATTTAATTTATTACCTTAATCTAAGCTCATATTTTATACTATCGTCATTTCGGCTCGTCCATAAAATTCTATTTATAATCTCTTCAATTCTACATGAAGAAAATTAAAATCTTTAATTTTTTTGTCCCAAAAGTTATTTAAATGTTAAAATAATATTTACCGCATTTTGATTTCTTTTTGCATCGGTCCAGATCAGAATAATTTGTTCTAATTGATTTACTCCCTTTTTATACCATTTTCCATCCCCACCATTTCCTAGCCCCTATATCCTATCTCCTTCTTTTCCGTGATGAAATCTAAGTTAGTGATTGAGTGTGGAATCTATTCAGTGTGGGTAAAGTCTGTAAATTTTTCCATTGGTTAAATAGTGTTCGTAGATAATTAATTTCGTGAGACTGGGAATTTCCACCATCTTCCTCTTAGCGTACGTCACGAGAAGATGGTTTAGGTTCGTGCAAAGTCTAACAAATTTACAGATAAGAGTCCGCATTGTAGTACGTTCTTGCATTGGACTGGTTGGCTTAACGAAATTCTGGAAAAAAAAGGGTAAGCGATTTTCAATAAAGAGTCTTTTTTTTTATTACGTTTTTTAAAGTATTTATTAAGAGTGAAAAAAGTTACATAGGAAAAATTGTTTACAATGGTTTTTCTCGCGTACATGAGTTTATATTATTAAATAAAATGGCAGAGTCAAATTTCAATCTTTTTTATCATTACAAGACCCCAAAGCTAACTAAATCCCTGTTAAATTATCTAAGGCAATGTTTTTTTCACCAATCTTATTTTGCGTGTACTAAAGATATTTTGTTAATGACGGGTAGAAAACATATTTCAATGGTTCAAGACGGTAACAGATTTCAATGACTTTTAGAAAGTACTTTAAATAGAACGTACAGGAATAATGCAATAATATATTTCTACCAATGTTTTGTTTTCATGCTAGATTGCGTAAACCACCCACGTTGTCCTAACTAGTTAACCAATACTTTCTGATTCTATTTTAATTTTTTTGTTTTTGGATGGTTTATTTTATTCGAAAGTAAATGGTTTGATTTTCGAGAATGTGCTAGTGCGATTAGATCTAATGGTAGTAAGACGCCCTAACATTTATGCATAGGGGCTCGTGACGTACCGATTCTCACGTGACTTGTTCATTTTTCCGAGCGAGCGCGCGCGTACCATTGATAAGATAGCTGAACTTTGTTTTATTTGACGATACAATCGGAAAGGTTTGTGTAGAAATTCTGTCTTGTCCCATGTTACATTTTCAGCCTTTTGGAGCGTTCATTGTACATACAGCCTTTCCACAATCAATGTAATTTAAATAAAGTTATTGAAAGATTGAAGCATTTTTTTTTTGTATACTTAGATGGAATCATATATTACCTACTTTATCAAGTCAAAGTTTAGTAAATTATACCCAGGATATAAGTTATCATGTTGACTTATAACCCTAACTTAATAATTTAAGCAATTCTTTTCTCTCTCTCTCTTAAAGAAATCTTATTGTAATAAGCTTAAAAATTTAGGAATAAACTTATATTATAGGATGAAGAAAAGTCAATAGACATTTATTTGTAAATTATTCGCAATTTTATTTATTTATTTATTTATAAAACGAACTACAGTTCGGTCTCTGGGAGGCTTAGGGTAATGACAGCATCCCATGAAATCGAACGCTGAGCACTCCTCCTGTCGACGGCTTCTCTTCGACCCTCTTCTTCCACAGTACGTACAGCGGAGATGGGGCGGGAACTCCTTTATAAGATGCCCGGGGATGTGTTTGGTATAGACATTACCATGTCGAAAAATTACTCCCATTTGATAATGCGCGCACTCTCGACCCCAGCAAAAGAAGAGTGCTCCACCTCTTACAGCCAATTCTTCCGTACATTCGCCGCAGTGAAAGCAAATCATAGATTCGGTTGTCGTACCGACGTACTCATTTCCCGAGGCCAAAGTTATGGAAATAGGATCCATTACTATAAAATTAGTAAGAATGAATGATTGAATATAATATATATACAAAGTTTAGAATTTACAATTGACGTATATCTACGTACTTAGTCCCTCGAGCCGATTCCGAACGAATTGGCTGTTTTCTTAATACTATCTCTCAATTTTTCTGTTTACCCTTTTTATACTCGAAAAAAACAATTTACAACTGACATCATAATTATAAACTGGGGGCGGGGGTAGAAGAGAAAACTTTTCGAAAACCAATCAAATTTAGTTATATCAAAATCAAAACAGTAGTCCTCCAAATTGGTAGTCAACCCAAAAATAAGTAATTAAAAATTTAAAGGGTTCTAGAAATCGTTATCATACTCGTATCTTATTAAACGGTACAGATGTTTGCGAAACAATTTTGGTCAGGGACACTTTACGTGTTTCACTTTATCGATTTAAAATCATAGTTTTAAGCAAAATCGTAAAAACTAAGTACTTACTTTCTTAATTACAAGTACGCTAGAATCCGCCTGTCGACGTTACGCGAAAGTAATGGTTGTAACAGCAATCCGAATACTGCTCAATAGTAGGCGTTGGTAGAGTAATTCGTATTCCTGTTTGTGACCCCAGAGCGTCAATGACATAGGACCATTTTTCAGTAAGACAATCCCAAGATTGAATTGAGACAACGATACTATTGACACCGTTTGTTAAGTACACGGCTGGGGCACCATCAGTCTCTTAAAGAAATCTTATTGTAATAAGCTTAAAAATTTAGGAATAAACTTATATTATAGGATGAAGAAAAGTCAATAGACATTTATTTGTAAATTATTCGCAATTTTATTTATTTATTTATTTATAAAACGAACTACAGTTCGGTCTCTGGGAGGCTTAGGGTAATGACAGCATCCCATGAAATCGAACGCTGAGCACTCCTCCTGTCGACGGCTTCTCTTCGACCCTCTTCTTCCACAGTACGTACAGCGGAGATGGGGCGGGAACTCCTTTATAAGATGCCCGGGGATGTGTTTGGTATAGACATTACCATGTCGAAAAATTACACCCATTTGATAATGCGCGCACTCTCGACCCCAGCAAAAGAAGAGTGCTCCACCTCTTACAGCCAATTCTTCCATAACTTTGGCCTCGGGAAATGAGTACGTCGGTACGACAACCGAATCTATGATTTGCTTTCACTGCGGCGAATGTACGGAAGAATTGGCTGTAAGAGGTGGAGCACTCTTCTTTTGCTGGGGTCGAGAGTGCGCGCATTATCAAATGGGAGTAATTTTTCGACATGGTAATGTCTATACCAAACACATCCCCGGGCATCTTATAAAGGAGTTCCCGCCCCATCTCCGCTGTACGTACTGTGGAAGAAGAGGGTCGAAGAGAAGCCGTCGACAGGAGGAGTGCTCAGCGTTCGATTTCATGGGATGCTGTCATTACCCTAAGCCTCCCAGAGACCGAACTGTAGTTCGTTTTATAAATAAATAAATAAATAAAATTGCGAATAATTTACAAATAAATGTCTATTGACTTTTCTTCATCCTATAATATAAGTTTATTCCTAAATTTTTAAGCTTATTACAATAAGATTTCTTTAAGAGAGAGAGAGAAAAGAATTGCTTAAATTATTAAGTTAGGGTTATAAGTCAACATGATAACTTATATCCTGGGTATAATTTACTAAACTTTGACTTGATAAAGTAGGTAATATATGATTCCATCTAAGTATACAAAAAAAAAATGCTTCAATCTTTCAATAACTTTATTTAAATTACATTGATTGTGGAAAGGCTGTATGTACAATGAACGCTCCAAAAGGCTGAAAATGTAACATGGGACAAGACAGAATTTCTACACAAACCTTTCCGATTGTATCGTCAAATAAAACAAAGTTCAGCTATCTTATCAATGGTACGCGCGCGCTCGCTCGGAAAAATGAACAAGTCACGTGAGAATCGGTACGTCACGAGCCCCTATGCATAAATGTTAGGGCGTCTTACTACCATTAGATCTAATCGCACTAGCACATTCTCGAAAAATAAACCAGTTCTTGGGAATAAGAGACGGTTTTTTTTTATCAAAGATAAGCCAATTTATAGTTTATTGTATGAAAATATTAATTAATTCGGAAATATATTCGATGCTTACTGTTTTTTTATAAGAATACGCTGAAATACATTTTCCAATACGTCAAAAATTAAAGCTAGACCTAAAAACCTGTAAAGTGTAAATAGTTAAGACTAAATTTCTAACCCTAACCCATGAAAGTACATTTTCCATAAATCATATCCTAACATGAATGCATTTGTTAAGAATACATGGTTTTTTTTAAAAAATACGCTAATTAATTTCGTAAAACAAGCATAGATTTTAGTTAGCCCTTCCTCCAAAATGTCCAATAGAGCTAGTACATTCTCGATAAATATACATGTTCTTGTGGGAATAAGAGACGTTTTTTATCAAAGTAAGCCAAGTTTAAAGCTTATTGTCATTGGTTCCATAACAAAAACCATATTGTAACGTGATAATGGCTGCTCACTAATCCCAATTCCATGTGAAACTCTTCCAGTTTCTTTAAGTTCCTTTTGAGTTACAAAATAGGGTTTTAGAAATAGATTTTTCCTATTTCATTAAATATAAGTATTAAAATTAGAATTGCTTCATTAAATTATGCATTTGTACTGTACTGTACACAATACCTGCATTTGAAATTGTATAACATAAAAACACAGTTTTAAAAAAAAATATATCAAGGTTTTCAATTCAGTTAAAAATAATTAAATTAGTTGTATTGTGTTTATATTTTTAACTTAATTGCATTGATGTTTTAAAAGCAAACCTCGGGCCTAAGAAACAGGCAAAGTGTAAATTGCTAAGACTAAATTTCTAACTCTAATAATGTGTAAATCAATTATACAATTATCTATTCATAAGTGTTAGAGACTTTATTACAATGAAATAAAACCATGTAGAAATGTATATGTTATAAATTTAAGAAAACTCAAACATTCTGTTTTAAATCAACAATTTTATTATTCTTTCTTATCATTTTTTTTATACAACCATTTGTTTTTATATAGATAACCTGAGGACGGCTATAATATGAACATATACCTAAAAAAAATCGGGAATTAAACAAAAACAACCTTAAGTTTACTATTTTTATATATTCACACGTCCTCAATTATGCAAATTTTATATAAACATTTCGACTATACATATTTCATAATTAATATTTACATAAATAATTATTTTTATATAAAATCGTACAATTCTATCAGAACTTAAACCGGAAGATTCAGGCATATAATTTCCAAAAACACAAACTACATTTGGAGTACTAATATTTATACTCACACAATTATATTTCGTACTAACAATTTCACCATCTTTTAAACTTTCAAATACTGCCAAGTGTTCGTCGCATATTTTTGTACTTCTCAAGGTGTTAAAGAAAAAGTGGTTCACACCAGAGCAAACTTTTTTCAATTGAAAAAGCATTTCACTCCCCGAAACTGTCACTTGCTGACAATGTACAAAATTGGGCTTACGGGATTTCAAGTAATTTAACATCCACGATTTTCCTTCATTTCCATCTTTTCCTATTACAAATATTATTTTTCTGTCTGAGAGAATTAAATGTTCCAATAAACTTTTTTGCCATGGTCTAAGTTCTATATCTTTGTTTATTCGTTTAGGGGTTTTCATTTGTTCCACCCAAGCACTTGTCAAATTTCCAAAGAGATGCGATGGTAGTCCAGATCGAGCAACGGCTTCTGCGCGGACTCGTTGTTTATCAATTTCCGCTTCTACTTTGCCTAAGTTTACTTTGTGTGGGCTTATACTGCAACGTCTAATATGTCGACTCAGTTGTGATTTAAACGATTTATTGCACGTTGTACAAGATGTACGTTTACATTTATGGGTTCTTAATCTATAGCTACGTATTCGTTTCTCGCAACTTGGACACTGAATATATTTGTTTCGACCCATTTTGAATATATTCAAAGGAGACAAACACGTACGTTTTACTCGAACCAGAAAATATTTAAATTCAATGTGTAAGACGTGGACATTTAGCAAAAGACGATTGCAAGGACTAACTAGTAACGTTTGCGGCGAATATTGCGTAATGTATATTTTGCATAGAACTAAAGGACAGAGTACAAAAACGTACTACCAAAAGTTTTCCAAAAATTGGGAAAAAAACGACAGCAAGATATTTTTATCTTTCGCAAATCATGCTAGAAAAATCATCACATCGAATTTAGCGAATCCATTAGCTAGAGAGAGAGGTATGGTGACTGACTGGAAAAAATCCGGTTCCAGAGGATAAAACAATATATTCCCACGCTATCTGGTATCTTTTAGAGATATGACCCGACCTCTCTCGAAAACATGCGCGCACTTCTATGAGTGCCAAACCATTTACTTTCGAATAAAATAAACCATCCAAAAACAAAAAAATTAAAATAGAATCAGAAAGTATTGGTTAACTAGTTAGGACAACGTGGGTGGTTTACGCAATCTAGCATGAAAACAAAACATTGGTAGAAATATATTATTGCATTATTCCTGTACGTTCTATTTAAAGTACTTTCTAAAAGTCATTGAAATCTGTTACCGTCTTGAACCATTGAAATATGTTTTCTACCCGTCATTAACAAAATATCTTTAGTACACGCAAAATAAGATTGGTGAAAAAAACATTGCCTTAGATAATTTAACAGGGATTTAGTTAGCTTTGGGGTCTTGTAATGATAAAAAAGATTGAAATTTGACTCTGCCATTTTATTTAATAATATAAACTCATGTACGCGAGAAAAACCATTGTAAACAATTTTTCCTATGTAACTTTTTTCACTCTTAATAAATACTTTAAAAAACGTAATAAAAAAAAAAGACTCTTTATTGAAAATCGCTTACCCTTTTTTTTCCAGAATTTCGTTAAGCCAACCAGTCCAATGCAAGAACGTACTACAATGCGGACTCTTATCTGTAAATTTGTTAGACTTTGCACGAACCTAAACCATCTTCTCGTGACGTACGCTAAGAGGAAGATGGTGGAAATTCCCAGTCTCACGAAATTAATTATCTACGAACACTATTTAACCAATGGAAAAATTTACAGACTTTACCCACACTGAATAGATTCCACACTCAATCACTAACTTAGATTTCATCACGGAAAAGAAGGAGATAGGATATAGGGGCTAGGAAATGGTGGGGATGGAAAATGGTATAAAAAGGGAGTAAATCAATTAGAACAAATTATTCTGATCTGGACCGATGCAAAAAGAAATCAAAATGCGGTAAATATTATTTTAACATTTAAATAACTTTTGGGACAAAAAAATTAAAGATTTTAATTTTCTTCATGTAGAATTGAAGAGATTATAAATAGAATTTTATGGACGAGCCGAAATGACGATAGTATAAAATATGAGCTTAGATTAAGGTAATAAATTAAATTTCACGAATTATATATGCTGTACTAAAGTTAAAATTTTATGTATTGTTCTGTTAGGATTGAGGAGAGAGAAGATGTAGCAGGAAATCGGATGTTCCTACAATTTGTAGAGCATCAGCTATACTGGGATGATAGGAGCTCCATACATAGTAGTATGGTTCTACTATCCATACCTATTAATATGGAATAAAAAAATTAACTTTTATCACGATTCTTTTATTTTCCTATCCAACAATAATCATTTCAGTATATATCAAACATTACAATAACAAGGATTATATGCAATTGCAATTGCTAAAATAGTGTATTCTACCGAGTTAATAGTCTCTAAGATTTCCTCCTGGGGGTTCCCCCGAAACAGGATTAATTTTTATCAAAGTTGTATCAGAAGTAAATTAGGGGGGAAGTAAGCGCAATGTATTTTCAGCTATTCTAATCTGCCTAATTTAACACGTGACGAATTTTTTATCGCTAACCGATGAGCAGTAACCTCTATTTTTGGTTACATTTTACATTCTCCCGTGACATCAATTGGTTTCAACCAATGAGAAATCAGGATTTACTTGAAGTTTCGAGTGTTATTTGATCTCTAGATATACGACTCAGCGTTCTTTTAGTTCCTGGACCTCATCGAGAAGAGACACGTAGATTTTCGCGCTCCGTTCCCGCCTTCTCGACTCTATTTACTGGCAAAGGCTTAAGGATTTCCGTAAAAGTAAGTGACTTTATTATTTTACTGTAGAGGGAAATTAGGCCTTGTTTAAATTGAAGTAAATAGACTTAGATTCTAGTCAAATAGTCTTAGAGTCTAACCAAAATAAATAGAAAAAACATTTATTGAAATTTAGGCTTAACCAATTAGGCTTAAGAATGTTGACAATAGCTTATAGAAACTATCAGTTTACAGTATGGACATCGAAGCGTATCGACTTGAAACTTTTCGTCACTGGAGAAACCCCCACGTTACTAAGGAACAACTAGCGAAGGCTGGATTCTACTATATTCAGCGGGGCGATGAAGTACGATGTTACAAGTGCCATGGCGTATTAGAAGGATGGGAATCAGGAGACGTACCAGAATGGGAACATGCTAGATTCTTTCCACACTGTCCGTCGAGGGATAATTCACCATCGGAAAAAAAGTACCTTTCGCAAGAATGGGAGATCCCGGCACCACCAAGGGCAGCGGCACTGGAGGATGACGATTTCATATCTATTCCGGTCAGACGTGGTGAGGTAGAACTTTTATTAAAATTATTTATACAATCCGCACTTGCAGAAGGTAGTTCGTTTCAGCCCATTAAATGAAATTGTACATATTCCTTACGAAGATCGAGTTAATTTTTTTTATATTGATAAAATGCGATTTAAACGCGTTATTTATAATGTCGGTCTAATATTAGAACCTGTTTTACGCAATCATGTAATTAAAAGTAAAATAAAATTGGAAATTAATTAAATTGAAAATAACTTGTTATTATTGCCTAGAGATTAGAAATTAAGGAGGTCTGAAGCGATAAGCAAAACGGGGTAAAAATCTAATCTCCAGATATCTGCGCGAGGAAAACAAATTCTGGAGAATGGGGATGGGGGAAAGCAACTGGTGATTAGAAGGGGTGAAAGCAATGGGGGAAAGGAGCTGGTGAACGAGAGATAAAGTATCCAGTGAATGGGGGGTGGGGGAAAGCAACCCGTGAACGGGGGAATCTGGTGATTAGAAATTCTGGTGATTAGAAATTCTGGTGATTGGAAATTCTGGTGATTGAGATGGGGGCGCGGGTGGGGGAGGAACGGGGGAAAGCAGTGGGAGCCAAGCAAACAGCTTTGTGTCCTTCCGGTGATTGAGAATGAAATTCTCAATCACCGAAAGGACATCCCTTATCTCTTTCTTATCGTTGGATATATAAATTGCCACCCTAAGTGAAAAGGTGGATGCCGCCCACCATCAGGAGACCCGGGTGGGCAAACTAATATAAAAACTGTTGAGCCCATGTGATTACCTTTAGTAAGATATACTATTTACCATCCTATGTTAAAGAGTGGCCACCGCCCACCCTCAGGATACACGGGTGGGCAAACCAATTCATAAGCTGTTGAGGTCATTTGAGTTCCTATCGTTAGATAGACGTAAAGTATCAAAGGTGAAATAGGTAAGCAAAACACGACAAACATAACTTTTTTAAATTATTGAAATTAGTGGAAAAATGATTTAAAGAAATTATTAAACTGGGATTCAAATATGTTTATTTTAGGAAATTTATATCAAACATTTGGGTATGGTTCAAACACCAAAATTCATATTATTGCACAAATTCAAAAAAAAGATACCCTTGAATGTAATTAAGCTTAATTTTTGGATTTTTTGGTCTCCCATATTCTAAGTACATAAATTCATTCTTGATTAATGCATATTGGTTTTGACTTAACTTGCAAGGTAATTTGACAAAAAGCTATATTTTAAATTTCGATCTATTTGTGGTAGAACTATAAACGGGTAGTCTTTACGTTAACTTGTAAGTTAATATACCTAAGTTTTGCGAATGGTATACGGCAAAGATTATCGTAATAAAAATTTACATTCATAGATATAAAAATACATATGCCCGAATGCCCCTAGTTTTTGGATGAGTATGGGAGTCCAATAATTAATAATGGCGGTACGTAATAGTGTGAAGGGAAATAGAGTCTTCAATGCTTTAACTGTTTAAGCGTACACGTGTTCTTAATAATATAATACCTTCTCCCGATAGTGACTGCAATTTATTATTGTTTCTTTATGGTTCCATTATTGCTTTTATTACCCAAAAGGAAGTTCGTCAGGTGTGGATTGAACTCGTAGTTTGTCTTTGAGCCTTTTGGTGGTGTAACGAGTGATGAAGTTTTTCAATGTCTCTTGTTGATTTATTTGAATAAGAAAATAAGTATCTCAATGTGGGGCTTTTAGAGCATTTATAAGTACATATGGGGAAGAGGGCATTTAAAATGTTCGAGCTCGTTTATTCGAGTACTCACTTTCGAGTGAGTCATCTTAAGCAAGTGTGCCCACCACCCACCACCCACCACCCGACGCGAAGTTTGAGGTTCACTTGACCTTAAACTCCGAAAATATACGTAAAATAAGGCGGAAAAAGGGACCAGAATTTCGACAACTTAACTAGACAACTCCCCCCGCGTCACTAAAGCTGACGAGAATACAGTTGAAGTTCCGAACCAATTATGGTAAGCTTCCAGTGGCCGAGAGCGTAAAGGCGTCATTATTTGGAGTTTTTTACTGGCCGTTTGTGAGTTCGAATCGCGGTTTCGCCAAAACTGCAAATTATTTTCGCAGCGCCATCTGCCGTGTCGTTGCTTTCCACACCAAACAAACAAACACACAACACTTAACGACAATCCATCCATAGCAATAGTCCCACTTTGATATATATATATCTCGATGTGGAACTAAAAACTCTAGTCCCAGATCCACGTTTAAAAAAAAATTAGATCAAGAAAATATTCTTACTTTTTCCCCAAGTTTTTATTTTTTAGGCATAGTAATAGCAGAGTGTAAAGTCGCTTCGCTACAGAGAGGCGCCTCTTCCTATCCCCGTAATGTTAAAATTTCGTGGTACGTTTTTTCCCCATGAGAGCGTTGAAGAAGCAGACGACGGTGTTTGCAATTCCCGGACACACGATGGCACTGTAAAATTGCTTATCAAAGAAAAATAAATTTTGCTCTCAGTAGGTTAAAGTTGAATTCAGCTCAGTCAGCTGTGATGTTAAATTATTTTAACTATTTAAGTAAAACAGTTGATTCCGTAAGAAATATAAAAGTAAGTACAAGAAAAATCCCTCCCTATTTCATTTCATTTCATTATTATCAACTGTACTTTTTTAATATATCAAAAGAAATTCGTGGAATCTAAAGTGGAATATTTTATGGGCTGGCCAAGTCTTAATTAAATATACCAAAACCATGGTAGAACATTGGTGTTTTGAATAGCAGCGGTGAATTAAATATTCTGAAATATAATTAAGAACATTTTCTTTTAGAAGGTTTGGACTTTCAATGGCTTTGCAAATTTCTAAATCTTCGTCAGTGAATTGTCCTTTACCTTGCAAAACCCAATGGTTATCATATTTGGACAATTCTTCATCATGGTCCAGGAGCTGGTGCTTTAAACGAGTCTGTTTAAAATAAAGTCATCCAAATTGTCAATTCAATATGAATCTGATGGTTTTAAGAGGCTATTGACTGATGCCGCTCTGTACGCGGCCTGGTATTGTTGAGGATTTGGATGATCTCAATTGTCTCCTTATTGGCGAAAGGAACCAAAGTAGTTTTCTAAAACTCTTGACTAATTCTTGCAGTTACTAAGAACTTAAAACCAAAATTATCCTTTATATCATTCCATAGGAGTAGCAAAGACTGAATTGATAGTTTCCACCATTCAATACAAGGTAAGGTTTTATACCTACAGTTCTGAAGCTACCATATATTAAACCTTTCCAATTTTTCTTTCAGCATTGGTATGTGGATGGATTGATCAGTCATTGCTCTCTTACAGTGTTTTTCATTGTTTAATGTCCTGCTATTGCAGCAATCAAAAAGGCCGTTCATGTGTAAGAGGAACTCTGCTGTGTATGTGTTTTCAATTGTTAACTCTCCCAATCCCAGTGAACAGGACATTTGAATTAGAAACACTTTGACTGCAAATTTGGGCAGCTAAACTGACTTTCATGTTAGAAAATGCTGGTAACTTGATATGTTTACGTTTCAGCTTGTGTGTGCTTTGAAACTTACCAATTTCTTGGTCTATTTTGAAAAAATGTTCTAGGACTGCCCAAGAAACTAGATTGCCTTCCACTATTATGGGGTACCGTTTGAAATTGTTCCTCACACTTTTCAAGAGATGTGGAGGATCAATTTCAATGAATGGCTTTTCCACTGATATCCCCATACTTTTGAAAAAATTTTGATTGCCTGTTCCTTGGTCACAGACTACAGCTTTAACAATAAGGCCAATACGTTTTAGGTGAGTTAAGCAATCATGAAGCAATATCTTCAAAGTCTGTTCGTGACAAGCATCTTTTGTGAGGAAGTAACCAATTGGTGGTTTGAATTTCAGTTTTATGTCATTCACCATGAACACTAGGGCCTGATTTGCGTACTATTTTGACCTTCCATATGGACCGAAGTCTACGAAACCTTCAATGTTATCGTTTTCATTATTGTCAAAATGTTTAGTTGAATGGCTATAATTATGTTCAGTACAAATATATTTAAATGGAATAGAATTCAATAGGAATTGACTTTATCCACTGTAAAAAAATTCATTTAAAGCTAGTGTTCATCATTGTGAATATTTTATATAAATTATCATTTTCTTCGTTGAATTGATTTTGGAGAAAATAATTTGGCATTTGTAGTGCTGCGTTTACCTTACACCAGATTGTAGTTGTAACATGATCTTCAGGTGCATTTTCATTTGCTACTATTTGAATTAATTATAAATGAACATAAGGCAGTAAGAGACCATGGCGGGATATGTTTTTGCCTTCAGTTTACCTAGGAAAAACCGTGGTTTCATTGGAATTTTCCAAAAAAAATAGTAGGTGTAACTAATGGTGTAAGCCTGTTTTTGGTTTTGATATTCATAAAACAATCGTCAGTGAAATGAAGACCGCAAAATACGTGGTTAAAGTGTAAGTAATCTGTAGTTTTATTTTGGAGCTTTTCACTGTTTACATTTTGCAGCCACTGCAGAACTATTAAGTTTTAAGAAATGTTAATGTATTAGAATAGGCTTATTAAATTAAAACGCGTATTCACCGGTCTTTATCCCTTGGAAACTTGAAAACAAAAGACAGACGCGTGGTTAGCTTTTTATTCGATTTACAATTTTTAGCCGAACAAGACATTTCAAAATAAATTAAACTCGCAAAAATACCTAAAACACTCTTCCTTTTTTGCGTCTTCTCAAACTCTAATCTAGCGCGCGCTGGAGATACTACTAGCGCCATCAAACGCCCGGGAATTGTGGACATTCTCGGCGAATAAAATCGTACCACGGATTTTTTAAAGAGAGGCGCCTCTCTGTAGCGAAGCGACTTTACACTCTCTGGTAATAGTACGACTTTCTGGCTAAAGCGTAAAATAATCGGTACAAAAATTGTCTTATTTCCAGCTCATATAAAGACTGGACATAAACCGAATTCTCTTAAACCAAAGTATAACAAATGTTTTTAGTGCCGCTGAACTCTATAGTCTGTACGAAAAGTTTGACCGACTTTAGGCTGATTTCATAGAACGCTCCATTAATTAGAAAAAAGTGTTTTCTTATTTGGTTAGTTCAATCAAAGATTATTTATTTATTCCGCCGACCTCTACTTCAAGCTCAGCAACAATTGCTTATTTTTCCCTTGGTTAAACTTCTTTGATTTTTGCTGTGCTTCTTCGCTTTCCCCTTGTTTAAATACTTTCGAATTTCTGAATTATAAATGTAAATCTATATAATAAAAAGCTGTTGGTTGGGTGGTAGGTAGGTAGGTAGGTAGCTAGGTAGGTAGGTTCGTCAACCGATTTCGGCGACTTATTTCTCGATTTTCTGACGCTTTTCGCGCGCGCGCTACCGGCGCGAGCTTCGCGTGGCATTTTTTTACGTACGCTACGATTTGCGTTTTCGCATCGAGGTCGGCTTCGATTTCCGATTTGGTTTTTAGTTTTTTTATGAAAAATTTTCTTAAGTGACGCAAATGTCAGTTTCTAAAAATGCTCAAAATCTGTCGCCCCTGAGAGTTGGGCCGTGTTTGTCCCAACACACAATACACCCGAAATTTTTCTCTCTTGCAGCCGCGAATTACGGGGGGGGGGGGGACCGTGAAGGGGTAGTATCAGAAAGCCTGTGTGTTTCGGAAACGGGGATGGGGAGGGGGGAGGTTCGGGTTCGTTCCGATTTGAAAGTCCCGTGGTCTCTCGGCGTACGTTAGTCCCGTGCCCCGTGGTCTTTATGCATCAGCCATTGGATACAGGGGGTTTAAAGCGGTACAGGGAGGTTTGGAACGACTGCGAGTTTAAGTTGTTTGTGCCGGAAAAAGGGTACCACGGAAATTCTCGCGTTGGACAGGGGGAGGGGAATACTACGGAAATTATCACATGTGATAAGCGGAGAGGGGGTACCACGGTAATTATCACATGGGGAAAATGGGGATGGGGTACCCCGGGAATTTTCACATATGAAAAAAGGGGAGGAAGGGCTTTGCAGCGGTGGTTCGACTATGGGGTAAAGGGTACTACGGAAATTCTAGCATGGAGAAAAGGGGGAGAGGGTACCGCGGTAATTATCACATGGGAAAAAGGGGGAGGGGTACCCCGGTAATTATCTCATGGGGAAAAGGGGGGGGAAGGGCCTTACTGCGGTGGTTTTACTATGGGTAATAGAGCGCCACGGTAATTATAACATGGGAAAAAAGGGGAGGAACGGTAATTATCACATGAAAAAAAATGGGGAGGGGGTATCCCGGTAACTAACACATGGAAAAAAGGGGAGGAAGGGCCTTACTACGGTGGTTCGACTATTGGGTAAAGGGTGTCACGGAAATTCTCGCATGGGTAAAAGGGGGAGGGTGCCTTACTGCAGTGGATCGACTATGGGGAAAAGGGTGCCAAGGAAATTATCCCATGGGAAAAAGGGGTCGGGGGGCGTACAGGAGTTGAGCGCCTCAAAACACACAACTAGCTGAGGGTCCGCCTGTAAGGCGGGCTTCTCGGCTAGTCTTTAAAATAAAAAGCTGTTGGACTTTTTTGGACTATCTCGGTTCCGGATCCGGTTCCGGTTCCTAAATATTTGCTTTATCGGTTCCGGTTACGGTTCCGGTTCTTAAAATTTTAATTTAACGGTTCCGGTTTCGGTTCCGGTTCTCAAAATTTAGCACCGATCGGTTCCGGTTCCTAAACGGTTCCTATACGGTTCCAGTGTGTTTAGTATTAATTAAAGTTAAATACAGAAGCAATTCAAATGAAGTCAAAGAGAAATAAAATCCACCACATTTATTTATATAGAATATAAAATTGGTTTTTGATAAATTATATTATAAAAATAGTAGCTTTCTTAGTGGCGTAGCGATGGGTTCAGGGTCCTCCCGCGAAACTGTTTTTGGGGTCCCTTATAATTATTAAGGCCGAGTCGCGATTATCGCCATCTAGAGTTAGGGCTAACATGTATCGCCTTCTACAATTAGATTTAACACGTACTTGCGTGTTAAATATATAAAACGCTTAAGAATGGCTTTAAGCCCTAAGTGAAACCATTAAGATAAATCACGGCAATCAGCGTCTGGAGCATTAAAAACAAAGGTTATGGTAGAACTTGGAAGTCTGGAGTTCAGACTCCCAATTCCGACCAGAATCACGATCTAGACGACTTAATTAAAAATTATTGCTACTATGCTCTCGTAGGGAACTCATGTAAGCGGGTTATTTGTTTATTCAATAAAGTAGGGTAAATATGAAATCTTCTGTTTGAAAATTCCCACGGTTTCACCGTTTCAAGATGGAGGCGGTGGGGAATGATGTACTTTCAAGTTTTGGGGAGACATTGCCTTCCCTTCCGCTCCTCATTTCAGGGGCGAAGGAACGTTTTAGAAGTTGGAGGGGGCTAAGAGGAAGGAAACAGGGGTCTAGGAGCTTAGCCCCCGATGTAGAGTGAGTAATCGGTCGCGAATGTCATTAAGGCATTAACAGTAACAACAGTTGTTACCCATATGGCGCCATAGAGCGGAAAAATAAAAACTTTTTTTTATTATTTTAATTCTTTTTAAAGTATTTTTTTGTGTGTTTTTATTTTAATTTTCCTTTTTTTTTCAATAAAACTTGATTTCCCCATATAAAAGGAATACAAAAGAAAAAAGAATTAACGTTATTTTTCATATTGGTTACAAATAGCATCCCCCATAAACTCCTTACGTAATAAGGTACACCACCTCAACTCAGAAACCAAACCAAATATAAAAGATTTTGTTTTAGTTTTTGTTTCATATTATTTTATAAGAACAATTTAAAACCGATATTACTAACTTAATGCTAACAAATCTTTATTACCTCACCCAAATTTATTAAAAGTAACATGATTAAACCCTGAAATATAGTCTAGATATAATTGTCATTGGATTGGGTTGGTCATTTCGGTTTGTTTTGTGTTTAATATTAGACTCTTGTCTTTAATTAATGTTTACAGAATAATTAACGGGATATTTGAAACAGGTAACTGATACTCATAAAATTAAGATATTATTTACATTATTAATAAATTAAACTTATCCCCAAAACCCCTGTCGCCCCCTATAACCTTTTAATGTTTGGTATGCCCAGAAAACCCCTAACTCAAGCTATCCCAATATATTACCCATTTAATGTTAAATTAAATTGCCTAGGTTAAAAAACCCTTTTTAAGGAATTCATTAGCCTTGGATTAGTTAAAATCCTTTCCCATTGTCCACCATTTCACACCTTCCTTCTCCCCGCCACCCTGGCGCTAACGAAATCGAGAATAACAAGTCGAAGGTCGATTGCACCACGGACCTCAACTAGTCGAAAAAGACCCCAACAACCCCCTGTCAAAAACTGTACTGCATCGATAACAGCCAACTTGCCGATCCAGATGCCCAGGGACCAAGAAAATATTAGTTCGTCACCCCAAAAACGAGAGAGAGAAAGGATAAGCATAAGCTTAAGGAAGCGTCGGTGGGATTTTAAAATAGGAAAGCAACAGCCCCCACAAATCAAAGACGTGGAAATAATTCGACGTCATTCTAGAACCATAACCAAGAGCAAGTAACACACCCAGACCTACACAGCCAAAAACAACAAAACCAGAGAGCAAGCCCCAAAAAGAGATAAGTCAGAACTCAGTTGCTCGGAGGAAGAGAACCTTACCTCAATGGTTAACCCTAAGAGATCCCCAGTTCGGACTCCGTTCCGCGATAACCCCTTGTCGGAATAAAAGAGGCAAAATGCCCAAATAAATCCCCCAGAAAAGATGCCAATAGGCACAAAAAGCAATTCCAATTTAAAGAAACCCCAAAATAAAAACTTTCAGCGTTAGCGAGAGTAACTTCCGGTCAGGCATAATCCCCAGAAAGGGAGTCTTTTCCATCCGTCGTCGAAATCTACCGTTTGCGAGATACAACCCTGGTTTCATCCCTTCTTTGTCGAGAAACAAAGTCGTCCTCGTAGTCTGCAAACATCCCCACCACTTCGAGACACCAGAAAAGAGCACCCCAAGAAAGTGAAGACGGCCAGCCCGAAACCATCAAATCGTAACGTTGAAATTTACCTATTCTCCATCACCCCTACTGCAGTCGCCAACTAGGCTCAAACAAACATTCCGTCGAATCCGTCGCCACTGAGTCTCATCCCTAGAAACTTGTTCACATCTCTCCCCCTCCCCCATAATATCTTTCAGTGGCCCATTATTGGTTCTTAAAAGTGTATTTCCAGCTCTCTCCCCGCCCCCCTCCTTTTTAGAAAACGGAAAATCCCATAGAATACCTTGCAAAAAAAAGATAATCCGAAGAAGAAGGAAAAAATAGAACTCATTCCTAAATTTCCAAACCAAGTGTCAGTACAATTTTTATTTCCCCGATCTTAAATCCTCTTTTTTTCCCCTAATGTCGTCAATTCGAGGTAACCCTAGCCGCGACATGTGTAAGTTATAATTTCATTTATTGTGTTTTATTGTTTGATTAGATTTTGAAAGGGTCAATTAAAAATCTTTACTTTTTGATTTGAATTTTGTCATTGTGTTATCATACGAGTCGTTTATGAATTTAAGATACACAAATCCAAAGGAGTGTAGCTTCACCAAATGCATGTGTTACTGTTTGACTACTATGTAAATGGGCGGGAAAAGACACAGTTGAGCTTCTTTAAGCTTTATATGCTGATAAATTGAGAAATTGAGCTTTTAAAGATTTCAACTGACCAAAAAGTTGAAAGGGCAATAACATTAGTTGCCCCTCCCAGCAAAATTCTAGGGAGGAGCATGTCCCCCTGGTTCCTACGCCCCTGCCTCATTTCATTGAAAAATATAAAGACGGGATTTCAATTCAATTCAATTCAATTCAATTTAAATTATTTAATTATCTTTAGACATTTTTGTACAAATTCGAGGGCCAAGTCAACAAAATTTAAAACGTAGTTTTTTATGGTTTTTTTCACTGATTGTATAGATATCAGATTTGTAAATGACTTATAAATTTCATTGTATAATTTAACCCCGGAATAAAAAATCGAGGTAATTTTTTTAGTTGTACGACAATTAGGAATTTCTAAAATATGTTCAAATCTATGACTCGTTTTCATTTCAGTTGAGTATATCGTTCTAAATAAAGTCCATATTATTTCGTTCAAAAAGCTTTCTCATTTGTGAAATGTAAGCAAATGCATAAGTTGAAATTTTAGATTTTCTAGACAAAAACTACCCAGCCAAGCGATTATATTAAACAAACGAATTAGCCTTACCTTAAAATTTTTAAATTCAGAAACACAACTTAGTTATTAATTTACAAGGTTTAACGATCTGCTATAAAACATGTGTCTCGATACTTTTCAAACTTCAGTATGTCACTTTCATTGTGTACGTTGTTCGGTTATTTATGCGACGGTTATTGTGGTTGTATTTATAAAGTTTTGGGCGCGCCTCTTGAAACATAAAGAAATATTTCAAGCAAGTAAAACTTTAACTTGAGCTGACAGGAGACGAGGCATCGCGCGGATGGACTTTACACAGTCCCATAGGCAATTTGGGGCACCCTCGGTGGCAGACCCCCCCCCCCCCCCCCACTGCGGAGTCTGCCGGGGCGTTATTTACGCCACTGGCTTTTCTGCTGTTTCTCCTCTAAGTCGGTTGCGAAGGGGATCAAAAATTATGCTTGCCCATTGCCCCACTAAATTATTGCGCGGAAGGCACACTAGTAGCAGTACACTCTGTTAAATAAGTCTTCGGCCGTTGGGATTTTGGCACTTATTTGCGATTATATCAAAAACTATGAATGATAGAAAGTTGAAACAAATTTTATTTTTAATATTTTACTAATATCTTTCATACCTATGTCTTGATTCACGTGTAACATTTCCATATCCGCCGGAAACGCCAAATTTCGTTTTTGACAACTTCTTTAATAATGATGTTACGCCCCTGAAACCTGCATTTTTGGATTCAAAAGGGTCGATTCATATTTAGAAAGAGCCATTGTTATCCGGCTACGTCGAACGGCTGCTAAGATATGGCCTATCGAAAATTTGGGTTTCGAGGCACTCCATCCTAGTACGCCCCCAACCCATTTTTCCCATGGGATAATTTCCGTGGCACCCTTTTCCCCATAGTCGAACCTTCGCAGTAAGGCCCTTCCTCCCCTTTTTTCCCATGTGATAATTACCGGGGTAAACCCAGTAAGGCCCTTCCTCCCCCTTTTCCCCATGTGATAATTACCGTTCCTCCCCTTTTTTCCCAATATTCAAAGTAATATTTTTTTGGGTTATTATCTTTCAAAGAACCACTCCTGACTATACATATAAATTATTTTTTATGCCTAGGATTCAGTGAAAAATGAACTGGTCACAGCCGAGGCTGCCCCTTTGAAGGTTAAATTGAACCTAGCACACATTATAGATGATATAAAATGAATCTTTTGCAAGTGTTGATACTTTTGGAAGTATTTATTGTACCATGTGTCTCTTAATGTATTTTCCAAGAATGGTGGATTACAAAACTTCAATACTGAAGGGTATAGGTTTTTTCCAGTTATTTTATAGATTTAACTAACATTACAGGTGACACTGAAAAGTTCAATACCTCTATTTAACACGTAATTATTTTCAATTTAATATTATATCAATTTATTACTCAAAATTAAGGGTTGGAAAATATATACATAAGTTAACAGTCTGTCATGGCCTAAACGGGACGACAAATGCCATGTACCTCTTAACTTGATTTTGCGACTGATATCAACGCCTACAGCGAATGCTTCCAGAGCTAGATCCTTTACTCTTAAAGATTATAATTCAGAAAAATTTCTTGCATTATTTATCACACATCGTTAAATACGTAGCAATAATTTCTAAAAGATTTAAACCATTTTTTGTACGATATCAAAAATATAAAATTTCAAAAGTGTTGAATTTCAAGAACATAGTTTTTGATTTATCAAATAAAAACAAGGAAAATACCCCTTTTTTAAGAGCTTATTTTAAAGCTCTTTGCTAGAGCTATCTAGTGTATTTATATTTCGTGTTTTCAATCGCCCACATGACCCTTTAACCCCTCGAATGAGACCCCACAAAAATAAAAATGTACACTTTGACATCCAATAACCATATCAATTCCAGTTAGGACTATATACACTCCACCATTGAATTGGCCTTGTCGAAATGTGTAAGATTGTGTTATTTTGTTAAAATAAAACATATTTCTAAAAAGTTACTAAACTTAAAGCGAAGCGGTACTGAAATCAAGGTTCGATATACCAAAAAATTTGGGTTTTCGGTTAAACTGTGTTTATTCTAAAACTTCTTAATATTTTCAGCTAAAACCTTAGATATCACGGTTTTTTAGACAAATCTATCGGTGTTTAAAATTAAAAAAAAATCGATTGACCCATGGTGACATGATTGGTCGAAATCGTATGGAATGACCCTATGATTTACATTTATAATTCATAAATTCGAAGTTGATTTAAACAAGGGGAAAGCGAAGAAGCACAGCAAAAATCAAAGGAGTTTAACCAAGTTTAACGAAACGGAAAAATAAGCAATTGTGGCTGGGCTTGAAGCTAGAATGGGTTTGGTCAACCGAGTTATAGGAATAGTGAAAAAAAGTGTGGAAGGAGATTGCAAAGGAAGTGTTAATCGTTGGTATGGGAACAAAAAAAAACTGGCCCACAAATTAGAACAAAATGGTCTGACTACAAAAGCATAGGAAAAGGCCCAAGATGTCATAAGGATCAGAAAAGTGACTAGGGGTGGGCCATCACCAGCCGGAACAAGTGGTGTTTTTATCAGCCAACAGTTAAAGTTAAAAAAAAACAGGCTCTTAGAATATACATTTACTAGAAAAAAATATTGAACAAAAGTGGTTAGTTGTGGTTAATACACGTTAAGCCAACAAATTATAAATACATTTTACAGTTTACATCATAATTTTTAAGACAAAAATGGTCTACAGTTAAATAGGATAAGTCACAAAAAATAGATTTATCAAAATCTGACATTTATACAGTAATATACAATTTTAAAATTTTTTAACTTTGCCATGTTGAGCAAGATTAACTAAATAATGTATGTTTTAAACATAAATACCTCGCCCTTTTTTTTCACTGGCCATAAACCTTTCCAAAATTGATCCAGCCAAGGGCGTATTTAAGGGGGGGTTTTGGGGGTTCAAACCCCCCCCCCCCGAAATGCTGATGACCGGGGGGGGGGGTGCCTAATGAATATCAGTGAAACTTCCGTCAGCACCCCCCCCCCTCTTGAAATTTTCCCTCAAACCCCCCCTGAAATAAAATCCTGGATACGCCCTTGGATCCAGCATAGTCAATCAATTCTTCTTCAGCATTTGGCATACAAAATAAAAATAGCGCAATGCCATATTTGGAAATGCTTCATAAGATTGTTGGGCAGAACTGAATTGAAAACGAAAAGACCAGTATGCAGTAAACACTGACGAAGCTCTGCGGCTTTCCAGTTGTCAATTTCCGTCAGACTTCAAGGTTTCCGTGATAACTCTACTGGTGTATGATGGGAAAATTCTAGAAGCTTCAGTAAAAGTTTATTTATTACATAAGGTCGTTGTTTACTTTTAGACTTGGCATGTGATAAACTTTTAATTATACGTTTCACACAAATAATTCATACAAGATGCATATTGTCAAGTGGGAAATGCTTAATCATGTCTATTGGCAGCTCTAAGAAGGGATAATCAAAGATAACTTTAAAAACGCCTCCTCAGTAGCCACTGTGGTATTTTATGCATTTGAGGTATGCTTTTGCATGGGCATCACAAGTTCTAGCTCCAATTTTCTTTGAAAAAAATTATCTGGGACATAAAAACTATAATATCATGAGAAGTCGTTAAAGCTTTCTTTATTTCCCCGCCAAATATTTTTACCCCGTTTCTCCCCTCTAGATGGCGAGAGGGTCCACGTATTCGCGCGGGGTGAGGAGTGCCCCTTGACTCTGTCGGCGGTGCGTTGAGGGAAACGTTATTTCGCTCGACGACTCGGGGCGGCAAGCTTTCCGCGGGAGAAGTAGTGTCGACGTCGCGGTTGTATTGGTCAAATCAACTTGAAAAATCTTCGCGCTGGGAATATTGCGATACAAATATTCTAGATACCCTGTGCTGGAGTAGGCCCTTTGAGAAAACACGCAAGCGACAGCTAGCGGTCGACAGATATTTTACTGGAAAAGTCTATTAATGACTGTGAAGTACCGTGAATAGCGCGTGAAATGCCATCTATCGGTGACTATGAAATTCTGTGAAATGGAACACGGTGAACTTTAGCACTCGTGCAATAGCAGCCAACCCATTCGCTGAAATTCCATGAACCAAGATTTTCCCACTATAAACTATGCTATAAACTTTCGGCTTTCTTCGCCACGCTCGTTTTATATTGGCTTCAATCAAAAGTAAATATTGAGATAAAGTCTATTAGTGCTTCAGATTTGACCTTCCACCATCCTTTTAAAGAGCTATTGATCACGTAGTTTTTTCCACTAATAGAAAAGCACTTTAGTCGACATATTTTCCCGCGAAAAGTAGTGCATTCCGGGTAATTTTGGAACACAGTGTTTCGGTCCTCGCTTTTGATGTCTCGAATCATCCGCTTCTCATTTTGTTTAGACCTCGTTTAAATATTTTAATTAAGTGGTTAGTTTAATGCAGTGAATAAAAATTCCACGTAAGCAACCTTTGCCGCAGGTTGCAGTTTTAAACGCTTAATAGGTTACATCCAGTTCGAAAAAATCATCTTCATAATTCTTCAACAATGCTTCAATACTAAACTCTTGGCTAGTCATTTTTTATTAAACCAATTAATATGTTCCTTTTCTGGCTATAGAATGGATTTCCAACTAATTAATATCATTTAAAAATCTTAACGTTTTAAGTTTTAAATACGTTTAAATATTTGTTTTCTTGTAATATACTCCACATGACATAAATTTGTGGCTAGCGCGATTTCACGTCATATTAGGCTTATTAAAAGCACTGATTAAAGTTACATGTATATCTATTTTAAAAGTCGTATTTTTGTTTTTAAAATGTCGTATTTTAGGTTCAATCATATATCTACTTTATATACTTTATTTTGGAAAAGAAATTTTTAAATTATCGCAAGCGAAAATTTAATATCCGCGTATTTTAAAGCGAACTATTTTTACCGCGGCGGAGTACATCGATTCACTTAATGTTCAATAATTTTTTACCCTTCAAATAAGATGTCGTAGGTCCAGGCGATAGTATTCGACTTTATCTCAATATTTACTTTTGCTTCCATGCAAAAGCTATTTAAAAAATAATTTTACGCTAGGGGTGCTCAGAGCCGAGATATATTTTTGTTCGTTAACATAGAAACTTTAACGAATGAGTTGGCAGCTATTGCGCGAGTGTCAAAGTTGGCCGTGGTTGGAATTAGGCGTATAAGTAGAAATTGTGGCGCCCCCATAATAAAAAAGAGCTTTTGATCGAAATTATTGTTTTGGTAAATAAAGTTAAAAATTGCGCTTTTGCAATATGTCAAAATTATCCTGAAAGTAACAAAAAAATTATTTCATAAATATATGACATTATATTTGGGTTTTAATTGACTTTCAATTGTTTTTAAAATTTTCACTGGCCTGAGTGGTATTACAACAATTTCCTTTATCAAAAACTGAAATACTAATTCGGAGGGACTGGTCTCCATCTAAAGAAGATTTTCTGTGTGGTGACCATTTCCTTGTTAGTAAAATACAACTGAAAAATGGAAAAACCAATCTTATCAAATTGGTAATTGTTTTTCTTTAAATAAAGAAATTACAAGTTGGAAATGAAATTGTCCGAGAAAATGTGATTTTCTACACGGCTGGCTTTATGGTTTCAAAAACTATGCAATACCTTAAAGTGTGAAAATTGTTTGCAAGCACTTTATATCATTGGCGCAAGTAGAGGTAGAGGTCCGGTATTTTGTTGCGAACGCATGCAAGGAGGCGGTTTCTAAGAACCATTTTAAAGGCATTGAGAAAGTCGACTTTATGGAGGACCTTTGTATTTTGATGCTGGTGGCTGACGTACCGGCTCCGCCATGGGTACCGGAACCTAACTGAGTTGGACGTAGCTGTGGCCCCAGCGTCGGGGCTATATGAGAGCCAGCCAACTTCGCGGCCAGCCGACGAATGTTATTTTCGACAGCGATTGGCCGAATCGCACCGTCCTTTTTCTTTAGAGCGCAAAGTGAGGCACCGTAGAGCATGGGGGAACAAGACTACCCAGTACCAGGTTGCAAAGGGACGTGAGTTTCAGAAGTAGAAACTTTAAGAAAAATTTAAATTTTCACAGTTTCATTTAAATTGAACGGAAAAGGTCCACAATAAATTTCCGTTGTTGGTCATTTGGATCTTTAAGACACAAACCAATAATATCTATATCAGAAAGTGAAGCATTTCGGTTCTCAGACTCTTTAGGGCCAGGTTTATAAGAAGCCATACTTTTGTGATTGTAAATATCGATCATATGTTTGTTCTAATCTTCAACTAACATGGCCCGAATCATTTTTACGAACTAAGCTTGCCTCGGGACTTAAAAACTAAGGTGATTATGTTATAACTTTTTAGAAAATAATCGAAGTATTTAAAATAACAAGGGAATTGAAATTTTGATGCAAGATTGACTAATTTCCTTATGTGCATACATTCTTTAAATAAGCTGGTACTTAAATCAACTACAGGTTAAGAAGTTTCGAGTATCTTTAAATAAAAAGAAAAAATAATTCCTAATGATGGTAAAACCTTTTATCATAATTAAGTAGGGTAGAAAACATTAAATAAATAGATTAAGGATAATCCAATATATACATCCATATTTCCGAGAATATATATAAATATATATATATATATGATGTATAAATTAAATTTTCTTAAAACCGATCTTTCCTACGTGAATATAAAATTATCAGCGTTCCCTTAACTTTCTGTCTGCATTGAGTTTGCAAGTTCTCTCCCCACTAGTTAAATGAGTTTTCCTACGAGCTCTTCGGTTTACCCTTCCATAGAAACGTGTTGAGGTTAACGGTAATAGTTAAAGTAGGGAGCTGTTCAGCGCTGGCCCTAGGGTGGTGCGAACGTTGCGACAGCACCGGGCGCCGTCATAGGTGGGGGTGCCAAAACGGGGTCGGGACGACGGTACCAATAACTTTTGACCGCAAGACCGAAACGCCTGACCTCACAATAAGATTTCGCAACACCAGAAAAACTTGCTGGGGCCGCTGCTGGAGCTGTTGGCTCGCGTGGCGTGAAAAGCTTGCCACTGCACTCCTACGCATTGTAACCCGGCTACCTGAATCAATGGCTTCAAAAGTCGCTTGATGACTTAGACCTAAGGTGGTGCCTTGGGTATTAGCCTAGCTGATTATTATTATTATTATTATTATTATTATTATTATTATTATTATTATTATAAGCAGCCACCCAGCGCAAACACCGGTAAATTTCAAGTTATTTTTCAATTGTCAAATTTTTTTAAATACGGAATATAGTTTTACCTTTGTAGTTGTGTTTGACTCAGATATAATATTTTTAACAAAAGTGTTTTTCAAAGCTTGTTCAAAGAATTAATAGTTTTATAAAGCGTAAAAATAAAAGGAAATTGCGCTAGTCCATTTAATCTTAAGATAAGGCTTAAAGGTTGCAAGGAAATCAATATTACGCTGCTTTGTTTCTAAGCCCACATAGATACCAATAAAAACAAGCAAAAGGATCGCGTACTGTTCTCAACCTAATGGCATTTTGTCAATATGTTAGATTAAATAACGTTTGTACAATTTCGATTTTTCGGAGTAATTAAGATATATATTTTTGTTAATCTTGTGCGCCAGACCTCTCAGTTAAATAGATTAACATTTAGGTAATATTATGTTCAGTTTCTTTAATCAAATAAATAGTAATATACGAAATGCATTTTCGTTCTTTTAAATATTCTAATACAGTTGCAGTAACAGAGGAAAAATCTATAAATATACTTCAGTTTTAGAATAGAATTAATCACATGTTTAATGTGCAGATCAACCCTATAGACGTTCAAGGCAACTTTATTTCAAACAAAGGGCTATTCAGGTGGTTTGCATTGGGAAAAGGTAATATGTTATTTTCGTTAGAGTTTTGATGAAGGCGTTACTTGCCAGCACCCAGGTTTGGATAGAAAATTTTCAGCAGGTACCCCCGCTACACGCTGATGTGATATGTACTTAAGTCATGATCCATCTATTAATCAAAAACTCTTTAGTATAGTTGAAAAATATTAATTGAAAAATTCTACTTTTACAAAGAATTATAATACAAAAGTCTCTGGACTGCAGTCTTAAGGGAACTGAAGGGGTATTTGGGGAAATGTAGCTCGGAGGAAAATTCAAAAAATTGAATTAGCCGTTATTGTAAGAAAATGAGAACCACTGTTGGTCTAAAGATTACACTGAACAACGTCGTACAGGTAAAAAAGACCAACGTTTGGGAAACTAAAACATATTTATTTAATTAATGGCACCGATAAGCGGTACCCGGACCGATAGCCCTTCAAGGGGAAGGTCACCTTGAAGGCTTATTGTGAGAGCTTATTTTGGCGAATGGCAACTTTAAAGCCCGACTGAAAAGGCGCTGCAGTTTCTAATATTCTTTGACGTTTCAGTGAACGAACTGATTTAGAGAATAAAACTCTGAAGTTAAACTTGAGAACAAATTTTTTTGCTACAATTTCCCTAACTTACAAACTTGGCTCATTTGGAGTTGCATTAAAAATCTCTTTCGGAGATGACTAAAATTGGACCGGAAACCACCTCAAAATGAAATTATAGGAATTATTGATTCGAAAGTGTCTAATGAACATTGGTCCCAAAATTCATTGCTTCCGAGAAATTGGCCCTCACAAATCGGCCTGAAAAACGTCGAAAAACGGACAAATATGCAGTTTCTATTATTCCTTAGACCGAATTGTTTCCTTTTGCTAAATATTTGTTTTTATTGAAAAAGATATGAAAAATAATCACTACTATCAAAAATGTGATGTAAAATTAGAATAAGTAGGATAAGTGTGTAAATGACATTTTACGTAAAACGAAGGTGTTTCGAAGTGTCACCGTTGTTTAAATGAAAGTTTATATTTGAATTGGGATCTTTTAATTCTTTAAATGTCATGAAACACGTACAAACTTAATTAAATTACAACAATTGTTCAAAATGAACACCAACAAATGATTCTTGAACCCATTCGAAGATTCCAGGGTTGTTATGGATAGTTTCACAGCCATCAATTATCCGTTGCCATAGGTCATCAATGTCGCTAACCAAGTCTTTAATGTGTCCCCAGAGCAGTGATGGGCATTTTTGATAATTTTATGATAATTCACACTCCATCTCATTCCATTTCCAAAATTTTAAACTCAAACTCATATCCTCTCACCACCGTAAACTAATTTTTGAGCTCATATCCTGTCATCGATATGCGTTAATTAAACTAACCTCGCGCACGCACCTGCTAGTTTCATAGAAAAATTTGATCTCATTGGACGCTCTTTTCCCTTTATGGAAGTAATAAACTATCTCCTTCCACTCTCCTCTCTCTGAAATACATACTTTGTGAAACTCATCTCACGCTCCTCTCCACTGGAAGCTTAGAGCATCTCACATCCTCTCAATTACTTTCACTGAACTCACGGTGAGAGGACAGTGCCCATCAATCCATCTCATATAGGAAACGTCGCATCAAGGTGATATCTTCTCGAATACGATGTGGTGGGGCTCCGTCATTCAATTACCACATGCGCTTCCTCGTTACTAATGTACGTCTTCCAGTAATTCAGGCAAAGTATCTTGTTTTAGAAAGTTCCAATAAATGGTTACTAACAATACGTTGGTGTAGTTTCTTAGTTTCTTTGACTCCACTATGGTGGTGAACGTTTTGTGAACATTCAGTATAAAACCTCGGAAAACTGTTGGCCACGTATAATTCGTCACAACTTAACGTTACTGGCACGCACTTACCGTCCAAAATTTCCCGTTATTTACACTGAAATCACCTTAAAAAATTGTAATTACATAAATAATAGACGATTTACGTTCATTCACGTTCATAAAAAAGTGAAGGAGAAGAGGAATTTAAATCTTGTTGTAAAAAGTTTTTAGATAACCAACAATAAACCAGGGGGACATTTTCCAAACGCCGGTCATTCTTTCAGACTGTCACAAATAATTCACTATAAAATAAATGATTCCCCCTTTTTTATTAAATAACTAAACCTCCTTTTTTTATCCTATGTTCGTGTTGGTCCATTCATTGTGTTTATTAGGTTTATAGATATTAATATTTACCATTTGCTATAACGGAAATTGACTGGTTTTCACTGAAGTGGCTGGTTTCCCGAAATACGCGTGTTCCAACAAATAATGCTATGGAACTTTTCGAGCAACATCCTCCTGCACGTCAAGGGATGCTCGTCACTTTTAGTTTAGAAAGAGTGTTGCGTGGGGGAGAGCCAAATTGACCATCACCTCTGACCGAGTGCTTAAAAAGGGCTCTCCCCGTTGGAGAAGATGAGATGATTTTCGTCCAAGGACCGTCAACCAGTGTGCCAGAATTTAAAGCCCGGTGTACCTAGCAGCCATTTCCGTAGCCATAACACCCCTATCATCATAGTGCCCTACGCCAACGTCCCCAAGCCCGGACAGGAGACAAATCCAGCATGGGTAGACGCAAGCCAATCAACCCATCAGAAGGTGCAGCAACGGGTGGACCAATCCCCACTTCGCACACAGTAGTTGTATTAAGAGTGGTTGTTATAGCAACTCTAGCTGACACCCTACCTACGTAGGTAAAGAGTCAATCCCTTTGGAGAGAGCTCCACGGGGCACACAGCGGTCCATATAACCTGGCTCAGCTGGCACCGGAGATCCCGATGGGCTCTAAAGGGCGGGAAACAGGACTACCAGGACCTCATACGGAGGCCCACCACCCCACAGCAGGCTACCCAATCCACCGAGGCGGCAGTTTGCCTAGACCCTATCCGTTAGCCTGAGCCGAAGCTCAGTTTCCAGCCCAAACCTGACCGAAGTTGGAGGAGGAGATAGGACCATTTGATCAGAGCTAACATCTCCCAATGCGCCACCGCCCTTATGGGTTACAAGAGCCGGACCCTGACTTCCCGGTCAATCCACCAGTTATTGCATACTCTAATCCATTTAGGGCCGGACCGTCAACCAGTGTGTCAGAATTTATAGCCCGGTGTATCTAGTAACAGAGACCATACCACCGGAAACCTATCATCATAGTGCCCTACGCCAGCGTCCACCTAGCCTGGACCGGTGACAAATCAAGCATGGATAGCAGTACCCTACTACTGACGCACCTTTGACGCAAGCTACTCAACCCAGCAAGAGTGGGTTACAAGAGCCGGACCCCGACTCCCCGGTAAAGCCACCAGTTATTGCACGCTCTAACCCATTGAGGCCCGGACCGTCAACCAGCTCGTGCTCCGCCATGCCCTCGTACATTCCGCCGGCAGTGACAAGTTCGGGTTAACGCTAACCGCAACCAAGTTCGGGCTACGCGCCACCAAGTACCTCGGCTAAAGAAGTGACTACCCAGTGCCGCGTCAACATGGAGCCCACCGCTAAGGAATCGGTATATCCACTCTCATCAAACTGTGGTACTGTATTAAATATTTAAAAGGGAATCAGCCATAACGCGTAATTTAAATATGAGATAATTTTAGTTAGTATTTAAGTTAGCTTCTTTCAGTGTGTTAGGTATTATATATAGTTTTGTTTAATAAATGATTGATTGACCATTGTCAGTTCTGTGTGTTTGTCTCTTCTTAATGCCGACACTTTTATTTTAACCAGTATAGACAAATGAACCGTTATTTCCAACCCCTTTAATTTTTAATTAAACTTAAAGCACATAAATATATGTTTAAAAAGTGTCGCAAGATTTTGAACTTTCACAAACCATTACTTTGCGTCAAAATGATATCAGCTATGGTGAATTTCACTAACTCTTAGTACGCGGATATGCGTTTGACGTACGGACGAGCCCATGCTAATAGTTTAGAAGCGAGGCGGTTATACCAGGAGCAATTCCTCGAAAGACGATTACCAGATAAACGCACGTACGTTTTGAAAATTGGAGCCTTAATTATCATTAATTTGTAAACCATAATTTGTAACAGTGGTGTAGTAATTAATAAGTATTTGTTTGTATTACTTTAATTCATAATTTTCTGTATTTAGTTTAAAATGTATATATATGTCAAGTTACTATGTTTTGTAATATCTTTAAGAAAACGGGAAACGAGTGAGGGAACAGAGCGCTTTTTGTAAAAGGGATTTTACCAAGTGGTGCAATTCCATTCCAAGCTAGTGACGTAGCAGCGCTGTCCACCGGTCAGCGCTATATTCTTCAATCATTATATGGGCATGAAATGCGGGAAGAGCCCCCGTTCCTGAACTTCGTGAACCCCGAAAATTTTAGGCCACCAAAGAAAGGGTTTCAAGAGGACACGTTTCCTCAGTTGTATTTTTGTAATAAAGCAGACAACAAACAGTGCTCAATTGTGCCTTTTAGTATTCGGATGTTGAGCATTTAACTAACTTAAATTTGTAAATTTTGTAACTTTCAATTCAGCAGTTTATTAAACTTCGAGAGCGTGGTCATTTTCAACCAGCAAATAATCGTGAAAGCACGGAATATGTTCCAGAAGACGACGAAGAACAAGTAATATCACCATGTCTTTAAAACTAGAATTTGTCTTATAATCATTTCTTCGTCACTTTAATTCTACTGAAAATAGTATTTTCTTCCATTTATTGATAATAAATAAAGAGTCAATAATTAAAAATAAGAATATTTAAGTGATTATCATTTTCGACAAGGTGGTCATTTTGAACAACTTGTAATTAAATTTGAACGTGTTTTATAATATTTTACGAATAAAAGGATCCCAATTCAATTAGAAACTTTCATTTAAACAACGGTGACACTTTGAAACACCTTCGTTTTACGTAAAGTGTAATTTATATACTTATCCTACTTACTGTAATTTAACATCGCACTTTTGATACTAGTGATAGTTTTCTGATCCTTTTCGACCAAAAAAATGCTTATTAAAAGGAAACAATTTGGTCCAAGGAATAATAGGAACTGATATTTGGCGTTTTTCAACGTTTTGGAGTCCGATTTTTGAGGGTTAGTTACTCGGAAGCAATGCATTTTGGGATCAATGTTCATTAGACATTTTCGACTGAATATGGCCCAAAGAACACGTTACATGCTTTTCCGTAACACCCTGTAAAAACAACCTGTGTCTACGTATTTCTAAGAGCGGGCTCACATTTTGAATATTGCTATTAAACCCTTGAGAGGTACATTAATAACTGCTATTCTAACTCAATCCGAACACTGTAATTATTCCACTTTGTGCCTTTTCTCGGGTTTAAGCCATGAAAGGTTCATAATTGAACACACTCTGAATGTTGTCAAATATTGGAACGTTGAAATTGTTTAACATTAATTCACCGTTGGTTTAAAATTCTACCTCATTGAGCATACCTTTCAGGAAGCATATATTGTCTTTTGAGTGAGCTAGCAAAGGCATCTACATTAAATAGCGCATTATAAAAATCCTGATGAGCCCGTTTCAAACCGGAAATACTTTGGAGAGGACTGATATATACCGCAACGACCGCCCAGAGCTTCCTATCTATACCAAGTGTCTGTTGTAAATGGGCATTCCTCTGTTCTATAACTAAGTTTCTCTACCGCTGCTTTTAATAACAAAATTATCTTAAGACAAGTAGGCAACCTGTATTAGACTGTCGGTTTTTGGAAAGAAATTGATATCAGACAGTTGAATGGATCTTACAACTGGGACTTAAATTCAATTCAATTCAATTCAATTTAATGATTTCAAAAACAAGTTTTGTACAGGGAAGTGAGGGGCTAAGTCAATTGTAATATAACAAATACCTATTGAAATATTTTAAATCAACTTAACCTACGCATGAAAACTAATAATAAAAGTATAGTACTATTTACACTATAGAATAGGAGTCTTTTTATTTTACTATAACGTTTTCATTAATTTTAACTTATATTTGTTGTTAGAATTTTCAATCAAATAAACCGAAATGAATGGCTCACAACTTGTCACTATAAGGTGGACTATGCCTGCTGTAAGTACTTTATATTTGTCAATCGAAATTAGGAAATTGTTTATTTAACATGGTTTTGTTATAAACTTGCCAGTTAAAGAGAACATATTGATTTATATGTTACCAAAACCGATAGTAACCTAAATAAAATTATTTTCCAAATTAAAATAATTCACTTGTTAACTTAATTACTTAAGAAACCTCTCGTACTATTTACTTAAGTTTGGAGTGTTTAATATAAAGAGTAAAATCCTGTATAATTTTAATAATGATCGCAATAATCAGCTTTGCAAATATTCAAGGCCAAGTTAGCGAAAGATTTTCAATGCCTTTATTTTAGGTGACCGGTTACATTGTGGAAAAGGCGATGACCAGCCCTTCATTCCATACAAGCCACAGCTTAGCCAGTTATTGGTATATCTACTAAATATTGGGCTGCCAAATATTCTTGTCTTTCAAATGTAGGAGACGAATTCTCCTAGCATTAGGCCTAAGGATGTAGGGCCATTCCCCGTTTGCAAAATGTTCCATTTCAAAAGATCAACTTTGTGGCGACTAAGAAAACTATTTTTAAGGTCGAAATAGACCCATTTCTTTTCCTTTTTTATTTCAACAGTTTCATAAATGTTCGAGTTTAACAATTAGGAAGGCTAAGCACGCTAAATTTAAGGTCTACTTCCCAATTTGGCCAGCAATGATCTATGCAACTGTGAAGTTTTGTAATTTAACAAGGCTTAACTGGGTCTTTATTTTTTCCTCTCTACTTTTTTTGTAATAATACTTAACAAAGTCATTTTTACATTCCCCATGCACCTTAAGTGAATTTTCTATTTTGTGAGGAAAATGAAATGCGTCAATTACATCTATTATCTGGATAGGTCAAAAAATTATAAGTGGTTCAATCGTTCCCTTTGTCGTTACTCACTTATAAGTTTTGTAAAGGTTTTATTCTAGATATTTCCTAAAATATTGTTAAATTTGGCATACGAATAAAATCATTTCGATAAAAGTATATTAGAAATAATAATTTATTAGCATAAAAAAGTAAAGAGGTTTCTCAACTCTAGTTAATTGTTTAGTCTTAATATTTATTAACGAATTCTGGTTTTTGAAGCGATTCGATAACTTTGTTAAAGAATTCAACGAGTTTCATCCGTATTACACTATCGCATACATCCTGCTTCAGTTCATTCTTCACAACATACCGAACATAAGGTTAGTTTTAGTTTATTATGAAAATTTATTTGTAAACCCATTTGTCAATGTCTAAGCTGCATCCTAATACGAACAGGTTTGTGAAGAATATATCAAAATTTGTCTTCAAAAGATATTTATTAGATTAGTACGGGTCTATTTGAGACTTTTATTAAACACCTAATTAACATAATAATCATCTTAAGTATAACAGTAAAGAATACCATTCTGTATCCTCTAAGTGTCACATATGCAATTTCTTTCGTTAAATTTTAATTTTATTTAAGTCAACAAATAGGTCAAACCCTTACCTTGATAAACAATCATAACGTAAATATGCAGTTATTGTGATATCATTTATAAAACAAAACGTCTAAGTAACATAAAATTATTTCACTCTTTCAAGCTAAGGCCCTCGGGCCGCTATGAATTCGGGCGGCAAATCACGGGTTTTCATTTATCCCCATGTCTTTCTTAAGTAGATAGTATAAAATGAATACAACATGTGAAATTGGTCACATACGAGTCTTTTATATTAAATATCGTGCCACGTAGATTGAAGTTTTGCTTTTCAGTTCTCCAATAATTTTCCTCGAAGATATATATTTAAGTGTTTTAAACTGTCGAATTGTGCCCTGAACTGTAAATTTTATTCAATAAACTCAACTGGCTGGTGCCTGAACCAACGCCCTCTTACCCAGCTATTGCGTTACGTCTGTTATGCCTGTTTTAATAGACCTTTCTATAAAGTAACATTTGCCTTCTGGTTTTGATGTTGCTGCTGCGTCATGGGTGACGTATCGATGACGTTTTACAGCAAAAAGCCCTGGACATAAGGGCCAATTTGACGACGCACCCTATTTTTAAATATAAGCTGAAATTAACTTCTACGTATTTCGTTATGAGTGAGTTACATAAAAACCAGTTCCGCAAGCGTAACTTATCTTATGGAAAGGTCTATTTGGTAAACTTAGATTAACTTCAATTCTTTAAAAGGTACGAGATAATTAAGTGTTCTTTTTTAGACTTCAATTTATCAGAGAAAAACATTTGATACCAAAGATAAATCTCAATAGAAGTTCTTCATTTTTTACTAAGGCAATAGAATTGAATGTAAGTTATTATATATTATTGTAAATAACGTTATCTTTCTATTGACAGGGCAGGTATAAGCGTCCAAATCTTAGCTCCTCCTTTACCGCACAGGCTATCTTATCTTGTTTTCTAAGGCTGTATTTACATTTCTAATGAAACTTGCTAATCATTTAAAACTATAAGTAGTTTTGTTAAATTTCAGAAAATAAGATTAAATGTTTTAATCCGGGTTTCCCATCAATATCAAGCGATTTGACCTCAGGGGTACTTTAAAGCCCTTCCCCAGCAAAGCCTTTTGACGGAAGATAAAAAAACCAAAAATTTCATTAAATTTATAATTAATTATCAATAACTGTTCATATGTTGCTTATACTTTGTAGATGATTGACTCGGGAATGTATTTGCAAGGGCGATTTCAAACTATGGATCCTGTGCACCGGAGTGCACCATGCCATTCCGGAAGTTACGAGATCTTATCCGCGGTTAAAGCTGGAAATGCTCGTGGCACAAGCCAGTATTCGTTATTGGGTCTTTCCTGGGAAATTTGGATGACGACGGCTTTTTTAATGGTAGTCTTATCAATAATGCATCTGAGAAAACAATGGCGAACTATATCATTGAGGAGATTTTTGTGGAATATTTTGGATGACCTCTGGTTCTACTCATCGCATTTATTGCAAAATGGTGAATAGACCCACGTGAATACACAAATTATATTTTTTTAGTTTATACGACGATTTGAGTATGAAAACAAAAACTCTTGGGCGCATTTGAAAGTACAAAATGCCAAAATATTGTTACCCTATTATATTATGTTACAAATATAATTATTAAAAATAAATCCGGTTACGGCTGACATATTTCTCAAGTTGTTACCTCTTTGGTAACCTTACGTATTGAATTTGAGACACGCAACTCATACGAATAAATACGTTTAACAAAATATAAGAGAAGTTCTTTTAAACATGAAATACGTAATACCTTTCTAGGTTTGGACGTTTCTAGGAGACCACCTTATTTCACGTTTGTGTTTGGTGGGTGGCTGATGGCTACTTCGATTTTGATGAAAGCGTATTCTGGGAATTTGAAGGGAAGTCTGATGATCGAAAAAGGCTCTTTTATCAATACAATCGAAGACTTACTCTCCAGAAAAGACTTGGTTTTACATCTTACCAAACATTCGCAAATGACATATTTAATTGAGGTAAGCAAATCTTTAGCGTGGTTCTCGATTTATATAACATAATAAATGTTTTTTTTTAATCTTGAGGTTGTGGTTTTAAAGAAAAATCAAAGGAACTGTACTTTAAAAAAACATTTTCTACCACTTTCATAGGCGTAGGAACGTTCTAGACGTTGGAGGGGGCAAAGAGAAACGTAAAGGGGTCTGGAGAATGGTTTCGAATTTTTAATGGAGTGTAGCTTCTCCGAATGCATGTGTCCTTTTTACTACCATGTAAATTGGCGGGAAAGTTGAGATTCTGTAAACTTTATATTCTTTTAAAATAATAATTTGAGCCTTTTGAAGATTTCAACTGACCAAAAAGTTGGAGGGGCAATAAAATTAGTTAAAAATTATTATAATAATCAGCTAGGCTAATACCCAAGGCACCACCTTAGGCCTAAGTCATCAAGCGACTTTTGAAACCATTAATTCAGGTGGACAGCAAAATTCTAGATAGGGGCATTGCTTCCCTGCCCCCCCCCCCCCTGTCCACCCTGCCTTTAAGGAAAGAAAACCGGTATATTAACAAAGAAAATGTATGTCTATTTAATTCGATCGAGAAGAGAAAACCGTGAAAAAACTATAACTTGTCTAACGCTATTTATTTGGTAGTTTATGGTCACTAAAAAATGTCATTCGACACCAAAGGGTTTTAAATTTTTGTGACCTTTTCCGGTCCTGGAAAATTGCAATCCATGATGAATAATTATAATCCAATTACCATTTGTTAATATAAACTTTATTCTTATTTCATCAGGATGATTTCAAACATAAAAATTAAATTAATTATTAGATCTAATTTTGGAATGGAGATCAAATAATTTTTGAAAGTGATAAGAATTAGATAGAAATAAGATTTAAAAAAATAGCCTCGTAGCAAAGAGATAACCTTATCATCGTCACAGTGCGCTGGGAGAGCGACGTTTGATCTTCATCGTACAGACAGTATTCGAATGGTTTTGCCACGTTGTCTTCCCGGTCGTGCTTTTGTTTACGTGTCGACACGGTTTCTACTAACTCTTTTCTTTCACGGTCTTAATCCATACTGTTAATGAATAGTTTGAATTTTGTTCAATAACACAGGCATTTTATTTGTATCAAAATCAAGTTGGCTTAATTTCTTAATGATCTGAAAATAGAATCTAGCCATCTGAATTAAAAAGAAATAAAAATTAATTGGTATTTTAACCAAATTTATTCTTGGTTTTGTAATCTTGATACAAGAAATTCATATTTTAATTTTAAGGCTTAGATTTGTCTCTCGTAAGACCAATATTTACGGCTTTTTAAATTATATTTTAGGAGAGTGAAGGAATTGATTATCAAATGATCAGGAAAATTGGCAAAAATAGAATGAGTCACTTTCTATACATGGGTAGAAATCATAAATCTTCGATACAATCGATTGCAAGAGGTCGTGGAGTCATTATGTACTATTCGCCTTACAGCAATAGTTTTTCTCTATTACTTAAAGAGCACTTGAAAACGTACCGCACTTTAGTATTCTTTGGAAACGCAAAGTACGAAAATGATTACGATTTTTTATACTTCAACAAGAAAATGGGAAAAGATATCTTGGAACGAGTTGATTACCTGTAAGTAATTCTTGTTATTTACACTTCCTAGCCTAGTCATAAACAAATGTTTTAATTAAAAAACTTTCACAGAAATATTAATTTTTTTGAATTTCAAAACGCGACAAATAACATAATGACATAAGTATGACACTGAAGGATTTCGGATAATGATTGTCTACCGATAGGTCTTCGAGCGAACAAAGACGCAAAACTCGGACCAAATTAAATAGATCTTCGAATGAAAAACTAAACTAAATTAAATTAAATTAGGGGGGCGAGTGGTGGAGATTAGTATATAGGAAATGTTAAGTTAAGAGGAACCACCTATGGACTGCATTGCAAAGGATGATAAAAAAGCGAATAAGTAGATTAGTCCATTAAAAAAGGGATAATAAAGCTAAACTCTAATTAAATTTGAAGTAGTTTAAAAAAATTACTAACAGCTCGTACCGATAGGTCTTTGAGCAAACATAAAGACGTTAAACTCGGACCAAATAGATCTTCGAGTGAAAAACTAAATTAAATTAAATAAAATAGCCAGAAATTCCAACGGTAGACCGATTTCGTCCTATTTGGGACTCGTCAGTACCGTGCTATTTTATTTAATTTAATTTAGTTATTGAGAGTTTGAGCAGATGGTACAGCGAATGTTATTTAGAAATTGCTGCTCTAATTTAGAAGCGTTATCTACTAAGTGATTATTTTTACATCGGAAGGCCTCGTGGTGAAGCGCGGACGATTCCTTGGTGTTAATTCCAGCTTAAATTTTGAATTCTTGAACCAAAGCGCTTAAATTGGGGCTACCACGAAGTATTTGTTCAAAGCTGGAAGATTCTCCGTTATTCCAACAACGCCACCGCGAATTTTCATTTTCTTATGTTCCTGCTCTATTGCATGATCAGGATAAAGTTACCAAAGTTTAAAAACCTCCAGGTTTCGGGGTCTACAATCTTAAGTTCTCGCATATCAGCAAGATAAAGCGGAGTCCATCGAGCGTATTTTAGTTGGTCATGAGCGTGAAAATAAATGCACAATTGCTCCAGGCAAGCAAAATGTAACTCCCAATTAGCGCTACGGGTAGCGTAAATGAAATTCAAAAGGTTCAGAACTTGATAGTTACGTAAGAGCATTCCATTTCCTTTGACCTCAGCTTGGTCATTCAACTTTTCGAATACATTTAAGCTTCTTAGTGCTTCTTGGGCTTTAGTTACTTCTGATTTCAGAGATGTTTGTCCCTTCTCTTGGAAAATGTCTCGAAGATCGTGAATAATTCTATGAGTTTTATCCGAGGGGTTAACCACTCGTGAAGTCAGGTGTACATGTTTTTGGAATTCCGATTTGAAGTCTCACTTGACAAAGTTGAAGTCTTTCGAAGTCCCGCAAAAAATAAAAATCCCTTAATTCAGTATGAAATCCCGGAAATCTGTTGAAATCCCATTGTATTCACAAACAAATTGTGAAGTCCCTTTGAATTCTTCAAAAGTTTCCTCGATGTTTTAGTAAATCCCTTGAATTCCTTAAAAAATTAAAAACTCCTCCTGAATTCGCGAAAATCGGTGAATTCGCGTCGAATTTTGGAAAAAGTCCCTTCTAGCTCAAGTGAAGTCCTGTGAATTCTCAGAAAAGTCCGAGGATAATTCTTCGAAATCTATCGTGGTTCAGTCCCTCCTTTTACGTTATTCTCTCACCTCATTAGCTTTATCTCCCTCTCTTTCTCGCCCCCCTCCCTTTTGTTGACAAAGGTTAACAAAAGGGACTTGGGTCAAGAATGTCCTTCGTTATACACCACGAAAACTTTACCATACCTTCCACCTAAAATGACAAGAGAAAGTGAGAGTGGCAGTATGGTTTTCCCGAGAATCATTTTGAAATGAAGGAATTTTTAGTTTGCCCATAGGCTAAAGGCGAGGCTAAATGGCGAAACTAAAGGTATTACAGTAGTTCGTACCTTATAGATCTGTTTGCCTCGCTTAATAATGTAGAAATGTAAATTCACTTTAATAAAATTTTAGTTTTCAATACTTAATACTACATGTATGTGCGTAACCGGGGTGTAAAATCACTACTATGCACGTAATCCGGGGTGTAAATTCACTACTCTGTGCGTATTCCGGGGTGTAAATTCACTACACTCTTCGTATTCCGGGGTGTAAATTCACCACTCTGTGCGTATTCCGGGGTGTTAATTCAGGACATTTTGGTGCGTATTGGCCAAACATTCGATTCATAGCCAAAATGACGTCACAATCAGGAAATACCGTTCAAAATCGCGACGGCACTGACCAAAGGATGGGCCATCTAGACAAAAAAGCTACGATCTCAACGGAAAACACTTTTGTTACCCTAATTGATTCAAACTTTAATGAGAGTGGTAGGTCGGCTTCTCTTAATTCTTGGCGTATAAGTTTTGGAGTATTCTAAGATCTGATATAGAGTAGTTTCAGTTCGTAGCTTTGGCTATGGCCGCCATTTAATAAATCAACTATTGTCAAAGCCTAAAATAGTCTCAGCGGGGGTCCCTCAGGGCTCGATTCTCTCCCCGATGCTCTTCAATCTGTATATAAATGATATAACTAGAATCGTTCCCCTGGAGCTCCTTACTTTATACGCTGATGACGCAATTTTGTTATTAGATAGCGTAGCTCTAGAACCTCTATTAAAAAAATGTAATGATCTACTTGCCAAAATAAATTGTTGGTTGGAAAATAATGAGCTAAAATTGAATAAGCTAAAAACTGAATACATAATTTTTTCAAACATAAATAAAACAATAATAGAGTCAATTTGTAAAATTTATATTAAGGACACCGAACTAAAACGAGTTGAAAAATACAAATATCTGGGAATTTGGTTTGATGAGAAATTAAATTGGAATGAACAGACTAATTATATATGCAAAAAAATTGCAAAAGGTACTTACTTAATTGGTAAATGTAGGGAAATGTTTCCGAGAAATATATTGTTTAACCTTTATTTTAGTTTTTTTTATTCATATGTAAATTACTCCTTTGTGGCATGGGGCAACACTTCGAGTAATAATTTGAATAGACTATCTGTTCTGCAAAAACGAGCTTTAAGATATATTTACAATGTACCTTGGGCAACGCATTCTCTCCCACTTTATGCTAAAAGTAGGATCCTCAATATATCACAATTATATAGATATTCCTGTATAAATTTCATTTACAAAAATATTAAAAACAATGAAGAACGATTATTTGAATTCCATTCCAAAACATGGACTTCAAGATCACGAAATTATTTAAAAATACCATTTTGTTCCACTTCCAAAAAAATAACCTCTGTTTTTTTCTGGGGTATAAAACAATTCAGTGAGATTTACAGTGAAATTGTAAATATAAACTTATTAAGTACATTTAAAAGATTTTTAAAAAACGAAGTTTTAAAGGAGTAGTATATTTGTGTAAAGTTCTTTTGTTCTATATTTATATCTTACATTTTTTTTTGTTTTGTTAGCGCGTTACCTGTTATTGTTTACTTTTTTTTTAATATATAATCAATTAAATATTTTAAACTATATGATGTATCACAGAGGGCTATAAGTCGCCTGATGACTTGGCCCTCTAATGTATAAATTTAACGTCCTTTTTAATAACCTTTTTTTTTAATTTGAATTTGAATTTGACGTTGTGTCACGTGATACTGAAATCACTGTATAGGAGTAGAATTACCACTTTACCTTAAGCATTTGCTAAAATTCAATGGTTTCGACAACGCGGTTTCTTTCCGTGGTAAAACCAAATTAAAGTTGGTTTCCATTTATTCCACGCCGATAAAAATTGTGTCATTTTCTTTAAAAAATATGTGGTGGAGGGCGGGGGGTGATTTCTGAAATATAGTGAAATCCCTAACTCTAGCTTGAAGTCATTTGAAATCCGTCAGCATAATTCAGCGTGAAGTCTTATGAAGTCTGCAGAATTCAGCGTGAAGTCTTATGAAGTCTGCAGAATTCAGCTTGAAATCATGTGAACTCTAAGAATTATTTGAAGTAAGTTGAAGTCACATGAAATCGTTGAATTCACTAGAAGTGGTTAACCCCTCGGTTTTATCTTATAGTTCAGTTGAAAGTTTTTCCTCGACTAGTAACACTATAAGCAGCCATCAGCGTGACAAACCTCTATATACATGCCGACCTTCTCATATTTGAAGCCATACACTCCGGCTGTCTCCCACGCCACATCCAAACACTTCCGTCTATGTATTTTCCCAGGCATTTTAACGCGCCGATTATTGTGATCTTAATCGCACGGTAGAATAAATCTCCGTCAAGTGTGATGATAGGCCCACAAGTTCTACTCATCACAATATCATTAATTTTCTGGGTGTGACTTAGAATTCTGAGTAACACTGAATCAGGTTGGACTGCGACTGTACAGTGGAGCTACATTTCCAACGTTAGACGTTAAAATTGGTTTTGTAATTATTGAATGGAATGCTGACAAAGTTGGTATAATTTTCACGCGTGTGTTTGCTAAAATACAACTTTGGATTTCTGTTTCTGGTTCTCTTATTTCTCTCAAAGCTTATGTTATTTCTCTATGGTTCATTTAAATCATTTTGTAAATCGTAGGGTATTTCCGATGTCCTTTCTCTATCGGTGAATATTTTAAATGTTGATGTCGCCAAAAGTAACCATATTGTTGACAACTCCAAACAAGATGAATCGTCTAAGCTATTTCCATTAAATACATGGTTTAAATAATGGCTTACCGTTGGATTAGTAGGCTTATTGCACGGAAGATAGTTAATTTGGACAAATTTGGGAAATGCTTTACTTTCTTCTAAGGAAAGAAACTGAACTTTCTTCCCTAGATGTTCATACTACTTCACGTCTACTCATTGAGAAAAAAACCCATGTGGTCTCGCTTGTATGAAAAATATGTAACGGTTTTAAATGTACTTATTTCGTTACAAAATTTTAATTAAATTAAATTTAAATAATCATGTGTTATATATTTGATTAGTTCGAATATTGTTGCTGATATTCGGTATTTCGTAGGTTGTTAGTTAAAGTCGTATAAATCCAAGGCTAAAAAAATAATTATTACCATATTTCGGCAAAATGTTTTTCGATTATTTAAATTTTTAAAACTAATTGAAATCGGCCAAAAAAATTTTTAGTTAGGATGCATATAAGCCCTTTTAGTTGGAAAATTAAAGTTTGGGAAATTTTGCAAAGTAAAGCAAATAATGACGAGTATCCGCGCTCTCCTTGTCTATTATAAAAATTTCAAAGGTCTTTTTAAAAAAGAAACAATCTTAATTAAAATAAATTATCAAATAGATCTTCGTGTAATAAACTAAATTAAAAAAAATAGCCAGATATTCCAACGGTAGACCGGTTTCGTTCTATTTCGAACTCATCATTACCGTGCGGGAAATCTGGCTGGCGACTGTCAAATCTAAAAGAGAAACCAAGCCTAAACATTAAAAATTTCATATAGCAACGGAAAGCGTATTTTATCATCCTTCTCACAGTCCATATAGGTGGTTTCTTCTAACTTAACTTAATGAACAATTGCTTTCTATCCTCGACAAATGTCAACCCTAGCGCCCTTGATTTTATGGCAATTTCGTCTATGGAAGTACTTTATCCACAAAGTCGGATCTCTGAGTTATATAATAAACGGCTTTAGATAATAATGGGCATTGATAAATTGAAGGAGACTGCAACAGAGGTAATTCTCCAATTTTAGCATAACAAAGGTTGTGTTAAGGAAAATTTCTGGTTCTTTGTAAAATAAATTGTAGAAAACATATTGCTTTAAACGTTGACCATCTAAATCTATAGTTATAAATATTTTCAATTACTGAGAATTATAACCTAGATTTGAAATTCTAAAATCACACCATTACTTAATTTTTGGGTTCAATTGCGTTTTTACGGTTTTCTTTCACTTTCAATGTCTAATATGTCAAAAATTGTTCATCGGAGGCTCCCATCTGTCATTGAATGACCCATTTTGGTGATTACTAAATATTGAATATAGTTCATACGTATAATTTATTTTGATGGCTATTACTAACAGATTTGTTGATCTGTAGTTATATTATCAATTCCATTTAGCTAACTTTCAATCCTATTAAAGCATATCATTTGATCTTTGAAAAACCTATATTTCCCTCATTATTGGCTAAATTCAATATTTCAATTAGCGTGGTTTTTCTCACGATGCGGTTATTGGTTCCTTACTCAGATTGATGTTTCCCATTTTGTTACTTTCAAGGAATATCGGTATCTGCTATTTAAAGTAAAGTTCTAAAAATACTGTCACCCCTATTTTCTGCTTTGCTGGGCAAATATTAGTAAGCCTTATGTTATGTTAAATAATTTTTATATATAAAACCGTTCGTCATGAAGCTAGCTGCTCTACATATTTTATAACTATAATATTAGAATTATAAGAATTGTAACAGATTTGGAAACCTTTTTCCCTTTCACTACTTATCCGTTGTTATTTACTTTTAGCACCATTATTATATTCCTGGAACCCTAAAAATATTTTGGCTGGGAAAAACACTCTGGATGGTTATTTCAACCCTAGCGACGAGTGCGGTGGTAAAGTCGGTACAATTAAAGGATAGTTTAAAAGCGCGGAAAAGAGTTGCTGACCAATAAGGGTCGAGTTCAACTAGAGTTCACCAAAAATTTTCACAATGGAGAAACTCAAAAAAAGAGGATTTGAATGAGACGTTAAAATGTGTGTTCTCTCTGTCCGTCAGACGGGCGAAGTTCCCCAGATTTTCCCTGGCTAAATAAAGGATTGGAATTTAGAAGATGCGCGAAAAACTATTTTAACTAGCTACGAAGCACGTAAGAGCAGTACAGCGGTCACGGATCTGCTCGACAACCGTTTTAAATGAGAACGACCTTCAACATGGAGAATATTTCCATCAGATCCGAACGTGGCATCATACATCACGCGTAATATAAGTAGCCGTAAGTCGTACGATTCCTTTTGGTGCATAACCAGCCAGTAATGTAATTTTACCTTGTGCAATTATGCTTTATTGTCAAATATTGTTTTGTCTTGGAAATATGCTACATGTTTGCTTTTATTTTTTATCATTTTAATCTAACTAATAAACCTATTCACAGTTTAACCTAAATCTGAGTATTACATTTTTAAAATAAATTTTAATTTAGACACTATTTCTATTACTATTACACACAAATTCCTTAGACTTAACGAAAGAGCTAAACTTGATCAGTAATAAACAAAGAAAAGTGTCTAAGAATAAAATAGTAATATTTAGAGAAAGGACATTTGTATAAGTACATTACCTCGCATAACGTTTTCTTTAAGAACGATTTCGCAGATTAAAAAAACCGGTTATGAATTCGGTTTAAAGGAGTTTGCACGTCCATATTTTTGGTGTATCAACGAATTTAATTATTCTACCACCAGATTTGATTGTTAATATTAAGTCTTAGCGCGTGATAACAGAGGATTTTTAAATTTGGCTCACACTTCTTTAAGAAAATAAAGTGAGCCAACTAGCTGCAAACGGTTAAAAATAGCGTTAATCGGATGCAGTTGAAAAAAAATTGATGTGTTGCCAGGCCTATCACTACGGAAACATTAAATCGTATAGGTATTAACAATTAACTCATATGTGTCCGAGAGCCAACTCTTCTTATAGTCGAAAATTTCATTATAAATATAATTTTTTTCTTAATTCTTTCGCGATATTTTAATTCCAGCGACAAGGACTTTTATGTGACGTATTACACGCGGAACAAGTTTTAGTTAAATTATTTTTTTTAATCTTTTTCTAGAGCTTCTCGTTTTTTGGAGACCGATTATTGTCAGTTGAGAAGGAGAAGAGACGCCTGGGAAGCGCGTAATTTACTGTATATAGCAACAGGAGGAATCAGCGAATTTAGTGCGATGGATTTCTGGTTCTTGCTCCCGGTTTTTCGAATCTGGCTACTTGGAATTGCTATCTCAATCTTAATCACCTTTTTTGAATTTTTTTCCTCGAGCGCAACATGCCAGAAAAAAACCACAGCAAATATTTAGAGTCTACCGTTGATTTCTGAGTTATGGTTTCTTTCGTTCACGAATCGTCGCGGTGGCGAAAAACAATGCCTCCCAAAAAACAGATTTCAAAACATTGTAGCTGTATTCTAACTCATCGGTTTCCACCGCGTCGTCATGGATATGAAATTGTCTTTGCAGTAACTAAATGCATCAATCTTGTGGGTAAAATTTAACACAATTGTTAAAATTACGTATCGTGTCAGTAATCGAGTTTTAAGCTTCAAAATATTTCACTACACTTTCCCCTTCAATTTCCATATCAACCTTAGCCCAAAGTGGATCTAGGGAGTATTATATTATGTTATATGAAATAATAAAATGTCGTTTGGAAGCAACAATGATCTCGCAACTTAACGGATTTTTCACTGAAGCTCATAAAATTAAAATCATATATTACATTTTAAAGAAAAATTCATAAATGTTTCGACAAAAAACTAGATCAGCGTTAACATCCCTTACGGTAACGAAGTATTAAAATTTGATCAATTTAATGTTGATGTAATCAGATTAGACAGATCAAAAAGGAATCAAGAAATCGCTTGATGAGGTGTTAAAAAGTAATATTCGATCCAGATTTAATCCAAACTCGGTCGTATCAAACAGGGATCAAACATTGATTTGATCAATAACTGAGCAAGTTATGATAAAATTTTGATTCACTTTATATAAAACATTGGAATAAAATATTAAAATATCGTAAAATAATAATAATAAGTAAAGTAAGCGACAGCATAAATTTCAGTTCGGGACATTGTTAACACATTTCCAGAACAGTTTTAAAGTTTTCATTTATTTGCAGTTTGTTCTTCGTATAGGGTATGCCTAAGAGCAAAAACCATTAAAAAATAAATAAGGGAAGAAAATTGTATTCAGAATTAGATTAACAACTTAGTTTTGACTAATTTGATAAAATTTTCATCGCAATTTGTATAAAAAATCCAGTACATATCAAATAAGAAAGGTTTGGATTTCTAATTCATAAATACTTGATTTTCTTTCAATTTTAGGAATTAAACCTTAATAATCAGTAATAATCAGTAATAAAAGGCACTAAATAGTACACAAATGTACATGAACTAGCTTAAAGCTTTTTATTGTTTAGTTTGGCAGTTGCTGTTTTAATTCATTAATTTTATTAAGAATGTTGAGTTTAATTTGGATATATTTTATGCGAAATAGTGAGTGTTTTTTTTATTAGCCTTACACTCAAAAATGTTTGATCAAAGAAGGACGAAATATTAATATTAATGTTTCAACTTTTATAATAAATTGGTTTTGTAACCTTACAAAAATGATTAATTAAATTTAGTTTAAAAATTAGTCCAAAATTAATCCATGACAAAAATTTGAATATATAGATTTTGATCAAATATTATTACATCAAAATATTTAAAAATAGTACAATATGCCGAAAAAACCATAACATATGTAATTATAACAAGCTATTTACATTCAAGTTCTTATTTTAGTATTGATTTATCGGAACTATTTATGGAAATAATCTGAATTAATATTCCATACGAAGTAACAAATTAAATTTGATGCCAAAAAGTGACGCAAAATTGGACACATCGAAATTTAACTTCTATCCAAAATTAACATCCGCTTATTAAAAAAAAATATTTTAATTTATTACTATTTAATCAAATAGATTTTGAGTCACATTGTATGCTTCTCGGTTGCAGTTTTATACAAATTTGAGTCAATTCGTCTTCGTAAGTAATTGCTTTTCAGGTGATACCGTCTTTGTTGAAAAACGTCGAGCAAAAGTGTATTTAAAGATAATTTGTATCTGTATAACGCTAATCAATGGCTCAGTATAAATCGTTAAATTTCCATGTAGATAATGTCCTTTATTGAATTGGAAAATATTAATTAATTTTTACTTAATAAAATAACTAACTTCTGATTGTCTGCCGTTAAATTAATATAAGTAGTTGTCTTTGTAAAAAGAAATGGGTAGTAGGTTTAATGTCTAAAATATGTAAATGTATCTCATAAAATTAAAACTATCACTTAAGCTTGTAGCGACAAATTTAATGCTTTGGAAGCTTACTATGAGACTTGACTGGAAGCCCTATATTTCAATAAGGATTCTACCGTGTCATTCTTAAATTTAGGTAGGTGGATACTCTCAAGTGACCCATATCGGCGGCGCTGGCCGTTGCTGCGAAGGACAACCGTGAGAAAGTATTCTTAGCCATATCTCTTCGGAGGTCAAAGGTGACCTTGTGGCCACAGGTATCACGATTTCCCCCCTCCCTCCGTTGTCTTCTCTCTCCTTTCATTTCACCGTGACTGCTTTGGGGTAAAGCGAGGTCCCGTTCTTTTCCGTAAATTCCCTCGCAAGCCCATTAACCCCTTCTCTTACTGCCCTAGTTTCATTTCAATTCCGAATTGAGGGTTGCCAATTTTCGTAGTTCTGAGGAACTCGCATTGTATCGCTATTGTGTTTCATTTTAAGTGTCAAATGTTTTGTTTGATGTATCCCTGGCGTCTTGGTGGCACAAGGTTTGGAATATAACAACAGCTAAGAGAAGATGAAACATCACAAGAAACGCACATATATAGTTAATGAGCTGTTTCATAACGTCTCAGTGCAAATAATTGGGCTATTACACGAAAACCAGTTTGATTTATAGTTCTAAAACTGAAACAAAAGTGTGGCTTTACTCTTGGTTTAGCTATAGATAGCGACTTCTTAGTTACATATGAAGCTTTGACTGATCTCGCTGTTCTTGAATCACTTCCAAAGATATAACGAATAGCACTGATCTTATGACAGATATAAGCTGTCTGGATGTAATTATAATATGCAATAGCAATACTGAGGAAAAGTCGGTGAAATATTTTAATTGTCATGATAAAGTTACTAGTTTTAACAACAGACACGCATACAAACTGAGTAACGTATTATCTGCCTTGGAAGTAGTATTTATCCCTTTTGCTTATATGACACACTCTAAGAAATTACCGTATATTTTACAGTCAGATTGCTGGCAGCTAGCTGCCAGCAATTTGACTGTTAAAAAAATGTCAAATTGATCATTAAAATTTATGTTCGTATTACAGTAAAAAATAAAGAAGCAATGAGATTTATATTACTGTGTAAGGAGTTTCTAAGTAACAGTTTTTGAAACCTTTATTTTATGGTAACGCGACTGTGCATTGTACGGTGACGATATTGTGTATTGCACGGTGACGATATTGTGCATTGCACGGTGACACAACTGTACATTGTATGGTGACGCGACTGTGTATTGTACGGTGACGTAACTGTGCATTGTACGGTTACGCGACTGTGCATTGTACGGTGACACGCTTGTGCATTGTGCGGTGACCTGACTGTGCATTGTACGGTTACGCTAATGTGCATGGTACGGTGACACGACTGTGCATTTTACGGCGACTGTGCATTATTCGGTGACGTGACTGTGCATTGTGACCGTGCATTTAACGATGAGGCGACTGGGCATTTTAGGCTGACGCGATTGTATATTTTACGGCGACTGTGCTTTGTACGGTGACACGCTTGTGCATTTTCCGGTGACGTGCCTATGCTTTGTACGTTGACTTAACAGAATGTTACGGTGACATGACAGTTAATTTTACATTTTGCAGTTTAAATAATGGTTGAGACATGTTTCATATTACTGTTCTAGTAAAATCCATTGTACATTCACCAGTAATATTAGATATACTCAAACCATAAATTAACAATTTCTCAAACCTATATTTTTCAATCAACCTGTAAAATTAAATTCATACAAACCGTTAATTTGCAATAAAAATGTAAATTTCAGTTATAATAATTTAAATTTTTAATCAAACCGCATAAATGCCACAAAACTATGAATCATTTTAATGAAATCGCCTTCTTTCAATCACACAGTGAAATGTTAAGCAGTTGAACTGTAAATTATGTTTTTAGACAAAGTTGTTTAAGATTATTCTTTTACTAAAGAGTGGTTTACTTTGGTTTCATTTGCTTTACATTATGAAATCCACATTAATACTACATCAAAAATTATATATTCAAAATATGAACCATATTCTATTAATTTGGTAAAAAAAACAAATCACACTGCTGTAAATAACCTTTAATGCAGTAATTTTACATTAAAACAAAAATAGGAATCTTGAATATTTGCAACCACGAGTGTCGTCTAAAAATAAAATTTCCTTATTATTTTTAACAGAAGGGCTTGTAATGATTATCAGATCTCTTATTTTAAAAAAAATGCCCTTTAGTCATAATTCTATAATTTACTAGACTACGTTGTTATCATTACAAATAGCTACCTTATTAAGTAGCGCAATAAAGTAACAAATGACTAAGAATTTAATATACCAATAAATAAGTAAGACAACTTTACACTTATTCTTCTAGGCTAGGTAATTGAGAGTAACAAATATAAAAAAAGAGATCTGAAAATTATAGGACATAAGTAAATAAACCTTTCTATCATCGATATCTGTTCTTTGAGAAACTGAAAATCAGTTTCTTAAAGTTAAAATTATATTGTTTACACCATTTTTCATTCCCTTGGTTCCATTGAGAGGGTCAATACCCATGAGGCGCCTGGAAAAATAACATGAAACTAAATACAAAGTGTTAGATAAAACGACTATTGACGTAAAAATTGGTGAATATTTGAAAAACATGTTAATACAATAATACAATACTTTACATACCTCTGAATGTATTCTAATGAAACAGAAACATTCTCGGCATTGTGTGGTTTACTTGACTAACTAAAATCCTTTACTTATCTATGACGTTTTACAAAATTATTAACATCCCTGTTATCCGTGACCTTTCTTCCTCTATTTAACAGATCCCTGGTTTATCCAGGTTTCCAGGTTCTGTACAAACCCGTATTAAAGCTAAAAGTGTAATGTTTGTAAATTAACTTCAGAAGTACAACTTTGCATGAAAAATCATTAGGTGAAATTATACAAAATTGGAAAGCTATTCAATATATTTTTTAATAATGTTTTTTTCTAACATCGAAATTTTTAAGTTTATGCTACCTTGATAATATCTACCACACCCGTGTGGTGTTCTTCAAGCTAACAGAGTCCCAACTAGCCAGAAAAATATATTTTTTCACCCAACTCCCAAAAAAAATATCCACCACACCAGTGTGGTGTACTTCCACTCTGGCACTTTAGTCGGAAAAAAATTATTCAAAAAAACTACCAAAAACAATAATATCCACTACACCTGTGTGGTATACTTAAAACTAACTAGTCACTACTTCAACTCTGGCACTTTAGCCAGGAAAATATAATTTATTCACTCAACTCCTAAAAAAATGTAATACCCACGACACCTGTGTGGTGTACTTAAAACTACAATAGTCAACTCGCTACTTCCCCTTTAGCCAGATCAATTATTTAATTTACCCAACTACCAAAAAAATTAATATCACCTGTGTGGTGTACTTATAATTTGTTAACACAACTCCCAATAAAACAAAACGAAATCCACTACTTCCTACCACCACTCTGGTACCATAGCCAGAAACCTAATTTTTTCAACCAAATTATAAGTGTATATAACTAAAGAACCTGACGTTTAGTTTCTTTAATAATATGAACTTACTGGACACGAAAGATTGTTAGAGAAATTAAAGTGGAAACAAGAGAATAAATAATTTAATAAAAATTTATTTTGGCTACAATAGTATGACCACGAATTGTAGTAAGTAAACAATTTGTTGGTAATTTTAATAAAATATTTACCCTCTTGTTACCTAAATGATAGATTTTAGATACTGTTGGCGAAAAAGTTCGAATTTAGTTTTTAGGACCTAAGATTAAGGAAATCTGACCTTACATAATATTAGGCCTTAGCTAAAATTACTTACCACGACCTCGGTTTTACCAGTTACAACTGTCCGCAGAACACTTTGTTTAGAGTACAGTCTTCCTAAATTAGAGTAAAATTAATGAAATATAAAAAACGTATTTCAAAATAAAATTATAATTACCTCAATTTTAAATAGCCACACAGAACAGAAAATTCCAACGTGTTACACTACTGTTTCAACTCCATAGCATGGAGGAAGCACGTGACTGATACTGCGTTCAGTCAATAGGAGCGGACATCTCCATAGAAGAGGAGGGGTTCAAAAATCAAGTGGCTCTGCCGAACGGCGGAGACACGAACCATGGCCAACTTCGCGCGCTCACTACGCTCGCACCAGGCGGCCTACCCAAAAGATCAAAAATAGCGAAATTCGTTCTTGGCCGCTACGGAGGCGCTGGAGCCACCTCCGGACCTAACTATTAGCATAGAATCGAATGGAACGATTATGGTTTTTCGTTCTTTTAAGTAATTTATTGAAAACTATTCGATATATTCGTCGATGTCAGACGTAGAATAAACCTTTTTCCATGATTTACAACACTTTTCAAAATTTTCTAATTCATTTTTCCCGCCGAGATCGACTATTTCCAAAAGTGCCACCGCTCAGGCGCCAGTGTAAATCACATGTTTAGAATGGAATGTAAACTAACCGACATGTGGAATTTTTCATCAAACGTTTTGGTTTGGATTTTAAACTATTTGATGGCAAGTAGATAAACAATTAAACTGCTATTTAAAGTGATGCAACTAAAATTTTAGTGAATGAGCATAAAAAATACTTTTAATATTTTTATGAAATAATTTGTTTGACATAAAAGTTAATAATTGCATTTTTTCATTAAATTTTAGAGACATATAGTTGGAATAATAGTAATAATGAACGAAAACATGAATGAACATTGGTAAAAAAGTATGAATACTGGTAGATATGAATGAACGCTGGTAAATATGATTAAATGAATACTCGTAGATATGAATGAACACTGGTAGATATGAAAGAATCCTGGAAAACTATGAAGTATCACTGGTGTATGGTGATCAAAATATGAAAATCCATAATGAAAATTAAAGACCTTTACATTTTCAGAAGTTTTCTGGATTGAGGTTTGTAAACTAGTTCCTTTACTTTCTCAAATCAAATTGTCCTAGTTATGTTATCAACTACGGGTGGTATTTTTTTTTCACAGATAAATTTGGCAGATATCGAGGCATGAGGGAGATTAAAATTGCAATGCAAAATTGGACACCTGGTAAGTTTCGGCAACACGGAGATTCAATATTTTCGCTAATTTCTAGGTGATTCTCGAAAATAAGGAAGTGCTGCCTCAATGAAACATTACAAAATCCTTATTTGGGTAACTTATACCTCCTCTGTCGGATGTTTTAATGAAGTCTAAAAGTGTTGAATTTGAGAAGGGTCCTGAAATGCACTCGAGACACAAGCTACAAAATTCAGCTTGCTCCATTTTCTGTACCACAAAACCAGCTACGTAAGCCAAACTTGCCAATTTTAAAGTGGTTCGTTGCGTGTCAGGCTCTGTACTCAACACATTTGGTATCATATAAGTTGGATACTGTATAGCCACTCTACTCTAGAAGGTTGGGTAACGTGCCTTCGGAGGCCTTAGAGCGAACTATACAATAACTATCCTATTATAATAAGATACTAATATTTCTTAGATATTCCCACCAAGGGAAAAGAATGCAACCTGGCAGCCACTGGGGGAAAACTACAACTGACTAGCAGTCTAGCTGGGAGTTAACCACTCCCATAGTAGTTTCTGACTGCTACTAACCACTGACTCTACAGCTCTGCCTCTATGCTCTTAAAAGCCCTATCTCTCTCTCTGCTACCTCCTTTTATACCAACTCCCACACTGGTGCCACCACCCGCGCCCTTCGGAGTTAGGCCTAATAACATAAGGGTTTGCCTGTTTGGCCTACTAGCAATATGACTGCCACTGACCAGGTTGGCTACAACTGTGGGAATACCGTAGGTATTGCCGTTTTTTCCAGCGTTCGTAATTTAAGACCTTTACGGTAATCTGTTTCACAAAAATGTAAACTACATACAACGCTCAATTCTGATCTGTCATTTATTTGAAAATTATCCCAAGCCACATGCCTCTCAACGCCCCATCAGAAGGAAACTCGTGGAAAGAAACTCCAGGTGTTTTGCCTTTTACAGATAGGGAACGCAACTCAAAGGCATTTTTGGGCAATTTATACAAAAATTATTGATATGTAACAACTTTAAATAATAATTGAAAAATGAAATAAATATCTTTTTACATAAATCTAATATCATTCAGCATTAAGTAATTATCAAGTTTTCGAATTTCCCGCCGCGAAAATTGTTTTAAAAGACAACAAATCTAAAATCCAACAAGGCTTAACTATTCATACAAACTATTTAAAAATTACCTAAGTAATGAAGTATTTGAGGGGTTATTTATGGAAATTGAACTTTTAAGTTATAACCTAAGTATAAAATAAATACAATTTTCTGATATTTAAATAATTTCCAGTACTATGTATTCATTATGGTCAAGTTTCGCGCCATAGAAAACCATGTTATTTATATCGTAAAATTAGCCGACTTTAAGGTCCGGAAGTAGCGCTCCCGACGGCCGTCGAAGACACTAAAAACCAAACTTTTATTTCGCGCCAATACATGGATTTGAAATTCTTTGGGTAGGCCGCCTGGTGCGAGCGTAGTGAGCGCGCGAAGTTGGCCATGCACGAACTGAGTCTAAGCGGACGAATTTTCGTGAAAATTGTTTTCTCTCCCTAATGCTTTTCCTACGGGAATTTGTTTTCCTAACTGTGTTGCAATTCGGAGACTTTTTAATAATTTTAGTGTTTGTACTCAACTTTGAATTTTTCATATGATTTTTAGTAAGTTTCCAGGTTTTATTTAAGACTACTTTCATAATTTTCCCTTATTTATTTCGCTCGTAATCTACTTTTAAAATCGACGAAAATTTTAAGGCAAGGAAATGAATTCCCCGCCTTTGGGACCTGTATTTGTGCTAGGCCTCGGTTTTTATGTTTGGAATTTAAAAATCATTGCGCAATACCGAGGCCTAGCACAATTACAGGTCCCAAAGGCAGGGAATTCATTTCCTCGCCCTAAAATTTTCGTCGATTTTAAAAGTAGATTACGAGCGAAATAATTAAGGGAAAATTATGAAAGTAGTCTTAAATAAAACCTGGAAACTTACTAAAAATCATATGAAAAATTCAAAGTTGAGTACAAACACTAAAATTATTAAAAAGTCTCCGAATTGCAACACAGTTAGGAAAACAAATTCCCGTAGGAAAAGCATTAGGGAGAAAAAACAATTTTCATGAAAATTCGTCCGCTTAGACTCAGTTCGTGTCTCCGCCGTTCGACAGAGCCACTTGATTTTTGAACCCCTCCTCTTCTATGGACGCAGTATCAGTCACGTGCTTCCTCCATGGTCATACTTTCAGTGTTACCAATGTTTCAGGACCAAAATTTTACGACTGGCAGTGTTGCCAGGTAAAGAAAATTAAATTAACGTACTACATCCAGAAAATTTAAACCTTCGCAACCATAGATATAATAAAGAAATAGATCCAAGATTCTACGGGTGGTTAATACGGAAGGGACGCCAGGCAGACAATTATTTTGTTCCTGGGGTACTACGTTTAAGCGACGCCTGTCGAGTAGGTGAGAAAATAAATAATCTTTTTCGATAAATATTTTTCAGCGTTAGGTGGCGCTTTACACGTAGTACACCACGAATACGGGCAAGGTTTATAGACCTCGATACGGGGCAGTCTGCTAGTTATCGCTCCCGTATATTTTAGGCGAATAACACTCCACGTAAGGTATCTATTTCTTTAATATATCTATGTTCGCAACGCAACGAGAATTGGCATAAGTCTATGGGTTGCTCCAGTTCGATTTATGAATTTTTTCATGTTAAAAATTATGTATTCTTCGTATATTCCATTTGTTAAAATATAGAATCCTAGGCAAGAGTTAACTAGAGTTCTGTTTCCGCAAGGAAGATTCGCTAAAAGACCGAGAAATTACCAAAATAGTAAATATGGCAGCCATATACGCTGAGCCCGAAAATGAAAAAACTTTCCCCTCTCCACACGAAAAACTGTTCATTTTTTGATTTGAGTAAAAAAAACAACGGTTAAGTTTCGTTTTAAATGTCAGATTGCCGTTAAGTTGCATAACATTAGTTTTACAGTTAAATTTACGGTAAAGATCCAAGTTTCATTTCACCGAAATTAAAAATGTAAAATTATCATTAAGGACGGTAACATAACATTACTTTGACCGTTAATTTAACGTTAAAATGTTATTGATTAATTTCACCCTAATATTAAATGTCAGATTACAGTTAAGTAGCATAACATCATTTGACCGTTAATTTAACGAAAAAAAATTCAAGTTTCGTTTCACCATAATTTTAAATGTTTTATTACCGTTAAGTAGCATAACATTAATTTCACCATAAATTTAACGGTAAAAATTTTAACTTTCATTTCACTGTAATTTTAAATGTCAAATTAGTGTTAAGTGGTATAACAATCATTTTACTGTTAAGTTAACGGTTAAATTTAATTCACCGTAATTTTCAATGTCAGATTACTGTTAAATAGCACAACATTAATTTGAGCGTTAATTTAACGGTAAAGAAAAGCAAGGTCTATTTCACCGTAATTTTTAATATTAGATTACTGTTAAATATGACAACATTAATTTGACAGTTAATGTAACAGTAAAAATTGAAGTTTCATTTCACCGTAATTTTCAATGTCAGATTACTGTTAAATAGCCCAACATTAATTTGACCGTTTATTTAAAGGCACAATTTGAAACAATCGTATTACTGTCAATTTAACCATGGAATTACTGTTCAGTTACGGTAATTTCTTAGAGTGCACTAGTGGACTTGGTGTTGAGAACTAATCCTTTATTGCGCCAAATAGCGCAGAATATCAGTTTGGGGATACTTTTTGCTAATTGAAATCTTTATTGTTATTATGTTACTTATTATTATGCATATGTGGAGCATAATCGTGTTAAATATTTCCAAAGCTGCCATGGCTTGAGTTTGAGTTTGAGTTTGTGTTTATTTTTTCACAGCATTATTGTGTACAGGTGGAAAATTAAGGGCTAAGTCATCATGCGACTTGTAAGCCCTTTGTAAGGAGAAATAATTTTTTTTATACAAAAAGGCAAATACATATAACTATAAGCAGTTCAACAATACTGTCCGAAAAAAAGACAAAAGAAAACAAAAGAAAAGAAAAAAAAGATAACTATGTATATACAAGATTAGAGTATTAAAGTTTGTTAATTAAAAGGTTAATATATTTCACTCGTAATTTTTTTATTTTAAACTGAGGAAAATGTGGTTTTGGCCAATCCTTTGAATACAATCAGTTTATTTACTTTTAAAAACCTTAAATGATTAAATAAAAATAATTATTTTTAAAACGCGATGACACTTACGAAATAAATTACCTTTATTCCAGAACCACTGACCTAGTGTCTGGTCGTCGCCTTTCATACCGCCTTTTCCACATATAAGGTTATCATTACAATCGTATTTTATACTGAAAAGGAATATCACCATAAATTAAATGCGAAAATATAAATATTTTACCTCGATTATCTCCGCAAGTTCTTGAAAGAGCTAATTAAATTTTTAATTGTTATTGTTAAAAAGCCTTTACGTGTGTCAAATCCAAAAGTTAAGTGTAATACAATTTTAAATAAAACACCGCCATTGTTTGGCTTGGTTTTTTATAAATTATTCCTGCAAATTATGTTGGTGATTTATTTTAAATTTTATTAACATTAAGATGAAGCTCCTGAATTTGTTCGAAAAGCTTTAACCACTGATCAATGAAAATAATGGTTTTGGAATTAAAGGGTTTCAAGAAACTGGCTGAAATACTTTTAAAAACATCAATGGACTAAAATATAACTTTGTCCTTTTTAAAAAATGAGACGAAACCCAGTTATGGTTAGCAAGTTCCTTGTCTTTGCAATTCATCAAAGGGTTACTTTTCCAGGACCCCAGAAAGCGAGTTTAACAAGCTTCTTATTTTTTACGTTTTTTGTGAATTCCGTAAATGAGGGCAGTTGTGTTGAATTTTGAAAATAATTGTACATATAAATTAAGATTTCATTATTACTGTAAAATTTTTTTACGTATTTTGTTTTGTGTATTTTTGTATTGAGGTTTTGTGCGTGATTCCTTTTTCTAAAATGGGACGAAAATAAAACTGTTATTAATAACAAGCTCGCCAAGAAGGCGATCATATTATTTCGTTGCCCGTGTTCCATTTAAACAACATAAAAACATTAATTTACTTCTGGTATTACCTATACGATATTTTGAAGTTTTTTTTATTTATGGGTTGAATAAGGGTTATGTTAAACTTATATGAAGGATTGTTTGCATGGGCGCCATTACGGGCAGGCGAGATAGTTTACGTTTGCTTTCATTTAGGGCCGACAAATAGACTTGAGGAGGTCCCGAATCTTAAGTGAGTGTGCCCACGGAGCTCGTTCGCCGGTATCGGACATGGTAAATGGAAAATTAATATTCATATTTCCCGAACCACTCCCAACAAATAAAGAAAAGCGTGGGAACAGCGGGGGCCCTACCCATACGCATGGACTTTACCGCTCGACCGGCTGTCTTAAAGTTTGTCGTTTTATTTATTTATTAATTTGTATGTCATGTTTCCTAAAAACTCGAGAACGGTCAGCTCTAGAGCTTTAAAATTTTAACTCAATGTTCAGGGCCTGATTTTCAACTAATCGCAACTAATTCGAAATACCTGAGATGTTTATTAATCTAATTTAAAAGATTTTAAATGCCTCCTCTCTTAGTTCCCTTATATCTTTTTTTATATTTTACCTTATCAATTTTTTTCGGATATTCCGAGAGTTCGAGTGTAAGGGGATATTTGAGTATAGTTTTTCTTTACTTTACCACTCGGCTTGCTGTTTTAAAGTTTGTCCTTTTATTTATTTACTAACTTTAATACCCGGCTTCACCCGGGGTCTTAGTTTTAATGAATTAGATCTGATTTGTACGTAAGAAAGGTAAACGCTGTAGCAAAAACGCAACACGCGTGTCAAAAACGTAACACGCGTGGCAAAAATGGTAGCAAAACGCAACACGCGTGTCAAAAAGGTAACACGCGTAGCAAAAACGGTAGCAAAAACGCAACACGCGTAGAAAAAAGGGTAGCAAAAACGCACACGCGTAGAAAAACCGGTAGCAAAAATGCAACACGCGTAGCCAACACGGTAGCAAAAACGCAACACGCGTATCAAAAACGGTATCAAAAATGTAACACGCGTAGCAAAAAGTCCTCAACTACTTAGAAATCCCAACGAATCTCGAGTTTTTAGGAACATGACAAACTTTAAGACTTATAGTTATAGATATTTGTTTAATTATTTGTATGCCATGTTTCCTTAAAACTCGAGAATGGTCAGCCCTAGAGCTTTAAAATTTTAACTCAATGTTCCAACTAATCGCACCTAATTCAAAATACCTGAGATGGTTATTAATCTAATTTATAAGACTGATTTTAAATGCCTCCTCTCTTAGTTCCCTTATCTCTTTTTCATATTTTTCCTTAGAGGTCGGGGATGGTTAACTTTTATTCAATAGATAAAGCTCTAAAAATTATTCGTAAAACGTTTTGATCAAGTAATTTATATTTCTGTATTATCCGATTCATTTTTTGATAAATTTTTAAAATTAATCGGAAAAACGACGTTTTTTTTCGATAAAAAGCTCAAATTTTACGAATAATACATGTTTTTTATTCATTTTCCGAAATATTAACCGGTAAATTTCTTTGTTTAAATTTTTTTCACGAAAAAATCAATTTAAACATGGATAATGATTAACCGTTACCGACCTCTATTTTTCCTTATCTTTTTTTTCGGATACTCGCCGTGCCTTACGGAAAAATAGTCCAATGAATCTCAACCATAATAGCGAGCTGGAGCTGTTCGCATATTTTCCGTACCCGCCTCGACCCGCCTGCCCTCGCTCCCCAGTTCGCGAACGTTTAAGTACTACAAAATCTATACTTACTCCATGGCAATTTTTTGGGAGCCCACCCGCATTTTTGACCCCCCTCACCTGCCCGTGACCGTGAACCGTCGTTCCACGATGGGAGCGGCGGCGGCGCCCAGGTCCCAATTCCAATATTTTAGTAGCCCCTTGTGCAGGGGGGCAACGAAATAAAAATAGAGAAGAAATTCTGTAAATTTAAAAAAAAACTGGGGCTACCAAAGAAAATTTCCTCTCTCTGCCCAACAATGAACGGGAAACTGCCCTACCCTATAATGGCCAAATAGTGGTCGGGTGCGGAATCGTAGTAGGGGTAGGAAGGGGAGAGGGCAACGAAGTAAAGTTTTGGTTTTAGAGAGTGACGAATTTCGAGAGATTACTAGTTAGATTTTAAAGAGAGCTTAAACTAGGTGAAGTCAAAATTTAGAACCTAGAGGTACCTAAAATGTGCTAGGAAAAAACTCAATTTAAGTTTGTGCTGATTAAAATAAAATTGAGCTATGTAAGTTGTGCTAAGGTTAATAATGGTTGTCCATTTTTTCATCAGAAATCACATACCCGAAACGAAGATAAATTAAAATGAGTTTATTAATCAAGATGAGAAGATGGACAGCGTCAAGAAAATGGAGAAGCAGCAGTCAAATCTACGAGGATCAATAACGAGCAGCACAATTTAATAGATGGAGAGCTGGCAGCCACCGTCCTATGTAAGCTAACACGTGGCTATGCTTACAGCGAAAGAAAAAAAGATAAACGTTGTCACCACGGAAGATGAATACCAAACGGAGCTGTTGGAAATCGAATTGTAAAATGAAAAGGTGGTTCCCGCCAAGACCAAAGCACAACGATGGATGCTTAACCAACCGGCAATCATCGACGGCTAGCAACCAAGGGAGTCTTATGCAATAAACGAACGGAATGAAATCAGTGCGTTTAGCCAAGTTGGAAAAAAAGTCGTTCCACGGGGACTACAACCAATGGCAAGAATTCTGGAGCGTGTTTGAAAGTGCCATTCACAGTAGAGAAGAATACAAAAAAAACGAGAAGTTGACAAATTTTAAATCGTTTTAAGAGCGAAGGAACAAACTTTCATAGAAGGTTTATCGCTAACGGACGATTATTTTAATTTAGTTTTCGAAATCCTTAAGAAATGCTCTGGTTGTTTAGTACTAGTTTATCAATTGGTTTCAATTTTAAAAAAAATATTTAATGTGACGGATTTAGACGGCCAACATAATTTTCATGACACGTGTCAGATATAATTTAGAAATATGAAATCATTAGGTCATTTAAGTAATGATAACCGATAACGTTTAGCCCACATAATAGGAAGTATTTTACCAATATAATTACTTCAAGATATTAGTCGCGGGAAAGATAAAAGTGATATTGGGAGATTTGAATTGTTAGAATCCCAAAGAAATTAAATGTAAAGATCGAGCTGTAGCCATTCCTGGATCTAGTAATTTGTCCAAATCAAACCCAAAAAGTCAATATGTCATCGATAATCAATATAAAAGTTACAGATATAGAAACCATTCCTATCCTTTGGCAGCGGCATTAAATACAGTTGTAAAATCTTTCAAAAATGGTGGTCAATATAGACGCCAATCAAACGCCTGCGCTTTTCGCTCCAAATTTAATCACCCCTTTTATAATTGCAATAAAGTCCCAGTTGAGGAAAAAAGGAAAATTGTATTTCAGAAAGGTTTGCGTTTTCTTTGCGTAAGACCTGGGAATCATTCCTTACAATGTAAGGGTAAAGTTAGAAATTGTAGAAAATGTAATTGAAAGCACCATAAAATTTTATGCGATTCAAACATTGCGGAATAAAAATAATACCTAATTTCGATAACACTTATGGTTATTGGGAAACCGTTAATTTAAATACCGTCTCAGAAAAAACGGGTTCCAATGTCATTCTCCGACGAACGGCGCAAGTCAAAATTGATGGAGTTAGGGTCCTACTAGACGGTAGAAGCTACCGCTGTTTTATTAATGAAAATATATCTCGTGAACTAGAATTGGAAGTTATCGGGTCTGAACCTTAGAATATTTATCTATTTGGTAGAACACCATTCAAAGCGGTTATGAGAAAGGTAAAAGTCATATTGTGAAATATCAAAAATGGCGTGAAAATAGAAAGCCACACCTTTGAAACGTCAGAAATATGCGGGGATGTTTTCTCGTTACCAAGGGAAGAGGGACGGAGAGAAAGAAAGTTTGAGCTATCCGAAGATAACAGAGAGAAACGAAGGCCTTTATCAATCTAGTTAGATTGATAAAGGCCTTACGAGGCCGAAAGCTCTCTCTTAACATGGGTTCTGTACACCCTATTTGTTTCCTTAATTAAAGGAATTAATTAACCTTTATCCATCAGTCTCTTCCTTTTAAGATTTTAAATTATTGAACAGTCTTAGTAGGAAAACTCAAAAATATATAAAGAGGCCTAGTCTTTGCGTTTCAATTACTAAAAATGGTTATTTTGAACCTATTTGTACAAGTACAACCCAACAAGCAGCCATCTATTCAAGTAGCGCTAGTAGTGGTTCAGGGACAGAGGGCAGCAAAATCATGGAAGATCCCCTGTAGCATTTTAGAGTCGGGCCGACGTCGGCTAGTGTCTTAAAACAGAAAGGTCGGCCTACTGTCGGGCCACCCCACTCTGAAAAGTCGAAATGTCCTAGTAGAAAAGTAGTCGGCCGACCGTCGATCGACAAAAAAATTCGACTCACTTCCGATGTATGAAAGGACTATGGACCGACTCAGAAAGGACTATGGGCCGACTCAGAAATGACTGTGGGCCGACTCAGAAATGACTGTGGGCCGACTCAGAAATGACTATGGGCCGACTCAGAAATGACTATTTGCCGATTCAGAAATGACTATGGGCCGATTCAGAAATGACTATGGGCCGACTCAGAAATGACTATTTGCCGACTCAGAAATGACTATGGGCCGACTCAGAAATGACTATGGGCCGACTCAGAAATGACTATGAGTCTACTTCAAAAAGGCATATTTCCGACTCGGAAACGACGTTGGGCTAACTTCTTATACATACAATTCCGACTGTGAAACGACGTTGTGCCGACGTCAAATTAAATCGCACTTCGGAACTCCCACTTAATACCAATTTGATGCCTTAACAGTAATTTAGCTGAGATTGAATCGATAATAATTTTCAATAAAAATGAGCTATTTATATTAATAGAACTAATCCAAACAATATACAAGTCTGAAAATCTTTTGGCGAAGTACATAGAATTAATATAGTAGTGATATAGAAAAGAAACATTTTAATTAAGCTTCTAGATTTTAATACGTAAAAACATTTACAATTCAAATACTTTTTTATATGTTATTTATAAAACACATGACCTTGTAATTGCCAAGGCCTAACAGCTCATGCAAAACATTGTTCGCAAAGCTATAATTAATTGATATAGATATTATTTATATTGATATATTATTTAAAAACTTACTTTGTTAGTTTAGATTTAATGTATTTCTCAAGATTTCAATGATTTTTCTATTAATTTTGAATAGAAAATTAAGCGCACAAGTCAACAATTACACCTCTCATCTCAAGCGAGTTCGCCAATTTCTAACATGCTGCTAGTCCGGAGATGGCGCTGCGAAAGTATTAACTGGCGCGTGCTTTTGACTTTTTTAAACTATGAAGCGTTTGAAAAACGTTTGTGCTCGTATCAATAGGCCTATATATTAATACATTTTAAATTTTTTAATCTATTTGGAGTATAATTAATCAATATCAATAAAAATCAGGAATTAATATTTTGAAATAATATCGTAAATCGCAAACCCCTGTAACACATGAAGTCGGTTTAGATCAAAGACTATATACGTTTCGCTTACTAGACAGGCGTCTCCATACAAAAAACCTGTTAACACTTTCGAAACCCGGGAGAAGCCTTTGACCAGCCGTTAGAGGCGCCACTAGTAGCACTCTGAAGCGCGGGGAAAATTTTGACCAGCGTCTGCTATCGTATGCAAGTTGAGCCGTTGAACACGCCAATCTATTTATATATAGTCTTTGGTTTAGAGTCGGGGTACGGTCGAAAAGTCGGTTTATAGCATTGAGTTGGGAATAAATAGAGGTACAACTAAATCTGGCTGGCGCGGGACCAATTTTGTTCCATAAGGAGACTTTATCAACTTTATCGTTCTACCGTGGGGGCATCTGTCTCTATTGGTGGCAACTATTGCAATTGAATTTTTTCGCGAATCTGATGCAAAATTGAAATCTATGATTTCTCGTAACAAACAAACCTTTGAAGTTGTTTAAAAATCATTTTATTGTGTCAACACGATTCTTTTTAACTCAAGTTACGGTGAGTTAGCTAATAATTATTTATTTTTAGCCATATAACTTTACAAAATATAGATGGCGCTACCGCCTAATTATAAAGATGAATTTCGTACAGTCTTATCAGAATAGGTCCCGCGTAACCATGGCAACTGGAATGGTAATTTTAGTTCTAGCAGTATTATTCCCAATTCAATGGTTTATAGTCGACGACCAAATGCCGACCTAAAAACGTCGAAACGTTTTTCGACACTAAAACCGTAAATCCGTTTTTGGGACTATTTATGGTCGGTATGCCGACCATTATCCAACTTAAAATAGACCTTACATTTAATTATTGGATTCGACATTAACTTTATGAAACCGACCATATTTATTTAGGAAAAGGGGATATTCTAATTATTTTCTGACTATTTGATGATGATGAATTTTTTATTCACTTTTATTTTTTCTTCAAACTTATTTGTATTCGAAAATCTAATAATGAGATCAGTTTTGGGTCGGAAATAAGCATTAATATAAAGTCGGCCCGACGTCCTTTCGGAGTCGGTTCTTAGGTCTATTAATTGGCGGTAAAGAGTCGACGTTTTGTAGTCGGCCGACCATTTTACCCCTACGACATTTCGACCCTCAATCCAAAGGTCGCCCGACTTTAGTGTTTAGTACCTTTTGCCGACGTCGGCCTGACTCTAATTTGCTACAGGGGAATTAATTTCTTATGTAAATTAATTTCTAAAAATTAATTAATCATAAAAACCATAAAAACTTGCTGAGGTTAACGGTAATAGTTAGTGTAGGGAGCTGTTGGCTCGCGTGGCATGAAGGGCTTGCCACCACCCTCCTACGCATTGTAACCCGGCCACCTGTTACTTGATCACGCACAAGCAACATTGCTTATGTGGTTGAAGGTGGTGCCTTGGGTATTAACTCTATTTAAAAAAAAATTAGAAAAAATTAACTTCAAGTATAATTATACCATAAAATACAATTATTTTAAAAATATGAAAAAATACATGAGTGGTCCTTATCAAGTCGGCATATCGACTGTACATTAAAGTCGACTTGCCGACTTTATAAAGTGTCAAAATGGAAATTTGAAATTTTTGGGGTTTAAAAAAATTTAACAATTTGAGTCGGCATACGGTCGTCGACCTGAAAACGACTTTTAGACCCATACCCGACTATTGACCGACACCCTAATGCTACAGGGGATGTACCAGTTAGTAAAGTAAAGCGAGTTTTGTTGAGATTAAGCATATTTCAGTTATAAATGTTAAACTCTTGGATAGCCTCATGTGGGATATTTAAAAAAAGAGCTCTTTGAAAATTTTCCATTTTGTTCTATCGAAGAAATCTTTGTCACAAAATATAATTTATAATAAATGTTTAATTTTTGTAAAATTTTATACAAATAAAAATTAGGAATGGAAAAAACCATGCACTTTAAGTTATCTAAAAGTTTCATTTCATAGAAAAATATTTTTGCTTTTGATTGAACAAATATTGGCAGCTATTGAAAATTTGCATATCTAAGGGAAATTCCGCGTGAAAATGTTATAAAAATGCTGATTTATTGCTTTACACAATTTTTAAAGTGTACAATTTTATAGAAAAAATGGGTCATTTCTTCGATATTTCAATATCTTGAGAACCAAGTTGAATCAGTGCAAAGTTTTGGTTAAGTATTAAGGCTATAAATGTCACCATGGTTACTTTCTAAACAACAAAACTACAACCACGAACAATGTCGAATATTCCAAAATAATTAAATAAGATAATGCAATGCTCAATGAAAACTGAGTGTTGTTGTAACAGCATTTTTTCAAATTTTACCAATTAATCTAAAGACTATCTGAAAAGGCTGGAGGCATCAAATATATAATTAAAAATTTAAATGATATGCTGAATAAAATTTTAATAAATGTGAGTATATGAAATCGATGAACTAAATAATTTTTAGTCTAATAAGGTCACCTTTTCAACTAATTAACAATATAAAACTTAAGTAAAAATATAAAAATGCAGCCTATACGTACGTGGAATTTTAACGCAACATAATTAAAAATCATACTAATCGTAAGCACTCAGTGCTTAGATAATCATATTTTATATATGTCAAAGTAAAATTATACTGCCATTTTGATTTTCGGATCTAAAAGCAAAAGATAGATGGAAGAGTGGTTCAATTATTTTAGTTCCCGCAGCGAGTATTTGGTGGCGCTAACTATTACCGTTAACCTCAACAAATGATAATGGAAGGAAAAACTCAAGAACTCGGGGTAAAACCACTTTAACCAGCGGGGAGAGAGCTTGTATACTCAACACAGAAGGAGTACTATGAAAACGACTGTTACAACGCCGAAGACATCTTTAGTCAAAGCCAACCAGTGTCCGAGTTCAGCCACGTTGCTGAATAAATGACGCCTCAGAGCAGGCTTGAAGAAATCAAAGAGGACCGTGTTAAAAAAAATTATTTAAAATTTATGTGAATAATTCCCACGTTAATACAAATTTCACAAAACAAAATTAGTATATCGTCTGATAACAATTTATTAAACCATAAGTTTGGCAAACCTCGTATGTCTATGATATTTTAAGTTCATATCTAAAAAATGGACCGGTTTCATGACTATCATAAAGGAGTTTTATCTTACAGGAAGTTGTGTGATAGCAAAAGTAAAATATATGAATGGCTTTGAACTATTTCGATTAATAAAAGTCTATTGCCTAGTGATTGCGAAGTCGGAGTTTTCTATGGCCGCCTACTTTTACAAGTCTACCAGCGGGTGCTAGAGTCACTAGAGGAATTATGATTAAAGTTAGGGAATGCATATTTCAAGAGATTTAGTATCCATGGTTAAATGGTTTTTTTAAGGATAAATACGCCTCAAATTCCACGTAACTAACGATTTTTATTCGAAACCTATTGTTAAGTAAATATTTGATGATTCGTTTGATTAATTCATAGCTCACTTTTAAATCAATAGGAAGTAAAAAAAATTGCAACCCATTTCATTATCCCGATCAATAATTAAGAGTAAGCTTAGGTCAAAGATAAATTCTAAGAATGCTAAAGAAAAAGCGAACAGTTCTAAGGAACTCCTATCTGTCAATAACGACTGCTGGATCAAAGTACACAAATTTCAATGAATCTTACAACTTCCCATAAATCAAAGGTTAACAATATTTGAAGCATAAACTTAATTTGCGAGAATCTCGATTTGACAGTTAACTAGGAAAGGCACTTGCGAAATAATGGCCTCGTTATATTTTTTCTTCATCTTAATAAGTATTTACATCAGCGTAAATGTTCGATGCGATGAAAATCCAGATAACATACTGGATGACGAATTTTGGGTTGATTGTGATGAACCACGGCAAAACGCCACTTTTTACGGAAACTACACACTCCATAAGGACGGTATGTTTTTATCTGGCTCTATATTGCTTCATTAGGAATTTAAAGCGAAATGAATAGAAGACCGTACTCTTAATTTCTCCTAATATTTAAATCTTTTGTTAGTAAGAACCACCTATGGACTGCTTTGAAAAATGTGATAAAATAAAATAAACTCTAAGCGAATTTGAAGAAATTAATAAACTTCGAAATAAGTCATACCAATATGTAGGTCTTCGAGTAAACAAAGACGCGAATCCCGGACGAAATAGATCTTCCAGTAAAAAATAAAATAAAATAGTCAGATAATCTGACGATACACCAGTTTCATCCAACTTGGGTCTTATAATTACAAAAAGATAAAATAAGCCTCAACATTTGAAATTTCAAAACCAAAGAGGAACCGAACCGAACGAAGCGAATATTTTGAGAAAGAATTTGTATCCCACGTGTTATTTGGTTCGATACTTTGAAAGTGTACTTTTAGCAAAAGTCAGTGCAAGGCAAGGCTTAAAGGTCTATTGCCTAAACTGTCGTAATGGTTGTCTTAGTGGTCGTAGTTGTGGTCTCAGTGGTCGTAATTGTGGCCTCAGTAATCGCTTAAAAATCAAGGCCCTAAGTTACGGGCCCAATCGAGTATCGCTTCTGATATAGTTTTTCATACCCTTTTCATGGACATATCGTTCATAATGGCACTCGTATAATTAGATAAAAAAAACTAATTCCGATCGAACGCCGTATACCAATTAAATCATTCGCATGCGCCACCGAAGAAAATTGATTTTTCACGGGGACTTTTACGTCAAATATTTATTCGTGGGACGAAAACAGCCACAACAAAGGTTCGGAACTGATATAATTAGATAGAGGGGACTAATATCAAGTACTATTGAAGTGAAATCACCGTTCCGCGAGGATATAGAAGTAACTTTTGTATTTGGGAGATCAAAAAACCCCTTTGGTTAATGAGAGCGTCTCTGCCTTGGCATGGTTAGATAGAGGGAACCAATATCAAATCGGACGACGCATCAATTAAATTTTTATCGAGTGCCGTTGATGAGCAATCGACTTTTCGCGGAGTCCCTTTCGAAGCTAGCGCCGCGGTGTATTCACCACCACCACCACCACCACCACCACCACAGATAACGTCACGAGTGAAAATAACAGCCTCAATCCCTCTATAACTAGAAACGTGAGTCTGAAAAGTAACACTGTACAGAGACAAATGACTTCATTGTGAGAACAAAAATAAAATGCACAAAGCAATTATACGTAACGTTAAAGCGAATATAACCTGCAAAGCTATCTTTATGGAAGAATCCTTCAATTTTTAAAATTTCCCTGTAGAGTAGCGCCAAAAATTTTAAAGCCAAAAGCCAGAGTGGGCAGAGATGCAAAGGTTGGTGTTCAGCACCAAATACCTGAGGTTTTATTCCCTTTAATAAACAATAAACAGGCACAGTGTTATCGAATAATATATCATCTGATTTATACATATAGACGTGGAAATTTATTTTCCTAACCATAGCTCAGCGTAACTAGAAACATTAAAAACATTTTATTTTCATTTTAACTGCTTCGAAAGTGGTTTGGGGCCCAGAGGTCATTATGTTGAATTGGAAAAAAAAAACGACATTTGACTCTTCGAAGACAGTGAGGTAACAAGATACAGGTTATCCTTAAAAATTAGTTCGACGCCTTATAAATTATCGATGGTGCTATATTATATGGAATAAGCTTGGTTATGAAATAATCCGAATTCTCAAAAGTTCATTTACGTGTAATCAATTTTGTGTTTCCACCGTATCGGACTTTATCCATGGGTCAAAAGCAACGCTAACGTTGCTATTGGTTGCTCTAAAAACTTAAATGGCAGCACGAAACAAGTTTTGACTGGCTTGACCACATATACTTTAATTTTTCAGTATCCCGTGGCTGTCCATACGTCATTACTTGCCCCAACGCGCCTCCGAAAGGATATCGTAGCGTCTCTCAATGTCGCACTCATTCGGACTGTAACTACACAGAGGACGACTGTCCAGATAATACGGACGATTACGTCTGCTGTCAATGTTGTTACGGAGAAACTACGTGCATGCCTAAGTAAAGGTATTCTACTTTAGGAATGATATCGTATATTGTAAACATTAATGAATAAATTTCGTAACAGAAGTATTAAGAATGACAAGTTATTTACTCACTTTTATTTTTAAGAATATTAGATCTAATGTAAAATAAACTGTTGTTCCCTAGAATATATGGAAACAATCATATAAAACTAAACCCCGTTTATCCTAATACATTTCAGTAATATTTATTTGGTGTTGGTCCATTTGATCGAAAAATATGTGATCGACAGTCGATCATTATACGTTGCAATTGATCGAAATTCCTTTTGATCAAATCCCATTTGTCATTTGTTTCATAAGATCGAACCTTCAAATGATCGAATACTATTTGATCGAATTCTAAAGTATTTATAGTACCAGTTGGTATGTTTTTATTTTACCGAATGTCAATATGAAGTGCAGAAGGAATAATGATGGAATAATTCATTGCTTTAACTGTATTAAGCCACAAAGATGAAGAGATTTTTACTTTATACACTATATGATGGAATGTTTTATGACATCGACGATAACGGCCCGTTGTTTTTGATATATATAAATAGGGTTAGGTTAGGTTAGGTTAGGTTGATGTACGCGCGCCGTAGGCGTGTATGCACCGTTGTATACGAGGGGTCTGACCACGTTCACGGCCCTTCTATTGCTAAAAATTAGTTACAGAGTTCGTTTTTTTAATAGGTCTTTCTATTAATTATGTCCGAGATAATATTTTGTTTTCTACGTCACTGCGCTCAGGTTTTTTTCTGTATATTATTTTTCTTTAGTACAGTTCAAAGAAATAATTGTTATTCATAGAGTCTACTGTATCTCATTCTGACTAGATGTTGCCTTTTCGATTTACTCCCAAAAACTAGTAGTTTTACCCTACAGTAGCTTTCGATTAAATTTCGTTCGATCAAATGCCGTTCAATCAAATGCAATTCGATCAAATGGAAATTCGATCAAATGGGACCCGTTCGATCATTTGAGAATCGATCAAATAGACCCAAACCATTTATTTTTATTACTTCTTCGCGTTGTTTAAGGTAGAGCGAACTATAGGTAGTTTTCACTTTTGGAGATATCGAGTTTTAGGGATTTCCATTTTCTTCCGTAAAGTAATCGAAGAGGAGCCGGGTTTCATTCCAACATGTGGCACTGGATGAAAACTCGGAACAGCTCCTAATTTAAGAGGTTTCCCCCGAGATATTCGGTTTCCCCTTCCATAAAAACTTGTTGAGGTTAACGGTAATAGTTAGTGTAGGGGCTGTTGAAATTTTGGTCTATATCTAAATATAAATTTGCTTGCCTTTCTAATAAACCTCAGCTAAAACGGATTATAAAAATATTTAGTTTGTTTTCTTGATGAGGTTGTTTAATATATAAATGGTAAATATTGTTGTAATTTAAAATTTTAAACATAGTACCCTGTTTAAGCATTAACTGAAGTAACAGTTTTAAATTTTGCATCAAATTTCTTTAAAATAGGAACAGTTTGGATAATCGATGGTTATTTAATTTTACTGGCAATTTAATTATACACATTTTATCTTTTGTAGGTATTTCTCAATATTTTTGATATTTTGAAATTATGCAGTTTTATACTTCGTAGGTGTAGCTTAACTATATATAACACTAATGTAGTTTTTTTAAATATTCCTGTTTCATTTAACTTCATCCCCTCCACGGACGAAAAAGGTGTGAGTCATCAGTTTTGCTTCCTCTTACATGTACGTCGCCCCGCCATTGAAGGGGCTATTAGAAAAACGCAATTAGTAATGTACTCGCGCAAAGAGGCTCCAGCGATAGAAAGCTTTTACTCAAATGGCGTCGGCAGTCGCTTATTTTTCCAAGCGCGTTTTGGAACTCTACCGACTGGAAAACGTCTCCATGAAATCTTTGGAAATGATCCAGCGTGCCTTTTATGTGGGGAACCCAACAAATACCTGTGCCATATCGTTCGTGAATGTCCAGCGCTCGAGGAGGAAAGAGTTGTTGAACATTATTAGTTACCCATGGTGACCCTATTTGCGTTCGGCAATGTGGGAGAGCGCCATCTAATAGAAAACACGAAGTTCCTACTGAAGCGGCGGTATTTTAAAAGAAATGACATCAAGCGGGCCAACTAACTAAACAATAAATGACCATATATAGAAACAATTGTAAATAATTTGTATATATAATAAACATGATTTCAATATATGTTCCAATAAATATATATATTTCTAACTTGTAATTCAAGAGCAACGTTTTTACTTTTCTTAGCCAATTGCCGAAATTTACAAAACATAAAAATACCACTATCGCTCTCGAATTTTCACTAAGAATTATATTAAATTTCTTATTAGCATTCTTGTAAATCCCGATATTAATACTATTATGTCACGGACATTTGAATACACACAATTCAAACTGTGTATTAAATAGGGTTTGAATTTTAAATTTAAATTTAAACCAATTTTAACCATCTTGTACATTAACTTAATATGCGTACCTAAAGAAAAACCCATGACCACGCTTTATTGAATTCACCCGAAGGGCTAAGATTTGCCAAATAGAAGTATAAATTGGCACCAGGGAGTGAAAACTCTCAAACAATTTATGGTTAATTTTAGTGACTAATTTTGATGTACTACAGATATTTAAATTTGAAAAATATCCTAGGTTTTCTATAAAAATATCCTAGTTTTTCTATAAAAATATCCTAGTTTTTCTATAAAAATATCCTAGTTTTTCTATAAAAATATTCTAGTTTTTCTATAAAAATATCCTAGTTTTTCTTTAAAAATATCCTAGGTTTTCTATAAAACCATCCCTGTACTTTCTGTAAAAAAAACTTCCGCTCACTTTCTATAAAAATCACCGGTTTTTTCAGTATAATAATTATTCTAGCTCTTTAGAAAATGACCCAAATTTCTATAGAAATTATATAAACTATTCCGAATGTAATTCTATAGAATTTCCATGAAATCTTTTGGTAAGGGAGTAATCAAGTTATCCAGACAAAATAAAATATAAAGTAATCAAGTTATCCAGACAAAAGAGTATCAAATTATGAAGAGAAAAGTAAGTCAATAAACAATGGCTACAATTTTTGGAACATTTCCACCATGAACAAGAAAATTGGATAATTTATGCAGAACGATTATACCAATATTTTATTGCCACAGATATTATAGAACCACCGGTTACAACTTCTACAGACCCTACTGTTATTGCCGCCAACACAGCAGCTATTGCAGCAGTGCAAATTAAAAAAGAGCTATTTTTATCTCAGCTATTGGAACACAGACATACGCTCTATTAAGAAGTCTACTTGCTCCGGATAAACCAGAAAATACATCATACGCAGAATTATTGGATACGCTAAATAAACATTTTGAACCGGAACCACATGAAGTAGTCGAACGTGACAAATTTCACCATAGGAACTGAGAACAAGGATAATTTATTGCGTCATACGTCGCAGCTCTACGCAAGATCGCTGAATTTTGTAATTTTGGCGCTACACGGATACCATGTTACGATATCAACTTATGGGTGGAATATATAATGATAAAATTAAAAGGAAACTTCTTGCTAAAAGACAGTTAGATTTTAATAAAGCATTACATATAGCGCAAACAATAGAAATTGTGGATCGCGAAGCTCGTATCTAAATAATACAACAACAGTCAATAAGTGCTCAGCAGGTAAACAAGATGTACTCAAACAAGTGTAAAACACACAAACCCAGTATTCCACAGAGACACTTTAACAATTCTCCAGTAAGGAATACCCATAGAGGGGCTCGCTCTCAACATCGATAAAATCACCAACAACTTCATCATGCTCAAGCTCCGTATACTCAACAGATACCTGGTATTCGTTGCAATTCCTATCAACATCCAGAATGGGAGTGCCATTTCAAAAATGACACGTGCAATTTTTGCAATAATAAAGGGCACATAGCTAAAGCTAGTCGAAAAAAAAGGTAATAATAACAACCGAGGGTTTTCCAGTAAGCAAGGCCGACATTATAATAGAGGACGCCAACACCACACTAGCGGACGAGGAAGTAACACAAACCATATTGATCAAGCAAATCATAAACAAACACATGAAGATAAATTATACGAATATGACTTATTTCACATCAACGAGTCCGGCAACTCCACACCTCCAATAAAACTTTCATGTACAATAAATAAATAAAAATAAATAAATAATCAGCTAGGCTAAAATGGTACTGAAATTAATTTTGAAGTAGACACTAGTTCAGCTTATACTCTGATATCAGATATTCATCAAGAAAGCCTCAAGTTAAATGAACAACTAAAACCCAGTTCTATAAAACTTAAATTATTCTCAGGACATCAAGTACCAATTAAAGGAGAAATCATGGTCAATGTCAATTATAAGGGGAAGACGATCATCTTGCCAGGTTAGAAAAGCTCCTAGAGAAATTTGAAGATGATAATGTTAAATTAAATAAAGAGAAATGCCAGTTTTTTCAATCATCCATAGAATTTTTAGGATATAGATTAGATAAAGATGGAATTCATCCTCAACAAACAAAAATCAAGGCTATTCAGGACGCACCAGTTCCACAGAATGTTAATCAGGTACGATCATTTCTGAGATTAATAAATTATTACTCGCGATTCATACCAAATGCATCAACGTTGTTATCTCCTTTCAACCAACTGCTTCATAATAATGTAAAATTCGTATGAACCAAAACACATCAAGAACATTTTGATAAAGCTAAGAATGCCATTCAATCAACCAAGAAAATTGATCAACAGAATGAAGAAAAATACCCAACAGGAGGAAATTGATAATTTAAAAATTGAATTAAAAGATATAAAGAGAATAATGAATCGATTCCCTCAAAATTATTGAAAGGGCAGCGCATGAAGATGATTCTAGCCAAGCCCAGTTTTAATAATGAAGTAACTTGTGGGTTAAAGTAATAAAACGTCAGGTTCAATGTTCTAGTATAATTTAATGATCTTTATGTTTCACGGTACATATTTATACCTAGTCAAAAAAACTAGTCTTATGGAAGTGCGATATAAGAGAAAAAACATGAAATGCAAATATGCATATTTTATAAAAAGTAGATAAATAAACATTGTATCAATATCCTCCCCAAAGAAAGAATACTGAACTGTCAAATGTTAATATGTTAAACGATCGGGAGCTCGTTTGGTCCTTGTAGATATTCTTGTATGTAGTTGGCTTGGATCGATGGTCGGTGTTGATAAACTACTCGACACCTTATGGTCTTTCGGTGGTTCCGACGTCCATTGCGCTGGTTCTGGAAAGTCTGCTCTCTGTGTGGCTACTACGTCTCGGAATTGGAAATTTGACAGAGAAAGTTGTCGGCGATGCCACGTCTGGTTGACATGACTTCTAATGACTCCTGCGTCCGTAGATACCGATAGCATTGTATTGCCAATAGGTCCCAGGATTGATGCTTGATACCAATTCGGTCCTCTACCATAATTTCTTATCCAGACGGGATCGTCTTTGTTGAAAGACGAATTCAATGGTCGCTGAGACTTTGAATTGTTCACGTCGTCATCTCTAGGTAGCGGACGCAGACGGTCTATACGAGTACGTATGGATCTTTTCAGGAACATCTCGGCTGGAGAAAACCCCTCGTCGTTAGGAATGCGACGATGAGCTAGTAGAATATTCGCCAGGCGTCTCTGCAAATATCCTTCCGTGACTTTCTGGAGACCTCGCTTGATTGTACCAACTGCTTTTTCGGCGTAGCCATTTGAAGACGGATGGTAAGGCACTATCGTCAAATGTTTCACACCGTTCTTCTGCATGAAAGAAACGAACTCATCGCTCGTAAAAGTGGTTCCATTGTCACTCACGAGACATTCTGGAAATCCATAACGAGAAAAGATCTCCGTTAATAGTTCAATGGTACGCTTCAATCCAATTGGAATACGTATCTAAAAATACGAATATCATAGTGTTATCATACGGACCCAAATAGTCAACATGAACTCGTTGCATTGGACGAGTCGTTTCCGGCCAATGTGAGGTACGCTTGTTTGGCATTGGCGCAACTTCTTGGCACATGAAGCCACTAAGTTTTCAACGTCTTTATCAATTGCCGGCCACCATACAGTTGCTCTTGCCAGTCTCTTGGTTTTACTAACACCGAAATGACCTTCGTGCAGCTCTTTCAGAATGTCATTTCTATATACATATGGAATAAATATACGATTGTTCCAGAAAATTATACCATTCATAGTAGAGAGTTCCAAACGTCGGGAATCAAATGGTTTGATCGCTTCCGGAACAACCTTCGGCCAACCTTCCACGATATACTGACGAAGAAGTGATGCGGTGCTGTCGCTTTCAATAGCGTTGCGGATATCGCCAGCTGTCACTGGACCGGTCTCAATGGATTGCAAAGTCAAAACGTATTCTTGTGGTTCCACAACGGCATCAATCGTGTGTGGAATCGGTAACCTGCTCATAGCATCAGCATTGGCGTTACGATTACCTGGCCGATACTTGATATCGTAATCCTACGCCCCAAGTGTAACTGCCCATCTTTGAATTCGAGCGGCTGTTGTCGTTGGAAACTGTTTATTTGGAAACAAAAGAGTAGTTAGCGGATTATGGTCCGTTAAAAGGGTGAAATGACGGCCCAATATGTATTCTCGAAATCGAGTCCCTCCCAATACCAACGCCAACGCTTCCTTTTCTATCTGGCTGTAATTTCTCTCGGCCTTGGTTAAGGTTCTCGAAGCAAAGCTGACTGGTCTGTCGCTTCCGTCTTGTTCGATGTGCGACAATACTGCACCGAGGCCAATAGGTGATGCGTCACACGCTAGTGTAACGGGCTTGCGTAAATCGTAATGAACAAGTACCGAAGATGATGACAAGATTGACTTAGCCCTTTTGAAAGCTTTTTCAGTTGCTTCGTTCCAGCTCCATTCCTTATCGGTGTGGGTCAGCAAGTATAATGGTGCTAGGAGAGTTGACATATTAGGGAAAAATTTTGAATAATATGTAATAAAACCCAAAAAGGATCGCAACTCTGGTTGGTTTGTTGGTGTAGGAGCTTCAACGATTGGTTGAACATTCTTCACTGACGGATGTAAGCCAAAGCGATCGAGACGATGTCCTAAGTAGTCGACAGAATCCACCATGAATTGACATTTGTCTCTGCGAAGCTTTATACCGGCTTCTTCTAGCCTGGTAAGAACAAGGCTCAACGTCTCCAAGTGCTGCGTATCGTCTTTTCCGGTCCACAGTAAATAATCTTGAAAGACTGCTATATATGAAATGTCTCGTAGAATTGCCTCAATCTGCCTCTGGAACACTGCCGAAGCCGATGACACACCAAAAGGTAATCTTGTATAACGAAACAGACCTCTAGACGTGTTGATGACGACCAGTTCCCTCGAATTTCTGTCCAACTTTAACTGGTTATACGCATCCCGAAGATCCAACTTCGTGAACTTCTCGCCTCCGTTAAGAGTCGAAAATAGCTGATCAATCTTGGGCAATGGGTACTGCTCGGTTGCCGTTGCTGGATTTGCAGTAAGTTTGAAATTGCCACATATTCGAATTGATCCATCTGATTTAAGTACAGGAACAATGGGTGCAGCCCATTCGGAAACCTTCACTGGTTCTATGATTCCTAGGTTGAGTAAGCGGTCAAGCTCTTGATTGACTTTGTCTCTGTAGGGAAATGGTACAGAACTTGGTTGGAAAAACCGTGGCTGAACATCGGGCTTCTTGTGTAAATGAACTTCTACGTCCTTAACCAGTCCCAAACCAGGAGAGAATAGGATTGCATGTTGCTCCAAAACATTTTGCAATTTGAAAGTACATTGTGAAGAGTTAAGAATGTTGACAGAGTTAGTATGTTGAAGAGTAATATTTAACTCACGTATCCAATTTCTGCCGATAAGGCTTGTACCATTGTGCGAGACAACCAGCAAGGGCAATTCCTTGACGACTTGATTGCAGGAAACTTTGACGTAAGTATACCCCAGAACAGGAACTTTATCTTCATTGTAGGTGCGAAGAAGTCCTTGAATGTTTCATACGACACCAAAGTAAATGCGGCTCCGGAATCTATTTTCATTTTACGATTTACTCCCTGTACCTTCAACTCTTGCATGAACGGTTCTGGTGCTGGTTCCGGTGATGGTATATAGAAAACACTGTACTCGTCTTCTACCTGAGGAATTTCTCGCTTCCGAGATGTCGTACCATCCATATCGGTCGCTGTTGTTTGAATTTCATGCAGTCGATTGTTTCGATAACGACCTTGACGATCTCGAGGAATAGCCGGTTGGCCGTTTTTACTAGCAGACAGACATACCCTCGCCAAATGACCAACTTTTTGACAGTATGAACACACGGTACTTTTGTGGGTACACGTATTGGCTTTGTGACTTGGATGACCACATCTATAGCATTTGGCATCTGTTCCAGCATGTTGTGGCTGGCTTTGAGCAGTTCTTGGGTTATGACGCCTTCTTGCTCGCTTCGAATCAACCATCTTATGGATACTCTGCTCCGTTGTCGAATTTGCCGAAATAGGTAGTTTTGAGTCCGAGGTAGGTAGTTTTGAATTCATTTCGTGCATGTTCTTGGTAGTGGACTCCATTCTTGAAGCAATTGAAACGGCTTGTTGTAATGTTAAAGTAGCAGGCTCGGTAAGTAATCTGGCTTGTATAGTTTCATATTGGATACCACTGACCAAACGATCTCTTAACGCATCATCCAGGTTTGCTCCGAAATTACAGTGTTCAGCTAAGCGCTTAAGTTGTGCCATGTAAGTAGAAATTGACTCTCCAGGCTGACGATTACGTCTATTGCAATTATGACGCTCCACAATGGCAGATGGTGGTGGGCAAAAATGACTGCTAAGTGCGGCTTGAAGTTCCGTCAGCGTCTGGTTAGCTGTAGTTGATGGACTGATCAGATTTCGTAGTAATGCATATGTAGTAGGACCCAGTAATGAGAGAAAGGTAGCTTTCTTCTTGGCGGCTTCATCAATCCCGTTAGCGGTAAAGTAGTATTCCATGCGCTCCGAATAAATGGTCCAAGACTCTGCGCTTTCTTCAAATTGCTCGAAACGACCAGTAAGTGCCATCTTGCAATTAGGACACCTGAGAAGGACTGAGCGAACGCGACTTTTAGCAATAGTTTAAAAAGTAAATACCGACTCACGCAGATGATCCGGTTCCCGTCGCCATTGAAGTAACTTGTGGGTTAAAGTAATAAAACGTCAGGTTCAATGTTCTAGTATAATTTAATGATCTTTATGTTTCACGGTACATATTTATACCTAGTCAAAAAAACTAGTTTTATGGAAGTGCGATATAAGAGAAAAAACATGAAATGCAAATATGCATATTTTATAAAAAGTAGATAAATAAACATTGTATCAAATAAGAACTTATTCAAAACTTCCCCAAAGAAGCCCTAGATGGGAATATAACACTGTTAGGCAATGTGTTCTTTGGAAATATGTATCCTCAAAGGGTTTAAGATTTGCTAGGACCTTAATTCAACTACCCTGAATTTCAACTTTAAAAACATACATAGGCAACATTCAGGGAGACAGTGGTATCACAGAACTGATTAAAGGGAGGCTGACTCTTGATGCATCAAAATTAAACACTCATGGAAATTTGGTATCTATTGTAATTGATGAGATGTCATTAAAAAGCCAGCTTATATACGACCGAATTTACCATCGGCTCTCTGATAAATTACGAATATTTTTAATGTTACCAAATAATGTTATACTAGATTAAGTTTTTATCAAGTTAAATATAGGTTTATCTTCTATGATAATTGTAAATTTCAACTGCTTTGGTGCATTTTGTTGTATTAAAGGAAAGATTGCAGCAATCAGCCCAACGAACAACCGCATCCAAGTCACCCTGCAGCGCGAGATTGTCAGAACGTGAGCAAATTGTAAGCGAAAGCTTCGAATCGTCGGCAAAATGTGAAATTTTCGCGGTAAGAACGACTCTCTGCTTACGATCCGATAAATAATTTTCAATCTACAACAAAGCATCACCATCAATACCCGCGGAACGCAGGGCATCAAGAAGACTAGAGTGGGGAAAGGAATTAAAGTCTTTAGAAAAATCTAATCATATCATATCAACACTCTAGCCGTCTTCAATCCACTGAGACCAAGCATTTGTAGCCTGGAGCAAGTTAGTAAGGCAAGAGCGACTTGAGAGGAAACCGTGTTAAGAGGGGGAGAAAAACCTAATACGATGGAGAAAGGATGTTGTAAAATATTCATTATATTTGGAATATAATTAATTTCTGATTGTATTTCATATTATTGTATTTGTATATCATTTTTGTAATGTTTTGATTTTACCTATTAATTTTTGTGTATTCTTTTAAGTTCTATTTAATATCTTGCATTGAGTATTTTCCAATTTTTGTTATCTTTTTAGAAATTGTATTTGTGGAGAAGCGCCTGTGTTCAGTGGCCCCCTTCACACCCTTTCGGCATGTGCCATCACCAAAGGCGGGACCCTTGGTCCAGCAACGGACGGTTAAGATTTCTGGCGCCTTTTCCCGCGCCCTTTTTGTTTCATAAATGTACGTTTGAAGGGGGACCAATATCCTGAACACAGGTTGCAAAATTCCAAGCAACTTATCGAAATTTCCATGACGTAGATGGGATTAGTGGCCCATCTTCGGATTTTGTATTCGATTCTACTCGAAAGAGTGGAGAAATTTCTTTCCTCTTGTGCAAAAATGTTATTTCGACCGTAACTGTCCCTTTTTGTCAATGCTCCAGTTTTAACTACTGCCCTGCTGCGCGAAATAACGTAGCAGTTCCTCTCGAATAAATCCAGTGTTATTGTTTAAATTTCGCGTCATCATGTTTTTTAATCTAGATTTTAGTACGCGCGTACAAACCAATTTAATTTTAATTTACTTTAGTTTAATTCTTCTCTCCCAAACCCCCGGTTATTTTTCAGTCGATAACCGGTAAGGTTCGTAAGCTCAGATGTTATTTGGTGAAACAGCGAATGCTCACTGAGTTTCGGAGCCTGATTCAGATTTTTTAAAAGGTGATAGCCTCAGATAAAGTAGCAGTAACAGAACATTCAGAGATAGGGACCCTAGAAGCCCGAAACTGATAAACATGAGCCCAGAAAGTCTTAGGCTGGTCGATAATTAGATAAGTTAGGCTAGATTCATATTGGCGACGAGAAAGCATTACGAGCAGCACAGTACTGATTATGGAGAATGTAACGCTAAAATTATCAAGTATTCTTTGTCACATAGTCAGATGATTTTTTTTGAAACATTTCCCACATTCTTTAATATATGGCTCTGTTTACGAATTCTCTTCCGCGAACTCATCTACCTACCGGGACGTTGGTCGTCCAGGTGACAGGCTAATAAGCTTACCTCTTCGTTTCTACCCCCCCCCCTCTTTTCGAAAGTCGATCTGGGACATTGTCCCCTTCCACTTTCCTTATCTATGCCGAGCCGCGGCACCGACTTTATTCGGCTTATAGTGACCCCCCCTTCGTTAGCGTTAAATAACTATATTCCTTTTGCCATGTTTTATATTTTGTGAGGGTTCGTGGAAATCCCACTACCCATTCGGCAGGGCGAAAATATAATTGGTATCGCCCTGTCAACTTATTTTATTTTGGTATTGTTAGTTCTGCTGAACTTCGTTAATTAATGATGGCCGCTACTCTGGCGCCATCTCTCGTCATAAATATTTTTGGAACGATGTGTGGGTCACCCCTTTGATGGTGCACGACACCGTGCTCGCTCCCACGGTGTGTCATTGGAAAACGTTCCAAGCGCGAGATTCTTGTGAACGGTCACGATTGGTCCGAACGAATGACGTTCAACAAGGACCACGTGACCTCCGACCTTAAAACCGGGACTTCAAATTTTGTTTAAGAAAGAGACACAGAAAATATCTTCGAATCGAGTACCAAGGACCACGATCGGAAAATGTGTCGTGAGATCGGGGGCTTCGCCGCACTACACCAAGTTTCAATGTGCGACATCATATCGGACCTTCTCAGCAACCAACGCTAATGCGAAACTATCGTCACTAACAGCGAGTCTTTGGATCGTCGGACAATGCCGTTAAACCGTTTTGTATATTTTTATTTTCGAATATTTATTATTTTAATCTATCAGGTGTTTATTGGGCCATATTGACCCGTATGTTTTAAGTTACCCGTTAATGGGAACTTTTGTTTATCCGTCTATGACGAAGGTAGTCGACTACTCTAATATTCGTTGTCTTTAGTAATCTAGTTTGTAAATTGGCAATGCTTTTATTTTCTTTTAATTGTTTTAGTGTTATTATTAAATGTTTTATTTCCATGGCAAACCTCAACCAGTTGTAATTTCTATTTTAAGCTTACCCTAGACACCATAACTGACCTTAATTTATCATTAATAAATAACCTAGACAACTTTAATAATTATATCGCTCACCCCAATAGTGACGCGGTTCCCGGGGCCAGAGTCTTTGTTCGAGGAATGTAGTGTTAAGTTATTCCACATTTCGAATTAGTATTATTGATTGGGTATAGGTAGGGATATCTAGCGCTACAAGGGTATCCAAAACACAGAAGGTCCAAACGTTTCTTAGCTTTATGAAACCATTTCCAGGCTATATTTTTAAACTCTCTGCTACAGGCTGTGCGATGGCTTGGCTTGGGCTTAGAGGGAGGCCTACGTAACGGAATAAAAAGGGCTATACCAATATTGAGAACATCAAGAAAGGCGGACCAGGAGTCAGACAAGTTACCAGAGCCGAAAACAAGTGACCAATTAACAGAGGTGAGAAAACGATAAAAAACTCATATTCCCCCTTAAAGAGATTAGGCCTAGGTACCAAAACAGAACGGGACCCGCGTAGCAGAACTTGAAAAAGAACAACACCATGGTAACTTTTACACAGGGCAGCTGATTACTCAAACACAGGGTCCAAGGCGAAGGACTGATCGGAAGTGAAAAAATCTAGAATATTGTACTTACAGTAGAAGAGACAATTTGCGCCAGATAATTTTCGATTACGCAATCAAGGAAGGATTTCGTAAACCGACAGGTTTTAGGGGTAGTAGCAAAATACGTTCACGATATGAAAGGGTAACTAAAATCACCAACAATTCTTGAATACCCTTACAAAAATGTAAACAACTTGAACACTACCGTTGAGCTTCCGTTAATTGACTTTTCTTAAAATCTACAACCTATGCTCAACTATAGACAACCAATAAAATTGTCTAAAGAAAATCTTTCGACGCGAAAGAACATTTACCCGACTTACTGGTTGTTTGCAGGTTGAGAACAACAAATAGACAATTTACTAGCTTCTTTGAGTTGCTATGACCCAAAAAACCATTTTGACATTTAAACTCTAATGTAGTTGATATAATGCCAGTTGACAATTTATTGGTTGGTTATAAGTTGAGAACAGCAAATGAATAATTTACTATCTTCTCTGAGTTGCTATGACACTCTTCGCAAAAAAAACATTTTGACATTTAAACGCTAATCTATTTGATATATTATTGTTATCAGCCAGTTGACAATTTTTAGGTTGCTTTTAAATTGAGAAAAAAGTAGCAAATCAATGAAGTTGAAAAATTGTCTATTTTTTTCTCAATTTAAAAGCAACCTAAAAATTGTCAACTGGCTGATAACAATAATATATCAACTAGATTAGCGTTTAAATGTCAAAATGTTTTTTTGGGTAGAGTGTCATAGCAACTCAGAGAAGTTAGCATTTGTCTATTTGCTGTTCCCAACCTATAAATTGTCAACTAGCTGATAACAATAATATATCAACTAAATTAGAGTTTATATGTAAAAATGCTGTTTGCGGTAGATTGTCATAGCAACTCAATAAAGTTAAAAATTGTATATTTGTTGTTCTCAATCTACAATGACCTTATAAATTGTCAACTTGCTGACAACAATATTGTATCAACTGAGTTATAGTTTATATGTCAAAACGTTTTTTTTTGTAGAGTGTCATAGCAACTCAGAGAAGATAGTAAATTGAATATTTTCTGTTCTCAACCTATAAATTGTCAACTAGCTGATAACATGATATATCAACTAAATTAGAGTTTATAGGTGAAAATGGTTTTTGGGGTAGAGTGTCATAGCAACTCAATGAAGTTGAAAAATTGTCTGTTGGTTTGCAGGGCTTTCCACCACCCTCCTACGCATTGTAACCCGGCCCCCTGAATTAAAGGCTTTAAAAGTTGATCGATGACTTAGTCCTAGGGTGGTGCCTTGGGTATTAAACTAGCTGATTATTATTATTATTATTACCCAAAAAACCATTTTGACATTTAAACGCTAATCTAGTTGGTATATTATTGTTATCAGTCAGTTGTCAATTTTTAGGTTGTTTACAGGAGCTGAGAACAAGGAAACCATATATTTACTTCTAGAAGTTGCTATGACACTCACCAGTGGCGTAGCTAAGAACTCCGAGGACCCCTCAAGGCAATGTTCGGGAACTTATCCGTTATTTAGCATATAATTTGATAAGAAATTACAGAGCCCCTGAAGCTCTGGGTGTTTGCGGGGGCCTTATCTACGCTACTGACCCTGGTTAGTTAGTAGTTAGCGCAATAACTAGCGCCAGTTACTAACTTACCAGTCGCTAAAACTTACCTTGCTTTTATAAACAATTTTTGAATAAAGTGTAGAAAATATTTTACGGGTGATCGTAGAAATTAATTTATGAGTATAGTATTCGTTCTATACTATCGTAAAGCTTATCAGCTTCTTTGTCATTTGGCGAAGATCAAGGTGTAGTATCTTTTCGAATCGCTCTTCTCCAAAAATCAGTGGAGTAACAATTTTTCCCCAAAATCACATACCCGCACAGTTTAATCAGAACCGTTGTTAGCTTTTCTATTTAGTTATTTTAAATGCATGATAAGACTTGCCGAGGTTCCACGCAGTTTAAAGGGACCCTTTTGGAAATCAGCTATGCGCTGAAGAGGATATCCATTCTTAGAAGAAGCCTTAATTATTATTATTAATTATTATCTTACAACAGCAATTGCAGTAAAACATATTCTAATAGATATCAATGTTTAAAAAAGCAAGCGGTTTTCTATGAAGCATTTTTTCAAATTAATACCAAATGCTATAAAACTCATCTAAAAGATTTATTATTGACATGTGCAATTTGACAAAATATTGTCTACTTTCGGTTGGTATTACCCAGTTGAGCTATCTCTTTTTGAAATTTCTTAATGAAATATAATTTTTCCTTGATCTAACTCAAACCTCATGCTTGTGGTACGAAGAATCAAATATTCGTTCAAAGAATATCAAAAATATCTCGCAGTAGTTTTAAAATAGCATGTGTTATTCTCATTAAAGGGTACTTCAGTTATTGTTCCGTTTCTTTTATATTCGTCCCTTTCTCATTGTTTTGACCGTTTGGTTTCACTATCGAGAGTCAACGCGGGACCAATTGGTGGATCTGGTAACTCTAGGCCATTTCGTCGCTATGTTGGCGATGGGTCACTTGTTGGACGATTGACCTTTTTGGTCTTGGGTCATAATTTTGGCCGTATTGCCGCTATGCTGACATTCGCGCAATGTGACACTCTTTCGACGCTCGCCCACTTCGTAGGTCACTACAAGCTCGACCATTTTGTCGCTCATTCAAAGGTCGCCAATTTGGTAGTTCATTATAAGCTCGCCCATTTGGTAGTTAACTATAAGCTCGCCCATTTTGTCGCTCATTCGAAGCTCGCCCATTTGATCACTCATTCGAAGCTCACCCATTTGGTCGCTCATTCGAAGCGCTCTCATTTGGTCGCTCTTACGACGCTCACCCATTTGGTCACTATTCCGACTCTCGCCTATTTGGTAGCTCATTTTAAGCTCGCCCATTTGAGCGCTCACTCGAAGCTCGCCCATTTTGTCGCTCTTTCGACTATTGAATTAGGCAACTTTTAGTATTCTGATCATCTGTTGGTCGATTATTTGTTGGTCTTTCATCGGTCTCTTATAGCTTGAATAATAAGCAACTTTTTCTAAATCCGTAAAGCAGTTATCTGGCTTCCATTAGACAACAATTGATCTCACGAAAAAAACTTTGATGGCAATATTTGGGCTACCGATTTTTCGGTAAGGGTATAGTTTACACCGAACACAATAATCATTAATGGCGATAAAAAAGGTTCGTAATAGTTAATGGTTATTATATTTGGGTTTATTAGAGCGGTATAAAACACAAATTATTGTGGCATTCGGGGGATGACCACCATGAGTTAAAGAAATAATTAAAATATCCAGGCTCAGATCACTGGGAGTATAGAGATCTAGATAAATGAACAAAAATTAAAAAGTATTTGCGGCGAAGGAGTTTTCGATATAAATAGCAAAACCTCCATACGCACAAGTACACCGATCTTGACGGAAAAGAGTGTAACCAGAAATTGAATGCTCAGCATCGAGTTGATCCGGCGTCCAGTGAGTTTCAGTTTGAAGAATATGCGTAAGTTAAAAGTGTTTAAAAACAAAAGGTTAGCCCTTGAGCATTGGGGAGGAGAGCTGACGATGACAAGATAGGGGAACCACTAGTTGAAGATTGAGAAAATGACGAGCAAGGCAAAAGATTCTCTATGCTCTCTATGCATTGTAGTTGTAGGGGTTCGTGGATAGGGGTCAAGGTTTGACCACTGAGTTCAGTGAGTTAAGCCGGATGAAGGAACAGTATTCGCCAAACGATTAATTTCTAAAAAACTCTTTATTTAGCCAGCCGATTATTCGATAACAAAAAACTCATCAAATTCCAAAGGTAAGTCAATCGCTGATTAAGCTCCCGTTCGCCTTGACAATGCCCATGACAATGACCCTCCGTCTCTCCAGCACGTTCCTTAAAAAGCATCAGAAATAGCCCGCCGTTGTCGACCCTTGAACTCGAGATAGGACGCCCGCCGTAGCAATGGTGGCGCCATCTTTCCACATGTGATCCAACTATAAACGTAAACAAACCCACCGAGGCTTCCCGATACGGCTCCCCGTTACATACTTCATACAGCTCTTTAACGTATGTCCCTCAAATATCATCTGGCTGTTACTCTCTCACTTTAGCCTCCTTAAATTGTGTTGTCACATTTTTAATAGCATGACTTGGGTCGAAACTGAGGAATAATTTTGTATTTTCTCATTAGGATGACGAATCTTTACTTAATAATAATAATAATCAGCTAGGCTAGTAGTACGCTAGGCACCACTTTAGGCCCAAGTCATCTAGCGACATATTATGTGTTTAAACAGGTAGCCGGGTTACATTTCGTAGGAGGGTGGTGGCAAGCCCTACATGCCACGCGAGCCAACAGAACTCTGGACCATTCAGTTAACCTTCTAACTAGAGCGACATTTGTTTTGGCACTGTCAGCAACGAGCCTTGCAAATATGAAACCACATTTTTCTACCTCACCAATAACCGAGACTGTTAGATCGTATAGTTCCTTTCCATTAAGCTGCTTAGAGAAAGAAAAGGCGCCTGGTAATGAAAAAGATGTAGAAATATTTTTGAATAGAGAAGCTGGTTGGCAATCACTAGATCTCGCTTAGAATTTTGTAGTTCTGGAGCAGATTCGGATTTATGCTTCGCAACTTTTTCATTTATAAACTGTGTAGTATCTTTCATACCAAACAAACGGTCTAGTTTTAGGTCGTATATAAGCTGGCTTTTTAATGACATCTCATCAATTACAATAGATACCAAATTTCCATGAGTGTTTAATTTTGCTGCCACAAGAATCAGCCTCCCTTTTATCAGTTCTGTGATACCACTGGCTCCCTCAATCTTGCCTATGTATGTTTTTAAAGTTGAAATACAGGGTAGTTTAATTAAGGTCATAGCAAATGTAAAACCCCTTGAGGATACATAATTGCATAGAACACATTGCCTAAAAGTGTTATATTCCCATCTTGGGCTTCTTTGGGGAAGATTTGAAGAAGGTCTAATAAAAATTGGGCTTTGCTAGAATCATCTTCATGTGCTGCCTTTTTCAATAATTTTGAGGGAATCAATTCATTATTCTTAATATCTTTCAATTCAGTTTTCAAATTATCAATTTCCTCCTGTAGTCTCCATATCATTGAATTGAGTCTGTTAACATTTTTCTTTGTATTCTAAATTTAGTTGTGTAGTGTTTTTTTAAGAACACCCTTTCCAGTTTCTTCCTCACTTGTTTCTATTCCTGAAACATGTTCTGTGTTTTCAACGATAGGAAATTCAAATGTGCTTTTTCTCAGAAACAGTTATTGCTACTATATTTTCTGAAAGACCTTTTACATATAACTAGGAAAGCATTACCAAACTTGTCCCTCCTACTAGCGCGCCAAGCGGCAAAAATTCTGGAAAATTGTTTTTTTCTAATACCTTCGTTAACGCTGAAGACTGTTAAAGCCGGTAGACCTTCTATGTGAAGAAGCGAGCGGATCTAAGTTGGCCGTGCTACAGCTAAGTAAAGTAGCCAAAACAATATCTCATGACCTCCCCTATTTTATAGAAACACCTATTCCACGAAACGCAAAAGAAGTGATGAAAAAAACTACACCTAAATACTACGCTAACCATTAAAATAAATCAAATAAAATTTAAAAAAAATTTCAATTGAACACCAAAAAAGAGAGCAAAGAAAAAGTGCCAAATTGTCACATTGATTGTGTCTACTAACTCGTAAGATCACGTATCGTTTAACTACCAACACCGAATCTTACAAAACTCTTTAACAATTAGGTCTAGAAGGGTCATGATATGTCAATCGACAGAAAATTTATATCATAATAGCCCTTTATTCATTTTTGTACATTTCAGTTATTTTCGAATTAATATATATATTTTTTAAATTAATACCAATTTGGTTGAATTTTTTTTAGAAATGCTGATCATTTTTGAACAACGTTTACGGTTGCATTAAGAAGTATTATTTTCATTTTAGATTTCTGGCCAATTCATGGGGACAATCCGCGCACGAATTATTGGGATATTTGAATTTCTTACTAATTTAAAATTCAGAAAACAAGCGCCATTTGTCTTGAAATTTGTGATCTTCGACCTCGGAAACCTCTTTGAATTGTGTCCATCGTTATATAAAGGACGTCGGATACTTTAGGCGTTCTTTTAAGGGCCCAGAGAGTTTGTAAGAAAGCGTGGTCATGGGTTTTTCATTGAGTTAAAATTACTCTTTTGTTGTTAATGGTTATTATGTTACCTATGTCAAACGAAAGAGTGATTAAGGTGCTTAGGTTTTTATAGTGCGCTTATTTATTTAATGTACATGGAGATTGAAATATTTTTTAGATGATTAATAAAGCGTGGTCATGGATTTTTCCTTGAGGTAAAAATACTCTTTGGTTGTTAATGCTAAGTGGGTTATTTATTTTGAACATGGTGATTGCGATACAGGGTGTTTGAGAAAACGCTTGTTTTCCATCAAATTCCTCTTGGGTTATTATATTACGCTTATTAATTTAATGTACAAGAATCTTGAAAATGGGTTTAAATTTAAATTTAATATTCAAACTCTATTAAATAGACAGGCTGGATTGGTTGTATTCAAATGTACGTGACATCTTAGTATAAATATAGAGATGAACAAGAATGCTTAACACAGAGTGGGAAACCTAAATTATTGATTTAGTCGCTAACACCTAGGTGGAGCCACTACCCTATTAGTTAGTTCGCGTTAAAATAAATTTAATATAATTCTTAGAGAAAATACGAGAACGATAGTGGTATTTTTATGTGAACATTGTAAAGTTCGGCAATTGGGTAAGAAATTAAGAATTTCCTGAAAAGTAAAAACGTTGCTCTGGCAAACATTTTTTCTTTGTAGTCATTAGCTAACCGTTGTATGTCTGAAGAAAATTGTATTAAATTATACGCGTACGTAAAAACAAATTGGCGATAGAGCAATATTGATTTTAAAATAAACTTAACTTTTTACATTCAGTAATATTGGAAATTTTTAAGTTTCTTGAAAAAATCATACAAAAGTTGGTTCTGAAAATGGTTCTCAAAATGGGCAGTCCAATAATGTGGATTCCTAAAACCGCAGCGCCAAAATTAATACTAACATCGAATCGTAAGTTCCTTAAAGCCTAGCTCTCGTGTCTTTCACCTCATAATAACTTGTTGAGGTTAACGGTTATAGTGAGTGTAGGGAGCTGTTGGCTCGCGTGGCATGAAGGGCTGCCTGAATTAATGGCTGTAAACGTCGCTTGATGACTTAGGCCTAAGGTGGTGCCTTGAGTATTAGCCTAGCTAAAAAAACAAAATAAAAAAAGAACATACCTCTCTTATAACAAATACTGATGCATGCCTTCAGCATTAAAAGTAATACAGATGATGTGTCTTCAAAAGTACAAATTTCACGATGAAGAACCAGCATAACCGACAATTTAAAATCAGAAGATGTAGTTCATTTAAGGAATTAATTATAATTGTTGGTCTTCGCAGCCGCTGAATACTGGAATACATTTTTTTATTACAAATTTATTATATTTAGAACAATACCATTTACCTTTATTTTTGAGTTTTTCCTTCAAAGACATCGATTTGAATTTTTTTTTTTATTGTGACGGGTGGGACAATACAGTCCGCTCATCCATTTGATTAATCAGGTGCGAGATATGTGTTACGGCCACGCCAACGGGGGGATACTTGGGGATAGGGTTGGGACACCCGTGGCGGAAGTATGACAACCACCCGTTGGGGAATTAGTGGTCGTCCTCACACGGCCTTCCACAAACTCTGCCTCCCGGACGCCTGGGATTACAGGAGTGAGCCACTACTCCCGGCGATTTGAATTTTACTCAAAGAAATATCGTTAACCCCTAGAGTACATAGGGTATGCAACTTTGAACCTCTGCCTTCATAGTTGAACGCTAGGAATATATTAGCGTTAGACCGAGGACATGCGTCGTGGCGCACACGTGGACGCTGTGAGAGATAGTTGGGAGTCATATTAAAACAGCGTTGCCAGTCTTACCATAATTGTGATATATTTTAATAATCCTAGCGCAGAATTTTGGTTGTACCAGCAATACACATGGCACGATTTGTTGGGGTTATATTGTATAGTTACTCTTTTAAATACATATTTACTAAACTCGAGGTCACCTCTATATATAAGTCCTTTAAATTTGGCAAAAAGCTATACTTTTCGATCCTACAATTCACGCATTGACCACTCCTTCCGCGATTAGTTTGCAAGTTATCTCCCCACTGGTTAAAGGGGATTTCCCCTGAGCTCTTCGGTTTTCCCTTGCCATAAAAGCCTTTCGAGGTTAACGTTAATAATGGGTTTAGAGGACTGTACTCGCTTGGCATGAAGGGCTTGCCACCACCCACCTCCGCATTGTTTATAAGTTTGGGTACAAGGGGGGGGGGAATGTGATGGTTGCTGTCACTGCTTCGGGACTTGTTTAAAATGAAATATATATAATTTGCTCTTTAATTTTAATGAGTTCCAAAATGGAGTTAAATTTATAGTTAAAAAAGTATTTTTCCATGCCTTTTTTTCTGTTAATGTCCGTTCTGTTATTATTAATATTATTAATGAAGGGGTGAAGGGCTAAGTACATGCCCGTTCGTGCACGTCGACCAGAGATCCATTGTGCAAACCCCAAACCTTAAAACTTAAAAAGCGCAATATCCGACACAAAACGGAGAATCCTTTTGGCCGGCATATCATAGAAATCAGAAGTTTCCAGCTGATGCATACCAAGATGCTCGAATCTTTGGGCCGCGTAGAAATCGCACCTACAAAGCACATGAGAGGCGGTTTCCTCCTCAGCCTGACACGCCCTACAGATTGGATCATCACTGATTCCAATCAGATAAAGATGTCTGTTAGTAGGCCAACGACCAACCTGATATTAGATTTGGAAAGCGAGAGCAGCTCCTTAGTTCTCTGCCTAGAGGGACCCTAGATAAACTCTTTAGCCTGCCTTTGGCCATCCATCTCAAGCCAAAGCTTGAGTTGACGGTCAGTCATGGAGTTAGAGATAAGGCCGCGAACTATGCTAGAGGGGATAGGAACGGTAGGTTCAGGACCAAGGAACCCAGCCTCTGCCCCCTTCTTGGCTAAGACATCGGCCCTCTCATTACCATAGTACCCCCGATGGCCAGGAACCCAATAGAGCTGAACTTTATTGTTGGTGCCTAGCTCCGAGAGGAGGTTCACACAGCTGTAAACCTGTTTAGAAGAGAACTGAAACTGGTTGAGAGCCTCGAGGGCTGCTTGACGATCCGAATAAATTTGGATAACCTTGCCATGAAGCTTCTTATTAAGACAAAAGTCAACACAGAAGCAGATAGCGGCAATCTCCGCCTGAAAAACACTAGCATAGACACCAAGGATTTCAGAGAAGCCAAGATTGCTAGTAAGACAATACATCCCCGAACCAGAGCAGGTCTTAGACCCATCGGTAAACCAGACGATTTCTCCTCTGGCCCCAAGGGTACTATGATTGGCCCACTCTGTACGGCTTGGAAAATAAGCATTGAAAGACTTACTAAAATGTAGCTTCGTAGTTGTAGAAAATAATAACGTGCTCCTGTAATTTAATTAGTTTTAAGTGTATTAAAACTAATTGAAATGAAGTGTATTTTGTATTTAGTGTAAAAGCGTATTTTGTATAAATTGTAAATAATCTTGTGTAATTAATATTTTGTTGTAAATTTTGTAAGCCGTAAAATAACGGCCAGATAAAACCATCATAAAATTCTCATTGTAAGTCCAAAAGGACTCTAATTGACAGAGATATTGGCGCCCGAGCGGCAATAGTTTCCGAAAACTAGAAATTTCTCGTTTCCTCCTCATTTCCGGCTTGTTTCCGGTGGTGCCTACGTCACTGGGGTCGAGCAATAAGCCTCAGTTCCGTATATATACCTCTGTCAGGGAGCGTCCGAATTCAGTTGAACGTCACAATTTAATTCAAAGCCCAAACTAAAAGGGTCTCTTGCCAAAGCGGGTAATAGTCGGTCCCAAAAGGACAAATGTATCTTTAAAACTGAAGTGTTTAAATAAAATAATTTTGGTTCATCAGAACTTAACGTGTAGTTTTTTCGCGACAAGCCGCGTATATTGTTTCAGTCCGATATACTCGGTGTTAAAGCGCTCTCCTCAAAAAAGAACCACCCAGCTTCGGAAGAAATTAAAATCAGTTAAAATTAAAATTCGACAAACCCGCGAAAACATTTTCTTCATGGTGCCGAAGCACCCGGGATAAAAATAGCTATCGTCCAGTCGCGAAAAACTCTCCAGGATGCCTACCGATCCGAAGAACACTGGAGGCGGGAAATCCAGCGATCCAGCCGGAGTCGACAACGCCGCCGCCACCGACGTAACCAGCAAACCAACCGACTCGAAGGAATTGAAGCTCGCCAAAGGTATCAGAACCAGCGCCAGAAAAGCCGCTACGAGAAAGATCAATCAGATAAAAAAGATGAAGCAAGACCCAACAGTTACGCTGGAGAGCTACGAAGATGCCCTCGCCATCCTGCTCGAAAAGGAAGACGACCTCATCAAAATCGACGCCCGAGTGGAAGCCCTCATCGAGGACGAAATTGAAATTGAACTAGAAACGGACGGCACTCTTCAATGTCGAGAGGAGGTTTCAGAGGTCAAATCCGCCGTAAAAAGAATCATTCAGAGAGCCTACGGTCAGTCAACGTCAAATATAGCCAGTTATTCAGGATCAACGATCTCCAACGTCTCCACTGGTAACGTTACACCCGTCGGTCAGGTTTTAAACCAGACCCCGCCAGGCCACGCAGTTTCAACAGGAGCAGCTCCGGGCAACCAGACGCCCCCAAATCAGACGACGCCTTCTTCTACGGGAGTTGCCGCGCAGCCGACGGTAGGTCCGGTAAACCTCCAGCCGCCGCCCGGTACGACCAACGTCCAGCCGCCGCCCAGTCCGATCTATCTACAGCCGCCTACCGCTCCGTATCAAGCCGCCAGTTCCAGTCACGAAGTTCGCCTAGAATTTCTAGAGAAGCACTTGGGGCTGTTCTCATAGCTCCTGTGATGCTGACACAAGCCAGCCTTTGTAGGGTGCGCAGATCGCTCTGCACATACTTAGTTTGGACTCTTGGCCACCAGACCACTGCAGCATAATAGAGCAATGGTCTGATGATCATGGTTTACAGCCAAAAGACCACTTTAGGGCTAAGCCCCCATGACCTGCTAGCTGCACTCCTAGTCCTCCAAAGTAATATCTTAGCCTTCTTAACTATAGAGTCAAGGTGAGGCTTCCACGTTAGTGTGTTGTCAAGAGTAACACCAAGGTACTTCAATTCAATCAATTCAATTCAATACAATTTTATTAAAATAATTTTGTTTTACATGGGTTTTTTTGGGGCTTTCACTCAAGATTTTTGCAACCTTTTACGAGTAAAAGGAACAAGTACCGTTTTATTAGGATTAACCGTAAGAGCAACTTCCCTGCACCAGTTTTCCACTGATGCAAGAGCCCTTCTTACTAAATCGCTAATAGTGTTGGGGAATTTTCCCGTAAAGATGATGGCGATATCGTCGACATAGCCGAAGCAACAGCACCCATCCCTGTCTAGCCTCACCAAAAGTTCACCCACAACCAGGCACCACAGCAGAGGTGATAAAACACCACCTTGCGGGCAATCACGGCTGGTGGTGACCATAAGGGATTCACCGAGCAGGGAGGATACTACCACACGATTCGTCAGCATAGCTTTGATCCAGAGACACAGAGTGTCATTAATGCCAAAGCACTTTGCAGCCTTCATGATGACTGCGCTGGACACCTTATCAAAAGCGCCCTCAATATCAAGGAACACTGCTAACGCTATTTCCTTAAAGTTAATAGCCCTTTCAATGCAATTAGTAATGCCATGAAGGGCAGTCTCAGTAGATTTGCCTTTTTAGTAGGCATACTGAGCCGTCGAGAGAGGTATATGAGAAATAACCTCTCCCCTAATATAGTTGTCTACCAATTTCTCCAAAATCTTTAGAAAAAATGAAGTCAAACTGATTGGCCTAAAGGCCTTAGCCTCGAGATAGTTAGATTTCCCTGGCTTCGGAATAAAGATCACCCTAGAAAGTTTCCAGGTGCTAGGAATATATTCAAGGGCAATACAAGCCCTATAGATTCTACTTAACATTGCGCAGATAATATCAATGCCCTCCTGCAACAGAATGGGAATTATCCCATCCGGCCCCGGAGAGTTATAGGGCTTAAAAGACTTTATTGCAATCCTATAGGAAGGGGGTCAGAATTAGTACTGTTCGTAATTCTGGAGTCAGGACAGTGTACATCTAACATATGAGTTAGAGTCTCCTTACCTGACGAAGAATGACTGCCATCTTTCAACTTAATAGTGTCAAGATGTTTAGTCTTATCGTTGGCCATAATTTTCATTAACTTTGCCGTACTGGGAATATCAATGACATTCTCACAGAAATTCCTCCACGAGACCCTCAAGGACTCGCGGATGGCCTTATGGTACGCAGTGAGGGTTTGCTTGTAGGCAACCCAGTCACCCGACCTCTTAGCTTTGTTAAAAAGCCTCCTAGATTCTTTGCGAAGCCTGCCAATCTCATGGTTCCACCAAGGAACTAGCCTTGGCTGGTTGGTAGACTTCACCGGACAGTTACGGTGGTAGGAGTCGATAATGGCATGTTGCATGCGATCAACAGCCAAATCAAAATCCAGCACCGATGAGAGACTAGGCTTATCATCCTTCAGATGAAAATTTAAATCATCCCTAAAACCAGGCCAATTAGTTCGCCTGGGATTACGAAGTTCAGTGTAAACCTGAACCACTTTCATCCTGACTTTATAGCAAATGTGTCTGTGATCCGACAGTGATGGTTCACTGGACACATGCCAGTCATTAATTAGAGCTACGACATTTTCTGTGCACAGCGGGAGATCAATGACCTCACTTCTGTTACGAGTAACAAAAGTTGGTTTATTGTTCTTATTAAGAATATGAAGTTTCGTACTGACCACGTATTCCATTAGCTTATCACCACGATCGTTGCAGTTGCTGCTGCCCCAGATAACATGGTGAGCGTTTGCATCACAACCTATAATGAGTTTCTTTCCCGACCGCTCACAGTGGTTGACCAGATTGGACGGACTTAATAAATATAATTGAATATAACAAAAACAACGGTACATAATTAATCCCACCACGTAACGTCACGAACTATTGGAAATGTAGATTGGTAACGACATCTATTGGGCATCTACTAAAACTTGAAATAAATGAACTAAACACATACAATCGATAATGTCTTATTAAGTTTACTTACACAAAAACTGTTTTTTAGAAAATTTATTTGAAATTAAGCGTCTTCATTTTTAGTAAATATCTTAATATTTATTTCATTTCTGAGCGAGTCGTCACAGATCAATTATGACGTGAACGATTCGGAATGCACTTAATATAGTACTTCGTTACAAAATTAACCGAAAATTTTAGAATTCCGTTGTTGGTAACACTTGGTTATTAAAACATTTAATTGGATTATTTACGTCAATTATCAACAAACGTGTTCACCAGGGAGAGCCATAATATACTCAAATGCGGAAAGTCGAATTATCGATTATTCTTCTGAGATTCGATAAACACGTTTTCTCGTTATTTAAAAGTTATGAGAACGAATGAAAATGTATTTAAAAAACTATAAAGTAGCCAAGGAAATCAAATGCGAAGGAATGTAAAAACTCAACGATTCAAAGTACACTATAAAGCAAATTTATTGTTAAAATATTTTAACCATTAAAATAATTCAACTATTTCATTCCTTCGCATAACTCTTACACTAGTTTGGAGTTACACATTGTATAAGGAAATCAAAGTTTACTTTAAATACTGATTTGAAAAAAATTACACTGATTGTAAGTATTTATTATTGGGTGCCATATTATGAAAATGAAAACAAAAATCAAAGCAAAGGCTGACTCCATTGAATGTTTAAAAAAAAATTCTGCCACCAGATGGGGCTATGATTAGCTTAGCATCCTCCGAAAAATCGACTTTTAGGTTAACCTATATCTTGGCTGCCAAATAAGCAAATGAAAAATAATGTGATGAAACTGTAATAAATATTACAACAAGAGAAGTTATAATGCGCTATAAATAAAAACGCGTGTTTCAAATAAATTTTATAAATTAAGGGTCTATATTGTAAATTTGTTCGGAAGAGATTTTATATAGAGTTTTTATGTTTTAAAAGGAAACGCCAATCTCAGAAGAAAATGAATTTAAAAACTGGTGAAATGTACGATTAGTATAAAAATATAATAGTTTTATGTCTAAAAACCAAACGACAAGGAAAATGACGTAAATATATTAAGAAATTTAAAAAGTCCTATTTGTCTTCTATTATTAGATTTTAACTCTTTAATCTTATACTTTTAAATTAAACGCCTAATATTTAACTTTGAAATTTTAAAATATGTTATTTTTTATACGAGATGCCTACCCAGCTTGTTCTTTGAAATTGTGCAGTCAAACTCACTAGCTCTCTTTAGTGGGAGAGCTAGGGAAGCATTGTAGAAGTGTGAAAAAACAGTAAACAAAAAGTCCACTTTAATTAATAGAAAGACCTTATAACATTTTTACAATATGAATTCGAAGTTCTAGTATAAAATTAATAGTTTTCATTTATCGATCCGGGTAAAAAAAAATATTAAATTTCGGTATTTATTGACTTTTCGAGTTTAACTTCTACGAAAGTGGTTTAATTGGAGTTCCATTTCATAAAATTGATTTATTTCGAGACCAGTTCCTCGAATGACTATCCGCGTTAAGTTTCGAAAGAATGAATTTCTTCCTTCGTCATCATCATGCAGTGCTCGAATAAATCTTATTTGGACTAGGAAGACACCGCAGCCGCGAGTCAACTTCAGAGCAAACGCTGATTCAGCCCCTCACTAAACTACCTACCTCTCAAAAGGGCCTTGGGTTCGGATGTTCGATTGGTTCGGAACATTTTTGTTCTTTCTGCAGACCAATGTTTTGTCGGGAGAAAATCGATAACGTGGAGGGTTTATGGCCTATACATGCTGATGCTTTATTAGAGGGATCTTATAAGGGAGGCCTTCCGGAAGACTGCTCTTCATTTTGCGCGATTCTATTACTCCCGCGACTTTCAGAAGTCTCTCACGCGTGGCAACGCTTACTCGGAACTGACTACGGAATTTTTCCCAGACGATCTAAATTACACACGCATTTAACGTCTACTTGTCAATAATATAGAAAACGGAAAGGCTTTAGCCTTATTGACTTTCGTTTTATTTACATCCCTCGAACTGGTAACGCGAGTTAATCATCAAAAATAAAGTGTGCGTAAGCTTTCGCGAAGTATTTTATTTCCCAAAAGACTCTTGTGTCTAACACATCAATGCCGTATAATGTGTTTATACGATAAACAAACTTAATAATTGAACTTATAGCCGGCTTACGAATGAGTGGGAAGATAAGCGATAACATCAATATTTGGAGACTTATCCCGTTCAACGCTACGAGGATAAGTTCCCACGTGCTTCCTAAAGACTTTTATTAGTTGATGGATACGTCGAATTAAAAGAGAACTAGAAACGGGCAAACCAACCGAGACGATACAGAAGGGCAAGGAGATATTACTCCAGAGGTTTCCGAAGACTCTCGCTCTCGTCGCCTTCGGACCGGCGAACGAGTGTGCACTTTTGAGCCCCAACTATATAGAGGGGCACCCCGTATATCATCCGGCCCATTTTCTCGCTAATGCCCTTCTCCCGAAAGCGAATGAGGAGGGGTTGTGGAGTGGAGATGCCGAGGACGGCTTAGCCATATCTTCCAGATAGCGACGGGACTATAGTACGAACCGCGAACGAACCGACAAAGAAGGCGAAACTAGGAAGGGACAGGGCGAAAGTAACGTCGACTAACTCTCCGTGTAAATTCGCCTTTGACTAACCTACCGATGAACCTCGTTCTCTCCAATTATAGAAGGAAGGAACGCGCTCTGGCGGGAGCTAGTGGTAGTCAGCTCCTTTGGAAAGCCCTTGATTTATAACGTTTTCTTTACAGTCCCCTTTCAACCCTCTCTTCAAATATAAATTAACGAAGAATCGCTCGTAAATTACCTAATTCGTTTCTTGGAGAATGGTGCGCGATGCGGCCATAAGAGAAGAAAATTTTCACGACGAGTACAATCAATAGAAGGGGCCGCGTCTGACGTTAGTTGCCCTCATTTACACGCGCTTTTAAGAGGATTAAGGAGTCATTCATCACGATCCCCTCCACCCCCTCTCATCTCTTAAATACCGCTTGTACGGCCTCTTCAGATTTCACAGTTTGAGCAGATTTTTCACTCATATTGCTGGGGTTTCCCTCCACCTTCACCCCTTCACTCTTTTGCCCAATTTATCGGAGGTATTTCCAAAACAAGAATCTCGCCATTTCAATTTAGAGAGGCCTTATCTCGATGACGTTTTAGTAACGGGTGTATAGCTACATATATAGGTAACTTACTGAAGGACGTTTTCTTGACCATGGACATTAAAACTTCTTCCGCGTTGAGTTTCCTAGTTCTCACCTTGTCTGTTGAAGGGGTTTTCATCCGAGTACTTCGGTTTCCTCTTTACATAAAAACTGGCTGAGGTTTAAAGGCCATAAATAGTTTAGGGATGCTAGTGGTTATCTGTGGCAAGGCACAAGGCTAGTCACAACCCTCTCACGTGGTTCAAAGGGTCTCAAGCCGGTTGCAAGGCAGTTTATAAACATAGCTTATTATTAAATCGTAAAACTACAAGAGCGAGGATAGTTTCGAGCAATTACTTGGGACTTATGCGGCTTGGAATTTATTTGGAATGTTTATGTTTTTCATTACGCAGAGCTGGGAATAAAGCTAACTATCACTAGATGTTTAAAATATAACTTTAATATTTAGGTCATTAAAATAAACATCTAAATTCAAACCTTTAAAATCGAGGCACTAGTCAATGATTCGTCTGTCGATGTGAAATATAAATATTACACTCCGTATAAAAAATCATATTGATGTGAAAGTTGGTATATATTAAGTAATTAACTTGAGCAGCACTATTTTTAGTCGAAACATTACAGAAAATATCGAAGGTTTTAAGCAAATGACATTAGCAGGGGATTGGTACTTCTGTTAGTATTTTGACACATAGGAGGTAAAGTGGTATCTTTAGGCAACTGGAACGTGCTTTAAAATCTCGGAATGTTTATCATTCACCCTGTACCAGCAAACTCCCACCCCCTTCTTCGATAAGGGTACGCGGGGAAAGAATACCAAAGCAATCGATTTGTTGTGGCATTACGGTCAAATATGTTACGATTTGAGGAGTACAAAAGCCTTCGGGGATTGTTGAAAAAGTGGTCAAGCAAGGACAGTGATAGAAGAGGGAGGAGGGTGGGGCATTGACCGGACTTGGCAAAATGGCTATAGGGGACGGAGACAAGTACTGTACATCGGAGAAGGAGCGATGGGACAAATCTTAATCTCCAAAGAGATAGCCAGAGAGAGGAATGATGAGCGGTCCTGTTATTTGGGATAAACCGTGGCTCGGTGGCGACTGGAATAGGCACTCGTAGCTATTTGTCAATGTCATATGCAGAAAGAAAGATCTATAACTCCTATCCTTCATCCTCCCAATACTTTGGACGTTGTATCGCGCTCGTTTCAGAAAAGTGGAAAAATGCTTCAATACAACACATCTCATCACTAATGGAATGGCCCCGATAATTCATTGAGACACCGGTGGAAGCTAGCAATATTTATTGAACCGAAGATTTCACAGAATAAGTTATTCTCTCAATTAGACGGTGTTAAAAAGCCGAAAGCACATTATTTTGAAAATAAATTTATAATTTTAATGGTGAGGCCTACTGCCCTTTGGTCAGCAATGCAGGGAAAATTCAGCTTGGTTGATAGACCTGCATTAACTATATAGATTTAACCGAAATACTCGAGGGAAAACCCCTTTAATAGGTGGATAGAGAACTAGCAAACTTATCGCTGCGAGAAAAGAGTGCTAGTCACTCCACCACCCCGAAATAAATGAACACGTATTTCTAAATTCAATCGAAATAACTTAGCCAAAAGAATAGAAAGTCATCACAATTGGAACCGCCAGGAGGGTAGTAAAGTCAGGCTAACCCTTTAGCACCATATTTCACGGGATAATTGACCAAACCCGATTTGGGTTCCGTCACGGGCAGTTAGTAGAGTCAATTGAGTCTACATTCATTTTTTACTACCAACAAGGCAATTTATGAACGACATTAGAAAAAAGGGAGAAAGGAGGAAGAGTCATATACTTTCATCGAATAAAAGAACCAGAAAATGTCAGTAGAATGTAAAAAAAATGAACTCAGGGCGCGTCAATGGAAAGATCGATTTATGAAATTTGGAGCTAGATTCGCGGTGCTTTTTATTTTTTCCCTCCGAACCTATTTTCCCGAACTATAAAAACTTGCCATAACGGCGGTGGAATTCAGCTATCGAGTTGTATAATAGACTCGTTCTGCGGCAAGACAGAGTGTCTCAACCATCCCCGAAAATCCTAACGGGGACCCCCCTTCGAATATCGGAGGCTTTAAGACTCCTATACACGCGTAGGAAGCGCGGAGCTGGGGAAGGGGAAAAATAAAGTGAAAAATCTCTCGCATAACCATCTAAAGGGATTTAAAAACGGTTTATTCTAAGAAGGAAAGATCTTTATTTATTACAGACGGGTGAATATTTGAGATGGACGCCGTCTCTTCGGCCCCGAGCGAGAGAGAGGGAGGGAACTGACACAAGGTCTAAACGACCGTCGCGGCTATTTTTAGCCTTCATATATGCCTAGGACTATTTCCGACGTCAGCCGAGCCTGTAAACTTGGAGAAAGACGTTTCTAATGCAAATCCGGGACTTTCGACGATCCCCCTCTCGCCGGATCGAGTTTCCAGAGGGAAAGCGAGAGAGAAACTCTTAAGATTAATGAATCGAAAAATATATTCTTTGCCCTTTCAATGTTCTCCAGAAGAAAATCCTCCAAAAAATCAGAATTATTTTCGAACCAGTGAAAATGAAACTTAAATTTAGTACATCTACACGTTTGTATTCAAAATTGGTACCAGAGCTCTCGGAATAACATCGCTATTTTTAATCTACCGGTGCCTGTAAAAGTGTTCAGCTAGAGATGCACCCAAGTTCGGGAAAAATATTTATGGACATAAGGTCAATATTCGTATGACATAGTTTGTTAAGAAATCTGGTAAATAATTTGCTAGTTTGCCACATGTTGTACAGGGTGTCCACTAAAAACGATCTATAGCTTATAATCGAAATGCCATTTTTCCTAGGAATTTGATATTTTCCGGTCTATAGCAAAATTCAATGACCTTAAAACATTTCCTCGAGGTCATTCAAAATATATCTCGAGAACCGTTGGGCTTAGAGTATCCGTTCCAATAAGAGAGGTGTGCTCCATCGCAATGTATGTCAAAGTGACTCTGAGCCGATGTAAATTGGCCAATAATAAGCCAAGAAAAAAATAAAAATGTTCAAAGACTATTTATACCCATAAAAAACTAAGCTCAATTTAGGATCTAAAAAGGGAAGGCGCATACTTTTAGAAATACATTTTGAACAACCTTGAAGACATGTCCTGATAATATCGATGCCGTAACACAAGTACTTTCTAAATTATTTACACCTAAGCATGAACTCTTGCACGTTTATATTTATGAAATCCTGGTTTTTTATGTTTATTTAGTTGGCTTCCTATTGGCCAATTTACATCGGTTCCGAGTCAGTTGGACATAAAATGCGAGGGCGTACACCTTTCTAATAGGAACCAAGTATCTAAGCCCAACGCTTCTCGAGATAGATTTATATTATTAATAAATATTATTTTTCTGTTTGTCTCTTCGACATGGTTTAAACATGAGCCGAAAATTTCCAGGCAATTAGCGCCCAACATGGGGCCTGAGTTGTTGAATGTACGAGAGTGAAGGTTATTTTAAATTGTTAGTGTAATTTTTGGGTTATAGGTTAGTTAAATTTTTAGTGTTAATTTATTTTTTATTTAAGTGTATTGGGGGTACTTTTGTTTCCCAGTGGGTTTTCAGAAGGAGTTTTTGGGTTAGGCAGCTCTAGGGTTTTTAGAGTTGCGGTTTAAGTCTTAAACATTTAAACCAGGTCCGGAATGGTTTTGGGAAATGAAGGGGTACTGGTGCTGGAAACCCAGCCTAGGAAGATATGGCGCAAATCATGGCTCGTGCTTTGCGCGAGGCCTTGGACGGTTTGCCGACCAGCCAGGATGCGGGAGCACGCGCTGCCCAAGTCCCGAGGTTTAAGTTACACGTAGAAGCGCCGATCTATATTGGTCCGGCCAACGATAAATCTCCCGTGGAATTCCTGTAGGCTCTCGACCGGTATCAGGCGGTTACGGGGTACAGCGAAGGGGATAATCTCTTGCAGGTACAACCGTCGTGCATGCGGGGACACGCTGCACTTTGGTGGTCGTTCCCTCCTTGAACGGTTTTCGTCAGGCATTTCGCCACGAATTTCTAGCCACCGATAATGGCAGGCGTATTCAAATTGAGTTGGATAACCCAACTCAAGGTGCGGATGAACCCCTGATAAAGTATATTCACTGTATAGCTGAATACTACCGTCGGATTGGTGGAAACGCCACCGAGGCTGATAAGGTAGCTCGAGCGTAACGGCAATGTCGCCCTACATACCCTCATCATTTAATGGGAAAGGCATTCGCAACCCTAAAAGAGTTGTCTAAGGAGGCCAAGATTATTCCATCTGACCTTCTCGCGCAAGCCATTTGTCACCCCCCCCCCCCACCCACCGCTTGAGAATCCCTAGAGCCAACTCTGGCTAACGGGATAATTTAAGAACAGGTTGGTAACTCTGGGTGCATTGGGTGCTATTGGAGTAGGCCTAGCTGCTCTGGATCCTTATTAGCATTATAGGATTCAGAGGCAGTCTGCTAAATTGTCGAGCGCGGCAGTCTCCCCTCAACCAATGCAGCAAACTTTTCAGCAGATTCCCGTAGAAAGGTTAAGGCCGGTTCGTCAGAATTTAGTTTGTTATGGTTGTTGGAAACCCGGACGTATCAAACGCCAATGTCCCGAGCAGGGAAACTGGCGAGGGAGGCTCTAAAATTTTCAAAAGCATCTGCTAAGAGCAATGCATCGCTTTTTACATAGAGGTCAGTGTATTCCCCAACGAAAACCAAGGTTAATTGATTTGAAATATTTAGGAAATAAAGTAATTTTACCGAATGTTTGAATATTAAACGTTGCCCAAACATTTTAAGCGTGTAAATAAACAGCTTCTAAAATATTTAGATTTTTCAATGAACTGTAAAACGCTTCTTTAGATGGTAGTATTGTCTCATCAAATGTCTCGATTGTAAAATTATTTGAATTTTAAATTTTTTTAAATTATTTTACTTTAGTCTGAATTATTGAAGTTACTTTATTGAAAATCAAAGTAGCGAGCGGAAACTAGACACGGAAGATATAAGGAGCAGATACTTGTTAAGAGACTTCAATGAAAAAAAAAATAAACTCTGGAAAATGGAGGCCAAAGCCGAGAGGGAAATATCTCTTTTCTGAATTATTTGATTCAACAATGAAAGGTACTAACTATATGTTGATATTTATTTTATATAATAACGCCTTTAACTAATTAGTGTAATTTAGCGTCGACATCATTTCAAATGTACAGGTTTCCATAGAGGTTAAAGGGCCACAACAATGGAAGAGGAGGTTTTGCCTGGATATGGAGGAGTTTCACGTTGGAGAAGGAAAGATTATTCAATGGAAATTAAAAGCTGGAATTATTCTGTCTTTAATTTTTGTTATGTGGACAAGGACATGTTTAAAAAGTAAATGAGAATTAAAGGAAATGCCATTGGAAGAATAGGAAGTGTCAAATTGATTCCAAAACATACCCGGGAAGATAAGATTGGCAGCTTAAACAGTGTAATAGCGTTTCACACAAATTATTTTGTACTTTTTAAACTATAAAAAATAATACATATAAATAAAATATTGTCTTTTGTGATAATGTCACTAACAGCAGAAGTATATCCTTTATATCTTACGAGAGAAGAGATAAGTATCCATCTCTAATTAATTTCATTCGTTTGAGAGATGTACCTTTGCAGGCTGCCGCTAATATTTTAAAATGTATTTCATAAGAAAAAATATGCCGCTATTTGAAAATGTATTTCATAAGAAAACATATGCTTATATGGCCGAATTTTTAAATCTTTATAGACTAGTGCACTAATATACCTGGTAAATATTAAGCTTTGACTCGATGTCCATATCCCCGATTTGACTAAAATTTACGCTCAATGGAAACCGCGTAGAGCCTGTTCAATTTTTATGGCCTAGAATGGATAATTAGCCCTCATTATAAATTCAGTTACCTGTAAAGTTATTTGGTTTTGGCAGCAAGCAAGCATTTGCCAAAAACACAAAACTCTACTAGTAATAAGTTAACAATAATTGGATACAAAAACTAAATTTTAAATTGCGTGGGTCTAAAATTTATATTACAAAGGATTTAAGTAAAATAATTAGTTTTGGAAGCCATCCTAACCAACTCGGCGGTTACAGCTCTGGTGCTAACCAAATAAATTTGATTTGAATAATTGAACTTATAATTTAGTCTAAAAACTGAAACAATTGAGAATTGTAAATAATAATAATAATATTTATATCTTATTTCTCTTTTTTAAAGATTGCATCACGCCCATGAACTTGAAACTAGCAATGTAAATATACGAAGACGCTTTCGAAGTTTTAGCTCCTATAACCCCCGGCGAAGCTTTACTATTGCTCGGTATTTTATATTGGAATATATAAAATTATTGTCCAAGGCTTTGCTTAAATTTTGTGGATACTGACATAATTGAAGTTCCTTTTTTAAAACTTTTTCTTTTGTTTTTGTAAAACGTTTTGTTGATTTTAAGCTTTGAACAATTTCCTTTCTCGGGTCCTTTAATTAAAAGTTTAAAAATTTTGAATTTTCTTTCACTGTATCCATAGCGAAATATAACGGTTTGTTCGTTGCTTTCAACAACTCGCCGGTGTTTACTAAAATGGTGTTCTATGTAGGGGATATTGAATCATCTAGTTTGTTAATAAAAACTTAGCACCCTTTCCATCTAATGTTCCCCAGCTCAAAAGCGTTATATTTTTTCCTTCGGGAGATGCATCTAGACACGCATTTACTTCCTCTTTCCACTCTTTCGGCTAGCCCAAGAAACCCTATTTCAACTACTATTATAATTGATAGATTTTAATGTTTAACAATCCAAAATTAAGAACGCAGTATGACCTCTAAAATATTCGCCACGTGCTAGACACCTTTCGCACGAAATGTATTCAGTATTCCCTTTGCTGCATATGATAAATGAATCATTAAGAAGACAATGAATTGTTTTGTTGTTAATATTAATACCTCCTTCTTGTAATTCTACTAGCCCTTCTATTATTATTTGACAGCCAGGTTCAGAATCACCAAAAAAATGTCCCACCATAAATTATTTACTTATCATGCCTCTCTGAAAGCCACAAATATTAAAACTAAATTTCTTTTCTCAAAGCAGTTCAAAGGCAGATATAAAGGGGGTGGACTAACATGTAAGTAAGGATCAGATATTATTTTTTTATTTGGATATATGTTTTGGAATGATTTAAAAAAAATGAGATTTCAAGATATTTTTTGGGAATGATTGAAAAAAATTAGGTAGATTTTAGTTTTTTTCATCAATGTTTGAAAATAATTGTATTGAATTATCGAAACTTTTTCCTAAACTAACCCTCTTCTTAATTTTGAGCCTTGAAACCACAAAATAAAATTCATAGAACATAAAATTGTGAAGAAGAACGTGTGTACGTCGGGCTCTGCTGTAACCGGAAGAGATAGTTATTGCTTCATAGCCTCCAGAAATGTTGAAAGAGCTTCTGTCTTAGCAGCCAGCGGGAAAGACGAATGACATTTTCCGTGGTCATGTCAGGGGTTCGATTTTACAACTTTTCCTACAATTCCTAATGACCAAAAAATGTCTTAAAATTATCCTTGCACTCGATATTTTCGTATTCTACTCAAATTCTTACAAAGAAATGTCTTTAATAAGGAGCCAAAAAATCGTATTTGATTAAAGCTCTCCTTGGAGATGTAAGGATCAAGAAATATCCAAATTTTTTAGTTTAATTTTATGATGACTGCCCTTTATTGGGGTGTTTGAGTGGTTGGCACTTTCAACTCGCAGCAAGAGATCAACGAAGATTTAAACCCAAGACAAGGGGGGAGGCCAATTAGTAGGTGAAGAAGAGATCAAGTAGTTGATGTTCCAGATAACTAACCAAGGCCTAATGAAAATACCCTCCAAGAGAAAGCATTAAATATATTTTAACCTAAATCTACGAATAAAATAGCCCAATTTAAATAAAGAGAAAGACAAATATTACAGTTGAAAGATCTTATTTAAAGGAAGGCTATATAAAACATTTTAATAATAATATTTGTAATTACATTTTTCCTGTGTATTTCAAATTACCAATACTGTATGCTATGACACTCCATTGGTTTATATATCTTCCAGTAGCTGCACAAAGGTCCAATAAGTAAATGTTTAATTTATTGATTAATTAATTAAATACATTTCCTAAGAATCTAGCAAAATCTTCATCCCAAGCCCCCCTCAAACGTTTTTGCTTCTCTTTATCAGTTTCATACTTATCGGTCTTGTCTACATTTCTGAAATTCTGTCATACAATCTGTATGTAGTTAAAATTTGGTTTGTCGATGTGTGGATAGTGTTTAAAATGAGAATTTCTCAGATTGTTACGAGTAATTGCTTATTTTCATACTTTTTTTAATCTACCTAATATTTATCTTGCTTGCTATTATTAACTTTTTATTCAAACTAATGAAAATAATTTACACAAAACCCCAGGTTTTATAAATTATTGTTATTTTACAATTATAAGAATAAAGAGTTACTAGACCTATTTCATACCACTGCATTTTATACCTGCATTTCCAAGTGTTCTGGCAGCAATATATAGCTGTTATGTTTTCTGTTGCAGAAAATTACTTTCTGGGGCAACTGAGCATGCAGTCATTGAAAAATCTTTCTGAGCAAGAATTAAATTTTTCTTCTCATTGAAAAAAGTCCCAATTTGGATTAACAGAGAGATATTGCCTCCATATTTTTGTTTTATTTCAGTTATTTGCCGAAAAAGAGACATGCTTGTTCAACTGCTTTCATTTGATGTTGAGCTTCCAGTTTCTTCCCAAGAAGTGAAGACTCTACCAAATAAACAAAAGAAGTTCTATTTATCACATTTTCCAAGTCTGTTGTCACTGCTTTGAAAATTTGGATTTTTCTTGCCAGTGTCATCTACCAAAATGGCGATAAATCTGTGATCGCACATCATGGCAAGAACGTAGCTTTTATTAATTCTCTAGTGAAGGAACCTTATTTTCACCGCTTTAACCAAATTTCGTGAAAGAGTCTCGTTTTGAGGTATTATGGAACCCAAAGACTTCATGGATCAGTGGGAAAACAGTTCACAACGTTCAGATCGAATTTGCACTTAACTGTCTTGTTGCCTCTCGATCAATGGGGTTAAGTATTTTAACAAAAATGTGAGTCACCCTTTAGAAATGGAAAGACTGTCAATCCAATCATCTTCACTTAGCGCTGCAGAAACAGCCTGTCTTCTTTCCCAATAAGCAGGGTCGTAGGAACAGGGGAAATGACCAGCCCAAATATTTGGCTGAACAGGGAAACTAATGGAATTGCCCTTCCAGCTTTTTAAAACTACAAATTGATAAATTAAAAATATTAGAGACTAAATAGACATTATTATCCTACAGTCTTGAAATTTTTTAAAATAAACTGAAATAGTTCAAATTTTTGGTTTAAAGATCAACTTTAATAATTCAATTCAATTTCGAAATACAAAAGATACGGGGGACTGCCACCCCCTCTCCGACTACTAAGTTTGAGCTGCTTTGCCCCTCTCAACTTCTCAAACATTCCAACACATAATAATGAGTGTCAAGGTCTTGTTTCAAGCTGATTTGAAAAGCCTAGTTTCTGTTGGTAAATATTATACCACTTCTGTTCACAAAACCAACAATCTAACATTTTTCCAAAGAGCATCGACTCCACTAGTTCGTTTGTTGCCATCATAGATCGCCAAATGCAGATAGTGATTCCCAAAAGCGACCAAAAGCAGTTTTCATGTTTCGGGCAATATCCCGAGTGGTGAGGACTTTCGCCTCGCTGCCAGAGAAGTCGGGTTCAATCCCATAGCTAATTGTGGCACTGGTTTCAAACTCGGAACCGCTCCTTCTACATTTAGTTTACAAGTTCTCTCCCCACTGGTTATATAGTATTTTCCCCCAGTTCTTCGGTTTGCCCTTCCCATGAAAACTTGTTTAGGTTAACGGTAATAGTGAGTTTAGGGAGCTGTCGACTCGCGTGGTATGAAGGGCTTGCCACCACCCTCCTACGCATTGTAACGCGGTCACTTAATTGTTTTAAAAGTCGCTTGAAGACTTGGTGCCTTGGGTATTAGCCTAGCTTATTATTATCCGTTACTACATATATTGGCACCGTTCCACTTAATTGAAAGTCTTTCGTTTTAATAATTTTTCCGCTGTATGGCTGTGGTAAAACGAAGAACATACAAAAGTGTATTGCAGAAAATGATCGTCAAATCATGACACGGCATCGACATGTACGATTGTGCTGATTTTGAACACCTGAAGTTTACAGTTTTTTTTATTTCCATGGTAGATTGGATTTCGGAAGTTAGATAATTTTTTATTTATTTGATGACAATGAATGCACCAAAAAATTAACTGTAACGGAGCCAACTTCAAAAAGATAAATTATGCATGAATTGAGGGTGGTTCTATTCCGATAAAATAACTAAAACGCTCTTTGGAGTGGCAGGAAGCGTCCTGATAAGAGGATGTAGCTTTGGACGTCCTTGTTTTATCAGATGATGAAAGTATCGCCATTCCGGAATGTTAAAGCTATCTTTATGTATAATGTAGGCACCCCTATAAATCATTTTTGAAAATCGTTATTGATTCACAGGGGCTTTTTCATAAAACCCAACAACAGAGTTCATAGAATTTATCTCGCATTACATAACAAGATATTACTTATTAGAGCAAGCTGTCAATTTTAGTACTTTATACGATGAGATATTATCTTCTAAACTTTTTTAATTTTATTGTGACTTTATTATTAAACAAGTGAGTTTGTGCTATTCTGAGCTGTCAACCTGCCAGCGTCAATAAAGTAAGGAACGGTTAGGCTTAGATTTCGGTTTAAAAAACTTTGAGTGCTTATACCACGTACTGTATGTAACCTATACAGCTCATTTTCAACATTTTATAGTTGTCCAGCTCACCTCTGAAAATATATTAGACTAATCATGGAATGAAAACTTTTTTTTGCGGAACATTTTCCGACTTACAACACTAAATCATGTACAGCGAGGGGCTACCCAGTAAGAATTTGCCTGTACACCGATTATGTAATCATTAATGAGTGAAGATGAGTACACATGATAACGCAATGAGTGCAGATGATTACGATGAGTACAGAATAATTACAATGAGTAGAGAATGATTACGATGAGTACAGAAGGATTACGATGAGTACAGAAGGTGAAATTGAATAATCTGGCAAAAACCGAAGAAGTGTTTCGTTTTAGTATGCGTTTAGCAACTGTTTCTATTTCTAAAATGTAATATTATTATAATATTAGAATCATACTTTAATAATTATATTTCTAGTTTCAACGGTGGGTGGAGCCCAAAGCGAATCGGTGAAATTGAATAATCTGGCAAAAACCGAAGGATTTCTCTTTAGTATCATCAGATGATACTAAAGAGAAATCATCTTGGCTAAAAGTAGGCCACGGATAGGGCGGTAGGCCTTTTAGTACTTACCAAAATGGGACAACGCGGCTATAACTCCATCAAGTATAGTTCGTACGATGCCCGACAGTTCATGGATGAAACACTAATCCATGGACAGTGTACCTTCAATTTAAATGCATAGATTTGCTATGACACTAAGGCAGAACACTTGAAACAATATGTTAGTAGGAACTATACTTGATGGAGTTATAGCCGCGTTGTCCCCTTTTGGCAAGTACTAAAAGGCCTACCGCCCTATCCGTGGCCTACTTTTAGCCAAGATGATTTCTCTTTAGTATCATCTGATGATACTAAAGAGAAATCCTTCGGTTTTTGCCAGATTATTCAATTTCACCGATTCGCTTTGGGCTCCACCCACCGTTGAAACTAGAAATATAATTATTAAAGTATGATTCTAATATTATAATAATATTACATTTTAGAAATAGAAACAGTTGCTAAACGCATACTAAAACGAAACACTTCTTATTAGTCTCATGCACACATACATCTTTTTTTTCAGATGTTTCGCTTTATTATATCTGGTTTTCAAGTGTTTTGCTTTACTATCATAGCGAATCTATTGAGGGGTCCACCACTTAAGAAAAAAGCGTACAAGATTCGGAATCAAGGAATCTTTAGAGTTAATTCTCGTTGATTCCATGATTCCATTCTGATTCTTTCGTAATCCAAATTGATTTTCTGATCTCACCTTCGATTCCATGGTTTCCTTCAAAAAACTGTTTATTCTGCTTGATTTCAAGTTTCTGCTAAAATTCCAATTAATCACAATTTTACGTAAATGCCGTATTTCCTAATTGATCACTCATACTCTTAGTTGATTCTGATTAAAGTGATTTCTTTGTTTTTTTTAAAGCGAAGAGGAAATGCAATTTTTGGCATTTCTAGGGTTCCGTAACCTACGTAGCAGCTTTAAAATTATCAGTCTGATGATGTTTTGTATCCCTCCACCAGCATCGGCGTTCACTAAGTATTCCCACTACACCCATTTTTCTGCGCATCCCTTTAAAATGACACTTCCTAAAATAAAACGTGGGGTCAAACTTCAACTCTCTCGGAATACATCCCCACCGGCCTTGGAAGGCTAACGCCCCATCCCCAACACTGCCCTCGTTATAGATTTGTAAACTACGTAGCAAACAAACTAAAGGTGTTTTTTTTAATCTCATCATATGGCCTCTCAACACATTTTAACGCCGTGCGCCCAGTGTGGCAAACAATTTAAAAGTATAAACAGTCACTATAGTAGGTCATCCTGTGTAAAACCGTCGGTTGTTCCAGAGGCTGATGTTATTGTTGACCCTTCTTCCCCACTTACTCGTGAATCCATCGTTGGTCTACTCGCGAATTTAAAATCTTCGCGACGTGTTGTTCGTCGTATCCCTAAGGGTGCCCGAACCTTGGCTGCCACCTGTCTCTCGAATATCATTAATAAGGTTGTCCGCGACAATTAGGTTGCCTCTTGGAACATTTTGTTTTGTTATTCCGCGTCGTGCTTACAGGTTCCTGTTGCGGTCGAAGGGAAACCCGTTTCGCTCGCTACGCGCATTAAAGTCAATATTAACAACTTTCGTGAAGGTCCCTCTAAATCTACTAAGAAGTGGTGAGTATTTCGCAACATAGGGAAGATTGTCGAAGCCAAGCTCTCAGACGGTGATATTACCGGAGCTGTGCGTATTGTCTGCTCGGACGATTCGTTTGCCCCTTGCACCGCCGCTACGCTCGACACACTTAGGAGTAAGCATCCGTCAGGTTCTGATCACGACGACTATTCCTTCGAGTCCGGAACAAATTTGTGAAGCTGCTTCTCACTCCGCCCGCCGATACGTTAACCACCCGCATCTCAGTCCTACGGTTTTACTGAAAATTGATTTCCTCAACGCTTTCAACATGATTCGTCATGATCGTCTTCTCGCGTGCGTCCTGCAGGATATTCCCGATCTCTATCCATTCTTGCGCCAGTGCTATGAGGATCCGTCGCTTCTTACGTATGGAGAATCTTTAATTTCTTTGGAACGCGGTGTTCAGCAAGGGGACCCGTTGGGTCCGGCTCTTTTCTGCCTTGTCGTGCAAAAAGTGGCTTCCCGGATGAAGTCTACCCTAAATATTTGGTATCTCGAAGATTCATCCTTGGGCGATGCCCCGGATGTAGTCAAGGCAGACCTACTACTTCTTCAGGAGTTTTCGGCGGACATTGGCCTCGAGCTAAACTCATCGAAGTGCAAGCTCCTTATTTTAAATCCGGGCGTTTTCGATGATGACTATTTTACGTCCCTTTTCGACTCGGCCGCCCCTGGCATAAAAATTATAGCTCGTTCCAATTATGTCCTTCTCGGTGCGCCACTCTCCGACGAAGCCTTTTCCGCTTGTCTCGCGTCTAAAACTGACGCTTTGAAAATCATGTCGGAGAAACTTCAGGAAATTCCGGCCCATCGCGGCTTTTTCCTTTTGAAAAACTCCTTGGCCATTCCAAAAACTCTCGTACCTGCTCCGTAGTGCCCCGGTGTGGAGATGCGTAGACGGCCTAAAAGCATTCGATGAGACCCTACGGCTCGCGCTTCAGGCCGTTACCAATACTTTGTTGGACGAGGCTCCTTGGGAGCAATCATCTCTTCCCGTGTCTAAGGGTGGCCTCGGTGTCCATCACGCTTCCAAACTCACTCTCCCCGCCTTTCTTTATTCCGCCACCAGTGTCGCGGATCTCATTCAAGCTATCCTACCAGACTGCATATCCGCCACGCGTGACTCGGTACTTCATGACGGTGTTCAGTGATGGGAACGCCTGTCGGAAGCGCCATTACCTTCTCCCGATCAGTGGTCCCATCAACGTGTGTGGGAAGGCCCTCTTTTTGCCAAATCATCGTGTTTCTTGGCTGGTACGGCTCACAGTGATAGAGATAAAGCCCGGCTCCTCTCCGTATCATCCTAGGAATCTGGCTGTTGGCTCAACGCTCTACCATCGCCGGCCTTGGGTACTTTCTTGGATGACGATTCGTTTCGTATCGCCGTCGGCCTTCGTTTATGCGCCCGCATTTGCGCCCCGCACATTTGTAATTGTGGCAGCCCCGTTGATTCGTTCGGGGCGCATGGTTTAAGCTGCAAGAAGAGTTCGGGTCGTCTCTCTCGCCATGCCGCTGTCAACGACATTTTCAGGCGAGTTTTCGTCACAGCCGGCGTTCGTTCCGTCCTTGAGCCTCCGGGTGTATCGCGGGACGACGGAAAACGCCCGGATGGGTTAACTTTGATTCCCTGGTCTGGCGGGAAATCTCTAGTATGGGATTTCACTTGTACGGATCCCCTGGCTCCATCGTATCTGGCCTCTTCCTCCTCAGCCCCTCTCTGGGCCGCTACCCAGGCTGAATTCCGGAAGAAGGCCAAAAACTCCGGCTTGGAGAACCGCTACATGTTTCGGGCCGTTGCCATTGAAACTCTTGGATCTTTCGGCGGAGAAGGCTTAGCCCTGACCCATGCCATAGGTCGGCATCTTCGTGAGGCTACAGGCGAGCCGCGTTCAGTTGCTTTCCTCCTACTAAGAATAGCGATCGCCGTACAACGAGGCAACGCGGCCTCCGTGATGAACACTTTTCCTCTGGGGGCTCCCCTAGAGGTATATTTGCATTGTTAAAAGTATTTTTCTTGTACATATTTCTATTTACATAATAAAAGACTTATACTTTTATATCCTCCAAGATTAACCGGAAAAGATTCCATCTGCACTAGAGTTTGATTCCCCAGGTGATTCCACGATTCTGGTATGATTTCAGATTCCTGAGATGATTCCACGATTCAGGTATGATTTCAGATTCCTGAGATGATTCCACGATTCTGGTATGATTTCAGATTACTGAGATGATTCAATGATTCGAATTGTAAAAGCGCGTAATCATCTGTAATCACGTACACGTATTCATTGGAATTCTCCCGTACTCAATTACTCATCTGTAACAACTTCAAATTTTTTGGTTGCCTGTGTACTCATCGTAATCCTTCTGTACTCATCGTTATCCTTCTGTACTCATTGTAATTATTCTGTACTCATCGTAATCCTTCTGTACTCATCGTAATCCTTCTGTACTCATCGTAATTATTTTGTACTCATCGTAATCATCTGCACTCATTGCGTTATCATGTGTACTCATCTTCACTCATTCATGATTACATAATCGGTGTACAGGCAAGATCTTACTGGGTAGCCCCTCGCTGTACATGATTTAGTGTTGTAAGTCGGAAAATGTTCCGCAAAAAAAAGTTTTCATTCCATGATTAGTCTAATATATTTTCAGAGGTGAGCTGGGCAACTATAAAATGTTGAAAATGAGCTGTATAGGTTACATACAGTACGTGGTATAAGCACTCAAAGTATTTTTAAACCGAAATCTAAGCCTAACCGTTCCTTACTTTATTGACGCTGGCAGGTTGACAGCTCAGAGTAGCACAAACTCACTTGTTTAATAATAAAGTCACAATAAAATTAAAAAAGTTTAGAAGATAATATCTCATCGTATAAAGTACTAAAATTGACAGCTTGCTCTAATAAGTAATATCTTGTTATGTAATGCGAGATAAATTCGATGAACTCTGTTGTTGGGTTTTATGAAAAAGCCCCTGTGAATCAATAACGATTTTCAAAAATAATTTATAGGGGTGCCTACATTATACATAAAGATAGCTTTAACATTCCGGAATGGCGATACTTTCATCAGCTGATAAAAAAAGGACGTCCAAAGCTACATCCTCTTATCAGGACGCTTGCTGCCACTCCAAAGAGCGTTTTAGTTATTTTATCGGAATAGAACCACCCTCAATTCATGCATAATTTATCCTTTTGAAGTTGGCTCCGTTACAGTTAATTTTTTGGTGCATTCATTGTCATCAACGTGGGCCTCAGATTCTTAAAGCGGCTGTTCTTTGAGCAACGCAGTCGACTATGGCTTCGTTCCAGGTAGTGGATCTGCATTCCCAACCATTTCTGCCGGGCGCTGGTAGGTCCTGGGCCTCATAGCTAAAGTCCTCTGCGATTTACCTTGCAACCACGAGCAGCGTGCTGCTTTACTGCTCACCATGGGCCCCCATGCTGTAAATATCTACAAAACCTTTGAGTTTGTGGCGCACCACTTTCTGCGCCACACGGCAGGAACTGGGTAAGGCTTTCTCCTTAACCTCCGTGATCGTACCTCCCGCTGTGAATTCACTCCTCTTTACTTTAAGATCAACTGATTTGGGATTTTCACTCTCAATACACTAAAGGAAGGCTGCTCCTAAAATTAAACATAACATTGGACCAGACTATTGACAAATCCAAAACGGCTGAGTCGTCTCAGCCCCATATGACTGTCCTTGCTATAGGTTTACAGAGGAGCCTTCCACTTCTACGGTTTTCAACCAGCCGCGGTTACCTCTGAACACGTTTGATCCATCCAAATAAAATTCAAAATCAGTATTATCATCGTCTTCAATCTCATTGGTGAGTGCTTCATCAAATAAAAAATTATTAGCTGGATGCCTCAAGATTTGCCACAAAAGAGCTCTTATAGGCAGACTTAAACTGTACTATTGTTAAGTTGTTGTTGTAGCCACCCTGCCAAGTGTTCCGTATAATGTGAAATATTTTAAATTTTTCATAGAACTAACTTGAAAATCTTAAATTAAATCAGTACTCCAATGGTCCTTCAGCTGTAATTAGATTATCTACCAAATGTAGGACACTACTAATTGAAACTGCAAATCCAAGGGGTCCAGTTTTTCTTTTAGCTTCCGAAATTAAGTTTACTTCAAAATCACATAAATTTTTCATCAAGTTTTCATTTTAAGGAGACTTTGCTTCGCAGTCTCTTTGCTATTGATTGGGAATTTATTTCCTTTAGCATAAGGATTTCTTGAATTGAGGATATCAAAAGCTCTGTGATAAGTAAAATTAAATTAATATCTTAATCACATTATCATATTTTACCTCTAGTACCTATCAACAATTTAAATGAAGTTAACTGTTGCGTCTCAGTTTAGGCATTCTTTGACCTTAATTTTTTTTTAAGAATTTCATGGAACTTGCCACTGAGGAGCTCACTGTTTGTGGGGCCAATTTAATTTTCATCTTTTGTGTATGAAACTGGACACGAAACCGGCTGAGTTTGTTTGCTAGACTGATGCCCTCTTCCTCTTGGAGGATCTCCAGTATTTTAACCAAAAACCAAAATATTTCCTGGTAAAAATTAGATTTCAGTCATGTTATTAATTAAGTTTTATTTTCAAATTAGAAGTGTTGTATTTCGGTATAGCCATAACTCTGATCACATATGACTTTGAAAAATGCCAACAAGTTCCGTATGAGCTTTAAGATATGGAAAATTGGGAAACAGAAAATAAACCTGTTTCTAATCGGTAAATATATTTTTCCCCTCTTATTTAACCATTATAAGACCAAGGCTTAAAATGTTTACTTTTTTTTCAAAATGATCATTAAAAATCAAGTCAACTGAGATTTTCGTGGTAACAATTCAGTAGCCCCGCCTGGAATTTTCAGCACGTAGGCCCAGCCTGATTTAAACGCCTCAACTATAATGTTTATTAAAAAAATTCCCGACTGTAAAGGATTTTAGAAAGTTTCCCCTGCAGTGGTTTTTTTAAAGGCATTTTACTCAAGGAATGACACTCTTCGGTTAGATTTTTTGCCAAATTCGTCGACCTTGGGTTTTTTTTTAAGCAATTCGACGATTTATCGACAGTGTAGACAGATTTTAAAGCCTACTCCCACAGTTGTTCGTAGACGTATTTCTATTCTTTTGAGTGAACTGAAACTTCTTTCTGATATAGTATTTGCCACAGGCCCACAGGAATACAAGAACTAATTTTATGTTATTTAACTAGTTCAGGAAAACCATCTGCCATTTTCATTAAATAGTGGAAACAGTCGACTACGCTGGTAAATTTCTTGGGAATAATTAAATTTCTGGCTATCTTAATTTGCCTTTTTAACGAAACCAGGTTGAATTGAAACCGATAGTATGTGTATCAATGTGTTACGATATCGTTTTCGTTAAGGAAGCTTTCTGAGTTACGGTCAGAACTCAGACGCTATTATACCTTTAAATAGGCCAGAGTTTTCCAATAGTCGAACCTTCATTTCTGAAATAAATTTACCAATTCATTCTGCGATTTTAGTAGCTTCTACCAAAATTGAAACAAAGCGTTCCGAGTTCCTACATTCTTCTATGTCTTAGCGGTAGCTTGGCAAATGGCAACGGCTTCCGTTAAAATAGCTTTATAACTTTGCAAAAATGACTGAAACAAAAGCAGTAACCCGTATTCTTAGCAACTGATATTTGTTGTACTTCTTCATGAAACAGCGATTTTTAACACCAATTTAAGTTTAAGGAAAAGGATTGAGTTTAGGCTCAACTGGAAGGCAATTCTTATCTAAACTAATATCGTGTAAGCGCATTTCTTTTAAATTGGATAAATCTTGCACATCGGCGGAGATAGTAGGAATTCTAATAATTTTGGCTTCATTACTTAGTGCAATGTCTAAAGCAGAACTGTCGTTTTGGAAGAACCTCAGAAATATGATCACCTTCGAATTCGAAACCCTCTTTATTTCCCAAGCTTTCGCCAGAACTATCATTAATTCATTATGACTCTTACCTGACTACTTACAAACTATCTTCTCTCTTCCGCTTCTGGCGTTTTTGGGCCCCAGATAAAAACTTTCGGGTGCTCATATTTTAAAACTTACTATAAAACCTAATTTAAACGAAGCTAGTAATAGCTTAGTAGTCTTGAAAAAGACTGTTTGTAATAGCTTAGAAGTCTTGAAAAAGATTGTTTGTAATAGCTTAGTATAGTCTTGGAAAAGACTGTAATAGCTTAGTAGTTTTGAAAAAGACTGTAATTGCTTAGCATTCTTAAAAAAGACTGTTTGTAATAGCTTAGTCGAGGGGTCGGTCATTTGAAAAAATCCCGTACACTTCCCCCGAAATCCAGCAAGAAATCCGACATGGATTTTGGATTTTTTTTAAATCCGAAAAATTTCTTCAAAATCACGAAATCCGGGAAAAAATCAAGAAATCCAGTAATAAATCTCAAAATCCGACAAGATGACGAAATCGAGAAATGGAAAAAAACTCATGAAATCCGGCAAGAAATCATGAAATCCAATAAGAAATAACGAAATCCAGCAAGAAATAAATAAATCGTACCGAATCCAACGCTTCAAAAGCGAGAGTAAACAAATTCTTCTCGACCCCCCTCCCTCTTTAGAGAACGGGGCGATTCCACCTTTCTAGGGGTAGTATCCATACACTCGGATAAAATGCCCGTTACCTCACCCACCCCTTTACTCGCTCTCTATCTCTCGCTGCTCTACGAGGGGGAACGTAAACAGGAATGCATGTGTTTCGTTCACCACGTGTTCTAAGGGGGATTTCCCTCGTATTTATGCAGCGTTTCATGCGGTTTCATACACAGTTCGTTCGGCTCCTGATGATATGAATTCTTAAAGGTTTTTGAAGCTGCTTTTGTTTATAATTTATTATTTAATTTTGTTAATTATAGTAGTTCGATGAAGTATATATAAATGATTGTTACGATGGCGGGAAAATCGAGTGGCGCGACTTCACTTGAAGACTTTTTGGGGAAAATGAAAAATGAACTACCTGCTCAGCTTTCAAGCCGGATATGACCCCCAGGACTCGATAAATAAGTTAGATAATGCAGAGAAAATTAAGCCCATAGAAGAATTTATTGCCAAGAACTTTAATGCATTTGAAACCGAAGACAGGAAACTCATGTTCGGTATATTTTATAATACGATTACTGCATTTGAATTTCTTACTGGACATTACGAGAAGCTTGCAGCTTGGTAAAAAGTCTCCAGAAATCGAAACTGGATCTTGCCCAATCCGGGGGTTCATCAAATAAGAAAAAAATGTCAAAAGGAAGACGCCTTCGAAGAGTCCTCATAACATCTCAAATGGCAAAAACGAGGGGAAAATATAAGACCTACAAATCCAGATTCCGATGTTGAAGAAGAACATTCTTTGGACTAAACGGAACAATCAAGTGGCCCAGGAGAGGGTTCAAGACTGTCATCGTCAGGAAAAGAACAAAGTTTAATTCTTGATGGAATTCGAAGTCAATTACGAAAATTTCAAAAGCGAGATAAATCCCGTAAAGCAAGTAGCTTGCAAGAAAATATAAATTTTTACATTGAAGAACCATGCGCAAAAAAATTCCGGAGACAATTACAAAATTAATTGTTTGGATTGTGGCACAAAAACCAGCCTTAATAGAACTCAAACTGGAACTGGATACAGCTGTAAATTAACTGACTCTGGTTTATTTTAAACCAAAAAACCCGATAATGCACTGGACAAATACACCCAAGACGTAATATTTCCAATCGACATCACGGAAACTAGTTACCAAGACAGCGCCTCATCCTCGGCCTCATCGCTTTCACTGGCCAAGTCACCAACTAAACCGTCATCCAAGCCATCAACACCCGTGGAGAATTCTACCAATATTTTGATAAATTCAACTTCCAGCACGACATCCAGTCAGTCGGATTTTTAGAGTCCCTCCCTTCTGCAATTACATTTGACGAAGGACTACGGAAGGGAGGGCAATTAGTTTACAACAGTAAAAATGAAGATAAAATTTCCGGTGCAATAAAAAAAACAGAACAAATATTCAAGGTCAGAACTTATTCGTAGAAAACTAGAAATGGCAAGTAAAGAAACAAAACAACCGAAAATATCAGACTATTATCCTGTAATAGACGATATGGAAACTTTAGTTATCCAAAACGAAAAATGTTCGACAATTTTAGTTTAAATCTGAAAAACAGTGGCAACGTCGATGGTAACCCCGATAAAGGATTAGGGAAGGCTAATGAAACCAAAGAAAGTGTCGGTGTTTTCTTAAAAACACTATGGCATAACTGTATGTCGAAAACCAGAAGACACACGGACAGCGTTAAGAAGGTTAGTATAGCGTTTTTTATAATAGCTGGGTCATTGGCGTATTCCTTTATGTCTCTAAATATGCCATCTGCCTTACCCTCGTTACGTCAAGTTCGGCGCTACCTTTTCGAAGAAAAAAAAACAATACAAGAAGACGAAATACGAACCATAGCAGTTTTGGAACACATAAAAAGATATCAAGTTCCACACAAATTTGTAGCTGTCAGTGAGGATGGAACACGAATTATTCAGAAAATAGGTTACGATCAAAACTCTAATAGTTGCGTAGGATTCGTTCATCCCCTTAACAAACACGGATTCCCAAATCTTAAATCGATGATCTTCTCTACTTACAAGATGGTCGAAGAATATTTTAGAAGCGAGGCAAAAGCCAGCAACGTCGCGTATTTGTACGTAGCACAACCATTACACAATAACACACCGCCTTTGTGTAGTTGGATATGACAATAAATTTTCGAATTTAACGGTAATTCAAGGGTGGAAACACTTGATATCGCCTCTCATTGGGCATCCGAACAAATTGCGGGATATTCAAAAACACACGGTGATTTCGCGCTAGCGGCGTCTGCTTTTTTAGGCGTAGTTTTTATTTTTTTTAAATTTGAGTTTTAATTTTTTTAATGACAGTAAATTGAAAAAATATGTAGTTTGGGAAGCTGAATAGCTTCAAGGTACTGTATTTTCCGATTGCATTATCCCCTTAATGATATGGAGCGGTAATTGTAAAGCTTAGCGAGGTAAAAATAATGATGAACTATCTAATGGGAACAATGACTTTTGTTAACACTCGCTTTGTTAGTAAGAGTTGCAATTTTCAAATTTGAGATCTAAACGCGTTTTCACCTAATAAAGATGAAATTAATTAATTAGTTAAGTTTAATAATCCTTATGGTACTTACCCGATACAGAGCTTTTTGTGGAGTTGATTATAATAATAATTAATAATTAACAAGGCACCACCTTAGGAACAAGTCATCGAGAAACTTTTAATGCCTTAAACAGGTGGGCGGGTTACAATGCGTAAGAGGGTGGTGGAAAGCCCTCCATGCCACGCGAACCAACAGCTCCCTAAACTAACTATTACCGTTAACCTCTATAAGTTTCTATGACAAGTGGAAAGCGAATAACTCGGGGGAAAACCTTTTTAACTAGTGGGGAGAGAACTTGCAAACTCTCCGCAGAAGGAATGGTTCCGAGTATTCACCCAGTTCCACTAGCTGGAATCTGACCCGGCTCCTGTGGCTGCAAAGTGAAAGTGCTAACCACTCCGCCACCCCACTCAAACATAGAGTTAAAACGTTTTTCAATTACATGGTTTTATAACACTTGTTAGTGCACTTAAAGCATGGTGCGGTATATCGAAATAATTAGGAGCTTCTACTCATTGCTAAGTTGTGTGGCTCCAAGCCGATGGCTTATGGAAAATCCTCTGATGATCATGGTTTCGCTGACGGCGCATCATAGCGTCGGCGGCTTACGTTGACGGTGCAACCCATTTCTCAGGTTTACGTCCGTTAACTCTTAACTAGTTACTAGTATACAACCGCGACCTCGCGACGCAAAACATTATCCAACTCGTAATAACGGAGGATTGTGGAATTTTTTTTTTTGGCTGTTTAGAAGTTAAGATTTGTAGTCATATGATCACTCATCACTGACGTCAACTCGTAGTTCAGTCAAATTTTAACAATCCGCACTTTCACAAAGCGGCGTTAATCCCCTTGCACAAACGATAACCTCGAAAATTTATATTCACACGTAGTAATCCCCTACTTAGCAAAGGTTTAACAATAGCATGGAAATTGAATAGGGTGGAAGTTCGAGGAATTTTTGTGGGGTCTCCTGCTGCAGTCCCTGCCCAACATTCTCTCTTTTTTCGAAGATTTGTCGATTATAAACTTTGGAAATTAAATTTAAATGTATAGACTAATTAAATATGAAAGGTCGTTACATAACATAATAAACATAAGTATGACAACTGTCCGCTATTTGTTACTAGTCTTTAACACCGAGGAACCAGGGAGCGCATGAGCGCTACATGTGGTCCCAGTGACGGGCTCAAGCAAACTCTCTCTCGGATTCTCTCCGGAGAAAATAGGATAACGAAGAGAATTCTGTTATGGGAAAGTTTGGCGAAAATATCTCCACCATTTTTTAACTATTAAACGATATGCATTAAAACATTTCATTAATTTATTCGAACCAGAGTTAAGTTAAAATAATCAAAATCATGGTTTATTCATGGGGCCGAAAACTTGGATTAATTAAAACTTAGTTTAGAGAGAAAATTCAGACAATAGAGTTAGTATAAAACAAAGGGTTAATCGGTAAAATAAAGTAAGAAAAAATGGAAGATATATAGAGGGACTCAAAAAAGTAAGGAGTTCAAAAAGAGCAGCCGTAACAAAATATATAAACAAGCTCAAAGACGATATTGCGAAAGTTCCAATTGATGTAAAAAGCTTAAAAAAGAATCTGGAACACCTCTGGATAAAAGACGCGGAGTTATACGAATTAGATAAAAGTATTTAAACCAAGACGGAACTAGAGGATTTGGATAACGAATTGCGGGGTACTTTAAAATACGCAGATGATATTAATGGCTGTAGAGACTAGGCAGAGAGACTTAAAGAAGACAGCTTTGCTACTGCAGCAATTTTTACAGTACCTGCTCAATAAAATAATTCACAAACTGGCTATAGTACACCGAACGGTACGCCAATTCAAGGAGTTTCAGCTCAAACAGAAGTGCCAACTCTACAAGGCGCGTCGAGCGGGAATTTTAACGGGTTCGCGTCACGGTTAAAACTCCCCAAGATAAATATGGAAATGTTTTACGGTGATCCAAGCAAGTGGCTTCGTTTTTTAAATTTATTTGAAACAACAATACATCTCAACGGATCACTTTACAAAGGTAGACAAATTTAGCTATTTAAAGTGGTATTTAGAGGGTTAGCCAAGAATGCAGTAGCGGGGTTAGCCTAAACGGAAGTTAAAATTTCGACTGCCTTGTCATGATTAAAAGATAGATACGGAATCGATAATATAATAATGGACGCGCACATGAATGATATTTCTAGCCCAGTTCAGTGTTCCTCAGAAATAGCAGCATTGCGTAAATTCTACGACCGTTGCATCTTAGAAATAAGAAGTTTAGAATCTTTGGGATGCGCGACTGGTGGAGGTTTTCTACATCATATCATCACAAAATAGACTCCTTATGAAATAGCGTTAGAGTACAGTAGAAAGCTAGACAAAACCAGCCAACTAAAAGTAAACAACCTATTGGAATTCATTCGGAAAGAATTAGAAAGCAGAGAACGAGCGCAAGCCTTCATGAAAATAAACGAAAGAGCCTCAGAAAATAACGGCCAGGACACCTCAAGAGAAGGCAAAAGGGGGTTTGGAAATTATTAACATCGAAGACCCAGAAGGTCAACTTCATCAGCCTTGATAACTGGCGTAGAAATAGTCTGTCCGTTTTGCGAAGCCACTCACACTGCTATCGAATGTTAGTCGAAAACCTTAGCGGAAAAATTAGAGGTTTTAAAGAGAAAGAGACTAAAAAGAAGATTGCTGGTAAAGGGGGAAAAGGAAAGACAACATCGTAAGAAACAGGAAGTATCTCTCTAATACCGGGATAAAACAGAGAGCCCTCTGGTGGTAGCATTTGACTTCAGACCGCTACCGTCATATGGAAGTTGAAGGGAAAAGGTAAACAATGAGTTGCTAGATGTCTAATAGACGGAGGCAGCCAACGTACATTTGTTCTAAAATATTTGTCAAATAAATTAGTTTTGACAGTAATTGGAGAAATCAAACTAAACTACTTTCCATTTGGAGCGTCTAAGTCCACTTCTATCGTAACTAGAAAAATACGAGTAGAAATTAAAAGCATTCACGACAATCAGTCTATTTCCATAGAAGCAATAGATACACCAGAAATTAGTGCCGCGCAAATACAAGTTCCTAGTCAAGAAATTAAGAGGCATTTAGAAAAAAGACATTTAATTTTAGCCGAAGATTTAGCAGAGAAGTATCCTTAAGAAAAAGAAATATGAATATTTATAGGATCCGACTACGTCTGGGAGCTATTCAGTAAATTTAAGAACGTAGAAGTAGAAAGGTTAAGTGAATCATTAGTTGCTATGGAAACAATAATTGGCTGGGTAGTGCAAAGACCAACCTATTTGTGTGCCGAAGAAGAAATTCAAGCAAACTCGGTAAGCCTAATCCTAGAGTCAGAAGGAGAAGCTAAGATTGGAGACAGATTAAAGGCGTTCTTGGAAATTTAATCATTATAGGAGTTATCGAGTCTGGTGAAAAGGAAGCAAACCTGAGGCACGAGGAAGTCATACATATTTTTGAGAGTACAATAAAAAAGGAGGAGGGTCACTACCAAGTTATGCTGCCGTGAGCGGAAGCTAAGCCTAAATTAGCAAATAATTTACAAAAGGCTAAAAGGAGACTAGATTCACTCACTCGAAGATTTTGTAAGGATGTCAACCTATTCGAACACAACAGAAAGGTCATAGAAGACTACAAAGATAAAAATATAATAGAGAGGATATCAGAAGACGAAATCGCACAGGAATCGATATATTACATTCCACATCAGCCAGTAATTAAGCAAGAGAGAACAACAACGAAGGTACGAGTCGTATTCGACGCGTCGTCGCGTGAAAAGAACGAAGTGTCGCTGAACGAATGTTAATTACAAGGTCCTAATCTTAATCCAAACCTTTTTGAAGTCCTACTGAAGTTCAGAATGAAAAGAGTGACAATTACATCAGACATACATACACTAAAAGATTTGTATACCCCCGTACCGTTAAATAAAACATACAGACATACAGCAAGCATTCTTACAAATATCCACAGCGCCTGAAGACCGAAACGCTATATGATTTCTGTGGAAGCCCGACATATTGAATAAACATTCCAGCCAAGAAATCGTAACATTCAGAATGACGAGGCTTTTGTTCGGGGTGACCTCAAGTCCCTACCACTTAGCAGCGACGATAAAATATCACGTGGAAAGCTACGAATCGAAGTACCCAGAAACCAGCAAACTTCTTAGCAACGACGATTTTATTAGTGGAGATGAAGATCACGAGGTGGCGTAGCTAAGAGCGAGTGAAGCGAAGGAAATCTTATCAGAAGCAAAAATGAAATTGAGGAAATAACAGACCAACTTGGTAGAGCTGCGACAGAGAATCAAAGAAGAACATTGGGATGACCAACAAATTACAGAGTGCGCTACGCATATCACTTGTTCTAAAAACCAAAAGATATTAGGAATGACATGGAATCACTTTCACGATACTTTCACGTTTGAAGTTGAGTCTCTAATTAAACACCTAACCAGTTTCAAAGACACTAAGATATGTGTTTTACAATCAGCCGCGAGGATCTTCGACCCATTGGGACTATAGTAATTAAACACCTTTCTCCATAAGGGTAAAAATAATCTTTCAACAAGTATGGGTGGCAGGATTTGTTTGGGACGATCTGTTGCAGGAGGAGTTAGCCAAGGTATGGAAGGGTTGGAGATTGGAGCTGCGAGATTTAAGAAGAATCTCAACACCCCGTCACTGTCTCTCGAATTTAAAGGAAACCGACGTAAAAGAATTCTAGTGAAGTGGCGTACGGAGCGGTTTTGTATTCAAGAATTGAGTCTATCGATGGGAACGTAACTACACACTTTATAACGTCTAAGTCTCGGGTAGCCCCATTAAAGAAGATAACCCTACCAAGGCTAGAATTAATGGGAGCCCTAATAAGGGCCAGGCTGACGCGCAGAGTAAACAAACAATTTCAAGCGCCAAGGAAAAAATATACCTATGGTCAGATTCAAGCGTCGTGATTCATTGGATTCATGGAGTGACCCGAAAATGGAAGCCATTCGTAGCGAACCGCGTGGAAGATATTCAAGGTTTAACGTAACCGCAAGCGTGGATCCACTGTCCTGGCAAAGGAAATCCTGCGGATTTGCTAACTCGGGGAGAGAAGCTAATTGATTTACTAGAGAAGAAAGTTTGGTGGAAAGGGCCAAATTGGCTTAAAGGAACCCACGAAGAATGGCCAACCCAAAAGATCAAGGAATTATTCCCAATATAAATAATTGAAGTTCATGTAAATGAAGAAACGAGGAAAATTTATTAAGAGAACGCCCGGGTAGCTGTAATTGTGGAGCCTAAAAGACAACAATTAAAGCCAAGACTTTTATTGAAAAATTAAAGCAACCTGGATTTTCCAGTACGAGTATTTGCCTGGATGAAGAGATTTATCAGAAAATGCGAGAGAAAACGTAGAAAGAAATAAATTAAGGAGCCATTATCGTCGAAAGAAATTCAAGCGTCGACAAACTATTTTATAAGAATGATGCAGGGAAGTGTTTTCAATAGAGAACTCGATGATTTGATTGAAAAAAAAAAGATATTAAGAAGCCGTACGAAATAATAGAGCTCAGCCCTTTTTTTGGATGAAGATGGCATTTTAAGAGTTGGCGGTCGACTTAAAAAATCATCAGATCTAGTCTATGACGAAAAACACCAATTATCTTACTGAAGAAACATGACTTGACTAATTTAATAATTGATCAAGTGCATTCCAGAGTTTATCATCAAGGATTTTCAAATACGTTGGCTCAAGTTAGAGAAATAATTGGATATTGAAGGGCAGGCAGCAAATTAAACAGCGCGTTTCTCAATGCCTGAAAAGTCGCATTTGGAACGCAAAGGCGTTAAATTAAAGAGAAGACTGCACCGTTACCTACAGATAGAATTACGCAATCTGCTAGCTTTGAGTTTACGGGGGTAGATTTTGTGGCCCATTATTCGTAAAGGAACAAACAATTAACAAGGTATATATTTGTTTGTTTACGTGTGGTGTAACGCGTGCCATTCACCTAGAATTAGTTAAAGATATGTTAGCATTTCGTTTGTTTATCGCTCGTAGAGTATTAATTAAAACTATGTATTCGGACAACCTAATATCGATTTGGAAAAACATAAGCAAAAAGGAAGTGAACGAGTATTTGAGAAAAAACGGAATAACGTGGAAATTTATAGCAGAGAGATCCCCTTGGTGGAAAGGATTTTACGAAAGACAAGTGAGAAGGTTAAAAAACGCGTTGAAAAGAACACTTGGAAAAGCGCTATGGAAATTCAACGAGCTACAAGCCATTGTTACGGAAGTGGAATATGTCGTTAATTTGCGACCTGTAAAGTATCAATATAGTGAAGCGGGGGGGGGGGGGCGGAGTGGTTAGCGCTTTCACGAGGAGCCGGGTTCGATCCCAACTTGTGGCACTGGGTGAAAACTCGGAACTCCTCCTTCTGCGTTGAGTTTGCAAGTTCTCTCCCCACTGGTTAAAGGGGTTTTCCCTCGAGTTCTTCGGTTTCCCCTTCCCATAAAACTTGTCTAGGTTAACGTTAGTAGTTAGTGTAGGGAGCTGTTGGCTCACGTGGCATGAAGGGCTTGCCACCACCCTCTTATACGCATTGTAACCCGGCCACCAGTTTAAAGGCATTATAAGTTGTTAGATGACTTGGGCCTAAGGTGGTGCCTAGCTGATTTTTATTATTAAAAAGTAGGAGAACCAGCTGGCCTGACACCAGCCTATTTCTTAACTGGACGCCGATTAACGTCAATGCCGCCTGATTCGAATCAAAGACTATAGAAGCTTACGCTACATAGACTGGTTTGTGCTACTGAGAAAAGGTTGACCATTTTTTTTCAAGCATCAGCGCCCCAAGTAGTGGTGGAAGTAACTATTCATTAATAAAATAAGGCCACGCCAGCAGCTGATCCGCGGGACGCGGGTCTTCTCTTCGCCAAGATAATGGACAAAGCCACGTGTAGATGATAATTTTTAAGTTTTCTTTTTTCCCTCCCTTCTGTCTTGAAATGGATCGCGAAAAACCTTTAGAAACTATTAGTAGTTAATTTTGTGCATTTCGTAAATGCCAAAATGGTAGAAAGAAAACCAAAACATTAACTTTTTTTAGGTTCCCAAAAGACAAAGAAAGGTAAGCTTGTAATTTTTTTATTTGTTTTTTGTTTGTTTTATTTATTAATGTCGTGTTAATTTAAAGGAGTAAATTGTGGGTAACTAATGCTGATCGTGATGACCTGTTAGGAATACCCGTTGAATCCTTAAATAGCTCGTACACAATTTGTTCTAACCATTTTGAAGACTGGTGTTTTATGAATAAGTTGAAAAAGAGGCTTGTTTGGAATGCTGTTCCAACCATAAAAGTAACAGAATTAGTTACACAGCCAATTTCCAATTCATTACCACGGCTAGTAAACACTACGCCTACTTCTCCTCCAAAGACTTTGGATTCAAAAGGTGAAGTAACTAACTTTTCGGTGGCTAACTAGTTAGTTCTGAATTAATTTTATTATTAATGAACCAAGAGTACTACAAGAGACCATTGCCAAAATTTCCTGTAGGGGAAATGTAATATCTTTAACTCCTGAACTAGCAGCGAATGTTGTTAACGAGGAACCACCACTAATAAACACCACTTTGGATTTTAATGGTGAAGTAGACAATTTTTTTGGTAGCTAACTAATCCTAAATTAATTTGATTACTATTTATTTATTTATTTATTTACTAATAAAGTCACTGTATTGTAATGATAAGTTTAATTTAATTATTAAAGATAAGGCCACTGCTGTAGTTTCCTGTAGCAACAATATGATCTCTTCAACTCCTGTGAATAAAAGTATTGAATTAGCAACGAATGTTGTTAACAAGGATATTCCTAATTCTTTAATGCCGATAATAAACACGGGTCTGGATTCAACAGTAGTTCAAGTGGCCACAGTTGAAGTTTCCGGTAGTAACAACACTATCTTTTCAACACCCATTAAGACGGGTAACTTTGAGAAAAAGGAAAAACAAACTAAACTAAATTAATATAAAAAATGCTTTAGGAGTACATAATTCACCTAGTGGCAAACGCAGTTTTGAGAGAGACTCATTGACAGAATACTCCCCGCAAATTCGAAGGAAACTGGAAAATACTAATTCACTGTATTCAGTCAACAGAAAAGATTCTCCAAAATTACACAACATAGGTAATAAAATATTAATCAATATCTTCTGACATTCAATTGTTCAAAGAAAATTATTAATTGTTTGTGTATTTTTTCTCCGTAAGATACAATTGACATATTAAACTTATCTAAAAGCTTAGTTGAGGAGTATTTAGTAAAGAATGGTCTTTTTATCACGGTAAAATACTTCATTGATGAGGACCAAGTAAGAACAATAAAAAAAATCACAGTGTCTAAACAAATCACTGGCATTTCATTTCCATTATCTTAGGACTATAATTCTTGGTTAAAACTCGACAGCATGGAGGGCCGTCCACCTTTGCTGATTGATATAATTGAATATTATTTGAAAAACTATCCAAATCTCAAACAGGACGAGCAAGACACTTGAGAACTGTAATTTCATTACTGTTAGAATACATTAACATGTATTATATTTTAATAGGGTTTCTGGTCTGATAGAAATTGATGGAAAAACTGTTGCAGAGGCTTTCGGAAACACTGTTGGCATGAATGCTTTATCTTATGTAACAGGAAGTGTCATCAGAAAAGTTAGGTATTCACATCATTGCGAAAGCGATACAACTATTTGTCGCTTTTTCACGGAATTGGAATGTCTCGAAGATCAAAGTCAGACATTCATACACCTAAAGGCATATTCCTCTAAAAAGGGAGATTTTGGGGGTTTGGTTTCTCCCTCGGATTTTGTGACAGCGTTTATGCTTCAAATTGAAAAAGTTTTTATTAAAACATTCAACGAAAAGATGCACGAACCTGGCATCTTAACAAAGCTAATAAGTGAAACCAAAAACATTGAGGGAAATATCATATGTCCTGGTTTTAGAGAAAAAATAATTAAAGTATATTTAAGAATGAGAATATACTATGCCGTTATATTTTTAAATTGGGAGATTGCCGAGGAGCGAGAAAAAAATAGGAAAAAGAACAAAATGGCTAAAGATAGAAAACGTGATTCAAAATTATTGAAAGTTAAAAAAATAAAAAGTATCTGAAATAACAAAGACTCATTTTATTTTTTTATTTCATCTTAAATGTTCCTCATCAAAATTTTCAGAAGAGTCAAAATTCATTTTAACATCAAAAGTACAAATTTTCAATAAACAAACTTCCAAGTTTGGTTTTTTGTGGTCGGTTTCAGCATAATTTGTGATAATCGTTATTTTTGTCATTGCTATTTTATGTCAAAGCAAAACCTACAAAGTACAAATTCAAACAAATAAAAATTTTCAAAGATTTTAAACATTACATGTGGTAGTTACTACACACCTTTTTTCAGCAGACTTTAATCACTTTAAAATAAGGTCAATAACATAAACGATTAATATGTTGTAACCGGAAACTATATTATTGATTCATCGTTTTAACAAATCAGTGAAAAAACAGATCAAATCGAAGTTGTATAGCCTCTAATAGCGATTTTCAATAAACAAATTCAAATATCCCGCCCTTTTTTGTTTCTCTAAACTAAAGATAGATGGCAGAACGGAGAATTTTTTTTAGTTCCTTCCACCACAACTACGCGGCGCTACCAGTTATTTCGTCAACCTTTCTGGAACATTAAGATTCCAGTCTATGTAGCGTAAGCTTCTATAGTCTTTGATTCGAATTTAGACGCAATGACGTCAATAAAGGGAGTCGAAGTCGTGAAAAGATATAAGTATCAGGAAACCCTTCTAAATACATTTTGGAGGACCTCCTACAACTAACGTCGGCTCATCAAGAAGATTTAAGAAAAGAGGGTTCAATCAAGCCCGGAGATATAGTATTGGTCATAGAAAAATTCCCCACTTCAACAGTAGAAAATAGCCCAGGTAGAACAGGTGTTTCTAGGCCGCGACCAAAGAGTGCGATATTGTTAACTTAAATTGCCAAATAGAACAATCATCCAGAGGGCTATTAACTTACTTTACCCTCTTGAACTAACTAATTAAAAGATGTATTATGTATGAACTATCGTTCAGGAGGGGGAATTTGTTGGGATTTCAAGGTTGAACCAATTTTTTTTGTTATTATGTTACTATGTATAGTCAAACTTGGCCTAAAAGAAGCACATTCCAGGGGAAAACCCTTCTTTGGAATCGTCCGAGGCCAGTTCCCCGGGTCATATAATAAGCTAGTAAAAGAGAGAGTGGAAATTTTTTGAGAACCGGGAGGAGCCAGGGAACGTATGAGCGCTACATGTGGTCCCAATGACGGGGCCTTGCGAGCTCTCTCTCCGAAGAAAATAGGAGAACAAAAATAATTCTGTTAGGGCAAGTTTGGCAAAAATATCTCCCCCATTTGTGAACTATTAAACGATATACATGAAAATGTTTCATTAATTTATCCCAACCAGAGTTAATTTAAAATAATCAAAATCATGAATATTTCAGTAGTATTAAGGAAATGTTTATCTCTCGGGTAAGAGTTAAAAAAACTACAAAAGACGTTACACTACGCCTACTATAGTCACATCTATCTTGATAGAGCCATTGGCGTGAAGATCACATTGCGTCAGATCACATTGTATCTCGCAAAAGCGTGACCGGAATTTCCTGCAAATCTGGATTTATGGAATTATTTTTGAAAGCTAGAGCCGGGTGATATACGAATATACCAATATAGAGCCTATATTGGTTTTCATTTTGAATCACCAAATTCTGGACGGGTGGAATAAAATAGTGGATGGGACTTGTCAACGAATGTTCTTCTCAAGTAAAATCTACGCCCGTCAACGCTATTAAGTTTAATACGCGTGCGCTAAAGAGCGTAAAGTTTCTCAATGAATTTAACGCAGAAAGCCTATCTGTAAACAATGTTGAACCATCACCAATAACAGATATTTTCATGTATAATATATAGCTCTATTGAGAATACGTCTACATAATCAGTAATGCATTGACGAAATTATAAATTTGGATACTACCTTGCTATGTAACGAAGGCCCACATCACCGTCCTTAGACCAAGAGCCATCCGAAAACACTTCCACCCCATCTTTTGTAATCAGATAATTTCCAATATTCACATGGTCCCGGGAGGTCGGGTGTATATAGTCACGACCTTGTATTACATATTCCGTGTTTACCCTGCTCTTTTATACCTAAAGGCTATCTGCAAACTCTTAACTGTAACTTCATTCCCTAAACTTTGTGAAGCCTAGAAATGGTCGGCTAATGTTTAAACCACGAACAAAAGTCAAATTGAAAATACGCTTTAATTAATAATATGTATTTACCAATTTGGTAGCGGCATTGCTCGCAAACAGAAAATACTAAATATGATATTCTCTAGTAGAGAGAAGGAAACGTTCAGCCGACACTCTGGAACCCAAAACGATATCTTTCCGTGTCCCAACACCCCCTTATTTAAAGCTCCCCTCTGATGACGCTACGGGTCTCCAACCTAACTAACTGGAGAAGAAAGCCCACCAAGAAATCTCTGTGGACTCACTGTGGTGCAATAGTATGCGTCACCGGTAATTTTACCCCACTCTTATCCCTTTGGGTGAGAGGTCACCACCTTCGGAAGGTAGACAATGCTAGCGATGATGAGTCATCTTGGCCTTCCCCAGCAGCATTGGCCCAAGTAACGAGAGAACTCTCTAAAGTAAAGGGAAAGGCTGTTAGTGACCAAGCCCGCATTTACACTTGCAAATCGGGCTTTACAACTTATCCATGATCACCTTGCAAATAGAATACATGTAGCTCATGGAACAGCGACTGTTAGTCATCCACAAATGAAAACTATCAAAGGTATCCTGTATCCTTAAGCACTATCAATTTCTAAATTTAAAAACAAAAGTCCACTGTAGGTCCCTGTTTAGCAACCTCGTGAAAGTACCTTTATAATGCATGTACTCCCTACCTTCACTATCACCACTTTATCCCTCAGATAGTTCTTAGGGCGCTTGATATTATTTATCCCATCAAGAACGCATGGAGCTCATACATTATCAAGGGCATCGTCCGATGGGTCCTTCTTATCTCTACCCTCTTTGTATAGGAAGAACAATTTAGAAATTTTCAAAGATTAAAAAAAATATCCCGAGGCAAACATTAAATAGCGATAAGAATTTTAAAAGCTCAACCGTAGTACCATTCTTACCAAGAGCTTGTACGTCGCACAGAATCCTTACTCTCGGGTTTTTCAGTTATATTATTTCTTATTCACAATCATGAATAAAAATAAAATAAAAATTTGAAATTATTTTGTAATTTAAAATGAAATCACTGATATCATCGGCCGTGGAAATCTCCATAAACCGTGTATCCGCGAGGCTTTTATGTCTCACATCTTCTGTTTACTGTATCAACCGGTTTAATGATGCTTTAGTTCGAATTTTCTCCCTTTACCTCATTAGTTGCGAGGGTAAGGGGTTATCCTTCGAAACCTTAACGCAAAGCTCTTGAGAGGACTTCAGCTTCTAGTGATGACAGTTAGAGGGTACAATTTTCAACATCTTGGGAAGTTTGGACAACAAAGAAACAGAAAGGGATAAATCTCAAGAAATTTGAGGTTAATAGCGAAAAAATATTTAGAATTTCCAGCCTGCTCACGGTAATTCAATACTGAGATTGTAGATCGCGTTATAGTTTCTTTACTATTGACGTAGAAGGATTTTAATTTTGTAAACAATTAATACCAATTTTCCCGGTGTTTGAGAGACGTCTGGCACAAATTTACAGGCAAGTTCTTTGGGTAAAGAAGTTAAATTGAACCGTATCCAAGTAATTGGCCGTCAAAAATCGCAATATTTTCAGTTTCTATTATTTTTTGGAACCAATTGTTTCCTTTAACTAAGTGTTGGTTTCTTAGCTTTTTCGTTAAAAAAAAACAGTTTCAAAAATAAGTTATGTGTAGAATAACAAGGTGTTTCTAAGGTACTAGGCTTATTTAAAAAAAGGGAATTATTGAATTTCGTTTTTTTATTCTTCTAATGCCATAAGTACGTAAAAATTGGACACCTCGTGAGGCGTTTAGGAATGTATCTAGTTCATCTCCGTATTTTTTCCCGAATGCAAGTATACTGAATGTAGTTGGCTTGTGTAATTAATGGTCTCATTAAAAAGTCACCGACAAAAAATGATTTAAGTCAACAGGTTTAGTCTACAACATGTTCTAATAGTTTTTTTTTGGACGGGTACGAGGCTTGAATTGGCAATAAATTGAGGGGCCTCAATAATTCAATTCACATTTCGTATCTTATACCTGTCATGGCGTAGTTCACGAATGTAGAATATGCCTATATGCATCTTATGTTGGGACTCGCTGAGGGAAATGAGGTGGGAGCGCGGTGCTTGTATCAGGAGCAATTTCATCAAAGACCGCTTACAACCAACGGGACCTGCAAAAAGAGACAAGTACTAACTTCGAGGATGGTCCTACGTCAAGTACGAGGCAAGTTTGACGTCAATTGCGAGTCAACCATGTACTTGTCTGGCGTATCCTTCGAGGACACCAGTACCACCCATTCTATTTACAAAAGTTTCAATCTTTAAATGAGGATGATATTCCATGACGAGCTGAATTTTCAATTGGTAAAGTACGCTCCTAGTTTCTGACGAGGCTTATTTTTCCCGTGGCGGAATCTTCAATTTACATAATCGTCATGAGTGGCAGCAAAGAGCAACAAACACAGCACCCCACACAAGGAGAACGCAACCCGTCAAAAGTCCTGGATTTTCTTGCGTACAGTTTTCATTGGCCAGCCGCTTTAGTGCCTGCTGCCGTCAGAAGGGTAAAATTCGGAAATTGTCTTCCCCCTTTCCGTGAAGGCTCGTCCAATGAAATTTGTACACAACACTGTGTTAGCGTGTTTAAAGGCTAGATGCGTTCCTCTTGTGTTTGTTGCTCCTAGGTGGCAGCAAGAAATTCCGCACGCGACTACCGTTAGGTCACATCAAGTGCGATTTAGTCTCAACGTCTGGGGCGGAATTGTCCCGAGTCTCCTCAGAGGTGGATAGGTCGAGGCGGAACTGTTGCATGGCCAGCCAGATCTCCTGATTTGAACCCATATGATTTATATCTTTGAGGTCATATCAAGGACTTGGTATACAAGACTGAAGTTCGAGACGTTGAAGACCTATGTCATCGCATAATTGACGCTTGCGACACAATCCGAAACACGTCAGAAATCTTTCGTCGTGTTCCAGAATCTTTCCGAAGGCGCGTCCAACATTGGCTACACGCCAATTGCGGACATTTTGAACAACTTTTGTAAATACAATTATCAATGTATTGTTGTTAGGTAACAGATCCTCTAATTTCTGAGAAACCATTAAACAAAGAAATTCATTTTTTGCTGTCTCTTGGTAATTTAAATCACCTTTTCATTATTTTAAATCGTAACGATAGCATACTTCTAGATGCGAACGCTTAGTAAAATTTTGATAGTCGAAATTTTTAGTCACTTACCTCACAAGACGCTTTTACTCCTTTTTACTCAAAGAACACGAATTTCTACTCAAACCCAACTTTTAGTTCTGGGGACATCTTGAAAAATAGGTACAAAAGACTGAAGTCCGCAACATTGACGACCTACGACAACGCATTATTGATCGCTGTGAAACTATTCGGGACCAAAACGGGTCTAGATGACGCAACGGTGCCAAACCTCATAAGGGGTCTAATTACATCAAGCGTCTGCTTAAGTTTCTAACTTGTGTAATGCGAAATATCAAATTTATAAGAAATATACCATCCCCTTTTCCCCAAAATAATTGCTGGTCGAATATTTTGGTGATTGGGTGATTCGGTTGTTGGTGTTTTACCCCAGGTAAGGGAAGGGCCCGTCCTTTTACCGGGAGATCTTTGTTTTTGTGGGATAGCGAGGAGATCACAGCGCCCCTTTGACCCCTTATTGATATGCCGACGTGTCTAAGACCAGTTGTTTGATAGTCATTTATATTTCTTATACATTATATATATTATAAATTATTTATTGTGTTAAAATATGCTTACATGTATTATACATATTTTTACGTTTATATTTATTCTCAAAATTGAAGAGTTGGAAAATAATACGCGAGATAAATAACGCGAGTTTTTTTAATAACGCGCGCTCGGACGCGAGCTAAAAAAAGAAATAGTAACGGTTCGGAATTTGATTTGAAAAGGACTCCATTTTATGATCGGAGCAAAATAATTGATATTTCAACTAATTTTGGACGTTAAAGTCGTGTTTTGTTTAACCTTCGAGCTGTAAACGTGTTGACTTCAAGATAAGGACAGGAACAATCTATATTGGCCAATTCGTTATGCCCAACCATACAGCGGCTGCATTCAACATATTGTACGAGATACCATCGCCACCAACATAAATTCTGTGTTCCGCTGTTCCGAAACGTCAACAACGTCGCTCAGATTCTTCCACGGCTCCAACCGGACTCTGCCACTTCGATAAAGTTTCCGCAGTTCAACTGAACATTTCGGGATGAACTTTGTTAAGTAATGGTTGCAACCTAGATTTTACATTTCGTTAATGCCGCGAGCACTGGCCAGTTGCTTAGTTTGATAATATTTCATTTAGTTTAATTAGTGTTTAGGTAGTTTTAAGTTAGCTTAAATGTTTGGTTAGGATATTGAGTTTAAATTAAATCAATTAGTGTTTGGCAATCTAACAACTGGCTTGATACGTTTAATAACAAATTTCTCCTAGACACCAATTTAATACTGAGGACCCTCGCTAACCCCACCATATCACGTTACGCGAGTAGTCCCGGGCGTATTCAGTCATTATTATTAATTGTAGACGGGTACCTTAGGGGTTCGCTTAAGTCGATTGTCCCAAGGTTGAGATCTCCAACATTCGACACCCGCGCTACACTTGTTAGCTTCCACAGTGCATTAAATTGGACCTCCGACGTTAAGGAGCGCAACCATAGTTTTGGGACGCGAATTCGCAACACTTCCCGACTCTTCGAACGGGTTCAAGAATTATTTTCGTCTGCCCCAGGTGATCATTTTGTACATTTTTTGTAATTTAGTTAAAATTGTACTTATTGCATTTGAAGAAAAAAACGAAATGTAATCAGTAATTTCCTTTCAATTGACGTGGTTATTGTTAAATTATACACGTAGAATACTTCTTTCAATTAATAACGAACTTTTGATACTAGTAGTCTTTTTCTCATATCTTTCGATAAAACGGAAGCAATTGGTTCTAAGGAATAATAGAAACTGCAGGCGTTTTTCAACGTTTTGGAGGCCGATTTTTGACGAACAATTACTCGGATACGATTCAATTAAGGAAAACATTTCTTAGGACCTTTTTAACTCCTTGTTACCCAAAAAACACGCCTGTAAATTTGTGCCAGATAAAATGCAGTTGAACTAGTGAAGTGAAAATAGTACGATAATAACAAAAAATGTAAGGTAGTCTTCACGATAGAGCAGTTTGCTCTTTATTAGGTGGCGATATCCTGATAGTTAACGGATTAGCCATACGGGTTTCAAAATACAGATCAGGTCATTTGAACATCAATTTAGAAAGCACCGTCTCAGGAAAGGAAAGGCCTAGGAGTGACGCAGTACAAAAACTACTTGGTTGTGTTCCCTAGTGGCGGAACTAGCTTCCCTTAAGGAACAAAGGGTTAATTGTAGTGCATTCGGTAGCCCTTAGTGACGTTCCTACTAGGAAAAATATTAACAATCATGTTACTCTTATCACTGTAAACAAGTAGTTTAGACGTCAAAAAGATCAATTTTGAGCATGTTATTGCAAAATAAGAAAATTTATAGTCAGAATTTATCGAATGTGTTCTAAAAAACATTCCTGGGGTTCATTTCGTAAGAATTTTAAGTTTATCTTTTCGACGTTTGGAGAATTAGAGTTTTGAAATGTCGGAATAAATAGCTTTAAAACTAGTTATAAATGTTTAATTTCTGATCCATGGTTAATTTAAACTTACAAAATAAAATATCAAAGGGACTGATACTTCATGGTTTTAAAATATTTATTTTCTTGGAGCTTTCGGACCGAGGTCCTTCGTCAGCCGTTAACTCATTATTAATAAACATTTTACAAATTTAAACATAAAAAATTATACAATTAAACCATTAAAAATTAAAAATTTCTAAAAAACATAATTCTACAACAATTTTTCATTAAACAGCATTACCCCATAAACTGGTTTATTTTTCAGTTTTTTAATTTTATTTCCCCCCACCCTTTTAAATTTATATTCCCTTTATCTAAATTTAATTCACCCCTATCGTTAATATACACCGCCTCTTTAAAACATCGTTTAAACCATTTTTCTTCTTGGCATACAATTTTTGTGGATCCCCAGTCTATTTCGTGTCTATTCTCTTTTTTTATGTGCATAGCAAGTCCATTGCTTTCATCTTTTTTCTCCACACATTTTTGTGTTCGTTTTGTCTTTTTTTAGCTGTCTCTTTGTTTGTCCTATATATTTTTTATTGCATTTGCATTTAATTTCATATAATAATAATAATAATAATAATCAGCTAGGCTAATACCCAAGGCACCACCTTAGGCCTAAGTCATCATGCGACTTTTAAAGCCCTTAATTCAGGTGGCCGGGTTACAATGCGTAGGAGGGTGGTGGCAAGCCCTGCATGCCACGCGTTCGAGCCAACAGCTCCCTACACTAACTATTACCGTTAACCTCAACAAGTTTTTGTGGAAGGGGAAACCGAAGATCTCGAGGGAAAACCCCTTAAACCAGTGGGGAGAGAACTTGCAGAAGGGGTTGTTCCGAGTTTTCACCCAGTGCCACAAGCTGGGATCGAACCCGGCTCCTCTTGCTGCGAGGCGAAAGTGCTAACCACTCCACCACCTGTTTGATTTTGATCGACTACTTTAGGTTTATTTTTAATTAATTTAGATTTTGAAGTATTTGACGTTTTATTTATAAGAGTGATATTATGTTTTTTTAGTTGCCTAGCAGATTTTTCAGAAATTCCATTTAAGTAGGGTAAAGTTAAAATATTTTTAGGTTTTTCTTTTTTTATATTATTTTTAACTAGATTTTCATTAAATATCTGCGCAACTAATTGTTTTGGGTAACCGCTATTTATAAATTGTTTTTCAAAAATATCTTTATCTCCTCGGGGATCATCTGATAATGAAAATCTAGTTAAAAATAATATAAAAAAAGAAAAACCTAAAAATATTTTAACTTTACCCTACTTAAATGGAATTTCTGAAAAATCTGCTAGGCAACTAAAAAAACATAATATCACTCTTATAAATAAAACGTCAAATACTTTAAAATCTAAATTAATTAAAAATAAACCTAAAGTAGTCGATCAAAATCAAACAGGAGTGGTATATGAAATTAAATGCAAATGCAATAAAAAATATATAGGACAAACAAAGAGACAGCTAAAAAAAGACAAAACGAACACAAAAATGTGTGGAGAAAAAAGATGAAAGCAATGGACTTGCTATGCACATAAAAAAAGAGAATAGACACGAAATAGACTGGGGATCCACAAAAATTGTATGCCAAGAAGAAAAATGGTTTAAACGATGTTTTAAAGAGGCGGTGTATATTAACGATAGGGGTGAATTAAATTTAGATAAAGGGAATATAAATTTAAAAGGGTGGGGGGAAATAAAATTAAAAAACTGAAAAATAAACCAGTTTATGGGGTAATGCTGTTTAATGAAAAATTGTTGTAGAATTATGTTTTTTAGAAATTTTTAATTTTTAATGGTTTAATTGTATAATTTTTTATGTTTAAATTTGTAAAATGTTTATTAATAATGAGTTAACGGCTGACGAAGGACCTCGGTCCGAAAGCTCCAAGAAAATAAATATTTTAAAACCATGAAGTATCAGTCCCTTTGATATTTTATTTTGTAAGTTTAAAACTAGTTATTAAATTAACAAAATTGTTCATTTAAAATAAATATTTCACGTTTTATTTTAACTAAAATGATCATTTCTAACCAAATTTGAGCAGGTAATTAAGTGCTTAATTTCCAAACATTAAAACATATTTCGCCAAATATTACGAAGTTAAACTTACAATACTTACGAAATGAACTAACAGCAATGTTTACTACACAGAAAAAAACAACGTTTAGAATCTAAACACTTTCCTAAACGCCATCTTGTAACGCTTTTTAAGCACGTATTAAACTTAAACGCGTTTAGACACTAAGCGTTTATGTGACATACGCGTTTAGCCGCAAGCGTTTATACAATAAACGTGTTTAGCTGCCAAGCGTTTAAACGACAAACGCGTTTAGCCGTCAAGCGTTTATACGATAAACGCGTTTAGCCACCAAACGTTTGTATGATAAACGCGTTTAGCCGCCAAGCTTTTGTATGATAAACGCGTTTAGCCGCCAAGCGTTTATGTTATAAATGCGTTTAGCCGCCATGCGTGTATGTTATAATAGCGTTTAGCCGCCATTCGTTTATGTGATAAATGCGTCTAGCCGCCATGCGTTTGTGATAAATGCGTCTAGCCGCCATGCGTTTGTGATAAATGCGTCTAGCCGCCATGCGTTTGTGATAAATGCGTCTAGCCGCCATGCGTGTATGTGATAAACGCATTTACGCGCTTGTATATCGTGTGTAATTTCATGTGTATCTGTCTTTCTACTGTACACAATCCAGTGGACAAACCAGACAAGTTTATTTGCAGCGAGCGTTTTATTTTCGAAACTAGTAAAAGAATATATTTTTATAATAATAAACACTTAGTTTTTCGTTAACTAAATTAAGCCCTGTTTGAGCTTATCATTAAGTGAATAGTGGTCTATGAACTTAAAACTTGATCCAAATCTATAATGAATAAGAATAATTGTTGCATTAGCTGCAAAATTAAAGGGAAAAAGGCTTAAACACTGAACTTGAGATTGGAATTTTTATTTTATCGCTTTTGTTAAAAAGATTTGAACAAGAATGAGGGGAAAAGGAGGCAGTCTTATTTTTTGCGTCCTCGCAGCAGCGTTAATCGCGTCGAAAAACATTATTTTTAAGAACCAATGAGATTGCAGTATTATTTGATTTTATTAAAGCGGAGGAGCATACCGGGGGGCACAACGGGTGGTATTAGAGAAACGCTAAAAATAATCTCAACATATTCATTCTCCCTGAGTATAAATAAATACATTCTTGATTTGAATAAATCTACTTTCAATAATGAAATAATAACAAAACTGTAAACTTACCAGATTTCAATTCTCAACGTTAACACGGTGATTAATCGCGGCTGTTCTGTCTGCGTCGGCTATTGTTCAAAAATGACCACAACTTGCTTTCGGCTTTGGTGACTCGTGTAACACGTTTAATATCTAAACCCCTGGAGGTAGTTTTATTGTTTTTTTTTGTCATTTCTAAACACGTGGGTTTTATTAATGTTTAAGAGGCGTTTAGCTGGCGTTTATCTTAGGTAGTGTGTAGTTATTACACGTGGTTTTAGCAACTGTGACAAGCGATTCTACGTTTAGCATCCATCCGTTTAGAAATTCAACACTTTGGCGTTTACAATTTAAACGCAAAATTTAAGTGTTTAAGTTTTAAACATGTTTATTTATTTTTTGATGTTGAAAATCTAAACGTAGTTTTTTCTGTGTAGAACACGTTAAAAAAAATCGGGATATTAACTTTTTGGTTTTATAATAAATCTCGTGTCAATATTACTAAAAATGTCCTTTTGAGCCCGAAAAACTACTTTCAGACAGTGAGACAGTGTTAAGAGTAACTAATAAATGTGAATTATTTTTCAAGTACTAACGTCACTTAGGGCTCTCAAATGCCACCAAAAAAAACTGTGTTCCTTAAGGGAAGCTAATTTTTCTGCTTGATTATCTAGCAGAAAAATTAGCTTCCCTAAGGAACACAGGGTGACCATTCTTCCTTTATATTATAATTTTTCCTATATTTCAATGCTTTCTTTTATTTTCTTGTAATTTAACAGTTTTTCCTATATTTTCTTATAATTAGATATTATTTTGTATTTCGCGTGGTTTTTTCGAATTTCCCGCGTGCCTAGTTCGCTTTTTGTAATACAGATGTACTAAATCCTTTTGATAAAATTTAAACTGCTTCTCTAAAGAACTGCACTGAACGGAATTAAGAATATCGTCGTCTGCTCAAAAGAAGTTCCTTTTATATTAAATCAAATTTAAATTTTATTTATGCACATTTTCCTATATCTTCCTATATTATCAAAGAAAATACTATTATATTCTATTATACATGTAAGTCGACTGTTGAATTTCCTAAATTCCTATAAATTTTTTGAGGTTTTTCAGTGGTCCCCCTGCTAGATGGTACAGCTTGATAATGTTTGAGATACGTCGTCATCAATAGTCCTTTCATTGAATTAAATAGTGTTGTAAGTCTAAAAAATTTGCGCGGAAAATTTCCCGCTCGGAAAATTTTCCGGAAAATGACCGAGGCCTTTTTTCCGGAAAATTTTCCGTATTTTTTTCATTCCGTGATTAGTCTAATATCAAGAATGTATTTATTTATACCTAGGGAGAATGTCTATGTCGAGACGGTTTTTAGCCTTTCTCTCAATCCACCCGTTGGCCCCCCCCAGTACGCTCCTCCGCTTAAAATAAAACGAATAGTCCCGGTATTTCATTGGCTGCTTAAAATTTACGTCACCTAACGCGATGGAAATCAAACGCCGGTGACTTTTCTGGAAAATTTTCCGCATTTTATTTTTCCGGAAAATTAACAACACTAGAATTAAATATGTAAATATTATTTATAGCTGACCATTATTTCATTTTGGACGACAAAAGGCTTCTTCGAAACACTACTCTGTTGATCAAATATCAGAACCCCAAGCCTCATAAGTATTGGAAAAGAGAAGTACTTATTTATCCTATATTACATACACATAAAATACCAGCTGTTGTCATCAATCATTTATATAAATACTTTTACCTTTTATTGATTAAATGCACTGGTTTCGTTTGTATAGTTAATACAATCATCTTAATTTAGCTAGATTAAATAACACCATTGTTTATTTAACAAGTAGCGGAATAAATACCACCTTGGCTCCTCTAGGTTGAGCTTTATTAGAGCCCCCTGACCTTGCACAAACCTCCTCTCACGCACCCTACCTTTTAGCGAATTTCGGGTCCCTAGGTCTGAAGGTGTTGGTTAATACTTTTTTGAGTAACCCATGTACTTTATCATGGGAAAATAAATGACGTTTGCAATAAGCCTTTTCAGTTTACATAGAGCCAAAAAGTACTTTGTCAGCATGGTAAAATTAAATCTTTTTGTTTGATGAATCTTTATTCTCGAGAGATGGACATTTAAATTATGGAGTGAAATAAGTGAAATATAGACCGCGGGTTCGTATTATTGATACTTTTTTTCAAAAAAGGCTAAATGAGAAAACATATTTAATAAAAACCTAGGAGCAACAAATCAGGAGAACGCTGTTAGCTAAAACCCTAACCTAATGACGGAGTTACGTTTCTGTTTATCGAAATAATCGAAATTTGCATTTATATTTTCAAAGGGAAAGCGAGAGACATTTCAAAATCTATTAAATTGATGACATAATTTGAGCTTTCAATGTTGTATCCAGAAACAAATCCCAAAAAATCCTTTTTTTCGAACTGGAAAAAGAAATAAATAAATTCAGTTCATAACCACGTTCGTATATTAGTCTTACATATTTTTGCCGGAGCGCACCTATAAGAACGTGTTGATGTTTAATCTGCTAGCACTTGTTAAAGTGTTCAACTAGCAATACGCCTATGTTTAGGGATGTCAAAAATGTTTTTAAAAATAACATATATATTCAATACTCAATTACTCATTTAAGCTATCTAGTAAATTACCCCTAACATTTTTATATTATTCTGTATGTACTCTTAAATTAGCAAATCAACCTTTAAATAATTAAATAAAATGTGACAGTGATAATAAAAAATCGTGCCAAGAACCTTCTTAAAGGAATACTGATCCGGGGCGCATTTTTTAGAGAAGGAAGCCGCATTAAAAGTCATACATCATAAGAGATTATACAACGCAGGTCGTTCTATTCTCCGCTCGCGGGTTCGTTCTCTTGCATCTCATAGACGCTCATCTTAAATGCATGTGGCCCCAGAGTCAAAGGCACCCTGAAAAAAATCGAAAGTCTCTCAATAAGAAAGAATAAGGATCTACGTAAAAAAGGGCAAAAAAGTAAGGTTCGAGTAAATCTTCAATGTAACTCCACGCTCCAAAAAATACGTCCCGTAAGATTTGGTTGGTAGGATAGAATAAAAAGGGAACATCTACGATTTTTTTATTCCTTTCTTTTCTTCGCGCATCCCCCCTGGAAACCTTTTCTATATAGGAAAAAAAAGACTAATTTTGAAAAGCGTACTAAGAAATTGTATTTTGTAGGTGGCTTACAATCCTGTTAGTGGAACTAAGGCTTTTTTTTATCCGAACCAAGACAAGATGGGAAGAGCGGGGCCTTTCTTCTTTCTTCCAAGACGAGGTAAGTATAAAAAAAGGTATAGCGAAATTTCCTTCATTTCTAAAAGCTAGTTTCTGTTATTCGCCTCCCTATGTCTACATTGTCCTTGTTGGCGTAGTTTCCTTTTATACGTTGTCAGACAAAAACACACTCGAATCAGATAGGGACGTCCAAATGCTTCCTCATCAATGTCCTAGTGGTTTATCGTGCCGCTTCACTGAACAACAAGAAGGCTGAATCTCAGACTCAGTCGCGGAGATATTATCTTGTCATTTCTTCCTCTTGATGAAGTTTTTGAAAAAAAAATTACCAAAGTAGCGCGGTGATTTAAAGAACAGAATTGAAGTCTAATAAAGAGGAAATATCTTGAGTGCCATTTTGATAGAAATTATTAAACTGAAACAAGGTTTAATTCAAAAGCACAATATATCCAAACGCCCGTGTTTAGCTAACTCAACCACTGTCTGGTAAAATACCAAGTTTAAAATATGACCAGGATTACCGTTAATCGATGGGAAGCCACGTTTTCCGGCGGGTATAAGCGTCTAAATAATATTAGATTCCATAAAAAGTGCCTTCTCTTGAGTAAATTGTCATAACATTTACGATATTACAGTAACCATTGAATAAAAATACCAAAGATTTTAAGTTTGAGAGGTTGAGATCGAATAATTCTAAGTTGGTTTACCTTCCTTTTTAAAATAATGGCTCAACGTCAGGAAATTGTATTTAAAAAGCGCGGATTCAATGAGGCCCTTTATACTGTTGCAAGCCGTGATTTATTACGTTTTTTCTAATCCCTTGTAGGGCGATTCCATTCACATCCTTATTCTCTGGTAGCAGATGAAAAATCTGTCCTGTCAATATCGCTATCGAAAACTAGCCGATTTAATACGAGAGAGCCCCCAAATTAAGAGCTATATTCTCTTTAAAAAACCTGACCTTTAAACGTATCGATATTGGTTGGCGTTCGTATTATTATTTTTCGTCTAGACCTATTGGGAACTCTTATTTTTGTTGTCTTACACATATTTTAGGGACGAAAAATTGGGGACATTTTTATGACGTCTCTCTTTTTACGAGATGCGGAAATTAATTAGTGGGGCTTGAACATCGTTGTCAAATTGGAAAAAGAGCCAACATATTTTATCTGACGTAGCGACGTTAATTAATTCTTCGAAAGTTTTCGCGGCGTGGAAGGGGTTGAAAAGAATTCGTCTCTCAAAGATGAATAAAATTACTGCACCATTTATTAACATATTTTTGTTTTCATCTTTATATATATATATATAAAACGATTATTTACAAACTTTGTTAATTCTTAATTTTTTCTTCTAGTGTCTCTTATCGGTCCTGGTTTAGTCATTTTCCCCCAACAATATCCGAAAACTCGCGGCTCATTTAAACAACAACGCGATTCTCTTATAGTCACTTTAGTTCGGCTGGCTTTTTGGCTGGCAGTCTTCGTTAGTCTTTAAACGTATTTGGTTTTTTTTTCAGTGTGTTTTGATTGTCAGTGAGCTAAACCACTATACTTCTACCGTGTATGAGGACGTCTCGTTGCTTTGGCATCTTCCCTGAAAATTCATCGTGAAAACCTGCGCTTGAATTAGTGGCCTGATTCGATGCGATGTCTATTACGTCGCCCTCCATATCATCGGGGAAAACGTGAAGCATCGTTAACTTACATTGTCTGTCGGACTCTGTCTCCGAGCCTTCCTTTGGAACGTTTTGAACTGACATTAAGACATCGGATAAATACTCGCTATCTGACTCGTTCCCTGAGCTTCTGCGGAACCAAAGAGAAACACACCTGTCAAACTATCGTTGACGCGAACACCCAATAACGTGCAATGTGCGTCAAACAAAACAAAGTGCAAATAAACGAAACGGTGCTACCAAAAGTCGCGTGCGTTTGTATTAAATCGATACGCTTCTACCGTTATGAACGGTTGAACGGACACATTAAAGCAAATCGATTTGTAATTCGAAGCGGCTTACTATGGATGGAAGGGAAGAGCAAATGAAAAGTACCGGTAGCGGCCAACAACAAAGCGTAAATCGTTTAGTTAAGACATTGAAAACGTAAATTCTACAACGGAGATCTAGAAAGGAGGAGACAGAGAGCAAGATCTCTCACCCATCCCCTTCTTCTCTCCAGGATCTGGAGCGATACCTCTTCCCACCTTTTCTGTAGCTTGGCTTCTTATAAGAATAATCTGACCCGTTATCAAAAAGAGAGATTCAAAAAACGGTGTTACTCGTCCGACCAAATGTCCAATTTTAACAACTCACGACCGTAGAAATAATTCAACTGATGGATCGGACATTCCGGAAAACAGTATGAGAGATTTGTTTTTAATTTTATCCCCAGTAACTGTTAATTTTTAAAAAAATCCATGGATTTGTTTTCGTTTTTCAGTGATTTGTAGATATATTTTTTTTAATATTGTGGGTTTTTCAAGAATTCATGGATTGGTATTTTTTGGTTGATTTTGGAATTTGTATTTACAAAAAAAAATCAAAGTTTCTTAAAAATACAAAATGGTTTAGGGATTTTTGATTTTTCAGTGAGTGTATTTGATTTTTCTGAACGTCCGATCTCTCTAAATAAACGTAGACGAGCTCGCGCTGAATTATCTCTATGTTCGTGAAGTCAAGAAGCGAAATGAAATCTACCTCGCTCGCTAGGAACTGGTGATCTACTATTATATTGAGGATAACTCCTCGACGCTTCGGCCTTGGAAGAAAAAGGAAATAATCGTTTAAGAATAACGAGAATGGAAGGGAGCCGCCAGTTGGAGGAAATGGCGAATCTTACTCTCTTAACTGGAAAAGGAACGTCGTAGACGTGGTCGCTCTGTGGTCGACCGAACGTCCGAAGGTTGTCGTCCAGCTTCTGCCTCTGGCACGCCGTCTCTCGTTGAGATTGGCTACGAGCCACCCCGTACGGAGAAACCAAGTAGGTTGGTTCCATGGTGTGATCCCCAGTAACGGAGAGTGGAAGACTTTCGGTCTTGGTGTGCTCGCAGCCGTCGCCACCTTTTTGCCATCAAAATCGAAACTTTCATTAGATATGACGTCAAACTGTCAAAAACACTTTCGCAGGCGAGGTCCAATGTGAAAGGCACTCAAATAGTAACACCGAAGTTTTCTGTTTCATTTTATGTATGAATTAATTTAACAAATGAATATTCAATTGTATCATTACCCTTGGGTCTTTAAATTAATAAGCTAATTTATGGTTAACTAGGCTAAGTGTATGAACAAAATTTTGAATTATAAATTAACTTCAGTGATAAACCGAATCTCGGTTTCTTAAATTCAATTTCAAGGTGTGTTTTTGACTTACACTATTGAGCTCATTTTCTCCGGTGCCAACCACTGCCGCAATAAAAATACGAGTTTTTCATAAGCCTATCAAAAGCTACAAATTCGAGATCACAGATGTTCCCCCGTAGTTAATAAACACTCTTAAAATAAATTAACGGATAGATCCTAATTGCGTGAACAAAGGGCAAACAGATTCGAAATGTAAACGGGACCAGGAAACCCCAAATTGCGTTACCCGGAGCAACTTAATACGTGGCGAAACTTTCGTTTTAGGAAAGCTTTAGTTATTTGCTATAGCGTAGAATGAACGCTAGGGATAAAAATGAGGAAAAAAGCACATCTTTTCTATTACGATTCTTTCTTATATTCTCCCAGTGGGAAAAGGTCAGAGCGAGAGAAAGTGGGCCGAACGCGGGAAGAATAATGCGCACCTGTCTTTCCCCGAAAGTGTACTTTAGGCGCTAGTCGTCCGCGGGACTGACAAAAAAACGGTTTACCTTGAGCGGAGTTCAATCGTTGCGGGGCGTTTCTCCTGCGAGTGATAACGTAAACGACCAATAGGAGAACGACTAGAACGATGACGGAGATAGCGATGGGTATAGTAATGGTGAAATGCCGTTGCAGGGCGCTGTTGGCGTTCGATTTCTCCGAGGGCGTCGGTGGATATTCTTCGTCCCAAAGAAGCGCAAAAAAGAGAGAACGGAAAAGAGAAAGAAGAGGAAATTGTAGGGATGGAAAATGGAAGAAACGATTTTACCATCATGGTTTTTGTTCGCCCTTTCCCTCCCTTTATTTCGATTGTAAAGGCGGGCTGGCCGAGAGAGAGATTTGGCGTTATTTTCGCGGAGAGTGGAAAGAACCAGAAAAAGCATGAGGGCTCCAGAAAGCATTTGAGACTATTCTCTCAAAGATAACCCGAGAGTTTCGTCTCCCGCGGGAAACCTTTCGGGGAGGAAATGATTGGCTATTACGGTACACGGTCGTCGCTTGATTTACTCTCCATTCCGATAGAGTTTACAGCGAGGATCCCCCACTACCACCCCAGCAGCGCCCGCTTCCATAATCTAGCCCGTTGTTTCCCCTTTGCCGAAAGGCTAAAAATCACAGTCACTGTCCACTATCGCTATTCGAATGGTAAAAGTTCTTCGAGTAAACTACCAAAATGTTTAAGAATATCAGCCCATCCACGGATCAATGGCCCGTTTTTATTTGCATTTTATCCGAAGCCACGAACAGATAAGGGAGAACAACATTGGAGGGAAATTGATTAGGGAATCTCAGAGAGGGAGAGGACCTGGCTTCGAGCCCGCGTGTGTATCCAACGTCGAAAGGGCGGTTGACGCGCCTTGTCCTATTAAAGGATATCTAATTGAATTTGATCGCGCGACAACCGATGAGTCGGCGCCCGAAAACGAAAATAAAACGCTTAATGACCTTTCTGATCGACGTATCGAAAGAACCATTAAGCGGGAATTTAGGGGCAGCGCCTATTTTGCAAAGCCCAACCCGCGCTCTTCAAATATCGTTCGTGGCTATCTTATATGGAACTATTACTACTCGTGCATTGTAGTTTCGAACTTAATTTCGAATCACCACAAGGTATTAAAATTGTTATAATTATTGTCCGTTATCCAACGAAAAATATATTGTGACGAGGCCTAATTCTTAAATATGAGTCATACGCGTATCCTACATTAAGTGTATAATATTCAAGGGCCTAGATAGGAAAGAAAATTGAAAACTTTGAAAGAAAATTAAAGTCAGTCATTCGAAAATTCTTTTTACTGACTAGAGAAAATGAAAGTCTACGAGAGCAAATTTCGTTCTCTATAATTTCGCTCTTATTGATTTCTATGAAACTATTCTCGTTTTAGACTAAATGAAAATTTTACAAAAAAATTTCCAGCGCTGATGGGCGTTTTACGTCCGTACTTAATATTTTTCAGCGGAATTTCGCAATTATAATTGAGCCACCTTGAGCTTCCCACCAGTCCCCTCTCAATAACGTCGCGTATTTATATATACTGGGGATCAAGTCTGATACAGCTTTCTCCGTTTCTCATCTCGGGATGGGGAAGGAAATTTAAAGGTGACTCATTAACTTTTTATGCAAGGCTGGTTTATGCCTCTCCTTACCTCCCTTTTTCTCGGTATTCAGGGGTGGTGCCTCCTTCGTGACCCGAGCGGCCATACCGAAAAAGAACTTCCCTACATTGATCACGCTGTCAAAAGAGATCAGTCCAGAGTGGCCGAACTTGCGTAATAAAGGCCATCTCAGTAGTCAGTAAATGAAACGAGCCATCTCGACTTCGAATGGCGCTGCCAAGACGAATGAGGAAAATATTTCTTTTTTACCCCCATTACGGGCGTAGGAGAAAAATCCGTCGCGAATGGAGAACGAATAAAAAAGCCCAATCTTAGGGAATGAAGAAGTTTAAGAAAACTTTAATTAGAGTCTCGGAATTAAGGATCGGCAGATGACGCTCGCTCTCTCGGGTTCAACTCCGGAGGCAATGGTCGCGACCGAGCGGAGTAATCATTGCTTCGCTATATAATTGTTTCTTTTCCCCTCGACCGTGCAAATACAGAGAAAAAAAGGTAAAGGCAGAATGAAACGAAAGCAAAGCCAGAAATAAAACCAAAAGCATCTCGGTATGTTTCTCCGTCGAAGAGGAGGAGCGTGCTGGGATGGCTATTCGGGGGAATCGGGCTGAAAGAGAGGAAGGAGCGCGTGCCAGTACGCGTCAGTGGAACTTCTAGCGACGGGGCGGAAACACGTCTCGAATCCGGATAACTTGATTAATTTCCGGCAATGCTAGGCGCGGGGGGAGGAACCCGACGGTGAAGGGGAGAAATAGATTCGAAGGACTATTTCTGTGTTAAAGCAATCCTAAAGGTATATATACTAGCCCCGTTCACGGTATAGACAACGTGACCACATTCGCTTCGGATCGCGCGGAGTGATAAAGAAAAATTGGCAGGACCGTCTGTTTTCGTCTCTCGTGACATGTCGCCGAATCCCTAACTGGAAAAAAGGGGAATAACACCTCGGCAGAATCTGGACGGTCTTGTACGCGGCAGTCAACGAAAGGAGAAAGCGCACGTAGATAAAAAAGGAAGAGTCGTTTTAGCCCTAAAAGAAGAGTAATCACGACTCAACGCGACTTTTGTCAAAGAAAACGTCATTCGTATTTCAGTTATAGATGGGCGCCAGGCCCGTCTTAACGGCAGTCGGATGAAACGTCAACCCGGTTTTAGTCCTTTTCTTTAAAGGAAAAATAATGGGGTCCGTCATCAGGCCTCGAACACAATGACGCGTATCGCTACGCTACATTGACCGAAGGCGCCGGAAATGTAATTTTCTGATTTAAACATTATCATACGGTAGACCTCTATATAGATCGATATATTTATAAAGGAATCTATCGATGCACGCGTCGAGGCAAACCCGTCAATGTTTCAGTGGCTATACAAATGTAATCGCGTATACCTAAAGGGGATTATTAACCAAAGATGGAACGTTGAAATCATCTTACGGTGATTTTCAAAGCCTGGTTATTTGGATAGACAGACACCTATAAATTAACTAAACAGTACCATGAAGGATTGCTACGCGTATTGAACGGAAACGCTACGCGTGGGAATATATTCCGAGAAAGTTCTTAGTCGCGTAATAAATATTGTCAATATAATTTAGACACGGCCCAGTAAAAAGAATGGTAATATTAATTCGCAAACAATGGATTCGGGGAAATTTCACGTAGATAGCATCCCATAAACAAATGAAGATTAAATTCCAACGGTCGTGGAAGCTAAATTATCGGCGGAACATTTTACGTTCGCGCCATAAAAAGAACGCGCGCTTCGTCTCTCGGCCCGTTCGTCTCCTTTCGCCTTAGGCTTAGCGAAACGATTGGCCCCTCAACGTTACAGTACGGAAAAGTCGTAAAATAGCGGAAACTCGCCAGCGATTTAGAGCGACGGATAGAGAAGGCGCGGGGGGGGGGGGGGGGTCTAGTCTATATAAGGGTGAACCAACATCAAATCACCCGGAGATCTATTGCCAGAGCGAGGGCAATTTCTAACGCCTCGCGGAGAAAAAAGGAACGTAGTTGGGGTAGATTAGACCACAGTGGCCTTGCTCGAGCCAACTATTAAAGCTCGTAAAAACGGGTTCGAGCCTGCCGCTCATTTTAATCAAAAGCGCTTAGACGACTACCCCGAGATTAAAACGACGTTATCTTGTTTCGCTTCTTGGCGAAACGTATCCTACTGTCTTCGTAGCGCACACGTGGATCTCGTTTCAGTGTCGCCTACTAACGGCCGAAGCGGGACGTAAGCGAAATGGTTTTAAAATGACCGACTGTAGCCCTAATGGGAAAAATAAGGACTGGAAAACCACGCTTGGAAAAGAAACATGTAGTACGTATAAGTTAACGAAATACGCGGAAACCTTATTCGTATTCAATTCCTAAGGAAACATAGGCGAGTCTTTCCATTAAATGGAAGGGAATATTCGTTCGTAAGAGCTTTTATCGCGAATTTAGAAAGGGACGGGGTTTAAATATAGCGTATCTGTAATATAATTTCGGGCCGTATAGCAGCTCGCTCTTAAAAGGGGGAATTTCTCGTCGGAAATCTAATAAAAGGGCGTTTTGAAAAGAGGAGCGGCTTACCTCCGTGAATGGTCAGCGTTCCCACTTCGTATTCTCGGCCGGTGGAGCCGGCGTCATTGTGGGCCGTTAACGATACGACGTACCAAGTGGCAGGCGTTAGGTCATATATGTAAATGTGTTGCTGTTGAGGAATAATGTTGTTGGAGACCAGCGTCCACTCTTGGTGGTCCGTTTGCCGATATTGAATTACGAAGAAAGTGATGGGACAGCCTCCCGACTTCCAGGCTCTCAAGTGGACAATCATGTAGGTCGAGTTGACGGTGAAAAGATCGCGTTGATCCGGAACTTCGGGAGCTGAACGAAAATAAACTAATTTCATCGGAACGATTCAAATTAGCTTCACGAGATTATTTTTCAATGGCTTGAAACGAAAAGGTCAAGGAGCCAAATTATTATATTAATGGATATTTGAGGAATGAAAATCAATTTTGGAAATTGATTATCAAATTAGTTTTTCAAAATATCGGGTGTTATTTTATATGGACTTACATGACAAAATTACTCGCAATTACTTCAACAAATTAAGTAATTGGAAGGGTCAAAATTGTTTAGTTTGCCTATTGATATTTGGGTGAAACTCTGTGACAATGGCACTTTTTGATATTTTGTAGGCGTTTAATTGAAGATAAAATTGGTTTGATTTTTGTAACGTGAACTACAATATACACGCTAGGTTTCAGGATGGGTGGAGCTTTGGATAATTTTAAAATAATTTTGTGTATTTAATTATTTGGTTAAAAAAACGGAATATTAGTTAATAATAATAATAACTTTGTGAGAAACTGGTTGGGGTTTCGTTTATTTTGTTAACTAGATACAAAGGGAGAGTAACTATGTTGAGACGAGTTTTAGCGTTGCTCCCAATCCACTCATGCTCGAAAAGAAAGCTTATATTCAAATAAACAACCTGTCCTGTTATCTGATTGGTTGCCTAAACTTGACGTCTTAGACACTATTTAGCACTCCACGGTAACGTTTTTTCTTCCCCCTCTCGAGCCAGGGTATTATTCGCCCATGCTGCCCTAGAATCGTCCCCACATCGTCATAATTCGTATACATAAGTATGGTACCTCTTAGCTTTCTTTCTATTCTATTTATTTTATTTAAATTTACTTATTTTACGACGGAGACTATTTAAAAGGCCTTAGACGCTACTGATTTTTATTTACTTCTGCTCAAACAATTTAATTCATCGTTACACGGAAATACAGCGTGAAACCGTGGGAGTTCTTACCACTTATAGTACATTTGCAGGGTTAAGCCTTTAAACGTTTAAAAAATAAGATTTCTCTCCGAGCACAAGTGTAGTGCGGTTCGAACATTTCTACAGGCGTTAGTAGGGCAAAAATAGACCTCACCTTAACACCTATAACAAGTTTCCAATACTACTTTTCAATGCCACTATTTTAGTTCATTTTAAATACGTTTAAGGATTTGCAACTACTGTTGCGAATACAATAGGCAGTTCCTAGACATCCGGAAATTCCCAGCCCACTATTATTTATAATTAAAAGTAAGCCAGCAGTTTTAATTGATGAAAAACCATAAACGAACTTAAAAACGTTACGCTGAAACGAAAATTGCGAGGACATTCAGACCACGTAAGACTAATGATACAAGAAATATGAATTAAGACTTCTCTAAAAAGGGATCTCGCCTTTCAAGTTAAATTGATCACGCTTACGCGAGGTAATTAGAAATTTGAAAATTTCTCTCGGGAACCAAAATAATAAGCGGCCTCTTGGAGATCAATATCATTTCCCAGCTCTTGACGAATTTATTTTATATTTTTCTTCTTCTTAGCCGCAAGAAGAAGAAAGGCGCTTTAATAAGAAATCCGTTCTCTTTCCCGAGGATCCGCCCAAAAATATATTTCCTTCGATGCCCCGCGGAGACAAATTATTTTTTTTAGCGCGCCGCAAAGTTGTTAATAGATAAAAGCAACAGAGGAGCTGCTTGATGATTTAATATATACCGCGGGAGGGCAACGCGCCCCTTTTCAGTTTAAACATCAATATCGGGGCTTTTCTGGAAAACGTTAAAAAACCTTACTTCGCTTTCGACGACCCGCCTCGTTGCCCTTCCCCCCGGACCTTTCTCGAGATTCGTTCCCCGAAGCGCCGAGACTGAGTAATTACTGTTATTCCCGCAGCTCCAATTAAGGGACTTTGACGCGGGGGTGGACCCACGGACGAGGCTTAGCACCCCGGATTCCCCATCGGGGAGTGCGGAAGCAACTTACCCTCATCACCGACCGACGAGGAACTTTTACGATATTGATCCAATCATAATAGGCTCATTTGGGAAACATCAGTCTGAATAAGTGGGTTGGGGGGGAGCGATTGCCTACCGGGACTCCGTAACCGCGAACGCCGAGACTTCAATACTAAACTAAGCTCGGCGGAACTATTATCGGGTGAGAATAGGAAATTGAAACTCACGTCCACCGTCCGTCGCAGCGTAGATGATCTTGCTAGGGTCGCTGCGACCGGCCCTGTTGTAAGCGGCGATATAAAAACCGTATTTAGTACCACATTTTAGTTCTCGCACGTTAAACATGGTCGTTGAGTTTCCGGCGTGGGTTTCTTGCCAGGGACCTTCCTCCGTTTTATAGTAGACTTTATAGCCTGCGCCAAAAGATAACGTTAAAAAATTGGGGACGCGGGAAACGAAAAAGAGACAAAATGAAAGAACGTAAATTAGAGAGGGGTTTTCTCATAACTGGAAAGAATCGCCAGAGCCAGTTGAGAGAAAGGGAAAATCGAAAAAGAAGCAAAGAGGACGAAAGATCGAAATAAAGGGTAGGAGGAGATACCGTATAGCGAAGGTAAAAATTAATTTCTGAGGAAAAAAGGGAATGAAGGGATTTTCGGATCCTTTGTGTACTTTGGGATAAAGGTTCCTTTTTCGAGGACGGAAGAGTTGATTCAGTGCAAAAATTGGAACGAGGAGAAGAAAGTAAAAAGCTGGCAACACAACGTCAATTTTGGGGGCTGTATACCTATTATGGGAGTATAGTGGCTCGAATCCGTCATCCAAGTCAGTTGAATCGAAGTGGCGCTCGTCGATGAAACGCGAAAGACGGGAGGCTCAGGTGGGTCTGCGAAAGAGAAAGATTACAATTAACGCCTTAAAACAATTTTTAAAAGGAAAACTTTAATTCAAAGGTTTAAGAGGCTGGTGCCACTGATTTGGCCGTGGTAAAAAGGTTGAATAAATGATTTGAGAGTCGCCCTTGATTGAATATCCCATCGATTTATGTCAAGTGGCCGCGTGATGCCATATATCGTCTAATATATCTACACGAGGTAGTGGTAGAAGCGAGCTCGTGTCACCCAAAGGTTCTTCTTGGCGCAATCCGTCCCCATTGGAAAGCTCTTAACTCTTAAAGCATTATCTGTCAGAATGAAGAATACGCCTTATTCGTCATGATTAGCCCGCTTTGCTAAAAGGATTTCTCGTCCGCTGGCTCGTCTTGGGGACTCTCTTGACCCGAATAACACGACGCCAAACGACCGCCCCGCCAGCGAGAGACTGCCCTCTAATCGAAAACCGCAACTCCGAAGCGGCACCATTCCAAGCTTCAGTCCGGGGAGGGGTCCGTGATATACGGCGAGGTCCGTCGCGAAAATATGGACAAGGAAAGACTGCCAGCGTCTTACGTTAGATTATCACGGTGGTATCAAAATCAATGAACGCGTTCCCTCAATAACTTATAAAGAGCCGCGGCAACGGGTCCGTTCGGATTTATACGAGTCAAACCGCCGAGGAATTGAAGAGTTTGGTAAATCCGGCCTGCCAAGTGAGTTAGGAGACGACGGTTCGTAAACTTTCGGGATTAGGAGAATTGCCGCGGAAACCGCTTAAATTTTAATGCCGGAAGGACACGCGCAACCAATCGATCTAGATTGAGTTTAAGCCACAATGGCGCCCGGGGCGCGGGTCTTTCGAGCGACTGCCTCTCTTATTTTCCTCCTACGCCTTAAATCAGATTCCGAAACATCATCTATCGCTCATTTTTTCGTCTTTCCCGTAAAAGATCGGTCAATTATTTATAAGGGATTACGCGATAACGTCGTCGCGTATTTATCAAACACTCCCGGCGGAAATATTTCGTCTATTTTGCTTTTATAAATCTCGCTATCTACGAGAAAACTTAATAATGTTAAACTTTATCGTCGGAGCCCTTAGATGTAAAGTAAGTCGGGGAAAAGTTCAATCTCTAAGGGCGAAAAGAACGATCGCGTTAGAAACGACATCCGTAAAGATGGCTATAGCCAAGGAAATAAAACTATCTCCGCACTGCCTAATCTCGAAGAATATCTAGGAAACATTTCGCTCTTCTTTCTGTTAAAGCGGATCCGTAAGCGAGGATATATTCTCGACCCAAACTCGTACACTTTAAGACTACTTATGCCTCATTTATATTCACGATTAGATCTATTTTGAACACTAGGGCGAGGACCCTCCTTTCCCCGCGGATAAAGTTGGTCCTAAGAATTGAAAATCCATAACGGGACTCAACTAGCAAGGGTGACAGCGTCGGGTACCTCGCTATGAAGTTACGGTAAACGGCGAGCTTTAAACGAAATCCGAACTACCTACTCGTATATAGAATTTCCCGGTTGGCCCTCAACGGTCCATGAGGAATGGGAATGAAGCTGGGTTTACGCTTACCATACTCCAAAGTCCTGGTGATTATTTCCTCGGAGGCTGGTCCGGGTCCCTTTCCGTTGAATGCCTGCACGATCACCGAATAATCGGTGGAAGGAGTTAAACTATCGAGGCGTATTTCTTGACGGGCCTTTCGATCGATCGTCTTGAAAGTATATTGTTCGCGCGAATTTCTTTGCTTAATGCCGACGAAGAATCCGTCGATGTGAGTAGAGTTAGAAACGTCAGCCGGTAACTGTAATGGCAAAGAACGTGACACAGCGTTATTAATACGGCTATTTATCAACGGGCTTTTGGTCATTCTCCATAGTGCCCTCGACCGAAAGGAACTCTTTGGAATCGGACTAACTATACACGAGTGAAATACTAAATGAAGCGGTTCTCCCCTTTCAGTAAGCCAAAATATTCAGGTCAAACGTATGTGCGGGTTTACGTCGACCGCTACCAACGACCAAACGACATTAATCTTGGCGAGAAACGCCCTCGCCGAAAACTGACCACCAGGTTTGCGAGAGGGAAAAAAAGGTGTCCAAACCCGGGTACCCAAACGGATTGAATAACAGTAGGGCGCGGTTCAGTCGCTTCCTCCATTCTAAACTAAAAGAATATAGATATATCAAGGAAGCCAGGGAAATACCGACCACAAGAAAAAGAAAAAATTACAAGATGAATTAGTGTGCTGGGTGATTCCGCCAGCCTTTCACCGTGCTACAAATTGTGATTTATGACCCATATAGAATTAATAAAAAACTAAGCAATGATCCGTTAACATCCTGTACGAAACATTTTAACAAATTCCGCATGGGGATATAGATAAAAACTAACTACCAAAAGCATTATAACCCTCCCCCTCCCCCCTCTACATCTTTTGCTGTTTTTAGGCAAAAATATAAAGTGACTCTCGTTTGTTTATTTTGGTCGTAAATAAGAGAAAACTTTAGGTGTAATGCGATGGCCCTTGGTTATGGGTCACCAGTCTCGCGACAACCCCTTTCGGACGTTACTTGATGGTCCCGGTAAAAATAGGAGTTAAAACTAAATGGCGAAATAAAGATTAATATTTCTTTTTCTGTTGGTGTTCTTTGGCGAACTTACCTCCCAAATGACAGTGACTGATTGCGAAGTTTCAGACGTTGCTCGCACGCCGGTGGGAGCGAACCTCGGAGCTATCCGCAAAAAAGGAAAACGGGAAGAGAAGGGTGGGAAAAAAGCGGAAGAGAAAGAGAAAAGCCAATGAAACGGATGTAACCCGTTGAGTGCTTAATTGTACATGTAGAACTAAATAACCAAAGTAAAAGTATACGCTCGCGCTTAGTAGCAGCTCAAAAATGATGTTTGAAAAAATTGGTTGTTTTCATTGGCGCGTCTACGGCGTAAAAGCTTTCCCGAGAAGTATCGATCACGGTTAAGAGCCACTTAAGGGAATACACAAAAGCTACACAAACTCCACACAAACAAGAGCCACATCGAGGAAGATACTAAACCTTTTGATGTAAATTTCGAGAGGCGGTAATTTAATATAGACCCTCTGCGAAAGTGGGGAAGGCTAGATCTTTCCGGAACCGATAGTCGAAACCTACCGTCATCTGGCAGCCGCTCCGAGGATATGGAAGAGAAGGAATTCGAGTCCAATTAACTATCGGGTGATCAAATTGAGAAGCCTTTAAAGAGGAGTCTCTCAGCGGGAGACGGAGAAAGAGGCAACTGGCCATAAACTTAGTTTACTTCAAAATAAAGTTTAGATACTTTAATGGAAGCTAATGAAAATATTTATTGCGAAGAGTTGTTTAAATGGATTAAGTTTAAGATGACTTCTCAGCCTGAGGGAACGAAGAGAGCCGTTGTTTAATGAAAGAGAATAAGATAGGAAGACCAGCTGTTGGTACGAAGGAATGCATCTTGTTGCGATGCACTCGGATAATGGAATTCAAAGCGATCGAGACTGCTTTCGTTTCCTTTCGTCAATGTTTAAGTCAGCCGCCGAAAGTATAAATCCAAGAAAGAAAATGAGAACATCTCATTTCTTCCTCAGTTTAATCAAATATTAAACAATTTTTAGAGTAAGCGCTAAAGTTTTCCGTAACGATCTACTTACTGACGTTGTAAAAAATACTCGTATAGTAAATATTAAACTCAATACTAAAGAACGTTAGGGCACGCTTTCAACTATAAATTTACTCGGAAATATTTCTTATCTTTCCAAATTTTAGGCCGGAAAATGACCTATCATAGTCAGCAAAAAAACGTTTGGATCCCGGCAGCCAGAACCACTTTTTGGCAGAATAAACAAACAAATTTCAAGAAAAAACTCTGAAAACTTTAGGGTAACATCCACCCCGCTATCAGTGGTTTACTGCTTGCACCGGGAACAAGGAATAACACGTTAACAGCTTCCTCCAAAAAAAGACGAAGAAAACCTTTATAAAAACATCACTCCTTTTAAAGGAAAAAACTTTACCAAAAAGATATTTGAAAAGAAAGAAGCAAAAAAAAATCCGTCTTTATAGGGGTCGTATCTTTAGGCAAACTATAGTAAATTTTCAACTTCTAGATGTTTATTTGCGAACTTGGGCGTCACGCGCCGGGCCGATAGGAAGTAAAAATAAAGCCTCGGAAGGCGTATCATGTAAAGGGGTGCTTTATTTTGAAGAAACCTTATCTAAGATCAGTATGGATGTTGTAGTTTCGCAAATAGCCTCGGCTTATAGGCGCTTATTCCGACACTGTTCCTATTCTGTTTCACGATAATGTACATTTTATATTTTCGCTGTCGCCCTCTTCGCCAGTCTTTCGGGTTCTTGTATTACTCGTATTTCTTTACCAACAGCGCTCGGGGTGTTAAGGACATTTTTTACGTCTAGGGACACCACTTTTTACGGCATCTCTAGGCAAGCCTGGCGGTATAAAATTGTAACTTCCTACCAGGGGCTAAGGGCAATGTCTCGCAAACCGCACCCTTGCCGCTTCTTTGGTGGCGCTATCGCTTGAGAGTCTGAGCGGGAGTTATCGATTTGCCAGGCAGAGAAGAGCATCTATCAGGGCCTAGAATCTACGTAACCAACATCCTTTACGCGGTTCGCCGTTATCTATGGTAGAATTTCAGCCTTTCGCGGAGTGGGAGGCGTAAAAGCGATTTAAATTTTTATAACAACAACGATAAACAAGGAAATGTTTGACTTCGGGGCGTAAAACGAAGAAGGGGCCAACACCGCGATTACCCCCGAAAGCCGCCCTCAAATACTTTCTTGGCTGGCGTAACGCGCCGCTTTTGTATTCGCGAAACTAAATTGGCCCCGAATGTAAAAGATGGGAGTTCGCGATTATCATCAAGAAATGCGCTGAATAATGAAAATGACTTAAGGCGAACAAAGTTTTGTTATTCGCTCGCGGGCACGTGCTCGGAGGTTTTATATTAAACGAGGCCTTTCGTTTATATATATTAAAACCGTGATTAAAACTCTTCAGTTAGAATATTCCTGGTCTTTGTTTATGTGGGACGTTAAAATATATCCCCTTTATTTTTCAAGTACTGTAGACATTTTACATGTAAATGAGTTAATTCAGAAAGCAAGCCGTGGAAAAACTAACAAAGTATTTAGAAACCAGCGGGTTTAAAACATTTTTAACACGTTTTTCGCTGTTTTAAACAATTTTTAAATCAAACTTAAAGGTCCGAAAACTTGCTCCAAGCTTTTCGTCACTCTTTGCGTAAAAGTAGAATTTGAATAAAATAAAGGCCTACTCATTTTTTCAAATCACTTTAGGTCAAAACTGGCGCAAATCGAGTTGCTCCATGTGAATAGAACGCTTTTGTGGGTTACTTTTTAAAGAACTCCATTTTTCGTTACCGAAGCCAATCTCCTAATATTTACATCTAATCATTTTCGTACCCCTCCTTTTAATTAATTAATTAATTAATCGACTAATTTTCTTGGCAGGTTAACTTCAACAACATTTGTCGATTCGTGTGAACGAAAACGCTACGTGTTTAACGAATTCGAGTCTAAAACTATGCTCGCCAACAAAGTAGTACAAAATTTTTGGCCTCAACCCTTAAAATCATTCCTGAAAATATATCGTATAATGACATGTCTAAAGTTGTTTGTAACTTCATAGCATAAAACTGTTCAATACGTTTTACATAAATTAGTGTTTTTTAAATGGTACGTTATTTAAAAAATGTTTTAAACATTTTGTCAATGGATATTGAAAAATTGACAAAAAGCCATTGAAACAATGTAGATAATAAGTGATACTTTAGTATAAAACCGTGTTCGTTTCGTAATTAAGCGAGTTTCAATAACCGCACAGCCATCTATCGGCTTTAAACATAACTATTAGGATGGTACTTGTCGCAACAAAGGGCAGCCTTAGCTACCATCCTGTTATGCTTTTACGTCCAACTGCGCATGTGTCAAATTTTATAGAAACTCACTTATGGTATTAATAGATTAATGATGAGATTGATTTTCAGTTCTATAAATATCTTGGAAATCTGAAGAATTTAGTTTCTGTTTGTAAGAAACGCTTTAATACGTTTATGGTTCGGTGGGAGTAAGGTTTTAGTTTCGCAGCGAAGGATAATGCTCTTTCATAACTCGAAATACACTTAAAGCGTATTTATGTTTTTGATACGAGTAATAAAAAGACCATAAAGGGAGAATATAAAACTTATCTTGCGCAAACTATAAATGGAACTCTCAAAGTAAGAAAGAAAAAGAAACATGACACAAGTGCTCTTTGCCTTTAGCGTTTAACCAAAACATTTTGTTAAAATGCAACCTCTTACTGGCGCTTTATGGGAAATGGAATAGCACGCGAGACATCTATTTGAAACGACGGTTTTGTCTACCACATATCGGTGACCTTCTTCGACAAACATCGTATGTTCTGTCGAGTCGGGTTTTCGAAAGACCTCACTGATCTGTCTATAATTCGAGTCCCCGCGTTGGAGCGGGGAGCTGGGAGGAGTCTAACTTGTACTCTATGGCATCAGTATAATGACAAACCTTCTATACCTACGTTCGTCCAGCGTTGCAACTGTGAGTTCGGAGCTGAAATCGCTGCTTCCCAGGTTGTTTTCCGCTTTGATCTGGAACACGTACGACGTCAAAGGCTTCAGATCGGTCACGGTGATGGATGTCTCCGTGCCAGGAACCACTACCGGTGGAATGTTACGCACCCAATTGGCTATGTTCGATAAAAAACGGGGAAAAAATCAAACCCGTACGCTGATCGATAATATGAGATCACGAAGTTCTACAGCGCGTATTTTATCCGCACGCGTGTGCCTACTAAATGACTGAAACGCGTGCGTATTCGATCAAGTGTAAAATTCTCGTGTCATTGCTCGTATATCAACTTCAAATACGCCTACATTCCAGCCACCAAATCAATCAATCAATATTTAAAGCTCATTTTCCCGACACGTACCACTAATATATATTATTAACCTCGCGAAATAAGTTTCGACTGAATAATTCAATAACACGTTCCTCGGAAAAACTAACCACTTCTTATTTCGTACATGTTTAATCGCTCGTGTGTATCGAAGTCGGATAATTTCGAAAATCGTATAAGCATTTTAATCGAAACAAAAAACGAAACTTTTCTATAGTTTGTCTTCAATTTTATACGGATAATCACGAGATTGAAACGAATACAAACAGAACGGATCCATTTCAACACGAGAATCGTCAAAATAAACATAACTAAAAAAGTGACGCAAATTAATCAAGCAACTCTTAAAACGACGCGTGGTAATTATAGGGGTGGATGGTTTTTAGTGGGCAAGGTAATTGTTGACTGAATTGAAGGACTGCTGAAATACAATAAAGAGCCTGTTAAAATAAAGAAAGGAGGCTCGAATGGAAAAATGTCGCCAAAATAAAGATTGCGAACTTGCTTATATTTATACGAAAATAAATTTCTTGGGAGAATTTTCCCGCGAGTTGACATTGCATATTAATTACGTCTCGTGTTTGCATTGGGGCTCGCCACTGTTTGTTTGCGGCGCCCATTTTAATTGCTAATTCTTAATTCTCAAACGTGGCAGCGTTACGACGTTTTGCGGCCCTATTTTTGTCCCCATTGCGAGCGCACTCTGCTGACGGAAGTGGCCCTGAAGTGGAGAAGGCCGCCTTTATTTCTTTTTCAGCGTCCTTTTCATACAATATAGAGCTCTTCTTCAAATAGATTCTTTGTTTGCGTTGGGGATAGCGGCCAAATGGGATTACTTTTAAGCTTGATCAGTTAAGTCGAAATCCCCACAGAAAAGAGAAAACTAAAAAAATTACATATATAAAGGATAAGATCCTCGATATCGACCCGAAAAAGCTCTTCTTTCTAATGTTCTTTATTCTCTTTACAACGTTACTCCGGTTTTCCTGCCGCCTATAACGACTAATTTCCATAATTATTCGTCATACGTGTATCGGGGCTACCTCAAAACGGTCTTACCGCGCATTGTCTCCCGGAACAATGTATAACATTTTAAGTCCTTCTCATTATCATAAATTTAGCAAACTATTTTAGCTAACGTATAAAAGTTATAAATATATCAACGTATATTTATAGGCACAAATTATGAATATTGTAATTTCCCATTAAAATTAAAATATCGTTCTACATTATTTCCATTTAAGTGTCGTTGGTATACTAAATTCTGATTAGAGTTTTTGATAAGATTTTTAAATTATTAATAAGCCTAGTATTAAAATACCGCACAAGGGAGACAGTCAAATATTTATAAATTAAAATATTTATTGATATTTATATACAATCTTTTATATCCTTATTTGTGAGAGCTGCCATTTTATTACACTTCTGATTTCAAATAGTGCATGCAAGGCCGCTTCACGCGGTCAAGTGCACGCGACGTCTCGAGCTGATGAGCACGTGCAGGTGCCCTTGCCTGTACTATTTTAAATTAGGCCTGTAATGAAATGACCGACTTTTTAAAAGAGTGTATTGCTCTTTGTGATAAGGAGCTCGACTGCCCTTAATTATTAAAATCCATAGAAATGGAAAGGTTCGTTCGAATTCTAAATAATTTGCTTCAAGCAATACCAAAACTAATTAGGAAAAAACGAAATCAGGGATCGAACGAAGTGGATATTTTTCCAAGCCGCATTCTCTTAATGGAAAAAAATAAAAACGCAGCCCCAGAGAAGTCGATTAGAGGGATTTTCTTTGAGAGGAGGAGGGTGGTACTCGAGGATGAAAGAACTTGGAATAAATTTCCAGAAAAATCTATCGAATGCATCTTTCTGGAATATCGATTCTTTTTAGAAACAAATGAGTTGTTTCCCGAGAAATTAGATAAGCTTTAAAATATTGAGTTTAGTTGATTTTGTTTAAAACTGCACAGGCTAAAAGTACGACAATCGCGTTAGTAAAGTTTCGTTCATCAATAGCGAGATAAACTTTATCGAATTTCTTAAGAATTAAGGAAAACTGAGAATAAATTCTATTTGAGAGGAAATCCTCTTTAATGTACGAAAGTGAATCAGCCGTCTCAATTTCTCGCTAATTTGCATTTAAAGTAGATCAGACTAGATGTGAACACGGGTCCTTTCCTATCCCCCTCTTTCACTTTGGAGTGTTTTTGAAAGGTTTTGGGGTCTTTGAATATCTGATCAAGTTAATGGAAAAAGTTGAATAAATATATCGAAGAAAAATCTATTGAGGAGGCTCAAATCTGAACGAAATTTAACTTTTCTCATTTTAATTTTATAGACTTAACGTCATTTAATTTATTCATCCGCAAAATGATTTATTTGGACTAGCTATAGCGTTAGGACATTTTAGGATTCGAAAAAGCTTTTTGATCGGGAAATTACCCAAACGAAACGTTAAATGATAATTTAGCTATCATTTTCGGAATATGTCTTTGTTTGATTTTTCACCTTCGTTGATAAAACAATTACAACCGATACTATTCGTGTCTGCGGCTTTCTAAAAGGTAATATACGCTGGCATACTCTAAGCCCGATATTTGATCTACAGTTTCCATTAGGAAAAACAAAAAACTAAGAACACATTTAAGGATACTTTTAAAAAGGTTTGAAAAAAAAACTTACCGTCGGCTAATCTCCACATCACGACGTATCTGAGCAAAGGTAAGTTTCCAGAAAAAGATTCGATCCAAGTGAGAGTGACGCTCCTGCTTTCTATTTCTTTGGCTTGTAATCCTTTCGGCGGATCGGGTTTCTCTGCGAAAATAACGGTAGAAACCCGTAAACATTACTTTTCTCTTGACAGAGTCCCAAGAATTTTCCGTAATAACTGGATTACTGCCGCGCCAAGGTGTGCGCCTCCTACAGCCGAGGCACCCTCTCACATCCCCCGCTCAAGCTTATATATAATGTATATCTAGCGTCTTGTGTCGGAAGCTTTAAAAACGAAGCGGTTGGGATGGGGGGGGCAATGGACACACTGAGGAAACGAATAAGTGTGCAGCCAGAGAGAAAATACATCCAACTGAAGGATTTTGCCACCCTAAAGCTCCGTTAGTTGTACGGAAGACGCCGAGTAGAAAATTGCCTCCAGCCTATACCGGAAAAGGAGTCTCTTCTCTAACAGGAAAACAACGAGACCTTTACCACTCGCTCTCGGCTATGTACACGCGAGAAGAGACCCAGACAGAACGAATTGTTTTGCTATAATGGTTATTCGCTTCACGGCGGCGGACCAAATCTCTCCTTTAACCAAGCGTTAATTTAATTATTTTCCCGAGTCAAAGATATACGAGAGAGTTGAAAAACAAACTGCGATAAAAATGAAAAAAATTCCATTCAGGGTTGATATTGGGAAAATACGCAAAATTTGTTGTTCACCCGTGTATCAATAAATAGGTGTATACTTTGGATTTTGTTGTTACGATTTAAATTCTTGTTTATTATATCAAAGGAATCTCTTCCTTATTAGGAGCCTCGCGGCCACACGTAGTTCTAAAGGGCTAATAGGGAGAATATGGTGCTATTTTCGAAGCGTAAATATTTAATAACGCGTACAGAAAAAGAAGCCGTCAGCTTTTACACGAAATTGTTAAATAATAAATGATAAACTAAATATAAAAGGCGAAAGAGGCAGGCCACCGCTGGGAGGCGCTTCCGCTTTGATAATGGTGTATCGGGTCAATGGAAGGATTTGAGCCCCCGGAGCAAAGCGCTGGTGCCAGTAAGCCAGCTATAAGTAAGAAAGCCTATCTAGGTGGTTAGGGAAGAAATCTTGTAATAAGGGAGTGGTCCTAGAAATGTTCGACGCAACGTAATCAATATTTCAAAATAGGCTTATCGGAAATTCGAAGGAGAAATGCACTCTAGTTCATTTGGCAGCAAAGTAGGCTAAAGCCTTGGGGTAAACAAGCTCTTACCAAGATGGAATTCATATATATTCGTTAAAGTAGAAATATCATAAAACATGCAAGCTCGTCTCATATTTCTGCCCTACTTAATTCGCTTGGGCTGTTTCTCACCCTCCAAATTCTCAGTACGCAGTGAGCCTTACGGAGAGTGTACGCGTAAGGCCAGACATTCACTGCTCTTCGTAACGTCTCCGTCCTAGCTTCGCATCGTAACGGAGACAATGCCTTGTGGAAGGCAAGACGGATACGAAACGGAGAGCCAGTGGGCACTTAGCCTTAGCAAACGACGCGACGAATTAGCCAACTCCTCATTCAAAAACAAACAGAAATGCTACTTGGTGAAATTTAAGCGCGTATCAGCTCCGCGACTTACGCCTTAATATTTAAGGCAAAGTTTCGAAAACGGAGTGTTTTCGGGATTCTATACCGCCTATCGCGATGGAACGACTCGTAGACGTATACGCCAAATGAACTCGGGTGCCCATTGAACTAGGAACGTGATGATCATTATTAGAAGGGGTGTCGAGCCATTCGTTGCTTAGAAAAAAATTGGCGATAAGCTCCTTAGAGAGTTTATCGTTTCAACTTTACGGTCGGCAAGTTCCCAGGGGGGCTTTACCCAGAAAAGGCCTTAAAGGGGAGTAGTCGGAGGATAGCTCAAGAAATTGGATATACGGGTGGACTACGTCGTAACGCGCGAACTCAGCGTGAGCGGGGAGGGATGGACTAGAGCTCCTTTCTCCCTCCAAGCCTCTCTTCGAGGGTGCAGCGCTTCGTCTCCGCTAACTGAAATATGAAACTGAATTCAGTTTACCTTGCACTTTTACCATCAATCGCATTGTGTCGCTGCCATAATCGTTGCGTGCCGTGCAGAGAAAAAGGCCCGAGTCTCGTCGTTCGACCCCGTCCACGGCGAGAGACGACGTCGATACGGTGTCCGATAACTTCTCCGTCACTTCAAACCTAAAGTGGATGGGAAAAAGAAACCCATTTACATACAAATTAAGTCATCCCGCCTTTTGAATAAACGTGGTGACGACCCGGTAAAATTTTATTATATCACGTCTAAGCGCCCCTGGCGTAATTTGATACCGTTTGTATTGTTGACACTATTTTGAACGCTTTGTTAACTTTTGGTAGATTTCCGTAACTACGAACTGTCAAGTTATTCAAAGGGCATTGTTTCGAAAATTTACCTCCTTCTCAATGAAGACCTTCGGCGACTGCTATTGTCGCGATCTGGGAGTGCAAACTTGAGCTAAATTAAGCATTGAGGGGATAGAGATCGAAAGAGCCGAGTGGCCGAGTGTCCAATTTCCTGACCCCATTTTCCATGTGCTCTTACGAGGCCGAAATATAAATAGCGTTTTCTCAACCGTAAAACGAAGGTGGAAAAGGCGTTTTTTGTTCTCGTTAAATTTACTTGGATTATATCATTTCTTTACGTCTTTCAATAGTATCGCGCTAACTGACAAAGTACCGGACAACGCGTACACTTTACCGGTATTCGGCTTCCCACGCCCCAAGACGCGATACAATTCCCAATGCCAACTCAACTATAGATCAAACTTCGAGGGGAAGGCCGGCTAAACTTCTCAACAGTATAAGTTTCACATAACGTTCCAAACATGCCGCGGCTTTATGGACCAAATCAAGCGACTCGACAAGGAGAATGGCACATTCCGTTCACTTCCCAGTAGTAGCTTCAACATTGTCCGATCGATCGAGCGGGCCATTGAGTAGATTTCTCTGTCTGTCGGCAACAGCTGCGTGTTCCAATGTATAACGGTCAACTGAGCGCCCAGCCTCCCAATCTTCCTCTCTATTCGGACATCTATATATAGCGCGTCTCCGAGGCATCCTTTCCATGGCGAAGAAATCGTCTTAGCATAATTCTCCAAAAAAATTACAAAATAGACCGTTAAACTACTTTAGAGGAAAGCGTTTCCGTAGAAAAGACGAGGACCCTTAATAACGCGAATGCAAATAAGACCCTAATGGGCATAAAATAGTATTATCGCCGAGAGAGAACTTTCGGAAAAGTACTTTGAAGCAGAATGAAGAAAATTTATTTGCACTACATTCCGTAAGTATACGCAGGTAATTTCGAAATAGTACCGTAGGGACTGGAAATATGCCTCAAATCCGGTATGGGGAAAGCGTACAATATCAAAACCGTCCAAAGCTTGAGCTGGCAACTAAAAAAAATGTCTACAATGATTAAATAATTCTTTATTCATTTTTTACCAATTGTCAACGTTTAAAGTTACGGAAAAAACATTAGATAAGTCTCAAAATTACCGGCGTTAAATAAATGGAGTAGGTCGACCTCGCCCTCTGCAAAGCATGGCAATTTATATTTCGCTAGCGTTAAAATATACCAAAATATAAAACGTAATACTTTTTCTCGTTTATTTACGTACTTATGACCCTCAACACAAACGATTCCGAGAAAATACATTTCCCTCCCCTGCACCTGGATGAGAGAAACTCTTAAGTTTGGGGAAACAAGAAATACAGTAGAAACATTCCTAGGCTAATGCTGCAATTTAGCGGCAAGGTAATTCCCATTGATTGAAAATCGTTTTACGTTTCTCAGATGGCGAAGTAAAAATTGGGGAAAAAAGTTGACTGTATTCGGAGCTAAAACGACCGCGTTAGCATTTTCATACCATCTTAGAGGGATTATTTTTTTACGCAAACGTTGAGGGGATTTTTTCGGCACCGTCTCTTTAATCCCCGGTTTTTACTGAAATGGACCGAAGTACGCGAATGTACTTTGGGAATTTCTTTCGAAAAGTTCGTACTCTTAATGGGTAAAGCTACTTATCCCGAGAGACTTTGAGTTTTATATAGCACCGGGCTTAGAGATTTGATAACGAAATGCGGCTTAATTCAATGTGAAACTCTGGAACCCAGTTAGGAAAAGAGAGATTGACTCAGAGTTATACTTTTATCGAAATTCCGTTTCCTCTAACAAGAATGTAAACCGATATTTATCCGTTTGGTAAATTAAATCCCCTTTGATTTACAGAAAGCGTTACTAGACGAGGAAACAAACTCTTTACCTGTTTCGAAAGAATTTAGCCTTTCCGTACGACAGTGTTCGGAGAGAAGCATCCCACCAGGAAATAAAGTCGCGATATTAAATCTTTACGGGTGACCTTTCCCTTTAAATAAATAGCTAAAGGGTTACCAACTTATATTCGTTATAGTGGGAAATACGTTCAGGTATCTGCTTCTTTTATTTAATACTAGGGCATCCGGAAGGTAGGTAGGATAAGAAACTAAAGATATCCAATAAAAATCAAAAGAATTGATTTATAAACGCTAAAGAATTAATATCGGGTGCCTGGAATACTCGTTATTTTTAGATCCGGTCGGGGAATGAATTTCGGCCTTGGAAAAGAGTTTTTCGCGACTCCAACTCCCCAACTTTAGGGTGACCTATCTCTTTACCTACGAAAGATCGAACGGACGCGTTATGAAGTGGCGGGATACCGCCCTCGTGACGTGAACGGAGGCGATGACAGAAGTCGGTTTATTGAGAGAGTCGCCCAGCGATTTATAAATATCACATTCCCAAATCGAAAAATCATACAGGAGGGAGACATTGATTCTTCTCGGGTATCCGCTGGTTGGTCCAGCGTCTTTCCCATTTTTGGCAAGATAAAAAGAGCTCGCAAATCATTCTTTCTGTAGTAGATGGCGCGTTCGGACTGCCGGGGAGACAGAGGAAAAACAGAACGCAACAAAACACACAAAGTTTGTTTTAACGCAACTCCGTTGTTTCGGTTCCTTTCGCGGCCTCCCTCCTCGGAACACTTTGGGTATTCGGTAATCGATATGAATGTGTATAGATACAGCTGCCACAAAAAAAAACTACAACCAATATATTGGAATCCGTAAAAGCCCTTCGTAATCTGACGTCTCGCGAAACAAGTTTTACGGTTCACGGCGAGGGCTGTTACGTATCAGTACCGACTACATTTCATTACTTTAAGTATGATATCTAACTTTAAAATAGATCAGTAGTCTAGTTGAATCGTATCGCTTCAATAACTTTTAGAGTACAACAGTTGGAAATTACTATTGTTTAAAATTTAAAAAAACTCAATATATTAAATCGGGGTCTACAAATTAAACGTACTATATCAAAACAGATTTTTAAGGAAAACATTTGCTGGAAATAAGACTTGTTTATCAGATACCTTATCGTACGGTCTTTTGGGAAATCAGTGGGTTCATTATCCGGTTCATTCGATAAATTGCCAAGTATCTACACACTACATGGTATCCGCAAAAGTTTGCGGAGCGAAAGCCAAGGAACCAATAAGAACGTGAAAACTAGGACAAACAATTCCCAGAGGAAAAGAAGTATGTCCGTATAATGGCATTTTCCAGTTCTTTTCGGCGAGCGCAATCTGGTACCGTGCAACAAGACGCGCCAACTTTGCATTTTGGCCAAAGTTCTGACGGCAATAAACTATTTGGTTACTGATAGGACATCACGGACGCTATCTTCACATGTATGAGCGAAACGAGGCTTACCTCGGGTCCATTCCCGGTGAAAAGAGTTCGCCTTCTTTGTTCCAAGTGAAACGTATGGGAAGGTCACCGGTGGCTGAGCAGTTGAGAAGAATAGACTGACCCTTGACCACTTGGACCGATTGCGATTTTGGGAACGTCGAAGGAACGCCTGCGAGACAGACCGTCGAGTTAGGAACGTTACAGAACGAAAAAATGAGTCGGAAGGAGCGCCGATAAAACAAAAAAAGGCCAAGGGATGGTGAGGGATTGTGGAAAAGGGCAGAGACGAGATAAAAGAAAGGGGAGGAAATGAGACGCGGCATTTTGAGCAGGCCGTTTTCGCCCATTAAGCTTAGCGAGGAGGCCATAACCGTAACCGCGCGTAGAGGCTTGCCCATTATGACTTGATCGTCCGGCCCCGAATCTCCATGGGGTTTTTTTGGTATCCCCCTGAGGGATTCGCTAAGAGAGATATTACTTCCTCGCGCTTCTTCACACTCCACATGTACTTTGGTACTCAATCCCCGTATGTACAGACCCACAATTCCGCTTGAATGTGAACAGAAACGGTGGAGAAAAAGGAATGGTAATGGATGATGAGGTAGCTGAGGCGCGTTCGTTAAATTATTGCTTACTAACCCCGGCCGTTTGTGACAAACCGGAATGGGAAAAAAGCCTTTTAAAAAGCCGAAACGATTTTATGTTCTATACTTCTGTCGTCGAGCAGTGACGCGTTGCCGTTTAGAACCGAAGGAACCGGAACCGAACCAAAATTATCGGTTCGGTTCGGTTGCGGTTCCAAGGCTCCTTGTAGAACCGAATCGTAACCGAAGTCACTTTGGTTCGGCTCCTTGTAGAACCGAACCGGAACCGAAGTCACTTTGGTTCGGCTACTTGTAGAACCGAACCGGAACCGAAGTCACTTTGGTTCGGCTCCTTGTAGAACCGAACCGGAACCGAAGGAAAACCAAACCGAAAGAATTTAATACTTTGCGAAAGTATTTGAATCACACGCGTTATTGTGTTCCATACTATAACGAATCCATGGTGTGGAATTAAAGGGCAACAAATGTGGCATGGTGGAATCGACATGGCATACTCAGCTCAAACGGCACCTGGAAGGAGTTTACTGACCCGAAACTATAATCCTTTGATGTAGAAATAACTCAATATGTCTAAACTATAATTTTTATTTTGTCGCGTGTTCAATGCTACTTCTAAATATGTAAAAATGGAGAAATACGGAAAAATAGCTGCGCGAGTAAGTTTAACTTTTAGATTTAGACATTCTGCTCGGTCACGAAAATGAGTTTTCATAATTTATAAAGAACTAGTAAAGGAACAACAGAAATAAGTGCTAATAATTTTTAAGCATTAAACCCAATAAAATAGTAAAAGTTTGATGTAGTTTTCAATTTTGACCGCAATTTTTATTTCGGTTCTCGGTTTGGTTTGATCCCTACTACTTTTCGGTTCGGTTCCGGTTCTAAATGGTATCGATCAGTTTAGTTTCGGTTCCACTGAGTCGGTTCTTGGTTCGGTTCTCTAGTCACGCTATCCACGCGAGTAGGGCGACCTTTGACTTTATACTGTCCGAATGAAATTGAGACAAACGTTAACCACTCTCTAAACTTTTTGAGTCGCTTATCGCAAACGCGTGAAGCCATTTAATGATTGTGTCCCCAGATTTGTATTCTAAAATATAACAGGCGGCGCGAATGAACCAGCGCAGCCTGTTACCTCGGCACGCTAACAAAAATATAAGGGCGAGTCTAGACAATTTCCTAAATGGGCTGCAAAATATTCCCAAATTCCAGACACGATTTCGCTTGCGCCCCTTAACCGCGTAGGCCTGTTACCATCCCAGAATAGCGCCGCTGTGGAGTTCATACGTGGCTTGGAAAAGGACTTTGAAACTTACTGAAAACGTTCAGCATAATGACGGTACTGAGTCCGGAGCCAACCCCGTTGTTAGCCTCGCACAAGTAGCTTCCAGCGTCGGACTTTTGGACTCCTCGAATACTTAACGAGCCATTTACCAGAATCTGTATACGCGAGCTGCTGATCAAAGTTTTGTAATTCTTTCGAGGACTTTCCGAATCTGGTTAAAGAAAAGCAAAAAGGTTTCTAAATTAAAATCTTTTGAGTTTTCCATACGTTACTCGGTAGCCTAGAGGTCAAAGGAACGGGCATATCTAATTTATACAGCGCCCTAATCGAAAAGAGGGTATTTGTTACGGCAAGATTCAAAAGAGGTTCTCTACCTCCGTTTATCAAGAGAAAAATCTCTCGCCGTATATAACATCCACTCCCGAAGGAACAGCGGCCTACACCGGCGCTCGAATCCATTCATTTGAGAAATAATCGAACAATACATCTTCGGGCTACCGTAACGGCTCCGCGAGTCCCGCGGCTTTAATTTGAAGGATTCCCCGATGATGATTTATAATTATGTCTCTTCCCCTCCGTTACCCCACGCGCAATATGGGCGCATCGGTTGAAACGCATTACGCTAATGGTAAAGCGTTCGCCCGTATACCCTTAAACATTATTCAACCGAAAGTAGAGCGAACGACATTGACCGGGTGAAGTTGACGTCGCCCCAACTTTAACTCAATCCGCGTAGTGTACCAGATTACCGGGGCATGGTTAAAACGGGCTTACATGATCAATAACCACACCTAAATTATGCCGAAACGGGACAAAACTGCGGCGAAGAAAGCCGAACTGGGAGTTGGGGAATAACCAGGGAGGAGAAGGTGGACGCCTTTTAGAGCAGGCATCGCCAAACCCATAAAAATTATTCGTTCGAAAAATGAAAAATGAGCGAGTAGAGAGAAGCACTTAAGGTAAAAAGGGTAGTTTCTTGGATAATGGAAGGATAATTTGTATAAAAATAGAGCACCCTCTATTTTTGAGGGCTCTTACATTGTCCACGCAATCAGGATTATTATAAACATATAAAACCGCGTCAAGCGGCGACGTATATTCCAAGCCACTTATTTTGATTATGGCCATAAAAGCCTCGGAATTGATCAGAAAGAACGGTCAAAACCAGTGACCACAAAGTCCACCTCCCTTTTTATTCCTAAAAAAAGCGCGTATGAAAAGGAGGGGAAAGATACATTTTTAACAGCCCTTATAACTAGGAGTGGGGTGATTTGGTTGAGATAAGGCCCTATACTGGATACCTTTATCGGTCTCAAATCAATATTTGGAGCTCGTCCCTAGTCAGTACCCCGAAAAGTATAAAGGTCCCACCGTGAAATAGCGCTATATAGCCCCTACAGCGCGTCAATAATCAAGAAGCTATCTCTCTATCCCTTTTGGAAGAGGCGAAAGATCGACCGGAGAGGAGGGAATTCCTAATTCTCTATTCAGGCATCTAGAAAATACCAGAGACCGCGGAAAAATGACGATAGCATCGATTTATCGGGTAAAAAAACATCCGAAGGGAGATCGTTGGCGCGTTTTTACGGCGGGAGAGGGTTACGTACAATATAACGTTAACCACCGCTTTAAGAGTTCGAAATAAAGAACGGGTTTCTTAGATGGTTGGAAGTCAAAACCCCGAGAGGTACTTATCGAAATTCCCTCTATACGCGAGAAAACATTTCGAGAAGCGGTTCATTAGGTTCGTATTCTAGATTCGCGAGGAGAAAAGCGCTCGGACGGCCATTCCTTTAAGATCTCGGTAGATATTAGTCGAAGATTCCCTACTTTGAGAAATATACGGATGAACTAGATAGAAGGAGATTACGTATAAAGAGCCGAGATATCCCAAGAGACGCCATTTCAAAGAGTAATTTCACGCTAACTTTGCGTAGCAAACTACGAATCGTTCGATCGGCTGATTTTGCATGAAAGGGTTTCGGCGTACGTTACATAAGGTTGGAAACAGCGTCGGATTGCTCGATTTCCAAGAACGTACACCCTTTACGGGCTCGCCGCGCACTCCCCCGAGGTAAGGCTGCCGCCGACGACGCGGATACCCTACGAATGCGCTTCGGTATTTTTGGTTAATGGATTAGACCCCGCGTATCGGACGTGAGGTGGAAAGAACTTACGCGTAAGTGTAGAAGCAATTAGGCCCGGCCCATCTTCAAAGGACATAAAAAGAAACGCCGAAAACACGAGTCCAAAGGACGGGAAAGACAAACAGGGGAGAGCGAACGAGCGCTTTTATACGGGAAAGGGGATAAATTAAGGGGAAAATCGGAAATGGAAGGAAAAAGAAATTTCCCGCGTTCACCGTGGCCCGCAGTGTTTCTTTGGCGGCAATATCTGACCCAAAATTAAAGTTTCCTTTCCATTCCCCCGACGTTCCGGTCGATAATAATTAAGGTCCGCCTCATCTCTGGCTTAAGTCGAAGTGTGAAGTGTAGAGAGGCTGAAACAAAAGAAAACGAGCGGAACACCAGCGTCCTCTTTCGGAGAAAGCAGAGTGGCGAGGAGTTAAAATAAAAAGCGGTAAAAAGAAATAATCGGGGAAGATATACTTACTGGCGGCTACTTTCCACCTGACGTGCGGTTCCGGAACTCCCTCCGCCTGACAATCAATGGTCACGGCATTGCCCACGACAGCCGACGTGTCTTTGGGTTCCAGTAACCATCGAGGAGCCACTATGAAAGAAAGCGCGCGAAATGAGAATAAGAAAAATACAAGCGCAGTCGCTAGTTAGTCCCGCGGGCCTGATCCCTAATTATTTGGCTAATATGGACTAAAGTCCATTACCTCTCCCCCCTCTCTCTCTCCCGACGATATACGTGTGTTGCTCTTACTTAGCAAATGGTCAAAAGAGGTTCCGCTAGATGTACTTTCTGCCGCCGAGGGAATTAAAGAGAGCCGAACTACCAAAAGAATACAGACGCATTAAGAAGGCAGACACTAATAATATACGTAGAGATCCGCTACGGATTTATTTTTGACAATTATGGGCAAACATCTCTGAAATTCTATGATTCATCGCTTCAAGATGCTGTTTTATTTACAATTTCACGAAATAATAATAATAATAATCAGCTAGTCTAATACCCAAGGCACCACCTTAGGCCTAAGTCGTCAAGCTACTTTTGAAGCCTTTAATTCAGGTGGCCGGGTTACAATGCGTAGGAGGGTGGTGGCAAGCCCTGCATGCCACGCGAGCCAACAGCTCCCTACATTCACTATTACCGTTAACCTCAACAAGTTTTTATGGAAGGGGAAACCGAAGAACTCGGGAGAAAACCCCTTAATCCAGTGGGGAGAGAACTTGCAAACTCAACGCGGAAGGAGTGGTTCCGAGTTTTCACCCAGTGCCACAAGCTGGGATCGAACCCGGCTCCTCTTGCTGCGAGGCGAAAGTGCTAACCACTCTGCCACCCCACTTATAGTAAGTCTACAATAACACGTGCGTCCTTTCGAATAATATTGAACTGACTTCAAATATCCCACGATACTCATTCTTCTCAAATACCACGTTAAGACTCGCGTTCTTATAATTATTTCTAATCATAAAACATGTATCTTTTACACCCTTACTGGGCTAGATTTTAATACGATAATGGGAAAATGAAACATTCTTTTCCGAGGCTTCTTCGTAAAGAGTATACAGTGAAATCCCACCAATACCTAAACGCGACGCCCTATTATACGAGAGTCCATTAAAAAGCTAAACTCCTTCCGCGCAATCTTTAATTAAAATAGTTAAATGTCCTTAGGTACAGCCCTTAAACGAGCGACTAGGTTGGGAAAGGCGGCAAAGGATAAATTCAAAGTGACTGGGTGGGAGCCGGCGCCAATGTGGAAACTATTAAAACTTAACGAATCAAAAGTTGAATTATTCCCTTCATTTGCCGCGGGACAATATCTTCGAGGCGGGAGAGACAATAACGGTACATCTCCCTTTCCCCTTTTCGCGTAAGCTTTTAAAATCGAAAATTCGTTTTTTAATGAATTCCATTTAAATGGAAGACCCCCTCCAACGCGGAGAACAGAGGGGCCCGGCTTTTAAACTCTGGAGATTAGTATACGACGCGAAATAAAATATGATGTAAAGGGCAACACGGCTATAGGGGGAGGAGGGATATCCACCTCCGAGCCTAGTTCTAATGGACGTTTCAACAGCTACTTAATGTTTTCTCTCTCTCAAATAATTAATTGCGGCGGAACTTTCGGCGCGATGGGAATAAAAGCAAAAACAGAAATAAAATACGTCCTGGGTATAGCTAAAACCAAATCTTGTTTAAAAGGTCGTGCGGGTGATTTCGTCGCAGAGTTCACCCGCGTCCGCCTCGAACTAAAAGCGTAGACGGACGATCGACCGTAGTACAGGGGCGAAGACAGCGTGGTAGGGCATTAGCCCTCCCTAATTTAGCGCTATTTTCGGACACAGTAGAAATACCGACGGGGCTTAGAACAAGAGAAAACGTAATAGCCGAGGGCTGTTTTTTCTCTCTTTTCACGATCAGAGTGGGGCTAAGGCTTAAGTGCAAAAAGGTTAAACCGAGCTTGAGATAGAAATGGCACGATGAACTAACCGCACGCGTCTTCCGAGATAAAACATCAGAGATGTTACAACCTTTTTTTCCTTTCATTCCGAGCCTATAATTAATAGGATCTTCCAGAAATATCAGAGCCACTTTTAGGTTTCGAAAGAAAATATTTTTTCTTACAAGATTTAACCGACCCAAAGTTTTCTTTAAGTCATCAAGGTTGAATGCGCCGTAGAACTCGAGGCTCTTTGCTTTCGAGTAATCGAAATCAAAGAGAGGCTCAGGCCCTGAGGTCTTTCGCGACGTACGCTTACAGTCAGGTATCAAAGGCAGACGATAGAGAAAAACAATTTTGTTCTAATTAGAGAGTGCTCTCGGGAAATTAATCAAGATAAGTAATTGGAACTTGTACCGCTTTTTTAATTGCTTTCGATAGTTAAGATGGGAAAATAACATCTGTTAGTTTTCTAATAAAAATAGTTACCGATACAAAAAAAGTCAAGGGAGCATTCTTTCTTTAGATAATATAAAATTTTATGGTTGCCATTAAAGAGAAGTTTTCTCTACTGCTAATGTTAATAGATGGATTGAGGTACCCGTAGAAACAGAATGGGAAACTTGTAGCTGATTACGGGAGTTGCTTTGTTCTGTACAGCACGCACTCCTACAAGTTACCCCGTTCACGTTTTCAAGGGGTGGCTTCTCCTAGCTATTCCTTTGAAACGTTGAGGGAAATAGTTCCAGACGAAATCATATAATGCGTTTTGTAAAACTATTTCTTTAACAGATCTAAATTTTACGTGGTTAGGAAAAATAATACTTGTTGCCAATTTTAAGCCTGGATACGGTAATTTTATTATTCTTTTATTTCGTTGTTCGTCTTGGATGATTTAAAGACCCAGGCGTTTAACGCCAGTTATATTAAGTTTATTTACGATGAAGATTAACATCAATAACATAATAATAATATTCAATTATAAAAAAAAGTAGATAATAAAAAATTACCTTAAAAGTAGTTACAATTGAGAGTTGAACTTTCGGAGTTAGAATTACAATACGGCACTTTAAATTAGTAAGTATAACACTTTCGAAAAAATAAATTAAAGCGTAAAGAATATTGGACGTTATACTGTTATGTATAAACGTTAAAACTCTCAGAATCTAAATTTTATCAATATTTAAAATTTTCACATCAAAGAAAAGGATTTTAGGGTGATCGTGATAAGATTTCTTGCATATTATACGGACTAAGCGTTTGTACAGCATTCGATGTTAGATTGGGAGGAATTCCTCCAAATATGGTATATTCCGTTTTTCCGCGGTTTTAATACACTTCATTAGTCAAGTGCTTATTTTACTTACGAGGAGACGACCCGAGGTGGTTCTCACCGATTTTGTTCAAAGTTGGGGGATTGTTAGACCTAGATGTAACATGAAACCCGTTGAAGGGAAAAGTTACGCTGGGCTTCCGTTTTGCCATGACAACCAAAAATGTTTTTGACAACATAAAATGAGAAAAAGTCTATGTAAAATAACATGCGAAAATTACAAATTCTAAGGGTCCCCCCTGTGCAAAACTCCAATAATTAAAAAAAAAACTATTTTTATAAAAATTGTAAATTTTACATTTTTTGATTACTTTGGACAAATAGGGGGGAATAAAAACCATTTTGGAGGAACTCGAGCTAATTTGAAGAAAAAAAGGTCGAAATTTTAGGTATAATACCAATATTTGTAAAACTTATGCCGTGATAACTGCCATATATTTTTGCCGATAAATCTTAAAATTTCTACATTACATTATCTGAACGATGCAAACAGATTTTCAGATTTCGATAGAAAAACGACGCCATTTTATAAAATAGCGGATATACAAATATAAATCATGGTGCAATAAGTTAGGTAATTTGTATCCGATTAACCTGAGATTTTCTACGTTACATTATCTGCCCGAATGAATTCGTACTATAGATTTTTTAGAAATCCGACACCATTTTGGAAAATGGCGGATACCAATAATACTCATCGTGCGATAAGTTCCGTAAATATTCGTCGATTAATCAGAAATTTTCTACGTTTCATTATCTGCCCGAGTTAATTAGACCTATGGGTTTTCCAATAATAATCCGACGCCATTTTGAAATATGGTGGATATAGGACTAATTTACTCGGTCAGAAATAGAAAATTTCAGAATAGTTGGCGAATAATTACGAAACTTCTCAGACATGCGCCATTTTGTAAAATGGCTTCGGAATTCTTTCAAAATAGAAAGGACTTATTTATTCGATCATTTAATGAAACAGAAAAATTCACATTTATCGTCAAATAATTACGGAACCTATATAACCGTGAGACATTTTGACATACACCATTTTACAAAATGGCCTCGAATTTTAATAAAATTAATAGGATTAATTATCTTTAATAGGTAATGTAAAGTAGAAAATTTCAAGTAATTGGACAAATAATTTCGGCAGTTATCGCATTATGATATCTGCCATTTTGTAAAATGGCGCCAGATTTCTATCACAGTGTAAAGGGGCTTATTTATTCGGTCAGATAATGTATTGTAGAAAATTTCACGTAAATCGACAAATAATTTCGGCAGTTATCGCATTATGATATCTGCCATTTTGTAAAATGGCGCCGGATTTCTATCACAGTGTAAAGGGGCTTATTTATTCGGTCAGATAATGTAATGTAGAAAATTTCACGTAAATCGGCAAATAATTTCGGCAGTTATCGCATCATAAGTTATATTTATATCCACCATATTTCAAAATGGCGTCGGATTATTATTGGAAAACCCATAGGTCTAATTAACTCGGGCAGATAATGAAACGTAGAAAATTTCTGATTAATCGACGAATATTTACGGAACTTATCGCACGATGAGTATTATTGATATCCGCCATTTTCCAAAATGGTGTCGGATTTCTAAAAAATCTATAGTACGAATTCATTCGGGCAGATAATGTAACGTAGAAAATCTCAGCCTAATCGGATACAAATTACCTAAGTTATTGCACCATGATTTATATTTGTATCCGCCATTTTATAAAATGGCGTCGTTTTTCTATCGAAATCTAAAAATCTGTTGACATCGTTCAGATAATGTAATGTAGAAATTTTAAGATTTATCTGCAAAAATATATGGCAGTTATCACGGCATAAGTTTTACAAATATTTGGTATTATACCTAAAATTTCGCCCTGTTTTCAAATTAGCTCGAGTTCATCCAAAATGGTTTTTATTCCCCCCTATTTGTCCAATGTAATCCAAAAATTTAAATTTACAATTTTTTTTTAAATAATTTTTTTTTTGAATTATTGGAGTTTTGCACTTTTTCTCATTTTATGTTGTCAAAAACATTTTTGGTTGCCATGACAAAACGGAAGCCCAGCGTAACTTTTCCCTTCAACGGGTTTCATGTTACATCTAGGTCTAACAATCCCCCAACTTTGAACAAAATCGGTGAGAACCACCTCGGGTCGTCTCCTCGTTAGTTTAATGTTAACGATTTTAAATAATATCTTTAGATTATTACTAGCTTCAAATAGTGTAGTGTCATCTACGTAAAAGTTTAAATGTCTTGAATCTTCTTCTGTTTTTCGTGACGTCATTGACAAATATATTAAACAGTATGCGGGATAAGATTGAACCTTTGGGTACTCCAGTTTATAAAATATAAGGATCTAAATAATATTGACCATTTCCCGTATATATTTTTCGATTATCTAAAGAAGATTTTACTAAGCTGTGGGTAGCACCACAAATCCCCTTATGCTACAGTTTATATCATAGTTTTTGGTGGTTTACTAGATAAAGGCTTTTTTAAATCCAGCAAAATAACCGCACTCTAGTTGCCTCTATCAACATTATTTAGTATTTTTTGCACAATTTATTTATTGCAGTTTCTGTACTTTTTTGGGGCATAAATCTATGCTGTTGATCAGATATCAGATTTAATTTTAGACAGTAATTTTTAAGTCAAATATAAAAACATTTTTCAAATATATTGGCAAAAATTGTGTAGTTATTCGGTTCTTCCGGATCACCATTATAATGTATAAAAGTTAACTCCGTATCTTAGTTAACAAAGATGGAGGTACTGCAATGATTTATTTAACCGCTTCTACGGCTTTTGGCAATAATTTGTTTCATCCTGGACCTGAGTTAGTGTTTAATGAATTTATAAAATTTATGATTTCTTTACATTCTGTCTCCCACACTACCAATGATGATCAGGTTTTATCATCTTAACATTTGTTATCTTTGGTAACATTTAAATATTTAATATTGTAACAGAAAAATTAAGTACATTTATTAAAATCACTTCTATGCATACCCGTGAATTGGGGAAATTTGCTTTCATTGAAATCTGCAATGGCAAAGATTTATATTCTATCGAAAGAGATACCTTGTAAATGTTTGAATATACGATACGTTTCGAGCAATTGCAAACAATAGAAAATTTCATTCGTTTATTTCTTCCGGAAAGCTATTACCTTAAAAAAAGAAGATGTCGCGGACATTTAAGTACATACAATCCCCCCGACGTATTAACTATATTTTATATATTTAATTGAAATTTGAACCAATCTCCAATCACGTTGTACATTAACTTAATAAGCCCAAGAGGCATTTTATCGAAAATGTATTTTTCGTGTTACTTGGTTTTGTAAATATAAGAGAAACGCGAACGCGTTAATTTAAATTAATTTTTATATAAACCAAATTTTTCGAGTTATCTGGTTTTGGAAATAACGTAGCGAAACGCGAACGCATTTATTTAAATTAATTTTTATATAAACCAATTTTTGCGAATTACCTGGTTTTGGACAATTTTAAGGAGTTGTCGCGGCTGAGTTGAGAAGACAGAAGTATGCTTGTTTTTCCCCAGTTTCCTACGATGAGTTAAAAGAGCGCCAGAGAGCTTCAAAGTGTGGCCTACTTGCCCCTGGAAGTAGGCTGCCACAAGCGGAAAACCAAGCTGCAGGGACTTTAAATACTTGTTTACATTTTTACGCTGGTTACCTCGATTTATTTACAAAGTCCTTTTTACCAATCACACGAACCCAAACCTTAATGTTCGCATTTCCCTATTGCTCTTTTAACTCATCGTAGGAAAATGGGGGAAACACAGGCATACTTCTCAACTCACCCCCTACAACTCCTTAAAATGTTTGTATAACCTTTTGAAATACCCTGTATGTTATATCAATTTCAGCATAAGTAACATAAGAACAAATAATTATTATTATTATATTTTTTCATTTTAATGCTAATTTCCTGACCGAATCTTTTTTCGACACAGACATTCTCACCCAGCTCCAGCCTCAGTAGTATATTATCATCCTTGGTAGTAGAAAATTTCGCCTTAGGCATATTTAGATACTAGGGGGCTCTGTGGGGATAATTAAATCTAGATGGCGCAATAGCCCTTAAAAATAGTTCGGTGAAAAGTTTTTGCTAATTGACATACTTACGAAGAGACTACCCGAGGTGATAATCACCGATTTAGTTTAAACTAGGTGGGTATGTAGAGCTTATGGTAGCATGAAATTTCACCAAGGGAAAAGTTGCAATGGGCATTAGTTTTGCCACGGCAACCGAAAATGTTTTTGACAAAACAGTATGTATATTTTCCCTTTGAAAATAACATGGGAATCTGAGCACTTCTAACGGTCCCTCCCCCCTGTGAACAATTTAAAAAAAAATTAAAATTTCAAAACCAAAAAAAATAGATCAAAATTGACAAATGAAATTAATTTTATGATATTTTGATGATTTTTAATCAATTTGATCAAAATATGTAGAAATTGATTGAAAGATAACGTTTAAAAAATGTGATATTGACCATTTTGTAACCAAATTCATTTAATAAATTAGTTTTATCAGAATTGATAAAATGGAAATAATTTCATCAAAATTGATAAAATGGAAATAATTTCATCAAAATTGATAAAATGGAAATAATTTCATCAAAATTGATAAAATGGAAATAATTTCATCAAAGTTGATAAAATGGAAATAATTTCATCAAAATTGATAAAATGGAAATAATTTCATCAAAATTGATAAAATGGAAATAATTTCATCAAAATTGATAAAATGGAAATAATTTCATCAAAATTGATAAAATGGAAATAATTTCATCAAAATTGATAAAATGGAAATAATTGGATAAAAATTGATAAAATGGAAATAATTGGATCAAAATTGACAAAATTTATTGAATTTGATTAATGACCAAAAAATGGGCATAAATTGATAAAACCAAGAACGTATATATGAATAAGAACGTTGAACGATCAAATTGGCGCCTGGTGCCACGATGCAATCGGTTACAGAATAACTCCGCCCTAAAATCCGCGTGCAGTGCGCGCTAAAGGTTAAAACCGTTTCTAGTTCAAGCGCGCGCTGCACGCGGATTTTAGGGAGGAGTTATTCTGAAACCGATTGCATCATGGCCCAAGCGATGCTTTTTGTTCAACGTTCTTATACATATATACGTTCTTGATAATTTGATCAAAATTGATAAAATTAGTTAATTAACGTCTTAAGTAAAGGTGAAATTTTTAATGATATTCTGTAATCCAAATAATTAGTACGGTGGAACTAACCCTATTCATTAAAACTATACATTAAAAACCAACCAACATTTTGTATTAGATACCTGATATGATGCTAGTAGTGTAAAATATTTTGAATAAAATCTAAAAAAAAATTTAATATGCAAAAGTGGTTGTTTTTATTTTAATATAACATGATAATTATTAAGTGTAAATGCTACCCGTGTATTAAAGTCTAAAACGTTGAATAAATTAGTTCGTCTATGATGTAGTTTATAAATAGATTCAGATATTAACGAGTTCTGCTTCACATTTACGCACACTTTAGTTTTAGGCGCGCAAGATTTTAAGTTAATCATGGATATTAGTCTAATTAATATCGTGCTTTGTTTTAAAGAGTTATTACAAAATGAGTTTCCTTCTGATATTTCAAATTCTACTAGTTACAATGATAATGAAAAACTATTTTCAAACGTAGTTTTCAAGTATTTGTGCGATACTCTAATGGAATATAATTTGCAAGAGTATGATGAGCTATTAGGTACGATTTTCTATTCTTTAGTTTAAAAAAAAGTGTAGTAGAATTAAGAAAGAGAATTTATATAATAAACGTTAATATGTTAAAACGGCCGTTTATGAATAGATACTCTTTAGAAGTCTTGTTTTAAAAATATATATTTATATTATTTTATCTTAAACAAATAAAATACATTATTTACGTTAATATATTATTTATATATTGTTATGTCTTGAGCTGTATTGTATTGCACATTGAATTGTATATTGTATTGTATTATTACATTACATTATGTTACGTTAACGACGTAAGTTACATTATTATGTTACTATATATTATACATATATTATATATTTTAAATTATATTATACATATATTATATTATATTATATTATACATATATTATATTATATTATATTATACATATATTATATTATATTATATTATATTATATTATATTATATTATATTATATTATATTATATATATTATATTATATTGTAGGACTCTTAGAAGTGCTCACATTCCCATGTTATTTTCAATGGTAAAATATACATACTGTGTTGTCAAAAACATTTTCGGTTGCCATGGCAAAACAAATGCCCATTGCAGCTTTTCCCTTCGTGAAATTTCATGTTAACTACCATAAGGTCTACATACCCACCTAGTTTCAACAAAATCGGTGATAATCACTTCGGGTAGTCTCCTCGTGAGTGAATAGGCTACATTTCATGATTTCGAACCATATGAAATACAGGTCTAGCCCCTTCTTTCAGGGTTAAATGTGGCTTAAAGTGTTTCAATTCACCGGTTGAGCTTCCAAAAATGTTTTGGTGCTTGCATAAAACGTTCTTTAACGTCTGATGTACGTCGACAGCGTTAATAGGCATTTGAACCTTTGTTTTAGAGATGTGATCAGTTTTCAACTTTTTCCAATCAGGTTTAATGTTATAAAGCCAGGTTCTTCCACATAGAGGGCTTCCAACGCAGTCGAGGACATATAACTTCTCTTGGTATTTTTGTCCATTGTATTTTACTTTAACGAGTAGTACGCCTAGCGGACTAATAACTTCCTTCGTGTACGTCAAACATTAAAGTTCTGTTTTTTTTAGTGGAAGATTTTTGGTAAAGAACCTTAGAGATCACTGACACGGCCGCTCCCGTATCTAATTCCATCTTGATTGGCACGTTTTCGATCTCCAAATCTTCGTCTATTGGCTCGTAGCTTTCTGACTTACGTTCTGATGTCGTAACTGTAAATATACTTCCAACAAATTCTTCGTCCACTGTTTCCAGTTCTTCGATCTTCTCGTTTCGTTCTTCCAGATACTTAAGGTCGTTATTTCAATAATTTCTAGTATTTCGTTGGTCATAGGTGTTCTGAACTCTCAATCAGCTTCGTTGTGGTCTGTATTTAGACAACAGAAGCATGGTCTACGGTCACCATTACCGTCTCCTCCCGAGAATGAAGAGCGAGATGTAGTTGAAGTAGGAAGATGTCCGGAAGAACCACGTACAAGTGCTGAAGAACGAGAACGATTTGAAGAATGTAAATTTCCCTGGGAGCACGTCCAAAGAGCGCGAACCGAATTAATAGAAGAGAGTATTAAAATAATTATAAGAAAAAAACGTAAACTTTATAAAATCAGTAAACGGAACCCAACTACTGCAACAATCAGATTAGAAACGCGAGGAGCTCTTTTATTTACAACAAAATTAAAAACGCTAAATCCATCAAAGAGAAATGGAATGTATTAAATAAAGTTACAGGTAAATCGAAAATAGACAAACCTTTACCAAACACTATCACCCCAGACACAATGAACACACATTTTACCACAATAATTGACGCCAGTAAAAAATTCGATTCATCAATAGATATTGACATGAACCCCGCTACATTTGCTTTATTTGATATCACCGAACTAGAACTAAGAAACGTAGTGGAGGGACTATCATCAAATAGCTCTCCAGGTTTCGATGATATCAATACCAGACCTATAAAACACGTCATTAACTAAATAATAACCCCCCCCCTACTCTTTCTAATTAATTTGACCTTCGCAAGAGGAATATATCCAGACCGCCTAAAAAAGCTACAATAACTCCAATACATAAAAAAGGTGACCCGTCTGACCCAGGTAACTATAGGCCTATTTCAGTGTTGTCTATCTTCGCTAAAATATTTCATAAATGTTATATGTTAAGACTTACGGATTTTCGTGACAAGTACAAACTAATCTCGGATAGTCAATTTGGGTTTAGGAGGGGAATTGGGACAGAGCAGGCCTTGATATCGGTGTATAAGAAAATACTAGACGCCCTAGACCAATCTAAATATATTTTTGGTATTTTCTTAGACCTCGAAAAGGCCTTCGATAGTGTTCCTCACGATCGATTAATTAAAAAATTGTACCGGATGGGTATAAGAGGCTTAGCATTGGATTAGCTAAAAAGTTATCTCTCTAATAGAGTATGTGTAACTAAAGTAAATAAAAATATTTCAAAGCCTCAACTAATCTCTATAGGGGTCCCTCGGGGCTCAATATTGTCCCCAATATTATTCAATTTATACCTTAATGATATTACACATATAATACCTGAGGAACTAGTAAAACTATATGCCGACGACACAGCTCTAATGCTAGAGGGAGCAAATCTAAGTCTATTGATAAACAAAGGAAATGAATTCCTAAATACTATAAATACTTGGATTGAAAAAAATGGTTTAAATTAAATGAGTTAAAAACGCAATACATGATCTTTTCTAATGTTAACAAAACAATTATAGACTCAGTCTGCAAAATTATGGTAAAAGGAGTAGAAATAAAAAGAGCTCATGAATTTAAATATTTAGGGATCTCGATAGATGATAAACTGACATGGAACATCCAAATTAATAATTTATGCAAAAAACTGGCGAGCGCAACATATTTAATACGAAAATGTAGATAATATTTTCCAAGAACCGCACTTTTCGACCTTTACTATAGTTTTTTCTATTCGTACCTTAACTACGGCATTGTAGTTTGGGGTAATTGGATTGCACCAACGAGTCACTTATTTCTAAAAAACAAACTTACCAATATTTATCAATTGTATAAAATGTCATGCCTAAAATTTATCTATAAAAATACTAACAGCGGGAATACAACGTTGTTTGAATTCGGTATTGAAAACTACTAGGCAAAATATTCTGTTAAAACCACCTTTATGTCTTACTTCCAAAAAACAAAACTCAATATTTTATCAAGGTGTAAATCTATACAATTTATATTTTAACCAAATACAGGAACTAAAGACAGTAGGTGCAGTCACAAAATGTTTTAAAGAAAAAATACTAAATGATTTTATATTTATTATGTGAAAATTAATTGTTATTTTTTTGTTGTTTTGTTTTTTTAAGAAATCTTGATTTTTAATTTGAACCAGCGGTAGCGTTGAGTTCCCCTGAATCCTTTGCAGCTGTCTCCATAGAGTAAAGACACAGCGGTCGCAAAGGTGAAAGTAAAATATATCGGTTTTATCAAGTTATATCTTTTTGTTTTCTCGAACACCTATCGGTACGAGCTAATAGTAAGTTTTTAAATTTCTTCAAATTTTCTTAGGGTTTAGCTTTATTATACCTTTTCATAATGGACTAATCTACTTATTCGCTAATTTTATCAAGTTATATCCGATTTTAGGAAATTAATCAAGTTTAATAAAATTTTACCAATTTTGATCAATTTTAATTAAAATTATTAATTTTGATAAAATTCATTTATTATCGTCGATTTGGTGTATATTTCGCTTTTCTCCATTTTTACCGATTCTGATCAATTTCAACATATTTTGATCAAATTGACCAAAATTCATCCAAATATCATAAAATTAATTTCATTTGTCAATTTTGATATATTTTTCTGAAACTGTTCCCAGGGGGGACCGATAGAAGTGCTGATATTCCCATGTTATTTTCAAAGGTAAAATATACATACTGTTTTGTCAAAAACATCTTCGGTTGCCGTGTCAAAAATAATGCCCATTGCAACTTTTCCCTTGGTGAAAATTCATGTTACCATAAGGTCTACATACCCACCTAGTTTCAACAAAATCGGTGATAATCACCTCGTTAGTGTAAAAATACTGGAATTGAATGTTACTTTGAAAGAGTTTGTAATTTTAAGTGTACATTAATTAAAAACAAAGTTCTTGCGGTAAAATGTTAAGCCACTAGGCGTACACTTTTAACTCGAGCGACTAAAATTTGTGACGACAGATTGCGAGTCACGCAAAATGAATAATTAGGAAAGTGTGTAGATGCGAATTCAATCGCGTTTCCCGGTATACTCAGCTGTCGCTAGACGAGGACTTCACCTGAAACAATTAAATTATCCGTGGAAGTCGTGCCCGGTTCCCCATTGCCCCATTAGTTAAAATCCCATCGGAACACGGAGAATCAAAGTGTTTGACATGAAAAGTCGGCTCGTAAATTTCTCTCGACTCAGTCACGACGGCGAGCCCCGGTTTGTACCGGTACAGATTAAACGTCACTAGGCACCACCGAGGACAATAGTCCGCCTAATTAAAAACGAGGAAAGTACATTAAAGGCAGGCGCTCGTCGTTAATGGAGGCGAGGCGTGGAACGATCTTGAAACCGGCCATCAGAGCCCGGGAAGGAGGCGAGCGCTCTGAAGTCGGCTTAAACCGCGCGCGCGCCAGATAAGAACTTGTGAATTATTCATGGCGAAATCTTACCGCGGAAGATGAGGGGAATTTGTTCGCTAGAATGAATTTCGTTTCCCGAATTGATTGTCGCTCCTCCCTCGTCACCCTCCTGCGTCGCGGGCCTCTGTCTTTTCCGATATTTGAACCCCTCGTCGCTAACCGCGACTGTAGCCCGGCGAATCGAGTTAAACACCTTCCAGAAAGACGCGATATAACTTACGAAATTGAAGCGGAAGAATTCCCTCGGGTATTACGGCTGTGTATTCCCGAGGGTCTATTTGAGCCTTTATCGTGATCTTATATAATTTTCTAGGAAAATGGATACTTGTGCATTTCGTTCAATGAGAGCTGGAGAGAGAAAGGGTGCCAATCCTAATAAGAGAATATCTCCAGTACCTTGGGCGAAAGGGTTATTTTTATTAAGCCTACTTTACTCGCGTACCCTAAGCGCGTTTGTTGACTATGGGGTGATAAATCTCTCTATTAGCGCGCGCTCGGCTATTCCGGGGCGTGGGACCCCGGGACGGTTGGCTCGTGATCTTACTGGATTAAATTTGTTGATATTGCGCGACCCCATAAATTACGTTTAGAGTCGGGCCGCTCTTTTCCCTGGAAAAGCGTGGCCGGTAAAGGTACCTTTTGCAACTCAATTAAAGTTGTTGCTCTTATTCTTTGGCGATTCGAATTAATCCGGGTTGGATAACGACTAAGACCATAAAAGAGCGCACCGCAAATGGCTGTTTGAAAAATGAAGTGTTTTGGCGAGTTGAGAGTAACCTAGAGATATAAAGGTGCTTTTTCGAAGGATACGCTTATATCGAAAAAAATAATATATCGTGAAAATATCTGTCTTACCTTTGACCCTGAGAACGGCGTTTTGAGAATCGCTACCGACGCTATTTTGGGCGATGCAGCTGTAGTTTCCGTTATGCCGGACGAAGAGATGCTTTATGTTGAGCGTGGAAAAGAAACCGTCCTCGGCAGTCAAAACATTGGCTTCCAGGTCATTTTCATTCAGAACAATCCCGTCTTTTTGCCACCACAATCTCATGGGTGGATCTCCGCCCAGGACGACGCACGTGACAGCGGTTCTCATGCTCTCTTGCAGATTATTTTGGAAGGTAAATGGAGCCACTTTCGGTCGAACTGCCGGGAAAGCAAAATGGAAACAGGATCGTAGTTGAGAGGGAGTGAAGTTGATTATCGGCATTCCGCCGGCAGTACGCTCAATCTGCCTGTCAATAAATCGAACCAGGAAGAGCAAATATTGTCTTACCTTTGACAAACATGTGAAATGACGTGGATAAGAGTTTCCCATCCATTCCATTAACGGTGCATGAATATTTGCCTTCATCTTGGGCCTTGTCTACTTCAATTACAGCCAGAGTTCCATTATCGAACACTTGTTGCCTCTGGTTCGTCGGCAGGATTCGCCCTTCTGTCGAGGCAAAAGAATAAGACGAGAGCGTAAATAACCAGAAAGGGTTATACGCAAGGTATACAGAAGCGGAGCTCGTTATAGAGAGAAAAGAGAAACGAAATCGTACCCCTTTCCCATTTGACTTCGTTGAAAGGATAGCCGCCGAAGGGGCACTCCATATAATTTGTTTGTCCTGCCACGGCGGAGGCGTTCTGGGGCGACCTCATGAAAAGCGAGCCCATGACGTTCAAACGGGCGCTGTGACGAACGGTGCCTAAGGGGTTCGAGGCGACGCAAGTGAATACCCCACTATCGCGGATTTCCACCATGGTAAAATTTACGGAACCGCGTACTTCGTGACGCGTCGCCACGTAACTGTTCACTCGAACGCCGGGTCGCGACGACAGAGTCCACGTTCGATCCAAAAGCCAGGACAAGTGAGGTACGGGCATTCCTTGGGCGACGCAACTTAGGGTGACGTAGACGCCTGGACGGACTGTGGTCTCTTGAAACGTGTGCTTAAAGTACGGCGCCTTTTCTATTCGGAAAGGGAACAGGAATGTAGATTTAATGTTAAGAAAACGACGGGATCTCGCTAGAACGTACCGGAATTTCGGGAATGCTTCTTGAAGTTACCTGTCTGAAAATCCTTCATATTGTTTGACCTTTTTGACCTCTCGTGCCGAAGATGACATTCGTCGCGTAGGAAGAAGAGACTGCACGATCTGTGATACCTTTTCGAGGCAAACAACCGTATCTGCGAATTCGCGGCTACAGCGTGATCCTCGAACTTATTTCCTGGAAATAAAAAAAAACTTTTAAAAGTTGAACTTGGAGAAAGCAAAATATTTCGGAAACATTTTCGGAAGACGGTTAAAGAGTGAGATCCTTACGTTGAAACGCAAAAAAAAACAACTAAAGCGCGCGGCTGCTAAGAAAAGAGACATAAATAATTCGCCGGAGAATAATGAGAGGGGCTCGCTAGAAAGATCAATTAAGGACGACTTGAAATTGGGTCATCGCGGTATAATAGGAGCCGTTTAATTTATCCCACTCCTAATGGAACGAAAGAGGACCGTTTTCCTTTACACTCTCACGAAGCGGCGACCCAAATTGTACATCTTGGACGCAGCAGCGTCATCATCCGTTTTTTACTCCTTCCGCTCGAGAGCGCATCCCTGTGATGGCGTCGAGCCTGTTAAGAAGAGGAAACGCGTCCTCGACTGGTATTTATTTTCCACACGCTCAGAGTGCCCGAACTTCTTAGCTAGGTCGTGCGTTATTCTGGTGGGGTGAGGAGGAACCCGTAGAAAAGCTGCCCTCGCAGCCAATATGGTGCGAACCAGCCCCGCAGCTAGACGGATTTCCGACGTTAGTTTTTCGAAAAGAAAGTAAAATTGAAAAGACGTTTTATATAAGTTTTGGCCAAATACATATCTTGAGAAAAATTCTAGTGCAAGTATAAAACGTTAAAAGGAACTCGTAAAAGACTCGGAATAGTAAAATAAGTGAATTCTGCGAAGACTTTCAAAAAAATTCCACGATTCTTTATGCTTAAATAACTTTTATCAGAAGTATGTTATCTCTCTGGCAAGAGAAGTATCTACCTAGGCCATTGAAATGAAACATAATACCAGCGCAGGATAAACCGCGCAAAATTTACCTCGAATATTACTTTACCTATCTATGTAAAATGTAAAAATTACACTAACTACCGATATTTACTTATTTATAAAATAGTTTTAGAAATTCCACAGGATCCACCAAAACGTAGCTTTCGGAGGTTCATGTTTCGAGCGTTTATTTAAAAGGAACCACCTATATGGACTACATTGCAAAGGATGATAAAACTAGCGAATAAGTAGATTAGTCCATTATGAAAAGGGATAAAAAAGCTAAACCCTAAACAAAGGACATCGCTCTTCTTCTACGGGATTTGGATTTCAACCGTTTTTTTTTTTCAAACTAAAACATGTTGTTAAGCATTCATAGGAGCAAAATTGTCCATTGCCATGTTTTCCTCGCTCCTATAGTTTGGCCAGTATCAGCGGTCAAATGTGGACGAAACTTAGTATCGTCTATTTGTTAAAAGAATTCACGGCCACGTCCAACTTCGATCACGCGTACCGCGCTTTAGTGGCCCCGTCAATCGCCTAAATTTAACGTGTATATATTTTCCCACCAGGGTTTCGCTACGACCAAAATTTAACGTTAGTCAGATAGGAAAAATCCACAAAAAACCATAATTTTTAAATAAATTTTTAAAAAACATTGAATTAAACCGAATGTAGGTTAATATTTAACTAATAGTATAATATTTTTTAATGATTCTAATTTTTTAACGGTGTTTATAAATTATTAAAGAGTTAAACAGAAACCAAGAACATCCTCTAGATGCCGCCAGCAACATAGTATTATTGTTAAAAACTTGAAAAACATGTAAATAAATAAATAAAACAAAAAGTGAAAAGAAGATTCACTGTAACTTCAAGGTAAATATATTATTTTAACACTTTTTATTAAATAATATTAAGTTTAAATATATTATAAGCGCAATAAATAATAATTTTAGGTTTCAACAAGTTTTAAGCTTTCGTCTTTTTAAACCTAGAATAATATTGTATATTTAGTAAGTGCCGGTTTGTAATTTTATCTGACTGAATTTTTTTTCCATAATAAAGGTACAAACCTGAACAGAAATCATCCTCCTTGAAATGCAGGCTGCAGACCATCTATCTTTTACCTATTTAGTTCCGAAGATGTAGCTAAGCATCTTTTATCTTCAATTATATTAGTTTTAAGATTCTTACTCTTAAAACTAATTAGATTTACAGAAAATACTACTAAGAACGGTTATATATATATATATAATTAATAAAGATTTGTTATTATTAAAGATTAATAAAGGACAACGTACTTCTTCTATGGGATTTGGCTTTCGACAGATTTTTTTCAAATGGAAACATGTTGCTAAGCTTGATCAAGGAGCAAAATTGTCCCGTGCCATTTTTCCCTATCTCTTATAGTTTGTCCAGTGTCAGCGGTCAAAAGTGGTCAAAACTTAATATAGTCTATTTGTTAAAAGGAGTCACGGCCCATAGGTTAGTGCTCTACGCTCACGCGTCGCTAGTCCGGGCTCACTATCAATAGATTTTTCTTGCCAAGATTTTTACACCTCTACTTCATTATTTCTTTTCTCGCAACTTATTATTCGATGAATTTATTTATTTATTTATTATTCAATATTTTATGAGCAATAATAAAATAAAAGAAATACTAAAGAAATCAGAATATATATGATTAACCGTTTCGTTGAATCCCACATTCAACACTGGCTCATAGGTAAGAAACAGTCACTCAACAACAGATCAAACACTTATTTATCGATACATCACATACTCGGTTAAAGTCACGGTCACACGACAATTAAGACTCAATACTTAACTATATATCTACTGAGTTCGTTCATCGTGCGATCATAACGTCGTACGAACAGAACGAAACCAAGTACGACGCTCGGTTTTGGGAAGCACCCGGAATTTCAGCAAGAAACCTCTATTGATAATGAGCCCGGACTAGCGACGCACAAACATAGAGCGCTAAGCGATGGGCCAAGATTTCTTTTAACAAATAGACTACACTACGTTTCGTCCACTTTTGACCGCTGCTACTAGCCAAACTATAGGAGCTAGGGAAAAATGGCAATGGACAATTTTGCTCCTTTGATCAAGCCCAACAACATGTTTCAATTTGAAAAAAATCGGTTGAAAGCCAAATCCCATAGAAGAAGTGCGATGTCCTTTTAAGAGAGACATTATTTACGCGTCAAAACGCTCTAAACATCTCTACAGCCTTCCAAACTATGTATTCTAATATGGCGCCTTCGCGTTAAAAACACGTCTCTTTTTCTTACTTTAATATTTAAAAGGTAATATTTTTTAAATTATGAATTATACATAAATATACTTACTATACCTTGTGTTTTCTAAATAGGAAAGTGGAAAACCGCGATTTCGCTTGTATTCCCCGCCTTTGGTGATAGAAGGTTTTTGGTCGTATGTAGCGCCCCTATCGGGATTATTCATACACGCAAATTAACATTAGATGCGAGGCGATTGACGGGGCCGCTGGGGTCGCTAAAGCGACGAGTGTCTCAATCCCGATCGTGTACGCATCTCTGATTCGCTGTTTTTCTCGTCTGCTTTCGTGGCGTCGTCTGCTTTTTGTGGTTATATAAACGACTTTTTAAAAACACGTTTTTATCTTGAATGTATAAGAACTTGACGTGTTAATATCTTAAACACCATTAAAATTTTCTTATGAATATTCAACTTGATTTTCTGTTTATTATATTATCATAGGCGATTTTCTTATTAGTATCAAAGGCTCAACCAAATCTGATGGTTACTAACTTTACCAAATGTGATAATTTTTGACTTTACTAAGTTCATGTCAATAAAATTTACAACTCAAAAAAATATTTGCTAAATTTGGGATTGAAATTGATGAAGACACTAATAGGCTAGTGTAGATGTAATATTCAAAACTATGATAATTTTGTTAAAATATCAGTAAATTTTAATTTTTTAGTCTTTAACTGTCACAGTTTACTAATCCATTTTACAAATATTTTTAATTTTTTTACTTTTTTTTTCAATTGTGTGCCCCCCCCCCCCCCCGAAACAAAATCGTGGCTACGCTACTGATATTATATGAATTTAGTCTTCCCTACACAGTTTACTGACTTTATTTCCTAGAAATTTTCACCCCTGAAATAGAAATTTAGCTACAATTTAAATTTGAATTTGAAGAAGTCCGCTAATAGCGGAAAATGCTATATGTTTAAGACATGATTCTGTACATATTAGTTTTATTAGTCCTTCCTAAACTGTTAGAAATTATTGAGGTTATATCAACGAAAACCAAATTTTACTCTGATTAAAATAAATCAAGAAAAAGCGACGGAGACAAAAATACACAAAAAGCAGACGATGCCACGAAAGCCACGAGAAAAACAGCGAATCAGAGATGCGTACAAGATCGGGATTGAGACACTCGTGCTAAAGCGCGGTACGCGTGATCGATGTTGGCTGTGTCACGGCCCAACGTTTAGCGCTCTACGTTCGCTAGTCCGGGCTCACTATCAATATAGTTTTCTTGTCAAGATTCGGGATGCTTCCCAAAACAAAGCGTCGGATTTGGTTTCGTTCTGTACGCACGATGAACGAACTCAGTAAATAAATAGTTAAATATTGAGTTTTAATTGTAGTGTGACCGTGACTTTAACCGACTGTGTGACTAAAATCGATAAATAAGTGTTTGATCTGTTGTGGAGTGACTGTTTCTTTCCTATCTGCGAGTGTTGAATGTGGGATTTAACGAAATGTTTAATCATATATATTCTGATTTCTTAAGTATTTCTTTTATGGTATGTTTTATTTTATTATTGCTCATGAAATATTGATTAATAAAGAATTCCACGTCCAAAAATTCATCGAATAATAATTTGCGAGAAAATAAATAATGAAGTAGAGGTGTAAAAATCTTGGCCAGAAAACTCTATTGATAGTGAGCCCGGACTAGCGACGCGCGAACGTAGAGCGCTAACCGATGGGCCGTGAATTCTTTTAACAAATAGACTACACTAACAGTAAGTTTCGTCCACTTTTGACCGCTGATATTAGACAAACTATTGGAGCTAGGGGAAAATGGCAATGCACAATTTCGCTCCTTTGATCAAGCTTAACAACATGTTTTAATTTTAAAAAAATCTGTTGAAAGCCAAATCCCATAGAAGAAGTGCGATGTCGTTTGAAGAAATTTAAAAACTTACAAATAGGTCGTACTGATAGGTCTTCCAGCAAACAAAAAGACAAAACTAAATTAAATAAAATTTCCGGCTATTTTATTTAATTTAATTTAGGTTTTCACTCGAAGATCTATTTGGTCCGAGTTTCGCGTCTTTTGGTTTGCTCGAAGACCTATCGGTACGAGCTATTTGTAAGTTTTTAAATTGCTTCAAATTTGTTTAGGGTTCACCTTTTTTATCATGTTTCAAGCGACTATTTTGAGCAGAATAGGTAATATTTATTATGTAAGATATCAAATACTTCTGTTTTAATTTATCTTATAATAAACCAACTTCTCAAGCGATTGTCAAAATCTATGTATAAGTTAACTTTTAACAAATCCGCTAGCTGTCTCGCGTAAAGACAGTCGAACATCTACTGCTATATCTTCGTAAATGAAAAATATGGCTTCTACGAGTATACTCCTTTCGTTTCGGGCGGTGCTGACAGATGATAACCAACGTGACGTTTCGAGATAAATGTGTGATTCGCATCGGAATAATAGAAATTCCTTTACACTTATATTGGTCACGTAGACGCAGTAATATATTACCGACGTTAGGTTCCCGTTTAATATGAGGCGCGCGTAGAGGGACTGACTGCGAAATTCGAGGTAGCCGCGCGTGCACGAATATAACGTTCCATTCCTTCTGGTATAAAAATATTTCTCACAAAAATATTAAATATAAAGATAAACCTGTCAAATACCAGTACCGAAATTGTTGGTAATTTCTTTCCAATATCTCCAAAATGAATTATTTATAAGAATTTGCTGTTTTTAATGAAAGTAGTTTTTTTGGGAACGGGGGAAGGTCTATACACGTATTAACGCTTCCCTCCTATCACCTTTTCTAATAAATCTAACCATTTAAAGCGGTGAAAGCGGGAAAAAAGATATTTTTTTCTCCTCGGTAGGGGTATTACGGGGGAATGGGGTATATTTTTCTTCATCTCTCGGACTGCCGACGTCAGCCGTTTTCCACCTTATCAGCAGTCTATTTTACCACCGGAATTTTCCTAAGTTACGCGTTTCGCGTTTTTCCCGGCAGATAAAGCTTTTTGCAAATGGGAAGTAAGGCGAGTGTGTTGGGGCCCTGGATATATCTCTCGTGACAAGCCAGCAGGGTTTTCAACGCGCCATTTTGATACTTTGCATTCGCCAAACGATACGTAAAAAAAGGGAGCTTCTAGATACACGTACGCCCTCTAGTTGAGAACCGCGAAAGCGTTTAAACTCTCCCGGTAGAAAACCGATTTCGTTCGTACAGTGGAAGCGAAAGTTAAGTACGGCGTTATTTCGCGTTAGGCTTTCTATCAACTACCAACTCTGGAAGGAAAAGTCTTTTTTTTCCTCGGTGGAGAAGCAAAGAGCGTGTCAATTTTCCACGCATTAGATGTTAAAGAAATGGCGAATGAAAAAGCGGTGAAGGCGAAGAAACTAAATGGCTTAAAAAACCTACGTACGGTTCAGAAGACATATCATATTATTTTAAAAGAAAGTTTAACCCCTCACGCCGCGCTTTCGGGGAGCACGCATTTCACTTTCTTAAAATGAGGATACTGATTAAAAGTTTAAGAGTGTTCCATCCTAAGGGACTTACGCATAGAGAAGAAGGGGGAGGGGTGGGGGGGTTGGCGGTGTTTTGTTAGCGAGCGAGAAGAGCTCATCAATTACCCTAATGCTGTTGTTTGCTCAACGCCAAGACAGTAAATGAGGCATGCGATAAAAAGGGAACAAGTTCGAGGATCCACCCGCGAAATCGAATTAAAGTGTTTCTCAAACCAGGATAAGAAGTTAAAAGGGGGTTTTTCAATTATTTATTTAAGATCGAGGGTTCCCCGTTGAATACCAACGTGACATGTGTCAAACTGTTTGGGCGTAGATGGCTTAAGAGACTGTTGATAAAAGTTATTTAATCCCGTGATATCTTCTTTATTTTCTTTAAATTCATTAATTACAAAATACTTAAAGGAATATCTCTAACTCTTTAAATAAAATATGTTGAGATGATATTTAGCTTTACTCCCATTCCCCCTCAAGGTCGGCCAAAATGGTCCCTGTATCTCATTGATTTCCTTACGTATTCTGACATGCAAAATAACAGCGGCTCTGTTTACTTCCCCCGCTGTCTCGTGAAGAGGAAAACTAGACGATGGGCGGATCGTTTCAACATGTTCATTCTCCCAAAATATAAATGTATTCTTGTTTCTACTCAAAATTGAGTTCTTAAGAGCATTTAGGAATGTCAGATAGGATATACAGTTCTCCAACGCAAACGGAAGTGTACGCTGTTTTACCGCGCCCATTTCGCCACTATCCATTTCTAATCCCTTAAGTAAAGCGTCACACTCACGCGCGGGCTCCAGCCTAAACCCGGAGCTTAACGCGAGTTCCCTTCTAGGGTGGATGGATGCGCGCGAGATTTAACTAGCGAGGATTTATCTATGTCAGAGTATTAGGGACGTTGACAAATATTGGCAAGCCAAGGGAAACGAGATTGGGGGTAACTAGGCGGGGATAGAAGCGGATAAAGAAGAATAGCGCTTCGCCGTCATATTTCCAACACCGAGAGTGTGGGCTACAGTTCTTTTTGTCTAGGACGGCTTAACATCGATCTTAATCCTCTTAAGACACATCGAGGGACGAAAATCAACAAACAAAGGATGGACGGTTCGTCAACTTTGTCTTCTTTTCGGCCCTTCTTTCTACGCTACTTCTCCGTTCTGAGGCCCTCGAAGTGATTTGACCGAAAAATCATTTTCCTTCGAGCTGCGTGGGTGGTGAGATACATCGTATTTACCAGCTCTTAGACGATATAGACTGCCTCCGTAATATGTTTATGTCGTGTTATCCGTGGAATGAAAACAGTTTCCTTAGAAATAAAAACATAATCTTGTCACGAGCAAATATTGACGGAACGCGTTCATGTTATCCTTCGCGGGAGAAAGAAACAAGATGGCCACGATATGATACGGAACAGAACAATCGACTTCAACACGTATTTCAATAAAGTTTAACTTATAAATTTAATCCTGGGTGTTATTAAGTTATTAGTCGTTCATTAATCTTAGATTCCAGCTAAAATAACATAGATTAAAGTTAATTGAATTGTCTAGAAAAATGATGCCACAACATAAATTAATTCTGCTGTTGATGAGCCAGGTTAATATCCTGGATCATCCAGTAAAACATAGTTTTCGAACAATATTTATTATATTTAATATAAAATGTGTAATTTATTTTTAAAGGTTTAAAAAACATTAATAGTTTAAATAATAGACAGCGTGTTTCAAAAGGTTATTCAAAAATTTAAGGAGTGGCCTACCAGCTCCTGGAAGTAGGCTGCAACAAGCGCAAAACCAAGCAGCAGGGACTTTAAATACTGTTTAAGTTTACTTTTCTACGCTGGTTACCTCGATTTGTTTACAAAGTCCTTTTTTACCTATCACACGACCCCAAAACCTTTATGTTCGAATTTCCCTGTTGCTTGGTTTCTCGCTTGTTGCAGCCTACTTCCAGGGGCTGGTAGGCCACACTTTGAAGCTCTCCGGCGCTATTTGAACTCGTCGTAGGAAAATGGGTAAAAAAAAACAGGCATACTTCTCAACTCACCCCCTTAACATTTTTGCATAACCTTTTGAAACACCCTGTATAATGACGAATCCAAATTTTTAGTTTAACACTATTAAAACTTTTTCAATGTAAAAAAAATTAAAAAATTTAATTAATACAAATGTAAATCTTTAATTTAACGCTTTAAAAACTATTTCAATGAAAAGTATTATTAGCTAGGTGATCCGGGATTTGAAGCTTTCAATTAAAAATAAACAAGTTTGGAAAATTTAAGTAGGCTTATGTGCGGTCCGAATATGGTTAGTTACAATTTTATTAAATATAGATTAAAGTGAATATACACTGAAAAATTGAGCTTAATAAAAAATTTAATATGAATAATAATAACAATAAGCTAAGAACTTTGAGAATTAAGGGGGGATGCGACTCTTTCGGAAATAGTAGACGAATCTGGGTTGGAGAGCCTCATTGTGATGGCCTTTCGGAAAGCAATTTTGAAAGATTGTAGAATGTCCGACGGTATTGCATTCCAGCCATTTATGATACGTCTTAGATCCAACGTTCTTATAGTCGTATATTATTGATTTGATTTATAAATTTTAAAGATTATATTAGAACCTTATTTCTTGTTGATCCGTTCTCTGCCGACTGAATTTGGGTTTACATCTTTCAAGATGAACAAACAGCACGTATTGGAGGTGAGGCCACCCTGTTTGTGATCGCGCTTGTATCAGAAATTATACCTCGGCAACTACGCTTCAATATTTATTTTATATATTTTTCTTTCGGACATCTGGGATCGTCAATTTCGAAAATACGGACGCATTCGAAGAAAATGAAAAGAATCGAGACGGCCGAAGGAGGAGGAATTGTCAAGGACCTTGAGAACGTCTAGCCTACCGAGCTTCTCTACAAATAGGTCGAAAATAAAATTTCTACTCCTTTGCTCGTTTCTTTACCCGGAGAGAGAGAGAGAGCGACCTAAACTCGTTTTGGGCCAAGGAGGGAAAAACTTTCGATATTACCGCGGTAGCTATACTCTCGTAACTTACGAACCCTTTGCCTTCGAATTCACGGGAATAACTCGAACCCAGTTTACATACGCCTCTTACATTTTCTTCTTCCTAGAACGGGATAGCGCCTCTTATATTCGAAATGGGATTTCGCCCGGAGCCACGCAATTCGGACTGACTTCCCACTAAAGGGATAGAAAAAATCCAATTTTAGGTCGGCAGTTCTCGCGCCGCTGCTAGTAGAGCGCTTGATTTAGTCCTATAGTTCAACCAAAACTCAACGGAATTCGCCATATCGAGGTGCGAGAAACCAAGGCAGACGTTGATGACGGCAGATTTTACCCTATTTTTGCCGTCTCACTAAATACGGTCGCGAAGTTTCGGAAATGTCCGAGTGAAGGCGAATATAGGAACTAACGGGTACGGTTTCATCTTCTTTATTTTCCGGGAAACAAAACGAGAAAATGCGGAAAACAGTTCTTTATATATATTTAATCCTATCAACCGCGATAAATTTATTCCCATAGACCTTTACGCGTTTGCTTCTCTCACTCTCTCTCTCTTTTCCTCGGTCTCACGTCGGGAGTAAAATTTTACATTCTTCTTCCATCGGTTTCCTTTTCAAATTGCCCGCCGCGCTGGGATAGGATACGAGTAGTGAAATATTTTACACTATTTCAAGATTGAATTTTTATCATTTTCGGAATTGAATATCATATTGGAACAGCCCTTTCGCCGAGCGTATGGGAAATATCGGATATTTTTATATCGAAATACACTTTCTTCGTACTATAGATACGGTATTAGAACTGGGTTTCAAACTTTCATACATCCCCGAGCTTATTTAAACATTTCTTATTTCCAAATAGACACTAACAAGGAGACGACCCGAGGTGATAATCACCGATTTTGTTCAAACTCGGGTATAGTGTACACTTCCATGTACCTTAAAAAACCTGCTAGGGAAAAGTTGCGACGGGCTCTCGTTTTGCCATGGCAACCGAAAACGTTTTGGACAACATGATTTGGGATTTTTCCATTGAAAATAACATGGGAATCTGAAGGATTTTAAGGGTCCCTGTGAAACCTTTTAATAAATGAAAAATTTTGAAAATTTCAAAAACGTTAAAAAAAATTTACATTGATTTTAAAAATTAAATTTAATCAAGTTTAAATGAAATTTGGTCAATTGGGGGACCCTTAAAATACTTCAGATTCCCATGTTATTTTCAATGGAAATAATTCCAAATCATGTTGTCAAAAACTTTTTCGGTTGCCATGGCAAAACGAGCGCCCGTCGCAACTTTTCCCTTGCAGGTTTTTTAAGGTACATGGAGTACTATACCCGACTTTGAACAAAATCGGTGATTATCACCTCCGTGTTTTACAGGCTATTTCGAAGTTTTTAATTTGGTCTATTTTCGATTCGAAATAGGCCATCCGCCTGTAAAAGTGTTCGACACGCAGCGCACCGATGCCCAGGGTAGAGCCAACAACAAAATTCGATAGAATTGAAAGGGAGCTCAAACTTCAAACAAAAATTTGACGCGTGATCTAATTTATCACTTCACGGGGATCTTCGCAATCGACGAAACTTTCTATGCTTATTACATTTATTTTCCCTCCCACTTTTTAAGGTGATGTTTCAAAAATCAACTTCCTAAGCAATTTTATCAATAAAGATATTTGCTCTTTTTCACTCTTTCTTCTTTTCAACGTAAAATAAATATAACGAGATTTTTTTCTTCGTTTCACATCAGTTTCAACGCCCTCGGATCTTTTTTGGAGTCCTCCCGGTAAATCCTTATAAGGGAGGGGTGGGCGGCCGACGTCTGAAAAAGCAACTGTTTGCCGATAGAAGGTCGAAAGAAGCGGCGGATGAAAAGAAAGCGAAAAGGCAATTTAATATTTTTCCCTCGACGACTTCCGAGTCAAGACCCAAAAAGAGGACTTTTTGTGGAGGCCGCTTGTATGGTTAAGCCCGAGTAGTACCCGTGACAGTATTATACTCGGTGTCAAGAAGGACCAGTCGGCGAGAAGAGACTTCACCTTCTTCTAAACCCTTACCTCAAACTGCCAAGTATAACGATACCGCTGTTTAGCCGAGGCATACAATACCAGAAACCCCTGGCGTGTTTCTTTCCCTCCATACCCGACGATTGGTCCAAGAAGTCAAACACAATTCGATAGGACAATACGCGGTCACTTTTTTAATAGAATTGAGAGCTGGCAGCAGTGGCCGACCCGAGTATCCGCGCCGTGTATCTTTGGCAAGTGAATTTCGCAAAGAGCTCCGACTAAAATGTCAATACGATTTTTCTTGAATATAATAAGAAAAGATTAAACTCGTATAGTGTGGGAATATTAAAGGTATTTTTCAGCTTTCTTCATTTTATATGTACTTTAAGTTATTTATATTCGAAAGCGAGCGCTCCTTACAATACTGGAGCCGTATTATCCGTGACCCGAAATGAATATCCAAGTCTCTTTAAAGTCCGCTAGTCAAAGGCCCTCCCTACTCCTCGCTAATTTAAGCGGGGTTTACTTAAGATCGGGCGTAGAGTGTTCTAAATTTCAGTAACCTAATTTGTTCGAGCGCGTGATACCTGGTTTTAAGGTTTCGAGAATCTACCCTACTCATTGCCAGTTTAACGTTTTACGTGTGAACTTAACTCGAAGGAAGAAATATAACTTTTGAAAAGGGGGTCGCGAAGAACCGCCGGTGGAAGACTTTTAAGGGTCTTTTCTTTAACTTGAAAATAGGTTAAATATCTATATTCAAGAAAATTGTATTTTCAGAGCTTGGATAATGGTAATTATAAAATATGTCTTTGGAATTACCATTTAAAAGCTATCAAATTTCGATTTTCGCTATTTTCTTCTTAACAATAAACATTTACAAATATTCGAACGATAATTAGGTCAAATATTATTTTTTGAATGTTAAATATGGTAATGGTCCAATTGTGCAGTTCTCATTTGCGCAGTTCTCATTAACGCAAATGCAATTGCGCGAGTTTCACTTGCGTAGTTTCCCATTTCCGCAGTTTTCCATTTGCGCAGTTCTCATTTGCGCAGTTCCCATTAACGCATATGCAATTGCGCGAGTTTCACTTGCGTAGTTTCCCATTTCCGCAGTTTTCCATTTGCGCAGTTCTCATTTGCGCAGATCCCATTAGCACATTTTATATTAACACAGTTTTCAACTAGCGCAGATGTTTTCCATTTGCGCGGTTTTCTCATTTGCGTGGCTCGGTCGAATTGCGCAGGTCTCATTGGCGCGGTTTTCCATTTGCGCGAGTTTCACATTTCCGCAGTTTTAGATTTGCGCGTTTTCCACTTGCGCAGATATTTTCCATTTGCGCGGTTTTCTTCATGTCGTTTTTTGTCATAACTTTGTATGATGAACTGCTATGTTTGGTCGTGCTGTAAATTCCAATAATTTTCATGATTTTCTACGGTTAAATACTGTTATAGGATATATATATGTTTAGTCGAACAGTAAATTTTAGTTTCTCGTCCTTTCGGCTAAGATGAAAATGTAGTAACTGTTACGCTGTGAATAAGTTTCTCGGTTTGAAGGAATAAATGCAGCTTGTAACAGTTGCATTAGACCTAATTCAGCTGTATTTTGGAGAGGTTAAGCTTACATTCAGGTGAAAAATTCAGGAATCTAAGTGGGACCAGGGATAAAAATGAGCACTTATTTAAATGGGAAATTCGTATTTCACAGGGGACAATAATATTTGGGGTAAATAATGATTTCTTTTATTTTAACTTCCACGTTCACTTTTTCTTTGGGTTTGGTTATATGTGATAGGCAACCCCGGTATCGGTTATATCATAAGCCTATCATAAGGTCCCCTTAAGCAAAGGTCTAGGCCAAATTTTTGACGATCACATACCCGTTATTAAGAGGTAGGTATTCAAAATCTGCACCTCCTAGTGGCTATATCCTAAACTATGCATTTCTGAAATAAATTTCGCGAAATGCATTATGAATGTGCGCCAGCCGTGCGCGAATGTTTTTAAAATAAGAACCACGCGGGAGAAATCTCCGCCGCGAACCCTTAGCACCGTAGCCAAGGCTTATCCACAATGTAGAACTAGTAAATAAATAGCTTCCATATTTTACAATTGAATCCAACTATTTAATTCGATAATGGGAAATTTAGATGCTTCTAAAAATATTTTTAAACACAATCTAAAATCTTGGTTACTTCAAAATGATACTATCAACACGTAGCCCTCAAACTCTCCTAGAGTACTTTAACATTGTTTACCTTTTTGTTAATCTTTTAATATATTTCAACACACTTATGATGTCATATTTTGTTGAATTCCTGATAGTATATTTTTTAACCTTGTTTTGTATTTTATTACGGATTCTTATAACACAGTTTTTTTGTTTATTTGTATTGTGTAGTTTTTTAATTTTTTTCGTACTCTCTTTTGAGAGTTGGTTTGATATCTTTCTTTTTCATGTTAATATTTTTTTATGCTAGAATGTGATTATTGTTTAATGTAGCTAACCAAAAAGGGCTTACAAGTCAAACTTGACTTAGCCCTACTCCAAATGTATCCCAACTCTGTTAATTCCAATAAAACTTGAACTTGAACTTGAATTTTATCGCTTTCAAACTTAAAATTAACACTTATCTTTGCAAAATGATTCATCAGAACCTAAAACTGGCTATTATAAATAAGAGTTGCGTTTCTGAAGGTATTTATTTTTTCAAATGTGAGATTTAGACGCGCTTTGTGTGGCATTTATCAACCCGAGCGTGGCTGGTCTACCAAGTTAGAGAATATTTTAGATGTAGACATTTTTAAAAAGTAGATGTCGCTACTGCCCTATCGTCGTACGTTCATTTTCTTCTCTACAGGACAACGCCGTTACCATGAACCCCTATGGTAGACCTTTACTTATGGGGACCTTATGATAGGCTTAAAGTCATATATATATCCACGTTTTCGACGTTTAGTTAGATGGGAGGTATTGGGAAAATATATGGTTGTGCTTTAAAGGGAGTAGATATTTCAAACTTTATGGGGGACCAACGAGTTTAACCAGGTTTAACAGAAACTAGGAATAACGTTAGAAAGCAGACGATTTTTCGATTTATTATACACTCCCTTTAAAGGTCCAGACTTTATACTTGGCTACGATACGTTAGGTTAATATTAAGTTGGACAATACTTGGTTCGTTATGGCTAGGTACTGCCGTCTAGGTCACGTTATAGACGGCCCATCGTGATAGCAAGAATGGGGTTGGGGTGGCACCACGCGCCCCCAACGCTCGAGCGAAGCCCACCCGCGTATCCATCTACACGCAGTCGAGTAGTTGTACTTGCATAGGTTTGAATAAAGATTTCTTAAGATTTGCATGTGACTGGATGATTTGTTATTACACCCATAGCTCAAGATGTCTTTTGGCGCCCCCCTTGAGTTTTTGCTTTATCGCCTCAAGCGTAGTCCAGGCTAGTTGAGCTTAGGTGTAGCCGCAAGCTTAGGCTAGGTAAGATGGCTGCCGCAGGCCTAAGCTAGGCAGATACCACTTTTTCATCTTAGTCAAACGGCTGCGAAGCTACGATTCGCTGTTCGACTGGAAATATATTCCAAAGATATTTCACCTGAGGAAAACATGAAAATCATTGGTATTTACAACGCGGCAGGACCTTAATCGTACGCTAGCAGCTCAGGTGGATGCTAAATAAGGTTATATAAAAAATAAAACCCATAAACAACATCTTTTCAAGGAAAAATGGCAAAATACGCAATATTTAGGTCAGGGCTTATTTACTTCATGAGAAGCCGTGCAAATTGAAACCCGCGCTAATGCTAATCTGTGCAAACGGTGAACTGCGCAAATGAGAAAACTGCCCAAACGGAGCACTGCGGAAATGGAGAACTGTGCAAATGAGAAAACTGCCCAAACGGAGCACTGCGGAAATGGAGAACTGCGCAAATGAGAATACTAAACTGCGCTATTGAGGAACTGCGCAAATGAGAAAATTTTGCGTGATTACTAAACTGCGCTATTGAGGAACTGCGCAAAAAGGAAAAGCGCCAATGAGAAAGTGCGCAAATGGGAACTGCGCAAATGGGAACCGTGGAAATGGGAACTGCCCATACGGACCCAAATCTAGGGAGCTGTTGGCTCGATCTCGTGGCATGCAGGGCTTGCCACCACCCTCCTACGCATTGTAACCCGGCCACCTGAATTAGGGCTTCAAAAGTCGCATGATGACTTAGGCCTCAGGTGGTGCCTTGGGTATTAGCCTAGTTGATTATTATTATTTATTATTATTATATCTGTCTTTTGTATTTCATCTTTCAAATTTAATAAATTACGAATCAAACTTTGTGACGTAATTTCCTTTTTAAAAGTAGACATTTCATGTACAAATTTCCAAACTATAGCTACCGTGCTATTTATTTGTATATTATTTAGTGTTAAATTTATAAAATGTTATAAACCGCTTATTTAAAACATTGATAATAATGGCGACGGAATAAGAAAAAATGTCCAAGAAGTTGCTTATTTAATTTAACACCACACTAGAGGCCATTAGCGGTAAAGATAACTAACTCACCTAAGTATAAAACTAACACGCGGCAAACTTTCGAACCTTAAGATATAAAGTAGGATCGACTGCACCTCACTAGCGCTATCGAAAGATCTTTTAAGTAAACTAATAAAAAAGAAGAAAGCGAGAAAAATATTGTTTAGACGCGTGGCCATCCGAGATGAGAAGGTGGCTGGGGCTATCTTTTAGGCCTTGTAGTTTTACGAGGCGCACTATCCGAAGACGCTGGGGATCGGGTAGCGCTGGAAAGAGTTAACAAAGTTTTCGTCGAGACTCTCGGAGAGGAAATTAGCTTTGCAATATAACGGGCATCCTCAGCTATTCCCAGCTCGACTGCCGTCGGTTATTCTACGAGCGTGGAATGAGCGGGCTCAGACCCCAAACTAATGCCTGGAAACTAACTCGTTTGACCGGAGGAATTTCTTAGCCGAGCTATTTCAACAAAGGATCTCGGAACTGGAGCGAAAGCGGATGTTTGGAAATCAATTTTCAAAGATAAAAAAGGAAGAGGGAAAATGATAGGAAGGCTCTCTTTGACGTAGAGATATCTTTCCCATCTATTTACTGTTTGGCTAAAAGGTAGGGATACATAAATTGGCTAATTTATCGCTTCGAAACTTTCGCTGAGTTTGGAATTAACAAAATTGACGAAAAATAAAATGAACTTCAATAACACTCGCGAGTTCGATTCCTTCATTTTATTTTCATTTTATTTATTTGAAAATAAACTTATTAATCTCTATCTTTGAATTAGCTGAGAGATACTGAGGAATAATAATCCATTTTAAATATTAAATTTAAATCTCATAAGCGAATGTACTTAATAAATAAACGATGTACCACGATTGAGTTTTTTTATTTTATAAACAATCGTTAATTTCGCAAAGTGGTATTGAAATTATTCAAGCTGCCTCTGGCTTGAAGAGGTCACGATTCAGCGAAAGCGCATTAATGATGAAAGCTTACCAACATTGGCTAAGTAAGAAGTTAGGTATTCTGGATATAACTTACGGAAACATTCACTCTAGATCTAGCTTTTATTTTTTGCGTATGAGATACGCGATAACCTTTCACTATTGGTACCTTTTTCCTCATTTTCTTGGAAAAGCAGTTCACAGACCCACGGAAAAGGCTTACGGTCGTATCTTGCAAAAAATAACCCCCCAGAATGAGACTCCTCTGAGAAAAATGCAAAAAGGAAAACAAAATTGCGTGTTTGCGCACCGTAAAGTTTGAAGGGATAGAATACGGGATGAGTTTATTTTGCGGAGTTTCGATCACGGAGCGACCTATAGCGCTATCCGAAGACCCCCGATCCGTTCCTCGAGGATAAAAATAAGCAGGTTTTTCCCGCACTTTCATTCGGATAGCGTGCGTAAGTAACATTTCATTTTAACTAAATTAAAAAATAACTTTTTTTGTAATGACTTTGTAGGAGTTAAAAGAAAGCAAAACATCTCCAACAACTATTTTTTTAGTTTCCTGCCTTTCGATAATCTAATTAAAAATTGATTACGGTGTTCGATATTTAGTTTCGAAACGCCCAAAAAAATTTGAACTATCAACTTACACCGTGTATCAGATTTTGGTGGGCTAATATTTGCCCTTCTCCGGGAAGCTTAGTAACAAGCGGTATTTTCATTAGGGGTTTATTTTTAGTTTCAGATGAGATTAAGATTATTCGTTTAAGGACGATTGATTAACATTCAACATTAAGCTGATTAGAATAAGAAATGATGTGCCATTATGAATTAAAATCTCAATAAGACTTTTGGAAATTAGAATGACTTATTTCAACATAGCACAACTTATTTGGAAACCGAAAAATGCTTTTGTCTAAGTTTTACCTCTAATAAATTCAACATGACAATATATGCAAATATTTAAAATCGATGAAAATTATATAAAAACAATAGGCAATCATAAAAATATGCACTTTAGTTTGCTACCTGGGTTTACTTTGCGCTTCTAATGCGAAAATATCTTCGAATTCCTAAATCGAAAAAATTCAAATTTCAGCTATGGGATCAGAATTCAATAAATCTTCGCTACTCAGTATTTCAATATATGTCTGAAGGTTGTAAATTTCGTCGAAGCAAAGCTAAAACGATATCCAAGTTCTCGCGGAAATTATCAGGAAAAGATCGAATCCTTCTACAATATTGAATAATTTCCCCGAAAGTGAATAATTTCGTGGAAGCGAGACGCAATAGTAGGCGACCTGAGTCACCCACTTCTACATAAGATAATTTTAATTCCGAAAGAGAAGGCTATTTCTCGTTACAAATCTAAAAATATCTCAGTTCATTTATCTCTGGCTCGTCCATCCAGAAATTGCTATCGCTATAGAAACGAACCAATAATTACGATAAATTTTACGGCCATTCCTTTTCGGGTAAGATCGTCGAGCGAGCGTTATCAGCCTTTTCAACTCCGAATTTCTATTACTCGCGTGACAGACCACTGTCTTTTCTTTGTTCGGAGCCGAGCTTGACAATGGGCCGTGTACGTCGCGTAGAAACGGGGCCCTTCTGGGAAAGGAGCTGATTGAGGCGGGTCTTGACCGATTCGTTTGTTCTGTGTAATTGGCAATTGAGTACATCAGCTGAATGGAGCGACTGCCCAATACTCTCCCCTCCCGCAATACCATCCACGCACAGGTGAATAGGTCAGAAGAAAGGTGAAAGCTCCGTAGATGTGGAGACCAATCAGAAACGAACTGCGGGAAAGAGAAACCCACCTCCCCTCCCGGGTGATCGAAATAAACTCGACTAACCAGCTGACCCTCTAAAGTTCAAGCGTGCGAAGACCGATTAAGGCGAGTGTACTTCCCGACTTTGAGTGAACTCGAAATTAGCTCGGCGCTACGGCGATAGAGAAGGGATTTTAAAAGTCCATTTAGACTCGGTATAAAAGTTCCGTTTTAGACCTCAGCTTCCACTCTCTCGCGTCTTAATTAGGTCGAGAAATTGAAAAGGAATATTTGTCCCGGCCAAAATCAATATTTATCGAATCGCGGTGGATTTTAAGTTTAAGATTCGCTATTGGCGCCGAGGAGACGATACGGTGCCGTTTAAATAATCGAAACTTTTGGATATAAACGTGGACGGCGCGAATATTGAATAGTCACCCGCGAAACGAAGAGAAACAAAGAGCGCTCAGCGAATAATTATCGGGAACAAAATCCCATTTGGAGAAATGTCCAGAGAATTTCCATACGCAAATTCGAGCCTGTTCGCAATTACGCCACTAGAGAAGCGAAGCCCAGCTAGATTTGGCGCTGATTCGCTCAATCGACTCCAGCCTCCTCTTTTGATTAACTTGTTATATTGGGCCCTGTGTGGGCCCCGCGTTATATTCGTAAACGTCCTTCAGCGATTTAATTCGAAATTTTGTAACAGGAAGATACGCGCTGTAATCGACAAAGATACAATTGTCGAAATTGTCTAATCTAAAGGGAGACAACGATTGGGTCAAATTATCTAAATATCATTACTACGTATAGTTTTCGGTGCGGATATTTCTTGAAATGAAAAAAAAATAATGCTATGTAGAGGCAATTTAAATATATACGGGGGAAATTTATTTTATTGGAAATTCTTAAGTCCAACGCCATAATTTATTCAGAAGTAGTTTGAATATATTTAATATTTATACAATCCGTAGAGACGCGATATAATTATTTTGAAAACTAAAATTAGGTCAAATCGTCTAACTTCTTTTTAATTTTTCTTTAAACAGTGTACGGTTCACTTTATAATGTAGGCTCCCAAGAGATGAAGCCTAATACGTCTCGTTTAGTTGTACGAAAAAGTGGAAGCACTAACGAGTTGAGATTAAAGCAAATACCGGTATGTTGGTCTTATGTTTTGAACTTTAAGAAAACGTGTACTTGTTAAGGAGTTTACTTCTAAATATGAATTTTTGACCTTTTCCACCGAGTGTGCTAGAAGCGTAACGTGTCAAAAACATAATTAATATTCAACGCTGTTTTGTTCAGGAGAACGGCTTCATTATCAACGAAATATTAATAAAATTCCGTTAGGAAAGAGAATCTGAGATTTGGCGTAAATTCGCAAATTGCAGCTGGAAATCGTACTTCAAAAATTGACAATTAAATCTGCTCGAGTAGAAAAAAAGAGGACATCCCTGTTAATTATCCCTTCCTATAACTGATTTATAATCAACAACGAAAAACCAACGAGAAAACTAATCTAAATAGCTGATAAGGCTTTACCACGCCTCCTACCCCGCATCTCCCTCTTATCAACATCGTGGCCGCCCTTTCTAGGGTTAAATGGCACCATCAAAAGATTGGCTGAGGGAAGGGTAAACATGGAGGGGAAGAACGCTACATAGGGGCTAGTTTATTTCTAGAGACAGTTTTCGTCGAATAGAAAAAGGAGTCCGGTAAGCCATTGGAAGAGCTCATTTTTGTTAAGCACCATTAGTTCCTTAATGAGATCGTCACTAATGACGTCACACGGTATACTGAACAAGCGGCCGTCGAAAAAACCTTTGGTAGAAAGACAGAAGAGGGCGCTGAAATCGCCGTTTCGGAGCGTGTCAAACTTCGTCTCCGGATCTAATTATGGAAAAAAGCGGCTTATACGTCGCGTTCGAGACAAGGCCAGCAGCTGCGAGAGCCGGCCTTTCGGGGCAATCGCGGTTTCCGGGCCTAATGTGTATTTTTCGATATTCCAGGCGGTTCTCCTTCACCCGTCGTTCGTCGATGTTAAAAGACAAGAGGTAATTGAGTTGGAGCGCGCGTGGAAAACTTCCACTCGTTCACTCTTCATCTATCTCTCTCTCTCTCTCTTCTCCGCATTTCCAAATTAAATTACCCGGAAAATGAGATGAATAACAAAAAGATATATCAGGGTGCGATTCGCGATATAAAGTTGCTTAATAACCTGATTAATATTCTACAGTAAGGGGCGAGGAAATGTCATTTGGAAAATAAGTTGCATTTACTATATCATGAACCAAAATCTTATAAAGAATTTAAAGGTAAATTTAACATCTAAGAATCGATGAGAGGACTTTTACTTTTTAACGTTCCCTAATATTTTTTACTACCATATTTGTATTAGGTTGCTTTAAATTTATAAATATATTTCAATTTTCATTTGTTAGAGAACTTGTAGATAATAAATATAGTGTAATTATTGTGAAATATTGGTACTAAAAATTTAGCGTCGAAGCAAATTGTTCGTAATTTAGGAGATAGCGAGGGAAAGTATCTTTAACGGGCAGTCTCCCCACAGCGAAACTAAATTTGCAACGGATCAGATCATTCGGCGGAGGAGGAAGTTAACGTTAAAACGCGAGTAGCCGTCCTAGTCTTGACAATAGTTTTACGATCCAGAACGTCCGTTAGATGGCGTTAGCCTTTTCTCCCGGCGAGTCCTCGCATTATGAATATCGGCCAATCGTGCAATTTAAAGCGAATAAAACTAAATGAAGGCTAAACATCGTAAAATATGATATAGAAGACGCGTCTATTAAACTAGCGGCCGTTTTAATCGGGTCATATAATCTGTAATGGTTCCGCCGTAGCCGGCTCAGCAACGCCGGGACCGGTCATTTAAAAGGCAAAGAGCCTCTCGGCTATTTAAAGCTTTTCCTATTAAACGCTTCGCTGTTTCGTGGTATAAATTATTATCACATTTCGCGAGAACCCGCTGGCAGCGGCCCTGGGATATAATGTGTATCAAAACGCCACCGCGTTTTATACCTAATAGACTCAACCTATCCCCGCGTCCCTCCCGCAATTACCACTCTATACTCGGATCGAGTATCAACTGACAATTAGCTAAAGGGCGGGAATGGGGTAAAGTCATCGGAGAATCCACGTTACTAACGCAACGTGGCCGTTAGAGACAGGCGCGGAAAGAGAAAAGTTGCCTTCTCCCTTTCGGTATTCCAGGATCGTATTATCTAAAAGGCAGTTTGATGTATTGGCCTGGAAGGAACTATGGCATCTTCCGTATAGCCTTCATCCCATCAGCTCCTCTCGTAGAACCCTATGACCTAATACCGATACACCGGCCAACCCCTTCCCTCCAGGCCTCGCAACTCGAACTTTGTACCTCAATTTTTCGGAAGAGAGAACCGGTTCAGGCACTTGAAAAGTTTTCCAACTCGGATGCCCGTAATAAAAAAACCGCGTCAAAAATTGCGTAAGAGGATAATTGGGGCTCATTAGGCAAAGCGTCCAGAGCAATTCGCGCGCCTTCGTTTAATTAATAGGGAGATTAATGACTGGGCGAGAAAATGAATATTTTGGACAGTTGCGAAGCCTTGTCTATTTTAAAATATACTTCTACATTTGGCATTTCAACTATTTAATATCCCGCTCTGACCGTTAACGCATCAACTGGCCACGGAGGTCACGCTATTTTTAAACCAACTTGGGATTTATAGACGATGACTTTCGTGCGTCGCGATAATAAATGAAATATATATATATATATTACATTAATTATACCAGAAATATCTTCTCCAGCCGTTAAGAAAAAAAATCCTTAAGAAGTATTATAGTTCCGTATAAAAAAAAGGAAATAAATTTCCGATATCAAATAAGGTTTAATGTCTAGTTTAACTAATTGCTAAATCGTAAAGACACGATTACGGGAGCAAAATAACGAAACTGTTTATCAAATAACCGATACATTAAAATGAGATCCGTCAAGGGATATGGAGAAACCGTATCTGGACTTGAAAGCAACCCCGAATTACGAATACTAATCGATGCCTAACAACACAGATCACCGCGGCCAACTTTATCTATGGTTTAAATTACAGCGTTGGATTTATCAAAACGTCTAGCCAGAAACCGGAAATATTGACGCGAGAAAGATATCCAGCGAAGCTCAAATTAAGCGCGATGTTAATTACGCTTGCAAAACGACCGCACATTACGGGAACGTATTAGAAGGAACTCATTTTCTAAATTTAACGTCAAACACAAGCAAATATCGATCAGGATACGTAAAGAAAACCATCGAAAAAGAAAATAAAAAGGTGAGCGTGTATAAGAAATCAAAGATTCGTTCCTCGCGGGAACACTCTTCCGGCGGAAACGACACGTGCAAAACGGGGAGGCGTAAATCGCGCTCTCGAGGCGGCCTACAACGACAACTTATCTGATATAACGGAGAGGCGAAGGTGGACGATTCGAAAAGCGAGAGAGTGAGAAGAGAACAAGGGGACTCACCCGGCAAACAGGAGGCATCTCGGGCCGAGAGTAGCTGAATCAACGCCGTCAGGGCGAGCAAAATCGGCTTCATAGCTCCTTCGCGTCCGCTGGCTCGATGAGCTATGCACTCCAAGCCGAATCCGCTCCAGTCTTAAGTGGCCTGCGCGAAGGGCTGTGACCGCACACTCCTACTCGCCGGGGTCACAAAACGCCCAGCGCTGCGGTTAAGAACAAATACCAGACGATCCGAGCGCCACCCGGTGAACGAAAAGAGAAACGCGACGCGTCGATGCCGTTGCCTCTCCACCGCTCGCTCATTTTTTCTTACGCATCCTCCCAAAGACGTTCGCTCTAGGTTTTTTCGGGGATGCGGAGAGCTTTTTTCCCGTTCGTCTTTCCCGCGCGCTCCGCCAGGGTGTACACAGCCCCGGGGGAAAGCGAAGGGAAAAAAGGTTTTCGCGGAGAAAGTAATTACGATTAGAAGGCATTCGTTTGTATTTTAATTATGAAAGAGTAACTCTATTAAATATAGGCAGAATGGGGACTATTTGGAAAGCGTAAATTAAACGTTCTTTTTTCTCGGCTTCACGATACATTGATGAAGTCGTATTAATAATACATTCCAGAAATATTTGGATTAATTAAGTCAAGCCAAAGTATATCATTAATTTTATTCGCGAAACTATGCGGCTTGTGACGTCTTAAAACGATAGACCCGCGAAAAAATTAGGAACAGCCTGAAATATCGAAGGTAAAAAAAGGAATCAAAAGTGGCCGTCAACACACACTTCTCCATTTTTCAATGGGGGTTTCCGTCTGCGTTTTCAATTTCTGGCGTATTTCAGGCAAGTATAAAACCATATCCGCCCCTCTTCCCCCCTCCAACATATCGAAAAATACAAAAAACACCTTTCCGATATAACTCATTGACAATGTATCAACACAAAGAGACTGCCGAAGGAAACACGCTGAAAGAACAATATGATAAAAAAAGTTTCCCGTTGGTTTGTTAGAAGAGGGCTTTGAGGTGGGCCAAAATGGTTACAAGCTAAAGGACTTTTCTCGCTTTGTTTTAACCCATAGCGCGCGACCAACAGCGTCGAGTTTACAGTTCCGAGAAAGGTAAGGAGAGGGGTGACGTTTGCGACCCTGGCCTTTGTCGAAACTGTCATTCGGCGGGGCGACTTGACCGCGATTATGCCGGCGAAGAAACTGTGGAAAAAAGACGACGAGAAAAACGTCCGTCGCTTATAGCGACTCGGATAGGATGATTTGAGAGTTGAATCACGTTTGCGCCTAAAGGAGGAGACAACATATTTGACGCCAACCCCTCTCTATCTCCGGGAAAAAAAGAAGTAGAAGAACTTGGCCCAAGTATAGATTCGACAGGGTATCACTCGGTCTGTATTCCGAAGACGTTCTTCGAAACGCGTTCCGAGTATTTCTGCCTCGCGCCTCTTCTCGCTCACTTTCAGAGCGATTTTTTTTCGTTCTTCCGTTGTACGAGGTCTTTCAATTCAAAAACTGAACGAGAAGGTCGTATAGGCTCTGGCCTTTTGTGCCGGGCCGCCCATTCTTCTTTCCTCACCGGGATTGCTTCCGTTCCGGCCTTCGTTATCTTTGGGTTTCGAATAGTGATCTATGTCGAGTTCGGTTCGTACTCAATAAAACATCACCAAATGGGGAACTCGAGATAGAAAAAAAAAGGAATGGCTAAGAGGAACGGAAAAGAATGTGGGCGCTTAGAAATTTGGAATGGAGGTGAAAAGGTCTTCAAAGCGACGGTATATTCCCCACCCATACATACCATACTCATTTTTCTGACCGTCTGTCAGAACCGCGATAAAAGACTACCAATCACCGAAATGATCGGTACAGCTAGACTAAGTATAGTTCGGAATGGACTAAACTAAATGGACTTTAAACGTTCCGGAACTTAGTCAAAAACTCCGAATTTGATTGGCCAATACATAAACCGCGAATTGAGCTAATAAGGTCGCTTTTCGCTCAGAGATAAAATGTCGTTAAACATCGAGTTCCAAGGCCGTCTAATGAAGCTAGGTTACCATCCTCTAAGTAGCCTCGATATAAATAAGGGCCTGTGACATAAAGCATACTCCGAGAAGGATTATTCCCAAGGAAATATAAGAGGCGAAAGAAGAACATCCCATGAATCTTCCCAGCCGAGAGAAACGAAGGATGCGTTGGATACTCGCTCTCTGCTTGCATCTCTCGCTATACGGCGCTGTACATATAACGAAGATGGGGAGGAGAGCGATCGAAAGGGATGGAGGTTTCTCAGAGCCCTTTTTCATGTACGAAAGAGGACAAAGAGAAGACAGTTCAGAGTACCAGCTTCTCGAGAAAGGGCCGAAAAAATAGAGCGTGGACTTTTATACAAGAGCCCGGGATCTCGACCATGAAAGACCATTGTTTGAAAAAGCAGCATCCGGAAACTGGCTAATGCGAGAAGCTGGTCCACAATGGACATTCCCCGGAATTTAGGCGAAAAATGTTTATTCTGGAATAAACCAGATTACGTATTTTTCTTAATAAATCCCGCTTTTTAGGCTGGAAATTCCCATTATATATTATCTAAATAGACGCGTCTAAAACTTTATCTACGAGGAAGCGGACAACGAGAAACGGTTCATATTCAAATTTAGCTTTAGACTTCTAGTAGAGAGAATCGGGACTCAAAACGTCAAAAGACGCGTAATCCGACAGAAATAAACCGGGAAGCGTGTCGCTTCAGTTCAAGATTTAAACACGCTTTTAGTTTATAATTGCATTTCAAGGCGTAGACTTTCGAACGTTGCGTTCGTATTAAATTTTGTATAATTCGCACGTCTTTTGCGGAAAGACTATAGAATAAATTAAGGGCAATATAACGTCAACATCGTAACACAAGGCCCCTTAACTCTCAAATTCGCGAGTGAAGTGCCTTCGCTCGTAGATGTCGGCAATGTCGAACGACGCCATTTCTAACTTTTAACGAATCTGTCGGCTCCCATCTTCATCTGACTAGAGTGTAGACATTCCGCAGTGAAATAAATTTATCGGAAGGAAGGCGGAATGGTGGGGTAGAAATTGACGGAAGAAACTGGAAAACGAAATACTTAAAGTGAAATTAAGCTCATATTTCCCAGATGGCGCGAGTGGAACAAATTCCTGAACAGAGATTCAATAAAGTTTAAATTATCTGTCTCTGCTACTCGCATTACTTATACACAATTAAACCCTCCTCGGTCGGAGGTATTCTTTCCGGCGGAGACCGTTCCGAGTGCGCGAGGACCCGGTGCCGATGGAATTCCAAGAATGAAGCTTCTAAAAGCCAAACTCCGGTTTTTACCCGATACGGGATTAGAGCGTCGAAGATTAACCGTATAGTTCGAGAAACGCTTATAACGAGAGTAAAGTCAGCGCGATAATCAAAGGTTCCCTTTTTAAGTATAGTATCGGATAAGTTACCATTATACCGCGGAACTAAAACGCTTTAAGACGGCCGACTAAAGTATAGAAGTGACCGAGGCCCATCTTTCTCTATAAGCAAATTGCATTCTTTCAAGCGAGTCCGCATTGAAGCTCCTCGAAAATTTCCCGCGCGTACACCTTTAGAATAATTTAATCGGGGAAAAGAGAAAAGAGGCTAAATGAGATTGAAATTCTCCCTTTATAGAAAATGATTCGCGGAGATTAATATTGCACCGATTTAGAATTTTCGGAGGGCGAGCGCGCGGAGTCAGCTCAGAGGAAAGCCGGCCTGTAATAAGTTCTCGTATACGTCGTTATGGAAGAGAATTAGGGGACGGAGAGGATTATATGATTATACGGAATGACTATGAGGCGATAATAACGTAAAATGGGGGAAACATTGAAACGAGGAAGGCGTGCTCTCCGCGACTAGTATTCGCAATTGCACCTATTTATACGTTTTACTTTCCTTCATTAGTTTAGTTTCGCGTGGCTCAATTTTTAAATTAAAAATTACTCTGGCCCGCGAATCGCGACCGTGTACGCTAAATTTAGAAATAAAAATGCTGCCACAAAATCGATGAAAGGAGTTTGCTCGGACTTAAGTAGGAGAAAGTTTAACGTAACCTCGCAGGTGGGTTTCGCGTGTGTTCTACTATAATCTCATGGCAGAGTTAATTAAAGAAATAACATTATTATAAATAATTGTATTTCGGAATAGCTTACGTCAGAAGTAAATGAACCAAAGTTATCGAAATAGCGCCCAGAATCGGAGGGTGCTTTCCTTACGAAAATGATGAGAAAATCGAGTCGAATAAAAGCTAATATCCATCCCCGTCTTTTGATGCGATAAATTGCAGTTGGGAATTGTAGGTATAGCTATATCAATGTAGAAAATAGGGTTTCATAAAAACAAAAACATTTTTTTTCGGCCTAGGAGCGCGCAAAATTTCAAATTCGAGGTCAAAATGTAACTTCATAAGAAAAACGCCTCCAACATGGGGAGTACAGCAGTCTGATCACTTCGGTTCATTTACTTTTGCTTACGTATAAATACACTTTTAATAAAGCGTTAAAATTCGGCCACCGGTGCAATTAGTATAACTAATTTGGAGTTAATAATATTGAAAGTGAGAATAATTGATAATTAAGAGCTTTCTCACTAAAAACATGCAACCGGAGGAACCGCCCATACGCGCTACCAAACACAGCTTGATACCTTCTACCTTAGGCGGAAGGAACGCTTCTCCCATATCGGAGGGGCTTGGAGCCGTCATTTCTTGATCCATTGGATCTAAACTTATCCACCCATATAGCTCGGAGCTGGATATACGTTAGGGCGAGTAAAAACAATTTTTGCCTCGACAGCGCTATGGATTTTCTCTTTTCACGCGGCCAATCTCTCTCGCGCTCTTATACACGCGGAGAGAGACGGTTTCTTCCTGGCCTCGTCGTCGTGCTCGCGGCTTGACACCGCCAAATCGTTTCGATAAAGATAGACAGAATCCGAGATGGGTTTTGTAGCCATGGTAACCGATGTTTTTCCTCTTCGCTGCTACGACGATATAGTAGCGGGAGCCTCGGACACGTCGCGATGGTGTGTCTGTGTATAGAAACACAATCTTCCGCGAAGGCGTACGAAATTCACTGGCAGAGACACGAGCGCCGCCTCGTTTCTGGCAATATAACGCGGCCGGAAGGGACGGGATAGTTCAGAGCGGACAGCGACGGCCTAGATCAAGGAACGGCCAGTCATTCGCGTTAAACATTAAAGATGCAATAATCCTAGCGGAAGCACTTTGAAAAGGCGCTGGCAGATAAAGGTTTCTTCTCAGCTCAGCGGCTTCACTTTGATGGCCGAAAGGGTGGATGCTGTCTATTACGGCGCGCCTGCGTATACACTCGGCGCCACGCTCCGCTATCACTCTCGATAAAGGTTCCTTTACCGACCGACGTCTGCCCCACCTTTGACCTCTCACGTCACCTATTCTTTCATTCTACTATAGGCGAAGGATATCTGGCACTTTTTCTTCCTCAGATATATGTGGTCACTGCTGAGAAAATGAGGCCCTGAAGAATATGGACCTTCCACGTTATGTATTAAGCTATAGGAATATCAAAAGAGTTTTGAGAATTTCGTGTTACTGGTAGAAGTCTTAGTACGAAAGCTCAAATTTTATCTGTTGAGTTATGAAGCATTGACCTTCTTGGGGTAAAGTAAATAATACTCGCAAGCCATAATAATATCAATCAACTAGGCTTATATCCAAGGCACCACGCGAGTCAGCTAGGGACTTTAAATGCCATTATCTTTAAATCCAGATTATACCGCGTAGGAGGGTGGTCGCATTCGCTACATGCCAGGCTAGCTAACAGCTCCCTACACTTACTATTACCGTTAACCTCAACAAGTTTTCATGGAAAGGAAAAACCGAAGAACTCGGGGGAATGGTTAAAGGCAAATTAGCTCAAAGAAATTTGATAAATGTGGACTTTCGCTTTCAGCTTAACTGAAGGATTTGCGATTTTGTTCGAATCCGGCGAAAACATGAAAGTATAAAGAGTGATAAACAGGGATTGCCTCGTATTTACACGTGATCAGTTCGCGACCTTCGCTTAATTGGATCGGACTTTATGAACTAATCCGCCTTAATCTGGCGGAGTTAGTCGAGATAGTTGGCCTTCGAAATATATAAGGGCTGCCTCCGAGCGTAATAGTTCCTGATTGTTTCTGACGTGGCCTTAATTCCCTATATTGGCTTTAGGCGGGAGCGACCGCCACTGGCCAAATCCAATAGCGGGCTCGACTAAGCAAGTAGAGCGGCACCGCGGCATCCCAGCAGATGAGAAAGAAGAGCAAAAAGGGCAAGCTGCTCGAAGAAACGGGTCTGCCGATCCCTCTTGGCGTAAAACCGCAACCGTAGCCTCTTCTTGGCCGTTAAGGCCCGGAGAATCCCCGGCCTAAAGGCCCCGACATTGCGAATTCATCTTTGGCGGAGGGCGTAAATTGGGAGGCGGCGGCGGCTCCGGTTCAACCCCCATTCATCTAGTCGCAACCCCAACCCCAACCCCAACCCACTGCCACTTATTTCTCCGAGGGCCACTACGATGGAAACTTCTTAGGAACAGGTTCCGTTCTCATCGAGCTTTCCACGACAGCGTTAATCGCGAAACAATAAATGCGTTATACTTAAAATCCATTTTGAAATAGAGCTGGAAATCCGAAATGAATATTAACATCTCACTCTACTAACCGGCTTTACAAATCTCCCAAAGGAAATTTTAAACACTCGATCGTAAGGGATTAAGGTAATGTGGAATCTCCTATTTTGGTTAAGAGTGTTTTAATTAAAAGTCTTTCAAACTTTGAATTTAAGAAATAAAAAGAAAATCCTCGAACGCGTCTAGAATTCTCAGAAGTAGAAATATTACAAAAGGCCACTTCCTTAATTGAAGTTAAAACTCTTTTTTTAATGATTGGAAGGGAAAGAGCGAAAAGATTAAAGAAGCCTATTTAGAGAACTAGTAAAGACGTACTCCAGCGAAGAGTTTCGCGTTTCTGTTTTCAGTTTTAAGGCCATGTGAACGAAGCTTGATGTGGCCGGCTTAAGACATGGAACAAAAACACAGTCAGGGTTCTTTCGCGCTCCCTACTTTAGCCGTCTTTACGCCAAACGGGTGAGGATTTCCGCCGGCCGGGAGCACCCGACAATGCAGTCTGAAGCTGGAAGAAGCGCCATCGACTTTGGATCAAAGTGTTGAGTAAATAGCATCTGAAAACGGCAGAACGGCGAGGATCTAGCCTTTGACAATGCGGGTCCGAGAAGAAGGACGTTGCCGTCTAAAGGGTTTCCGGAGAAGCGGCGTCGGCGGCGAGAGGAGCCTGGCGGGGGAGCGATACTTTTCCCTTCAGCAGCGCGCCGAAGTTCCCCCGAAGTAAACAAGATGTGCCCGGGAGGCTTTAGTGATAAATGAAGGGATTTGGGCACATCAGCGACGGCGGCAGCGGAAAATCCCGCGGTAATCATCGGGAATAAGAAAATCTAACGTAAGGGTCTCAAGCGCGAGACATCGTTACGAAGGGCTTAAGGGGAAACTGAAAAGAAAACCTCGCCAGTTCGAAGGCCTAGAACCCTACTACGCCGAGCTCGCTTCCTTAGTTGGACGTTACGCTTCAGAATTCTATATATCTCCGTCTAAACCTAACGGGTAATAGCGTTATCTCTACTATCCGAAACTAGAAATACAGCGACGCGGCCGGCTTTCCATACAAGAACAATACTCGTGAAAAGGTTTAAACGCAAACATATTTTATTTAACTTGTTTTAGAACAAGCTCTCCTAGCCGGATCGTATTTGCTCAAAACATTTTAAGGCGATTTATTTCAGTCCATAGAGGAAGGAATGCTATATTGAAACTAGAATTTCTTTCCTTTGACTGAGATAAATGAGCTTGAACGAAAACAAATGGTTGTTTTCTCAACCGCTTAAACATAATTATACCGAAGGGGAATATTATCGCGTAATTTACAGATTCTGACGAATCCAAAACAAAAATTTCGTCTATCGCTTCTCGCTTGAAGTTTAGCTGTACTCTTTATGATACTTCCACAGCCTACCAATAGACTAGTTTTATGTAAACAGTTTTAAAAAAAAATTGTACAGTCGCATAGCGAGTCGGGATGCTTGTGATAGAGGATTATGGCTAAAGATTCCCGCTTCACTTTGATCTTAGCCAAAAACCGCGATCTTAAAATGTAATTATAATTGTTTACAGAAGTTGGAAAAATAATTAAATTTTTGGCTGAACTTAATACTATGCCGATAGGTAATTAACTCACGATAGACAATAGTTTTGTTTTAAATCATATAGACAAAACCTTTGTCTGTAACCATCTGTGTATGATTTTATTGCTATATTTCAGGAAAAGCTTAGGTAAATTAGAAAGTTAATCAAAATATTGATAAAATATCTTCGTTATGGTATGTAACAATTTTGAAGTCTTAGATCCAACCGCGTTTCAAGTCCAATTAAAAGATTTTGTCAACATTAAGATTAACGCGCCGGTTCTTCAACTTCTTCTTTAAAGCCGTTCAAGAGCGCTATAAACATAAAATTAAAGCATATTTAAAGAGCTTAAAATCTGTAAATTAAAAGTACGGTTATTTTTAAATTAAAGTAAGATAATTAAACCCCGGCTCACCCTATTTGTAATGAGACAATGTTAAAAAGTCGCATTTATCGCGCTTTGATTTTTAGGCTATGAGACAGACTGTTATTTTTAATACAGTCAATTTTAATTGTTATTACTCATGCACAAGTAAAATTGAATTTTTCATTAATAAAAATTACACGGTTACAAATATCATTATCATGTTGCTTTAAGAAACATACGAATAATTTAGACGTAACACACCAGTTGATAGTCCACGATTTAAATAAGTTCTTCCGAAAGTTACCGTTTTAGGAGGCCTGCTTTCCACTATTGCTAAAACATTTATAAAACAAAAAATTCTTAAGTACATAATTCTCGAGAGAAAACTAAAGTGAAACCCTAACCAGGGGCAAAGAGTCGAAGACTAAAAGTATGAATGATGAAAGCTTATATTAAATGGCAAACGGCGTTTTCCGGAATAAAGCCGTCTCGGTCGTAATCCTCTTTTAAAAACCCCGATGGTTGACTTTATGAAAAAGATCGCGCAAGAGAAATTTGGCTTCCAGGCGCGGTTACGGGAAAAAATACACTCTATATAATACCGACGAGGATAAATCCATATTCAACGCAACTTTGGGTCGTATATTTAAGGGCTTCGCGACGGGCATCGCTCCGGTAAGGATGGCTAACTCGTCGGAAGATTGGGAATTATAGGATGGCGAGTTTCGCTGGGAGGCGAGAGCTTAACCGGGTGTATGGTTTCCATGAACCAAACTCACTCTATTCCGAGTAAATTTAATGGTCTTAGTTTCTGAAGCCAGTAAAGCTCAGCCCGAAGCTCCAAAGCCAGTGGCCGAGAACGTGCCTTGAAAACCGCAACACCACGTGGCATCGTTATCCTTAAAACACGATTCCCTTTCAGTGATAATCAGTAGTCAAGCGACGTCTTTTACCGAGCTCCGGGCATGGATTTCTTGGCAAGACCCTTTCGGGCCACCCCACCTCCTCCGTCTCTTCCATTTCCTTCCACACGGCCTTCGAAGCGGCCAAAGGTTTCCGGTTAAATCGAACGGGTCCCCCTTTAAATCAACAGACTAAAACTTGTAAGAAAACTGCGAGGTCAACTTTTAAATTGCTTCGGGAGTGTAGTTTCCCCCCCCCCCCCCGAAATATAATCATTAAAAATATTAAAAAAGTTCAAGGATTTGAATATAATTTAATTGCTCAATTTTTTATAAAGATCTTTCATCTAAATGAGACGGATTTTTAAGGAGTATTGCCAAGTTAAATCTGATATATTCTTTATTATTATATATTCTTTGTTATGGGAGACGTTAAGCCAAGATCTTCAGATGTTTGAAAAACTAAGTCACATTATTTTAAATTTGTTAAGCATGTCTTCAATTCAACGGCTAACGGAATAAAAGTTCCAATAGAAGTTTTACATATTTTTAGACATTTTGCATAAGCAGGGTACGTAACGATAATAAAAACGAGTTTGGCCGATAGTAAAAAGCGGTGTAGATATGACTGTGAGCATTGTCTAAGCACAAACGCATCTAGCCTATTTTACGACAATTATTTTTACATGTGCAGTTTTACCGATTTCACCCTAATCATATAAGGCAATTCAATTTAAGTCAGTATTTAAAATTTGTAAAACACATGACATTCGAAAAAATAAACCACTTGCCGTTATTGCAATTCGATTTGTTGAACTGGAAAATTCAGTATTTTTATTTAAACGCTGTGAATACTTTACGACGTGTCTCACAAGCACGATAGAAATATGACGTCGTATAAGCCGGAAAGGAAACCGTTGAAAGTCATCGTCGTTCAAGCCTCCAGAGCTTTTTTGCTTAACCACTCTAGTATACGCAACAACCTTTTCCGAAATGGAAGCCAAAACATTAGAACCAGTAGGCGAATAGGATCGCATATTGAGTAGGCGAGAGAAAAGGACGACTAATGAAGATAGCTTACTTATGGGCTCAATACGAAATGGTTTGGAGAGGAAAAGAGGGTAAACTAGCTCCCAACGGAGATTCCTTCATTAAGGAAGGAAAATGGAGAGCTTCGGAAGAAGAAAAACGCAATGGCCAAAAGCTTCTCGATATGCTCGATTTCGGCTGTAAAACCTAATGGGGTAACAATTATTATTCGAAGCGAGCCCACCGCCGCAACAACGCCAACAGCTGGATATTCTATAAAGACGATACAGAAGGGGGCACGTGGCTTTATTACGCCTCAACACTAGCAAAGAATTATCCAAAACTCTCCAATCTCTTTTCGTCGGTTGGCTGGCAACTCGCAAATTAAGAGAAAGCCCTTCTTTCGAAAAACGTGAACGCTTTCTCTCCAGAGAATGGAGGGGGTTTTGTTCAAATTTGTTCGAGCGGAAAAATTAGACTTCTCCTATATTTAGTCACTTAGGTTTGATCAGTGGTGGAGTCAAAAGCTTAGGAGGTGTAGGATAAGATTAATCTTTTATTCTCTTACATATTTTGCAGAAAATATATCGTCTTACTTCACGAGGATATTTTGAGGCCCCTTAAAATTAAATTGTGGACAACCTTGTACAATTAAAAGTAGGCAATAGCTGGCCTAGCCTCAGGCCCGACAACAGAGGGTGGAAGCCAGTACCAGGGCCCGTGCAGCGTATAGAGGCCAGTGTTTTATCAAATAAGGTTTTATTTCGGGTCTCTCTCCGAAAATTATATCTTTATCTCATGGGGCCTAGAATTTATATTTTACCGGGACCTGGGCCCACTCTCAGTGGCCCTGCCTACCCTACCCCTACCGCCAAGTGCTGCTCATTTGCATCTATGAAAGAATATCCGTATCTTCTTCTCATACTCTAGAAAACACGTTCACTTAAATACTTTTGTAAGAGACTGCCACTTCATGGAAAGTCTCAAAACATTTACTAACAATGGGCAAAAGTTTTCGAGGTAAAGTAAGCAGTTTTTTTGAAAAGTTTTAAGTGATTTAACCATACCATGGAACCAAATTTTAAAATATTTAACAAAAGCACGTTTGCGCCCCCTTTATCTTTATAAAATATGATCACGGTATCGGAATTCCTTAACTTATCTACTTTGAAAATTAAAATGATAAAGTCCGTTAACCAAGCAGCTATTCGCTACGGATTTAAAGAAAACGAATTAATTTTTTGTTTATAAATATTACTGTGAGCCAGCTATGCCTTTTCTGTAGATGGTGAGCAAAATATGTTCATCTGATTACGAAACAGTTGAGAAAATCTCGGCTTTATCAGTCAAAGTAACAGATAACTTATTGCGGTTCGAAGCACTACTTGCGCCGCCATTGTAGGGCTGTGCGAGTAGTGGTTTTAGGCCATCGAGTTGGTTATCAAGTATAACATTTTTTCATCGAGTAATATTGAAGTCGAGTAGAGTAATCGAGTACTTGATTAAGAGGAAATTTTCTCTTATTCGAGTTGAGTAACTAAAAAAAAAACTCGAGTAACATTTTTAACGAGTCGGGTTAATAGGAGCTGGTTTTATTTAAGTAATTATTAAATATAAAAGGAGTATAAAGTAACTTTCAATGCTGAAAATATTCCATTGTATGTGTCGTTTATTACCCCGCCAAAAGCTGTAAAACCCCCTCTTTGAACTTTAAGCAACGAGGAAAAAACAAATACTCGACGAACTTAGAGTTTTATTCGAGTAATCGGGTACCTGAATATGCAATTTTTGGTACTCGGTAATCGACGAGTATTATCCAATTACTTATTCGAGGTCGAGTTCGAGTACCCGCACAGCCCTACACCATTGGCTCTTGTTTGGAAATTTTACCGCTCTTTTGCGTGGTCAAATTGTGATATTTTCGTTGTAGGTTATTTTTAAATACGGTAATATTATTTTTATACAGAAATTAGATGCCATTTCCATTTAAATGAATCCTATCACAGCTTCAGAATGAAGCTAAGTTATAAAAATAAAGGAGTGAACTTTTGGGGACATATTAAGAAAAATAAAAAAATAGGTTTAAGTGATCGCCTATTATTTCTTCCGATTGATGTCTAATACGGCGTTCAAGTATATGCAGATATATAAATGTTAAAGTTGGTAAATTTCCATTGTTTATGAGTCCACTCCAATCCTATACAATTGGTATCAGTTCGAAACATAAATCGTTATTTCAGCGTTATATTAGTAGGATATTGACATTCTTAAACAAATGTAGCACTTGTTATAACAATTTCACTAGTATAGGGTCCCGAGTCAGAATGTAATTACCTAAATGACAAAAATAAAGATGGGGGCAATGACAATGGTTGTCGAAGATAAAGGAGATAGCGCGAGGCCTCCAACAAAATGATAAAGATTTCGGGGCGACACGCGGATCTATATTTACTGACGGTGCAGCTGTACCGATCACGCGAAGCAACGATTTGAATGTCATTTACAGCGGTTGATGATGAAATAAATTTCCTCCTCCGCCGTATTCGGAAAGACAGAAAAGGCGCTCCCCCGAACGACCGGAAATTCCCCCAGCGCGCACCGAGAATTAAGACCCTTAATATCTTCGAAGCATTGAAAGGTTCCTAATCCGTTTTGAAATGGTACATGTACAGAGCAAAAGCGAGCTGAGAAATATAGAGAAAGCGCGAGTTTTGCGTTTTAGCGAGCACGTCATTCGGAGGAGACAAAACGACTTAACGTATTTCAATCGTCGGGGAATTTTCTAGCTGCTCCCTTTGTGGCGTGGATCACCGTTTCAATTCCCATTTATACGAATGATTGGCCAATTCTATTTGGGGGCTCGACGGGGACCGTTCATTTTATAGATAACGCGAATGGAGGACAACTGCGCCCGTTAAATTGAGCTCGAATTACTTCCATAGCTTCGAATATTTTCAACGAGCCTTAAATTGTTTCATTTTGTCACGAACATTTTCGAATAATTCTACACCAATGCAATAGCGGAAGAATGTACGTCTTAATCGTAACGCGACATTTTCGTGTTGTAATTATATAATTGATATAATAATGTAAGTATTCAAATAAATAACTCAAATTTAAATAGACCTTATTCAAAAGGGTTCGCGTATTATTACGACAACGAAATAAACATTATACCTCGCTATAAGGGTTACGGAAAGGCTTTTAAAATAGCCACTAATTCATATGCGGAGAAAAATCGGGGCGGGACAAGTTCGGAGTTTCGAGCACTTAGTGAAAATATGGCGCAACGAAGCGACTAATTTCTTTTTCCCTTTAAGTGGTTCGAAGTTAACTACCCGTTTATAAGTATAAGGGGAAAATAGGGGTATATTTAAACTCCCGCGAGGTCTTTAACAAAAACCCAACACCGGTACTCTAACTGGGGTCGAATCTTCGACCCGACTCCTATTTTTAACGGCTTATTCGGCACGGATGAAAACGGCCGGTTCCCGCTCAAAGTTTTTGGGGGAAACGTGATCGGAGTCAGGAAATGGACGCGCAATTCCGAAGGCGTGAGACTGGACTGACTGGCCGCGGTATCGTCCACGATAACTGACCACCCACGCTATTAACGCCGTGTTTTCTTATTTTCTTAACGTTTTTAAGCGAGCATACTGCTCGGAACGTGACTAGACTATAGATGGTTTGAACAGCGAAGCTCTGATCCCTAATACGTAAACAGGGTGGCTCGCGCATTATTTTCATAAATCTTTTATAAAAGACTAGTTGATGCCAGTACTCAGTGATGGACGTCATGAGTTGTAAAACGTTCCTTGGAAATTTACTTTCGCGTGAACCGTTTTTAAAGTCAAGGCGTATGTAACGTTATCACTCATAAGTGTGCCTCTGTGTAATGTTCCCATTGGAAAAATACAATGAGACCTTGATTCACTAGGAACATACCATAATTGATTCTTAAATTATATAAAGATTAGCGTTAGTTCTTTGAGTTCGCGCTCTTACTATAGGTGTTTTTTTTTCGCCTGTTCTGGGTTTTTTGAGCAGGTTAAAAAGTGTAGCCCTATGACGTCTTTTTACTCCAATTCTATCTTGACGAAAAAATGAGTTGGAGTAAGAAGGGGGTATAGTTAAAGGTTAAAGGTTATTTATTTGTTTAGTTTTTAAGATGGCGACCGGTGGTGAGGTCATCAATATATGACTAATTTTTTCTTATTTATTTATTTAATAATAATAATAATCAGCTAGGCTAATGCCCAAGGCACCACCTTAGGCCTAAGTCATCAAGCGACTTTTAAAGTCATTAACTAACATTTAACAATTAGATTTCCGTTATTAAAAGCTTGCCACATGTGAAGATGTTCAAAACCCGTCAGGTTTTCGTGAAACGAAATTTTAGCAGACAAATTTTCTAAATAAGCTAGATTACTCCGTCTACACCTCCTTTCGAGGAGGAGTAAAAAGTGTAACATTTGAGCTCTGGAACAAGTGATTAAAATTCGGGACTGGGTAAGTCTTACCCCGAGAACAGGCGAATAAAACATTTTAGGGTAAAAAGTTTACACTTTTTGTCCTCGGACAGGCGATAAAAAATCACCTATTATAAGTTGATTGTAGCTCGCTCCATTTTTCCTTGGAAACGAAAAAGGAGGTGCGCGCTCAGTAACAGTAAGACGGAAAGTAACCAAATCACGTAATCACAGATATCTTTCCGAATCCCCTAACAGCATGAATGTATGCATTTCAACCATTACCCTTTCTACATTACCCTTTCTACATTACCCTTTCTACCATCTCGAGCTAAGATGAGCGTGGTTTTTCTGCGTTTTACGTAATCACTTATCTCAATCAGGAGACAGGCGTTTGTCGTTGACTCGATCCACAAAACTTTTCCGGGATTGGGCGACTTTACCGGTGAAGAAAAAATCAAAGACATGTTCTTTTACAAAATAACTTGAAAAAATAAATAAACGAATTTATTATAAATATTCCTACGTATTTTCGTTCAATCCAAAAGATGTGTATAGAAATTTAAGAAACTAAATATCGAGCTAAGCCTTGGAATTGAAAGCTAGTCAAGTTACAAAACGTTGATAAAATACGCGTATTTTATCATCCTTCTCACAGTCCATAGGTGGTCTCTTCTAACTTACAAAACGTTGCCCTTTAATAAAATTTTTAAGTGGCGGCGCGTGACCCACATCAAAATAACTTAGCCGGGTTAGCCTCTCCCATCCTAGCGACTGAGGCTAAACTACCTAATGGATATTCATGATTGAAATGAATACATTCATGCTTATAGTGTATTGTAAATAGTTCTTTTTATAAAGCAACATGGTCTTCTTGTTTAAATGTGGCTCTTACGTCACAGTCTCTTACTTTTACAAGTCTACGAGCACCCGCTACTGTCGCCAGTAAAATATAGGTTTTTATAGCGCACGTGCCAATCGCGCCATCGAAGAATATACTAATAAAGCTGTGTCTTGTGACGTAAGAGCAAATTTTATTTTTTATTAATTTTCTTTTATAGAAACAACTAATGAAAAGTCAATTTTTTCTTGCGCTATTGAAAATGTTACCATGGATACAAAGCCTAGTGAAAGCTTGACATCCGCTAAACTGTAAATTGTCAAAGTAAAAACGCGTGACGAATTTCTAGTAGTAAACTTCAGTTTCACATCTATACAATGGATGCCGTGATTTTCGTAACGGAGTTCGAAGTGACGTAATTTACGTGATGTCCTCTGAACAAAGATTAATTAAAGATAATATAGATATTGTATCCTAAATTCGAAATCACCATTTCACGCGTAGTCAATACCGTCAACCCCCTTCTCGTTGGAACAATCTGCTCCACAGTAACCAACTACAGATAGCGACCTAAAGCAACCGATGGAGACCGATTTTTCGGAGGTCACGTGCCGAAAGTGGGTAATCGCTTCGTTACAAAACCAGCAATCGGTAACCTCTCTGAATCTAGGATACGGAATTCTTTATTATCTTTTATGGCATACTTATGTTACATGAATATGTTACATATGGTCAAGCCATTAGCCTAGCGAGGAGTTATGTAAATTTTAGCAAGCTAAATATCTTGCATGGTTAAAATATAATTTAAAAATTACTGTAGCGCAATTTCGAAAATAAATATGAGCCGGAAAATGTATAGCAGCCATTGAAAACTAAGCGTATTACAATAAATAAATCAAAATTACCATAATAATTATAATAATTATCAGCTGGGCTAATATCCTAAGCACCACCATCTAGCGACTTTTAATTGCATTAATACAGGTGACCGGGTTGTAACCGGTGGGGAGAGAACTTGCAAACTCAACTGTTGTGCTCTTAAAATATTTTCAGTGTAGCCTTTAAAATTCAAAGTTTCCGCAAACACAAGTCCGATTCCCTTTTTAGTTCCACATCTATATGTATATATAGAGTGGGACTATTGTTTTCGTTAGAATGTTGTGAAGTGTCGGCGTCGTCCTCGTCGTCGTCGTCGTCGTCGTCGTCGTCCACATTTGCAACATCTTCCATATCTTTTGAACGGGGTGACATAACCCCACCGTTTTTTCTAAGAATGCTTAATATGGTTGCCACTATCTGCACAACCAAGTTTCACGGGTTAAATTTAGTTAGCGGCGCTTTGCCAGCCCCTTCTATCCGACCCCCCTGATTATTACCCAACTGAGTGACTTAAAAATTTAATTTCTTTTTTAAATTACGTATTTACTTTAGCTCTTACGGTTTGCCAGGTTTCGGTGCCCTAGGGGAATTAGGGGCCCTTGGGCGCCGCATAAACCACATTCCCGCTGACGTTCGTTTTTGCCTTACGCAGAGTGCATGATTTACGTATCGAAGCTGCGTATGGCCAGAAGAAATAAATAAGTGTGACACTTAGAGTGCGTAGTTTAAGGGGTTTTCCCCCGAGATCTTCGGTTTCCCCTTCCATAAAAACTTGTTGAGGTTAACGGTAATAGTTAGTGTAGGGAGCTGTTGGCTCGAACGCGTGGCATGCAGGGCTTGCCACCACCCTCCTACGCATTGAAACCCGGCCACCTGAATTAATGGCTTCAAAAGTCGCCTAGCTGATTATTATTATTATTATTATTATTATTAATTTACGTATCGAAGCCGCGTATGGCCAGAAGTAACAAATAAGTGTGACACTTGCTTATCAAAGCCGTGTATGGCCAGAAGTAACAAATAAATGTGACACTTGCTTATCATAGCCGCGTAATAAATAAGTGGGACACTCTATTCGGGTGCGATTTGAGGTATAACTTTGAAACTGGATGTAGTTATTAGGATGTTCATTGCGAATATTTTACCAGACTTAATTTTAATTTAACCAAGGCTTAGCTTGTTTTGGCCTAATTTTAACGCTATTCGGGTGCGATTTGAGATATAACTTTGAAACTGAATTTAGTTATTAGGATGGTCATTGCGGATATTTTACCAGACTTAATTTTAATTTAACCAAGGCTTAGCTTGTTTTGGCCTAATTTTAACGCTATTCGGGTGCGATTTGACATATAACTTTGAAACTGAATGTAGTTATTAGGATGTTCATTGCGGATATTTTACCAGACTTAATTTTAATTTAACCAAGGCTTAGCTTGTTTTGGCCTAATTTTTACGCTATTCGGGTGCGATTTGAGGTATAACTTCGAAACTGGATGTAGTTATTAGGATGGTCATTGCGGATATTTTACCATACTTAATTTTAATTTAACCAAGGCTTAGCTTGTTTTGGCCCAATTTTAACGCTATAGCGTTATTAATAGATTAGTTCCTAGTGGATTTTAGATACTTAACCCAAACTTAGAATACAGATAACGAAGCTTACGTCTGACGCTATGATTAACCCTTATGCCAAGGCTTAGAGAAAAATGTATAATCTTCGTTGGATTTGAAGTATGGGGCTTAAACTTTGAATAGGTAAAGGTGGTTACGTTTGGCACTATGCTTAACCATATTAACACGCGCCAAGGCTTATAGATCTTACACGAATTTTCTTCGTAGTTTGGACTGGATTTGAGATACGGGGCTCAAACTTTTAATACAGTTAAGAGGCTGAAGTTTGACCCTATGTTTAACTCTTTTAACCCACGCCAAGGGTTAGTGACCGTATGCGAATTTTCTTCGTAGTTCCTATTGGATTTGAGATATGGAGCTCAAACTTACAATACAGATAAAGAAGCTTACGTCTAACGTTAGACTTAAGCCTTTTAACACGCGCCAAGGCTTCGAGAATAATTAATTAATTCATCCATGTGGAACTAATATTACGGCCTTGGCCGACTTGTTGTTTTATGAAACTATACGAAACATCACTTCTTAGCGACGCGGTTTCATATAAGGTAAAAATGGAAGGAGCGGTGAAATGAATATTCCATAAATAAAATTTAACCGATCACAAATTCGTATTCGTAGTCATAAATTTGAAGACGGGTGCCGAGTGTTACCCAAATAGTCAATCTATTATCCTTATCTGCGAAAACACAGTTGGATTGGAAATAGGAACGGGCCGTAGAACGGGCCATCTAAAACTCCGGCGCTTCGAAAAAGCCATCGTGAAAATTTCCATTACTTTTTCCAATTCCCTGAAAAATACATAGAGCCTAAAGACATTTTTAAAAGACAAACATTGCTTTTATCATTTAGTGAGGGTGAAATGGTTCCGTCTTTCATCGTTCTTATTGCTCCAATATAAGCTATCGGGTGGCGAGAGGAGAGCCACGGGAAGGACAATGACATCCGTAATTCAATCACCCCGAGAAAGATGAACTTTTTACCCCTTTTGAAAACAAACATCGCTGCCGAAAGAAAATTATTTTTCTCATCTAGTCTATATAGTTTGAAAGACAGGACGGCCACTGGGGCTTCCATCGCAACAGAATTGCTTGTCGTCTCTACGGTTCCCCGAGGCTCTCAGCCTAACGGACTATATACGATTTGACCTACACCCTCGTTACGACTAAGAAAACCCAAAGAAGTGCCGCGTCCCGTCGTGGCCGTCGTTGGAAATCACTGGTTTCGTTTCGATTAAGGTGAATATTCAAGCTCCTCTTAACGAAGCAACTTGTTCCATCTTAGACAAAGACTGCGGCTTAATATTATAGGAGCTCGGGGCCAATATATTTTCTGCTCTGGTAATTACGAGCGTCGCGTTGTTTCTAACATCTATCCGAACACGCTGAAAAAATTACAACGATGCAAAGGGCCTTATATTTATATTTATATTCAAGCACGGTTGAGATGAAAGCGGATGCCATACGGTACACTTGGCGATACAAAGTAAAAGAGCAAGTTCAGTAGCAGCAGCCTACACATTTCCAAAGGCGGTCCTTTCTTATTCATTTTCGTCGCGAAATAAGATATTTTAATGCAATATTAAGAAAGGATCATGCATAAGCGCGGCTTAAATATTCCAGAGTACTCTGAGTTTTAAATTATTTATTCGGTTACTTTTGAGTTCAAATTTAAGCTACTGCGTAAGTATTTGGTATTCACAAATGTTCTCCTGCAGGCACTCGGTTGTTAGTTTCGCAAACTTCAAACGCTCTATCGAAATTAAATTTCCGTCGTATCCAAAGTCTCGCGAATTTTAAATTAAATCACTTTGAATTATTGAGTAGAACCTTTTATTCGCGCCATGGGAGCGGTAGAGCAAAACGTGGGAGCAAACAAAAACTGTAAAATCGAATACTAAAAACGATATAAACTTCATCCAAAATTCGAAATATTAGTTATTAAAAATCGCAACGCCAATTCGAATCGAAGTGAAAGAAAACCGTTTCCAAACTACAATGCCGTAGAATTTAAAATAAGTCTATACACGATGGACTAATAAGCTGCCAAAGTTCAACTGGAGAGGGTTTGAAGTCGCTTAAATTCCCTAGTCACCTATGAACAATTGACTCTTTTAAGCGATATACCCTTGCAATGAGCGTAAATGCAAAATTCCCTGACGCGTGAAATTGGAGTAGGTACAAAGGGTCAAATAGCGAAACGAAGACGACGCTATATCAAACGCGGTGTTGGACTGTTGGATGGCGATAATTTATAGTCAGTCCCTCAATGGATATCTCTATACACGTAACAGTTAGAGTCGTTTCATCTCGAGAATGATAAAAATTCTTTCTAGTTCATTTTCGCTAGTAAAGAACGTATAAAACGATTACTGTCGTTCGGCTGCTTCTGAAGGGAAAGGACTAAAGGGCAGCACCGTTAAAACGATTTACGAAGCTGTATATAAGGGCTCAAAACGCTCTCCTAATGGCGGCTATTCCTCTTCACAATCGCGTCGGTCGACATATCGGGCCACCTCAATATATATATATGGGTCAAACTTGGAAACGGGGGCCTCTCGTAATACTACACAAACGACGCTAAAAAACGCGAAGAAAACAATGAGCTGGAATTGCTCGTAATAGATGACTTCCCATTTCCTGCCAACACGACGGAGAAGAAGAAATAATCAAGATATCTATTGGATTTACCGCAAAGGCCCCCACGCGCGTTGGCCGAACAACCGTGAAGAGTTAGCACGCGAGATCCTACGCTTAATGGCGACTGAAAAAAGAAGAGGCCCTTAAGGCGCCTCGCAATGAGACTGTTTTTAACCCGCGAGGAAAGACTGTATTATTTTACCGCTAGTCGAAAATGCGAACCTCGTTGTGTCAAGGCCTACTCGGGCCCGTACGCGATCTACGTAAAAATAAAATACTAATAGCTCGGTGATTCGAGTACGCAAACGGGTACTATAAAAACTCTTTTATTGGTCGTTAACCGCGATAAGGGCGAATTATAGGGCCTGGATCCTTATTAAGGAAAGCTAACCTCGCCTTCGGAAATATTTGCAGTCGTAATCAATAAAATTCCGTTTGAAAAAGAAACTAGATTATTCAAATTAGTCTCGGTAAAGAAAAATAATCGGTTAAAATGTGGGCGTTGCATTTTATTGCTTAGCTTAAATTTAAATTAATCTAGTCTACATGGGTCTACTTGGTCAAAAAGGTAAAGACCACAACAGTACTGTGTTTTCCACAAAATATTTGGTGGACGATAACAACCCTGTTTTCATATCAAAATGTTAATTACGGGTGTAATATTCTAAGTACGCGTGAGCAAACATTATACAGAAAACTGGAATACGTCTAATTATACGAAACAAATACGGAGAACTCTTAATTAATTTAAGGAAACTTACACAGAGTTGCCATACTTGCCACCGCAGTAAGAAACTAAATTAGAAGTTTAGTTCCTTTTTTATACATCCGCAAACATAATAACCAGTAAATCATAAACTAAAAAGTTTAAAAAATACTAGATATTTGTCACAATAAAAAAATTATAAGAATGCTCTGTATTATTATTCCGAAGACGAAATGAATAAGCCAAAACTTTAGTCGGTTTTAAAAAAAAAAAATTTAAACATGGCGTAACATAAATTCCACTATTTTTAAACCTTTAATTTGTTATTATATGAACAAGCGGCAAAAAAATAAATTTGTTAATCAGAAAACCGATTACGAGAGCATATAGAGCTGTTAACATGGAGCATACCAGATAATTAACAAAACAATTAAAATGTTAAAGTAACGTGTCGAGATTTCTAACATTGCTGAATATATTTGTGGCAGCATGTTCACAATAGAACAAGATGTCACGGATATTTAAGTTCACACAATTCCCCGATTATTAGATATACTTAGAATATTAAATTTAAATCTGATAAAATTTCCAATCACCTTGTACATAAACTTAATAAACGTACTCTAATAACCCAAAATGAATTTTGTCGAAAAAGAGCGTTTTCTAGAGCACATTGTATTTTAAAATCAATATTTCAAACACCCTGTCGTTTATCATACCTAACCCTATACCACACTTCGTTAATCAGCATGTACATTAAATTAATTAGCGCACTTTAACAACCTTAGTGTAAATTTCACAAAAAAAACAATCACACTGTTATTAAACCAAATCAGAGCACTAATTCTTAACAACCAAAGGGTAACTTTTCACCCTGTTCATTAGGAACTTTATTTCAATCACCCTCAAGCACGTAGATACAGAAAGTCTAAGGGGGGGACGGGTTATAACACAACCAGATGAAATCGCGAGCGCAGCGAGAGCGAAATTTTTCGTTAGAGATAACGCATATTTAAAGTACTGGCTAGACGAGTGACAATGACATTTCCGCACGTGTATCAAACAAAGTTTTTTAATACATTTGCGAGAAAATGATAATAAAACAAAGAACAAAATTGATATTGTTTTGCAAAATTTAATATTTTTATTGGAAAAGGATAATGTTAATGTTGCGCTCCTTTCGTTAGAAAGGAATCGAGTTACAGGGTGATCAAGGACGTATATAAGGGGGGGGGGTTAGGGGGTTCAACCCCCCCCCCTTATATACGTCCTTGATCACCCTGTACATTAACTTGATTAGCACTATATAACAACCTAAAAAGAATTTTTAACAAAAGCAGCACTTTCTCAATAACCTATAGCATTAACCATCCTAATCAGCTTGTCATGTATCCAGTAAAAAAATCAATTTTATCAATGAACATCATATTCATTGGTATATTTAAAAACACCCTGTATAAGAAAATTAGAGTCATTAAAATAAACTTGGAAAGTGCCCAATATATCATACCCACAATGTCATAACATAGACATTATAAGACAGCATAATAAAGCATTGCCACAAACGTGCGGTGCCATAAAAAGCACGCCGAAATTATCCAACGCATTGTAGTATACTAAATTAGTAGAAGTTTTCCAAAATTTTGGGAGAGAGATGGCACTTCTATCCTGAATCTTAAATTGGTACTAAAATAAAATATAACAATAGTGCGTACGCCCCAGGTAGCAAAAACACGTGTATTTATAGTGGAATTTTCGTATTTTTCGTGGATAATACGTGTTTGAAAATTTCACACGTGTGGAACACGTGGAATTTAGGGTTAATAGCTCACGAAACACAGTTCGTGTAATTTAACACGTGATCTCCTGGTGTCTTGAAGGTTTTTAACTCACGATGGTTTTTTTGTGTGAATTAACACGTGGCCTGATGGTGTTTTTTAAATGATCAATTACACGACACAAATTATTTTACTTTTACTTAACCTGCTTATTTAATTATGTAATTAAGCTTTGAAATGAAGAATATCTATGCGTATAGGTCGATCATAGATGAAACTTCTGCAGGCACTCATAATCTCAATCAAACCTAAAACGTCTGGCTATTTAAAAAAATAACGGTTATCTTTTCGCCGCCCTGAAGGATTAAGGAGGTAGAAATAGGCCTCTTTTTTAATAATTTCTTAACACAAATCTAAATTATTTTATTATTAATAGTAAATAAACCTTTCAAGCTCTTACTAATTTACACTATTTAACTATTTTTACCTCTCCGAGGGGACTTTGTACCCTAGGAGGGGTTATACAACCACCGTGTCTGTCTGTCTGTGGGTCTGTCTGTTAGGCCTGCGAACGCGTTCGCATTCTCGGGGCAAAGGGGAATCACTGAGTACGCAGTTTCTTAGAATCAGGGAAAAGGTTTTTCCAAAAGCGCCCTCTTTTTGTCATTGGGTGTAGTATAATTTTTTAATCGGCCGGGATTCGAACCCGAGCCCTCTTGCACGACAGGTGAGCGTGAGCCCTCTTGCACGACAGGTGAGCGTTCTACCGCAGAACCACGGATACAGTTACGCTTCACTTAAAATTAAAAAATCTTCCGAGGAGAGGTATATTTTGGCTTGCCAACTTGTTAGTTGAAACCTTTCTTAGAAGAAACATTCGACTTGAAATTTACACTTCAAATTCAACAATACAATACACAAATACCACCATGGTTTTTACACACTATCCTAAGGATTTGTGTGTATTAGTTTCACGTACAGTGTAGCCGTTGCCGCCGGGTCGCACATATATCTTCAACGGTTAGGGCTAGAAAAGTAAATGATATCTCGTTCGAATGTACATGCATTGCCATTGATAGCCCCTCATAAAGTTTTCAAATCGGCGCCCTAGAAAATGGGCATTTGCTAAATTTACTATTTTGGGTGGTTTCGCTTTGTGTGGTAGATATTTGGTTTAAAATTAAATATATCATTGGATTAGGTTATATCAGTAATCATTAAATTTAAGTATAGTTTTCAGGGTAATTTACGGGACCCCAATTTTCGTGGTTTTGTATTTTCGCCTAAAAATCTACATACAGTTTCTTAATTTAAGTCCGATTTTCATGAAAGATATATTTTTGAATAGCTGTGGTTTACTTATAACCTAAAGTTGCAAATACTTTCCTTAATTTTATTTCTTAGTAAGGTTTTTTGGGCAGCATATATGGACCCCCGCAATTTCCAACATTGTAAATCCGCGTGTTTCCGCCCGTTTCCCTGTAGCGGTTTTCAAGGCCGTTCAGAGTACGCCGCGCTTTCAACGTATGACAGGAAGTAACAATTAAATATGTCACTGATCCACGTAGTCTTCGGCGTATGACCAGAAGTAATAAGTGTGACACTCAACGAAACAAATAAGTGTGATCAGAAGTAACAAGTAAGTAGGAAACTGATCGAACTAGTTTTTGGCGTATAACCAGAAGAAATAAGTGTGACACTCAACGGCTGACTAGTAGTAACAAATAAGTGTGATCGGAAGTAAAAAAAGAGTGATACTGATCGAAGGAATCTTCGATGCTTTCAAAGTATGACTAGAAGTAACAAATAAGTGTAAATATGTTTATATGTGTGACCGTGGATATATTTAGGTTGTGATACCGGCAGGGCCGGATTAACCAATAGGCCGAATAGGCCTGGGCCTAGGGCACCAAGCCTACAAGGGGCACCAAGAGGGTTCGAAAAAAATAAAAGTTCAAAACTTTAATCATTTGCTTTTCACAAAATATTTTCCGGAGTTATTTTAGTAAATGCCTCCACCCTTATGAACCAAAAACGTTTGATTGTCACATTCTCTGACGGACTGCCGTCTAGCCCTTGACGTCTGACGACATACTAAATCTGGCAGCAAAATGAATTTTCCTTCCATTTCTCTATTATAAATTAAGGAAGCGCCTAGCTCGCTCGCTCGCTATTGAAAGGGGGGCACCAAAATTAACTTGGGCCTAGGGCCCCATAAAGTCTTAATCCGGCCCTGGATACCGGCGTTGCAGGTTGCTGTGAATAGCTCAAACCAACTTAAGACATTAGAAGGATTGTGTGTATTCTGACCGTCGTACCAAGGAGGATAGGAAGGGAGTCGAAGTAGGAGGGATGAACGCGCCAGCATCCTTGTAAGCAGCTTAGCAAAATTGCGGCCGCTACGCTACGTGTTGCCGCCATTTTTCCGAAATTTTCCCGCCGAGCGCGCGCTAAGCTTCTTACAAGGATGCTGGCGCTTTCATCCCTCCTGCTTCGCCTCCCTTCCTATCCTCCTTGGTCGTACGTCTTGTTCTTGTCTACTGTTGGACTCTCTGGCCTAAAATTTTTGACTTTTGATATAAATATCTTAACGTTGGAATTCAACGGAAGCCCGAGCGTAAAAGATGTCTGCTGAATAGCGACCGCCATGCAATAATTGGTGGAGAATTTCACTATAAGTTGCAATGCACTACTCAGATATAGGGCACTCTGAATGTTTATTAGTTATACTGATATCGGCAGATTTCCGTGTATAGCCAGAGTTCCTACACAGTACTGATGAACCCCTATAGGGCGAAACTGGTCTACGATTGGAATCTCTGGCCTAAAATTTTTAAATTTTGTTCATTTTGCTTTTGAATTGAAAAATTCGTTTCATTAAACAATTATTTGAAAACATTTTGTTTATTCGAAAGTTTCTAAATAATATTGGAAATGAAATATATGAATCGTATTTAGAATTTAATTTCAGGCGAGTATGTTAAAAATTTTAAAATGAAAAAGTTGTGGGTGTTTTTAATTAACAATAACGCAATATTTTCATTTGTGAATGTAGGAGAATTACTAGGGTTAAAGAATGGAAGTTCGATGTTCGTTTAATGTTACTACGGTGTTTGAACACGTAAAATTAAAGGTCTTATACAGGAACAAAGTATGTGTTCGAACACGTGTATTGAATGGTGCCCTAAACGTAAATAACCGGTGTTAAAACACGTGGACGATCAGTATATGATCACGTGAACGATTCGTGTTTAAACACGTAAAAATAGGTGTGTAAGCACGTGCATGGTTCGTTTTTAAACACGTGCATGGTACGTATTTAAACACGTAGCAATTGATGAATATACACGTGGACGGTCGGTTTATGCACACGTGGACGGTCGGTGTATGCACACGTGGACGGTCGGTGTATGCACACGTGGACGGTCGGTGTATGCACACGTGGACGGTCGGTGTATGCACACATGCGAAATACGTTATCAAATCGTGCTGTAACACGTGTTTGAGGGTGACCGGCTCGCCGTTTTCCCCACGTGAACCCCACACGTGTACCGCACTATCATATTACTCGTGTTTAACACGTGTTTTTGCTACCTGGGGCGGGTTGTGGCGTCCCGCGAATTGACCAGAAATCTCACTTAAAATTAAAATTTCTTAATGCAACCGAAAACGTAGTTCGGAAATGATCAGCACTAACTGACAATGCGAGAAATTCGTCATTTAGGGTTATCAACTTCCGGAAAGGTTGAAATACGTATTAACTGGCCATGCCTCACGCAAACCCTAGAACCTGTAGATGCACGCTCCAGCCTCGTCCAAGTTCTATTCTATGCTGGCGTAAAAATACGTCATTCGGAGAAATGTTTATCTTCGTTTTATCTCTACTTTGATAAACAATTTTAACAAGCTACGTTTTTTTTTTAAATTGATGAAACGTAACTTTTAAAAAATGAGCCTCATTCCTTTCAAAATAGAGAAACGCAACATAAAAATTGTAACAATAGGAAACGCGCAACTAGGCTTGCACCTCATTTCAATTTTTGAAATAAATCACTGAAAGTGAGTATAATAGAAGAGGCGGGAATTGAGACGAAACACGTGTTTTCGACACCTTTAATCCTGCGCATGTTAAAAGTTTCGTCCGTCAGCTAGGAAGGACACAATCGGTCGGCGGCTCTCTTTATTCTTAGGCGCCTAGTGTGGGTGCAGACAGGACAGGGGAGAAAGATCAACAGGAAAGAAGTAATAGGATGCGGAATCTGAATACGACGTTAGCTCGGGAATACATTATATCTCGGTTCAGATCGTGTCGATAGCGAAGCGAAAGGGATCGAGCGCGCACGGCACTTGACCCAAGTAGCGACTCATTCTCGATTAAACTCGTGGAATTCTGGGAATTTGGCTGGCCACTCCATGGGCTGCACAAAGAGTCGTCTTCCCCGCAGCTTTTCCACCAACAGAAGCCGTCACAAACAACGGTTTCCGAGCCAGAGTTTTGGCCTTCGTGACAAGCCTCTCGCCGGGGTTCTCGGCGACGCGTTTTCAAAAGAGTCCCCTTCCTTATAACGAGCTACTATGTATTCAAGCGCTGTTTGAATTAGCGACCATTGTTCACCGTCAGCTCTTTCCGACAGGTATACGAACGGGGGACATCTGGCGGCAGGTCGATGTCTACATTCTCTCAACGAGTGTATTAAGAATTAGTCTCTTACCCGTGGAACGGGAGTGGGTGTTAAAATAAATTACGTTATTAAATTCCTTAGAAACCTTGGCGAAATTATTATAAACTATCGTCTAGAAACACGTTTTCGATTAACCGAAAAATTGACTTTATTACATTGCGGAAATTAAAATGAACTTTCTGAAAGAATAGTCGTTTCATTTACGAAACACGCATAAATCGAAATATACATTTCGGGAAAATTCTAACAATACCAAAAGTTGCTGGAATTTTTATTTTTAGAACACTTAGAAAGCAAGATGTATCCAAAAATCGAAACGATATTTAGTAAAACGTCTTGAAAGCACGTTCTGACAATCGATTATGGGTATTTTCAATCCAACATATAGACTAGTTCGCGTTAAAGTGCATTCAGCGGTAAAATATGTTTGTAAAAGCGAGTTAACGATATTCTTTGACAAGATATAACGATGACTGTCAAAAATTTAAAATAAAAAAAATCATCTCTTTTCAAGGAAATTAATTTTTTTACTCAATTTTTAAAAGAAGAAGAAACCAGCTGGGGCTGTGACAACTCCTAGTTGGGATAGCCTCGTTTCGCTTCGAATCGATCACTCAAAGCGAGTTCCACTAGAATATAATATGGAATTAGTTTCCAGTTCGCGATTGCCTTTGTTAGTAGAGGTCAGCTTATAGGAAGCCTTAGGTAATCGCAGTCACGAATAAGGATCATACAAAGGACAGATCTAAGGGCGTCTTAACTTAACCTATAAATTGGCGTGGACGGAAACTTGGCGATAATTCCAATAAACATGTCATTAGGAAAGCAGTCAGTGCGCGAATATTTACTGAGAAGTAACGTTGCCAGTTTCGGTAATACATATAGAGCTAGCTCAATTGGACGTTATAAACCAAAAAATATTGGGCTCTTTCTAAGGACTCGGCCAGTCCTGGGAGAGTCTCGACCAAAGCAAGTGGAAGACCGGAACGTTCCTTCATCCATTCCCAGGATTCGATCTCTCTTCTACGCTCTTATATATGTATATCAGAAGAAACGCGGTGGTCGAAGATAAGCGCATTACTCGGAGCGTCTATCGCCGGTTCGCGAACTGTTATAATACCTTTCTATATGAAGGCAGTTTTAACATATTTGTTTCGTAAAGCAATCGCGATAGATTGCCGGGACGAAACAGACGTTTATAACAATGTTGAATTTATCTATTCCCATTTGGCGCAGCTTACGCGCTCATTGTAATTCCTTCCATCAGAATTACCGTTCCTTCTTTGATGGCTAGCGTATGAGGAATACCAATGAGATGGTAGCCAATTTGATCCAATATATGAACAAGCCAGAGACTAATTGAAAGTAACTTAAAGATTACCTAACATTTTCCTTGTGCGAAGTTTATCTTTAATATAATGCCGAAGAGTCGGATACTCGTTTAATTTAGAATATCAAAATGATTTGGAAAATCTGCAACTGATTTTGAAATATTAAATACTGGTTTTTAAATTGGCCTACGGTTTATTCAAGATTTCGCAAATATTTTTTATGAAGAGGGTACGTCCGACGCTCCATATAATACAATCTTCTTTAATAAGCTAATGAAATATATCGTAAATAGAGCTGTAGAAATAAGCCTTGCAAACACCCGTTTCATTCGAAGTGGAAAACGCAAATTATAAAAAAGGCTTTTAAATGTAAACAAAAATTTAAAAGCGAGTGGAGGCCTGAGAAAAATTAAAAAATCGGAACACAGCGCATCGGCCATTGTGAAAATTATAGCTCCCGGAAAATAGCTAAAATAAAGCGAAAGAAAAATAATAACAACCAGCATTAGAAAGAAACGGCACGACTTCTTATCAGCGCTTTCCCAGCCCAGGCGTCCCCAAACGTTACGAGAATTCAAAAACCAAACAAGTCCACCACGGCTATAATGAAATTCTCTTTATACGCACAACAAAAATAACGTCGCAACGTTATTCGTACTACGCGACTATAGCACCTCATTTTATAAAACATTGACACGCAAATTTTGAAATGTCAATAAATGAAATTTAAATAAAATGATTTCACGTTACACCAAGCTGGGCTCATTCTAAATTTATTCTTACGTAATTTGTCCGCAGGAACAACAGCTACAATATACGCGATTAAGTGTCATTATAACAGACCCAAACCAAAATCATAGAAGCATACAAAGCACTAGCAAAAAAAGGCTGACATTTTGTTTGTCTATAGCGAAAGAAAAAGAGACAGCGCTCGAAGGGAGAAAATGTGGAATCTAAGAAAATACTCGTGCGGCGACATAACGCGGTCTAGAGTTCCAGTTTCTGCAACATTAGTGTCCTCTTCATACTCATCAATTCTAATGATACTTTGATGTCACTGAGCGAGAGAATTTAGAAGCCTTTTTTCCTTTATAGACTCCGGACTAGGACAACATTGTATTATATTTCTTTTTTAGTTCGTTCTTGGAGAAAATAACCTCGCAGTTTGGTCAAAGTTATATCTAGCGATAGACTGTTACGTACAGCCCGCCCTACCGGTAACTGTCAAGTGATAGAAGGTTTTGAACTTGGTGAGGGTGGGAGGGCCGGATAAAGATAGTCAATGGGCTAGAAAGCGTCCCACGGGCTCGAGCTCTTGAATTATGAGGAGGCCGACCAACAAAAAGGAGACGACCAAAAGGAACCAAAAACCATGGACTTTCCGAAATAAAAATAATACCGTAGCGATATAAAGGCTTACGTATCCCATTGGCGTAGGAATCGTTAAGGCCGCAAAAAACTATAGACCGGAAGATCCCCAAAAAATAACGGAGAGCATTTTTATCCGGAAATGAGTTGAAAAAGGAAGAGACGACGCGGCAAAAGTGGCGAGACGTTCGAGTTGAGGTTTGGATCTCTCCCCAGCCGTCCACGATTCTCGTTCCTGTATAACGCTTATTTCGGCGTGTTTCTTTTTTCGTTTTTCTTTAAAATAAAATATAGGGCTCGGAAAACCGCCGAATTATATCGTAGTTTCGTATCGGTTATTGTTTTATGATTCGTTTTATTGGAGGATGTAGAAAAGGGTGAGCTTCAATTGGAACAATGCGATTTTTTCGTGTTCCTCTCGGACAAGCTACCAATCTGATTTCCTTCAATATAGATAGTAGATACGCCGTACATTTCGCATTTTTATCTTCGGATAAGAGCAGATTACGCGACTTGGTACAATAATGGAAAGGTACGGTTTTAAATTATTTTGGTATTACGTCGATACAAAAAAAAAAAGTTGCTATAAAAATTATTTTAGAAATAACATTTTACCCGAACTAAAGTATGTATTGAACAATCTAAATGTAAAAAAGAAACATAATATTATTTTATTTAAACGTATTTATCTGCACTAACATATAAAATAAATAAAATATTTTAATTAATATTTTTATAATTATATATATTTTTATTATACACTAACAATTGTAAGTAATATTAAATTTTTAAACTGTTGGTTTTGTAATTCATTCCAATTGAGGAGAAACGCAAGATTTAAAGCTATTACGTCACAGTGTAGTATCTCCCTCAATCTGTCCGAGAGAAGAAATTACCTAATTGCTCCGCTGTTCACTCGAACAAGTTGACAGAGACACCCGCGTAGAGAACTTTCTCAATTAGCGGCACACACGCCTCGCTCGTATACAATGTCCGAGACTTGTTTGGCCCCAAAACAAACTCTTTTCCTCTCGACGAAAAAAAAAGAGAAATCGAACGAGCTGATTCGCTGCAATTTATTTTAAGACCTACGTACGTGAGATTATTGACTTTCCCACTACAATCTGTCTCGATTTATTTTAAGGGCAGCCACCTAAAGGGGTTGTTCTTCCTAAAACCTTTTTATGAAACAGCTGATTGACGCATATTTGTAATTTCTTCGAGTATTAGTAGCGAAGGTTTTTCATTTTAAGTTACAGCAAAATTAATGGATTTTACTTTATGATAAGAAAAAATAGCAAAACAAGGACTGAGTTATTAAATTATTTAAAAAAAAATATAACCAGAAAAATCCATTGATGATGTAAAAATAAAATTCAAAAGTGTTCCAGACAGTTTTCAATGGGAGCTACTTTCCTGGGTGTGTTATTCCGCCTAACGATTTTAAATATAAAAATGACACTAGGCAGAGATACTTACCATATTTTTCCAATTAACTGCTTTTAAAAATCTGAATAATAACGCTTTTGCAAATCTGTTTAATAACACACTTATAAATCTGTATAATAACGAATTTCCCAACACTAATTTTCTTCCGAAACGTATTTTCAAAATTCAGCGGGAGTGTGCGGAGGTTTCTATAGGGAATATCTGCTAAAAATAATTAAGGGCTATCCCTATGGCGATTATTCTAATTTACAGCCTAGTGAGAGTGCAAAGAAACAAAATATTCTTATAAATTGTAATTATCTTATTAGTTCAAACCAACAGCGTGTGATTTTATCGATTTTAACTGCAAATAATGAAACACTAGCAAAACAACATGGGTAGCTGAAACGCCATCTTAACTCCAGTAAAAGAAAACGAATAAAGAAACCCCTTAAATAAAAATTGCAAAAGTACGTCAGGAAAAAGGGATCCGCAATTATAAGATTTCCATTACGGGGAATTTCTCATTTAGTTCTCTCCAACGGCAACAGTCTGTAACCATCGCGCCGCAATCCTGGGCTAAAACGCATTTCTCTTCTATGGATGTACATTCTTCTAAAATTTTCTTTCAGAACTTCTTTAATTTCTGGAGTTTTTTGTTCATTCTTTTATCTCTGGCCATTTTCCTCGAGGGACTTAATGACGGAATAAATTAGAAAAGGAAAAAGAAAACTCTCCGAGTTTTAAGAGAACCGACCAACCACAGAATTCAGTGGTAGTTTTTATTTTCCAGATTTAAGTATAACAATGGTCTGAATTTCAAAAAGATAAAATTAAATATCTTAACTACGTCAGTAACAATCTTTCTCGAAAATTGATCTCATCCTGATCTACATAAATCATAATATTGTTTATGGTTGTAAAGTTAATAACGGATTAGTTAAACCCTTTGGTGGGTAGTTTAAGACTATCGTAGATGCATGTATCGTTGATTACTTTATTGTGTGAAGCCGGGAGATTGTCAGCTTATGTTCAAACCATGAACGAGGAACTTAACGCAAAATACTATTTTTAATATTTACCATAATTTACAAGGCAACAATTTAATTCTCTAGAAGAGAGAATAGTAAGCCCGCTAAGAAATCATAGCGGTCTCACTGTGTTGTGACTTTACCCCACTATTAACCCGTCGGGTCAGAGGTCACCACTTTCGGAGAATTCCGAAGGTGGACAACGCGAGTGAGGACGAGTAATCTTGGCATTCCCCAACAGTGTTGGCCCAAAAGAACGAGGGTTCTATCTGAATTAAATGCGGGCTTTACAATAGTAACACCATTATCACGTGGCATAATGTCACAAATTCTAAATAGTCCAGAAATATTGTTTACTATGGGTACTTTCAACTACCTTCTGATTCATGAACGATTATGCATAAACAAAACCGTAACAGTGGTTGAACCATTTTTGCTTCTTGCTTTTATGATGTAACTTTAGGTATTAATCTGTTCGATGAGCAGATTGTTCTGAAATGTTTATTTTGGTTGTTGAGCGCGCGTGTAAACGGTTTTTGCAATTCACCGTTTCGATCTAGTAATTTTAAACCGCTATTGGACCAAAGAATATAGACCCCAGGTGTAGCTCCGTGTAATGGAACTTTAATGACTATCGTTTTTAAAGAGAGGCCGGGTTGCGTTCGCCGTTTATGGACACTCTGATTGGTTGATTTTTAAACCGATTTTTAGTTTCTATAGTTCAAGGCTGAACAATGTGAATAACTGTTTATTTTGTGTTGTGTTGAAAATGATTATAAATATTATATTGTATTGTTTTATATTGTATTATATAGCCAACTACTAAATTTATTTCAAATAGTCAACTACTAAATTTATTTCAAATAGTCAACTTCTAAATTTATTTCAAATAATCAACTACTAAATTTATTTCAAATAGTCAACTACTAAATTTATTTCAAATAGTCAACTACTAAATTCATTTCAAATAGTCAACTACTAAATTTATTTCAAATAGTCAACTACTAAATTTATATCAAATCCTGTCATTTAGAAAGAACATTAAGAAGCTACAATGGGAAAAAATTTCCTTTATGGCCCATGCCGATCTAAAGAAAAAGGAAAACTAAAAGCGTAAACGGGGTGCAAACAATGGGTCTTAGCCTGTGGCAGAAATGACCTTTTTTTTTCAAATATTAATAAATGGAACTAAATTTGTTCCAAGTATTTCCATGGGTTCTAGGGACCAACTCCGGAGTATCCAGATCCCATTCCATTATATGATGTTTTGACCCCAACGATGATTAAAACACCAACTTCAGAAAATAACAGCTCTACTAAAACACCAAAAAATTAAATTACCGAGATAATGAATCCTATTCAGTTCAGAGAGTTACTGAAACACCAAAGGTAACTGTACCGTTTAGACGGAAAAAATTACTCTTAGGACTGACCTCAAATTGACGTACCAGCTATTAATACCACCATTGGCGTTGAACCTTCCAAATTATATCCATCATCGGTCTATGGAAGTAACCGACAACACTTATATTTTCAAAGCATAAAAATTGTGTACTTTTTAACCATGAATTTTTTTTCCAAAATCTCGAAATTAAATGTAATGGTGACATAATGAAACTTTTAAGTAAGGTGGATGAATGTACATTTTGTGGTGGAAATGTAGGTAAATAGTGTCTTTTAGCAGAAATAGTTCTGCTAATAAAACATCGAGAAAAAAGGCCTCTACAATGACATAGTATCAGAAGTCTCAAACTGAAAAAAAACCAAAAACGATGTTCAGAATGTACTATCTACAGAGGAACATTAAGAAAAATGCGATTTCGAAAGGCAGTCGAAAAGCAGTGTTGGGCATTAATCAATTAAATTTTCCATCTATTAATTATTTGACTAAAACATTATTGCAATTAAATTAATTGTAACTAAGCGATTATTTGCACATTGCAATTAATTTAATTGCAATTAAAATATTTACAATTAAACCATTAATTGCACTTTGCAATTAAAATAATCGAAATTTAACCATTAATTGCCCAATGCAATTAATTTGATTGAAATTAAACCATTAATCGTCCATGGAAATTAAATTAATTGTAATTAAATTTAATTGGAATTTAATCATTAATTCCACATTGCAATTAAATTAATAGCAATTAAATTTAGTTGCAATTAAACCATTAATTCCACATTGCAATTAGTTTATTTGGATTAATACCTGTTAATTTACGTTTTGATTGTTTAAAGTATCAATTAAAACTAACAATTAAGTACCCTATGTAACTTTACGTATATCAGATGAACCCAATTTATATATATTTATGCATATGAAATTGCTCTTAATATATTGCTTCATTAATACAATTTAGCACTACTCCTTGGTAGGAAACATTACTTTCATAATATCAAAAGTGACCTATTTACGAAAAGTGTGACAATACCTGTATGTTAATATGCTAAAGGTTTAATGAATGCTCGACTCGAGATCGACCACATAAAAGACTATTTATTGTCGCCTTTCTGGATCTTTTTTTAGTCTATGGTATTATATTGTACGTAGATGGCGAAAGCATCTACACAGAACGACGAAAAATACAAAAATACACTAGCTTTGACAAGTGCTACTTAGTTCCTCCGTTCTTCACTACGAGGCGTTATTTGTTGGTTTTAACTTCCTTCCCTCCCCAAGGCATACTTTCCCTTCTCCCCTCCCAACTTGTATTTCGCTCGTAAATAGGTCCGAATAACACACTTTTGGTAATTATGTCAATTTTGATAATATTCATTTTTTTATTATTTTCTTTGTGTGTCGTTCATATGTCTTTAGTTTGTCGAATGTAACTATAAACTAGCAAAAGTTACAAGTCGCGACGTGTTTGTTTGTTTTGTAGGCGGTTGGCACGGCACGCAGTGGAAAGGGTACTTGCCTTTCGCTCCAGATAGGCCAGATTAATTTTAAGGATAGCGCACACTCCAATTGGACAACTAGAGCAAAAAGGCGCTCAATCAAGCATCATTCTCTCCTCAATACAGTCCAAAAAGATCGCGCCTAGCGGCCCTCTTAAACAAATTAAGAAGTGTTGGTGATTCATCGCAATTTATTGAACGCTACTTGAGCAAAAATAAAGAGAGCAGTAAAATACTTCTTCATAAAGCATATAGTTACATAATTATGATAGAAGCAAACATTAGAATCCTATATTGACAGCACCTCTCTACTACGTAGCTTTTTTCCCTTCAGTTAAATCATTCTGCGTCATTTTGTCTTTAAATATCATTATAAAATCACCCTAAAAACTGAACCTGATTAACACTAATGGGGGCCCTGTGCCAAGTATAATTTGGGGCCCTTATTTTTCGACTTTTATGTCTAAACGCAAAACACCAAAGGAATAGGTACATTAGCTCTGAAAAAGTTGTAGGGTCACGTCACATGGTTACTTTCCATCGATCTTACAAAGTCCGTAGCGCGCGCATTTTTTTATTAACGTGGCTCGCGCAAAATCATAAGAGTTTCTTTCGTCTAAAAAATTAGGAATTAGTCCACGCGACACCTCCGAGGCTCTGAATAAGCCCCAACCTCAGAAGCCACTAAGTTAGCCCCAACCTCGGAGGTCTCCTTAGATAGCCCCAACTTCGGGGGCCCTGTACCATAGCAACCTTGACACATACCTTAATACGGCCCTACCTATGCCCAATTTTTTTCCGCAACAAAGTTCCTAAAGTAGCCTAATTTGGCGGGAAATCGCCCATCCGGAAACTCTGTTTCACTCCCACTTACTACGCTACGCATGTTCCATCGCACTACACATTGGTTCGGACGCCACTCTCCAGTCCGCGCCCTTTACAATAATCTGTTTTAATTGTTATTGTTTAATCAAATGTATTAAAAGATTGAAAATTGATTAGTTGTTACTTGTGAAAAGTCACGATAATAATTGGTTGGTTTTTAATTGTGACTACAGTATATAACAATTAATTAATTGTTAATCGTGAGTTTTCACAATCACACCTCTTTTACATCATTGACCAGTATCTTTCCTCTCGTGTTCAGAAAAATATCAACTATTTGTTATTGACTCCAGTTTTAGTTAGCTGAGCCCACTCATTCGTCAAATCCGCATCTTTCTCAATAGCTTCCATTGTCAACTCTTTAAAAAGAGTAAGTTGCAAATAGATTTTTAGAATAGAAACTAAATTACTTTATATTTTATTTGTTCATTTGATCATTGGATTTTCAAAAATGTAACTCACTTGATAAAATACCGTCGTTAATTGTATTTAATATTAAAATGTAACTTACGTGCAGCGCTTCACTGCGGCTTTTATTATGAACGATAATTTTATTGTGCCTAGTTTGTGACGTCATTGACCATATGGTTTTTTCTGAATTTTTCGCACTACATCTGGTAGATTGTATAGTTCCCACTATCCAAGATCCCTATTAGATATAACGATGTCAATTTAGCGCACACTCTAAAGAATAAGCGTGAGCGCGTGTTTTTAAAAACACGTAAGCACCCTCGTAAAACTTCAGTAGCAGAATCCCATTTCTCTATAGGAGCTTTCTCGGTTTCGGCCATTGATCAGTAACATCTACATTTTGTATGCAATATCTATGTTGGGGATAGCCAACGCTGCCCGATTGGGATTTTTTTTTAACATTTTCCAGCGGGGGTGCGGTTCGCTCCGCGAGTGACGTCATCAAGAGACCCAAAATCCAATAGAATATGGTCGAGGCTATGGCGGGAGTATTTATTATCAAGATTTGTAGACAAGCGGTGTATGTTAGATTATAATATTTTTTTTAATGAAGTAAAACATTTAATTATAAATTCTTAATTATATTAACGGATTAATTTTAAAATGTAAAAATATGTGAGATCCTTCCTTTCAGTAAAAATAGTCTTCAGATCGCAAAATAATGTTTTCAGGGATTGGATTGAAATGATGATTCCTTTCTGGAATAGTTGCGAGCTCTTTTTTTGGCACACAGCATTTTCTCGATAGTGTCTTTAATTTTATCGAGTGAAGAATTTTGTTTTCTTAATTCAACACCGTACGCATATTTTGTTGGTTTTGAATTATGCTTCGTATATGAATTCATTACATCAAACCAGTTGTTTATGGTGGAAATAAAGTTCGGAGTTGCATCAATGACCTCTCCAGTTTCATACTTGCTAATTTCAGGCTTTAAATGTCGAAAGGCTGTTGAAACAGTGTGACATTAGTTCGTCAGCTTTTCTGACATTTTGTCGTTGCGGACCTTGACATTCTAAATGATCTTTCCTCAATTTTGGGCACATTTTGACTTAATTCTTGTTTCTATTTAATAGATGTTCTACTGGTGATTTTGAAATTGCTACACTATTTAATATGAAACCTCTGTCCAAAAACCAGTTACGAGTAAGTTTCAAAGCGTGTGGAGCGTCAGCAAACATGTAGATTTTTCTGTCTAAGAGGCCCATATTTCCGCCATCCATATCATTAACGCATGATACAACAGTGTAACCGACGTCATTTAGGCTAGTAATTATGTCAAATAGAATTTTCTCTGTAATTTTTTGACAAAATGAATGTACACTGGTTGTTTCCATTTCCCAAACAAACTTCGCACCTTAGCTACTTACATCTGAGAATGGGGTCCGATAATTTGGTCAATTTTTTGGTGATATTCCATCCACGATTTCATTTTGACTTCGTCAAATGTTAATACTGCCAATCTCTCCAATGGAGAAAGATGCTCCCCAGCTACTTTCATAATATTCAGAATATCTTTTAAATCCCTTCCCCAATGCTTAGTTTTGACGCTTTTTTTGAAGAGTTGATATTGAAGGTAGGGGATAATTAAGGTGTCAGCCCTTTTACTGTAGTACCGCAGCGTAAATGCCTTTGAAAGATCTTCATGTGACCACATGAATTGTTTCTTACCACTTAGGATCTTTATTTCAGTTTCTGAAAACACTTTTTTCAAAAGTCTTTTCGCTTCTGCCTTATCCGCTGCAGTCTTCTTGTTAAATTGATCTTGCGCTTTAAATCTTTTGGTAGCATGTTTTCTTATAAGTTTTTCCTGGGCTAATTGTGTTTGTAATTAGTTTATTTTCTTCCGAAACTTTATATTCTTTAACTTTAAATTGCTGAAGCTTCTCGCAAGATTATTCTTCCGCCAGTGGTGTAGTCGGGCCAAGGTGGGGCAGGGCGTCGCCCCGGTGCTTTTTTCTAAGGCAGGGCCGCGCCCCGCCTTGGTTTTTCCATTTTGCCAGGGCGCGCCCTGCCTCTTTTTTTCCACTTGCCAGGGTGCGCCTTGCTTCTATTTCGTAAATCATTTTTCTCGAATAAAGGGTGTGTGAATTTATGATAAATTTTGCCCGCAGAAAAATACCATAACAATTTCAAATCGTTACCTAGGTACGGCCAACTTCGATCACCCTAAAAATCGAAGTTGGACTTACATTTATAGCAGCCGGTACAGCCAACTTCGGTTACGCTCGAAATCGAAGTTGGCCGTACCCAGGTAGCACCCCGGTTCTTTTTATTTTAGGACTACACCACAATCTTCCCCCTTCTTATCTCTTTTTTTACATTTGCACTCGCTGCTTAACGGTGCTGTTGAACTTGAATGACCAACTATTTCCTGAGGGTCTTCGTAATCCTTAATTGAATCTTCAGCAGAGATTGGGAGATTAATACTTTGGTTTTCATTAATAGCATCATTAGGACTTGTAGTTGTTTTATTACTAATCAGTTTATTCACTAGACGAACACAACTTTTTCTATCGGCTCTTGATTTTCTACTAATGCTACTTGTGTGTAACCTCGTCTAAAAGCCCCTTAGGTTTTTGGATGGTACAGCATTTGGTTTTAGAAGATTTTTCGGTGGTAAACCTAATAGTTCTGATTGTAGGTCTCTCTTGTATTCACTTGAAAGAAAAATGCTCCGAACAAATGCGTCTCGTGCGTTGATTAAAACTGTCTATACGTTGACACTTGGAAATCCATATCCTACATACTGTTTTACCCTTGGGAAAAGTGGATAAATAATGTGGGCTGTTTCTTGGCTTTTTCGAGTTTTCTGTAGGCTATTTACATCTAAAGCCACAGCACACCTTGTTCCAGGCATTTTATATCTTCAGCCCTATATCGTTAAATTAAAATAGAAAAATTAGATAAGTTTGAATATGCTCTCAGATTAATAACAATAACAAAATTTTAATTTAAGCTCTGCCCTTGGCTAGTCTGAAGGTTTCAATGAAACATGTTCTAAATACATATTGTAGCGTAAATTAAAAAAAACTAATAACATATATCTTATATTATTTAATATTGATTCATTTCAGTGCAAAATACAAAATAATAATATTAATAACTTACCATGATGTAAGAACCTTAAATCTCGTACATTCGGCGTCATAACCGAATGTACAATGTTGTGTAGTCTGCTAAAGGGTTTCTGGGTGTCGTCAATTCAGTGAGCCAATAAAAAAGTTCAAATTTCTTATCTCCTTATTGCTTGAACATACGCAACCTTATATACTGCTTGTCTACTAACCTTGGGGGATAGCGGCTAATGAGAAATAACGTGTAGTCATTGACGACAATCATCGCACTAAAATTTCAATTGTTTTGGCGTTCTACAAATTATTTCTAATTAACTATGAAACGGAAAGCAACGAAACTTTATAATTAGGTATTTTAAGCGTAAGCGCTTCGTTTAATATCAAAATTAAGGCGGTAACGAGAAACTTTCTTTCTAAGTTGGCTATCTTGTTGTTCAGAAATTTTATACACGTAAAAGTTATCACAAAACCTTTTTAGCTTTTTGAATAGGGAAAAACATGCATCTGTTGGCATAAGCAACTTTCTTCTGACAAGAGCCCGAGTCCACTCTTCATGTTGTTCAGCCTAGGAACTTTCAGTACTACAGTCATTTTTTTATACAGCTTTTAATACAGCTAGAGAACATTTTTGTTGGCTTAGTCTTTTCAAAACAAATCCAGCCACAAGTGTCTAGGTTTTCTTTGGATTTGTTTGTCTCGTTATTCCCATCCAATACTTCCCTGGGAATATCAAGCTCATCTCAATTCAATTCAATTATTTTATTAAATTTATCTTTTAAGGTTACATGTGTTATAGGGCTAAGTCATAATTAACTTGTCCTCATTTTCCTTTTGTTTCGTACTTTTTATTATTGGTGCTTCAACACCAATTCTTAACATTTTAATTCTTTAATTTTCCTCTAACAAATTGGTCAAGACAAAAAATAGTCCTTGGGAGATTTAGAAGTTTTAACGTCTTTGGTAACCGAACCCAGAAAATTCTTAATACGATTTATGATATTTTTCATCCCGAAATGTTTTAAAACGGGGTAGCTTGTCCAATCACTCTCTATGTGTTCTAGTGTTTCATTCAACGCCAAATCACAGGCACTTGAATCTATTTAAATAACAAATTAATTATGTAAATGATAAATTTATGGTGAAACAATGTTACTAATAACAACATTGTTTACCTTTCCTTTCGCTGTTAAACACATAATTAAAACTTGGTTTATCCGATATCGGTTTTCTTCTATCCGATTAATGTAGGCACCATGGCCACGAGAGTCCAATGCGAAGGCCTAAGCAAAAGAAGACTACGTGCAGACGACTTTTTATTGCCGGAAGTTCTTTACGCAACCGAGACCCGCGTCCAATAATATCAATCCTTCCATTCCTGGGGTATATATTGTTTGACTTGACGTTTTGGAAATTCAAAATCCTATCACGTCACGATAGACAATCGGAACGAACAGTTTCGTAACCAGTGACATCTAGTTATTTTAAAATTTTGGCTGCTGAACGCAACCTCTGAAAGTTCCACGGACGGTAACAATTATAAATAACTTAATAATTCCCTAAACCAGTCAAATTTACCATTCAATTAATTTTGGAGAACTTTCATCCGATCAGCTCCGGAGTGGTACGAATAATTCAACTTTCTTTCTTCGCCTCTTAATATCGCGATTTTTTCTCTCCCAAAGCGTAAAGCTACCAGGACTGAAATAAGCCGTCCTCGGAAACAAACCGTGACACGCTTTTCGTAGATAGAAAGTTAGAAAGAGTCCTAAAATATAACAAAAGTAGCTTATCTTTTTCCAGAACCGATGTAGTTTCGTATACGGCGCGCGAGATACTTTGGATTCTTAAACGCAATGTCTACTTAATTGGCTTTATGAATAAAACATTTGAGAGAAATGAGTGCCGTAGCGAGCGTCGCAGAATTTGCATTACTCGAGAGAGCTTTCGTCGCCCGTTGATAGCCATCGAGTCCAAGCAGAACGTACCTCACTAATGCGTATATATATAGCTAGCTCCCTTCGCTTGGTTCTACGGGGAAACTTAATCCCGAGTGGGCCTCTTATATACACATCGCTCGGCGCATAGAGCGATTCTAGCCACATACTTGGATGTCCATCTCCGGAGACTTAATGTATCCTCTTTCTCTATTGCTTCTAGACTTTTCTTTTTCTCTCTCTCTCTTAGTAGAACTTATGATGGATGACGTTCCGTATAGACGTTAGAAGAAAGAACCAAATTCGAGGAGAAAAAAGTAGATGCGAAAAGCTGTATGCAATGTGGGAATTTATAACTCTTCATATAAGGATAAGTTTTCTTTTTTTTTCAACTGAGTTCTCTCCCAAAAATACGTCTCAAAAAGCGAGATAGATATATAAACAAGCTGACCAAAAAGGTTTCTAAATTGTTTCACCCAAAATTCTCAAGCGAAGTGTGGGTTTCACTATTATTAATAAAATAAGAATATGTAAATAGGTGTTTCTTTGAAGGTTGAAATATTTTAAAATTCTAAATTGCCAAGAATGAATTAAAGTAGCTAAGAATATCGGGCAAATGTATTAACAAAATGGATTTCTTTTTGGAGAGGCGAGTCTCCCCACTAATTTTGGTCAGTTTGCAAAATGAGGTCTAGTGGGCATTATGATCTTTTTGAAGAAATTTCCCTCTGATGCCATTTCTTTCAAGAAATATTCCAACTAACATTTCAACAGTGACTCGGGGAAAAAAACCTGGAGTTTGTAAAATTAAGGCTTATTTCTTGAACCTTAATTTGACCACCTTCGTTACCACCCTCGCAAAATTAGTCTGCTTTTAATTTACAAAACGAGTGCTATAAAAAACGAAAGCAAACGAATGTTCAATACAAAATACGCGAGGGTGTGATATAGTATCTCTGAAGTCCCATATCTCATATTCTTATATAATTGAATGCATACTTAGTATTTCTACATAACACATCAGTAAGCGTTACAATAACTACAACTATCCTTTTCCATATGTTTTCCATTTTAAGGGGCCAAAACCATAAAAACCATGGTTATTTTTTTGCTATTGAGATCCGACCGAATAAGGTACGTAAAAAATCAACATGGTACCTTTCCAGAATATTTTTTTTAGCATTCGTCGGAATATAACGGGAGGGGGGGGGGATTCACATAAAAATGAAAAGGAGGAAACCGTTGGCGAAGAAAGAACGAAAGCGAAACGCCCGACCGAAAATTGTATTCTCCTCGATTTGCGGTTACTCACTTTCTCCCCGCTAAAGAATACAGAGCGCGCCTATTCCTTCAGCTCCTCCTGGCGGGAAGCTCGCGTATAACTCGCCGGGAAATTTATTTTTCTCGCATAAAGCTCGGGCGCGTGAGTTTTTCATACGCCTGGGCAAAGAGATTTTACGGATTCAAATTTGAGAGATCCCTAAACCGAAGAGTTCCGTGTCGATGTTTTTTCTATTTTCCTCCTAGAAATATATATATGTAGGGGCGATTTTTCCAAGTAACCATCTGTAATGGTAGATATAAGCCCTCGAGGCACCAGGGGGAAAGGAAAGTGGGAAGGCAAAGCAGGTAGAGAGAAAACCTTGAATAATACAAAACTTCTCTTATTCCGTACCTTACAAAAAGAAAACAATATTTGACAAGAAATAAAAACCGCTCCGTGAAGCTCAGAGATGAAGAGAGAGAGAGAGAGAGAGCGAATGGCATTGCTGTAAGTGTACGTATCCATTTCTTTGATACGGATCGGATTACGGATCGGCAAAAAATAAATGGATATTATTTTGCATCTCAGATACTTTAAGTAAAATTTGAAAGGCTTAATAAAGACAAAAAAAATACATCAAATTCAAATGGACTTAAAAATCCACATAATTTTGTTTTTAAATAAAAATAAATTCCCACTTGAACTTTAAAATTATTCTGAGTCTCGCGTTGTATCGCTGCTGTACTGGCCAATATTTTCGCCGTATAATGGAGCAACGATTTTTTGTGAACAACTCACTATTTATATAATTTTAAATGTTTTAAAGCCTGAACTGCATTACGATAACACAACCACCACGACTAGATATTACAGAGAGTAAAAAACGATATAAATTATTGAAACCAACTTTAAAGTACACTTATGATTGAGCAAAGTCAATTTACGCAAGAGCATCTCACTTTCGATAATAGCTAAATTCTTCTGATATAACTGAAAATTCAAATCCATTACAACGTAGTTCGAAGTGAAGTAAACAGATTATCCGAGGTGGGGCACTCGCACAGAATGTTTCAATACACGATATAAAAAAGAAGGGACCTAGAAAAAGAGAGAACGTTCCCCTCTACTTTTACGCCCTTCTTATTATTTACGTTTCTGGTGTACTTAAATATTTAGATTTTTTCGAGATTTTGGATCGATCTATAGGAGCGGATTTCTATAGAGTATAGTCTACATGATCTCTCTCTTCTGTCGCGTCGTACAACGAGGAAAAACACTCAAATATGCGAAGAATGACTATATAAGCCGACGGAACACATTCAACATTCGTATTTTAATGCGTTGACTCCCTTATATGTATTTCTCGCGTTTCTGAAAAATGAAAGAAATAAGAACACAATGGATCGTGTTTTTTCCCTCTCTTCGCCGGAGTTGTAAAATATAGATCATTCTCGACAGAGTTACATATTCGGTTGTATGTGAAAAACCGAACGTCAGAGCCATCGCCAGTCATGCGTAGGGAAGAAAAAAAACCGTATTCATAAACCTTTCGGAAGAAATCAAAATGCGCGGTAACTTTACAATGATTTATAGCGAAAGTGACGCCTCTTCGCGTACTTCCACTACCATTCTACCGCGCAAACCGATCTCTTACGCTCTAGAAATCGGCATAGGCTAAAAAAACTACGATATTCTAGACGCAACATCTCCGGGGAAATTTACGTAACCATTTCAGATTTACTCTGGGAAATTTGAAATGACAGTATGCGCGCGAGAACGCAATGGCAGATGCCAAGAGTTTGTGTACTTCCAGTCTATAGCAGTCAGCGCCACCACGCCCTGATCAATAATCCAAATATAGTATTAAAGCCCTAGGTCCGCGGCTGGGAAGGCACGAAATTATGGGCGATTAAAAGGGATCAACAGCCAATTTCACGAGATACAGGACCTTTCCCCCTCTTCTTCTCCCCCCCCCCGCAGCGCGTCGTTCAGGGTTATCTCGCGGGTTCCAAACTGCTCCCCTCCTGTTCGCGTAAGGCGGCCCGTCCGACGTCGATAATCTCTTTTGTTTCCCGGCAGCCCAAGAAGATCGACAAAAACATACCAAGGATGTCGATACACATCATTCATTATGAAATATTGCTCCTAAACGCGATCAATCACGCTTGAGTAACGGAATTCGCATCCCCGGACGTCTATCTTTAATGGGAAGCAATAGGCTTAAATTTAAACGAGAGTCGCTCCTCACGGCACCTCGACTAAGTCGGTCTGCAGAACGAACAATAGGGCGTATCGGAATCTTCTTACTTTTACCCTTCGAAAAAGCTTTGAAATACTCTTTACCAATATAATATTCCTTTTTTGAAGTCCGTGTGTATATATGTAGTTATGGGAGGGGGGTGGGTATCCGTAGCGTGGGTCATCGTAGAGGGGTCTAGGGCGCCTCGACGGTCACGGTTTCGCGGGCTCGAATACGTGCTGCCTGACGAAACCGGAGAAGATCTGACATTGACGAACGATCCAGGATCCTTGGCTCCCGCAATTTTTTCTCCGTTCGAAGGGATGAACGGGCCGAGCCCCGGAGTTTTTCTACTTCAATATACCTAAGTTTCGGATATAGGCTTAACCCGATTCGTTCGCGGCTACTTCGTAGCGTATCAGTTTCCGCCTTCCATCACGCGAAGAAACTATCATCGAACCCTCGGTTTGTATACGTACGGTAGCTGCGTTGCCCGGCTGTATGCTTCCAGATTCTCAGTCGCATCAATAGTTTTACGCTGCCAAGGATTTGAGATCACGCGTCGCTTCTTTTAAAGGAGGAGAAGCGGCGCTGCAGTGAGAGGGAGGGAAACTGAAATAGGAAGAAGAAGAGCAAAGCTATGGGGGATTCTTTGGTCCGGTTCTTGATGGTGAAAGTTTGTGTAGCAGCAAACGAGTCATGGAGATTTTTTCGGCCTCATTCTAAGTCCGGGCCATAGGGTCTGGTCGGGGTTAGTTTTCTTTCTTTTTTAACTTCCCCGCGAGAAACCATCAAACCAACTCGAGGAAAAAAAGAATGTTTTGCCACGACTTTTTGTTACCTCCGTTTTCCCTTCTTGGTACTTTTTGTTTTTGTTCCTAGATAAACTTTCGACGTTTTTTTTTGAATTGGGTTCAACGACTATCGGACAATTTTTGGAGTTTTATTATGTCCCTAACCTTTCTAAACCGCAAAGTGACTTCTTAAAGACTTCGTTTCGTGATCGAATCGCTGAAAACTACCCCACTGTTATAAAGAAAATATCAATGTGTCGTTAAAACACATCCAAAATCTAAGCATTTAAACTTTTATCGATAATGAAAAATCAACAGAAATGTTGTATATGCCCTTTAAAAGTGTACACGACGATGTGACAAACCCAATAACATCGGAAAAGAAATAGCGGGTGTGGTTGAGAATATTTCCATGAAAAAACAACGCTCTGTAGAAATACAAACTCAACAAAGAAATCAAACACCACATTTACATAACAAATGTATTTTCTACGACGGCTTGGTCTGGGTTCAATAAAATTAGGGAAAATGCCATACGCGAATTTTCCAAATAACATTATCTCGTCCAGTCTTAACAATGTAGTAGCGGTTGGTTGTCGTCGGCAAATAACGCGACTCACAGGCCAAATCCCAACAACAGCCAGCCGAGCGACGAGACCGAGAAGGCTATTTTTGTTCTAGCAACCGTGTATATATAGTGGCAGGAATTTTCTAATCGAGCTTCGGATATCGACAAACGATCTACGAGGGAACACGTCAAAGCGCTTGAAGCCGCCTATAAAGAAAAGTGAAGCTTAGGATCGTTACAGCGGTGAAACGGAACTGAATAACGCGTCAGGCATACCGCGGACCAAGAGGCTTAAGTACGAGGAAGGGTGCTCGTTGAAAAGCGGGACGGAGTCGTTAGATAGTTGCGGAGGGAAATGAACCACTAGCTCAATACCGGGATTTCCTCAAATCAATTTCCGTTGACCCAGATTTCTGCACTCGAATCACGCGGGCGGCCATTGGCAAGAAACTAAATCCACAATATTGACAAGGTATCATTAATACTACAACTAAAATGATCCATGGCGAACACGGTCGCGTTCGAGTTACGATAAACAAAGATATTACGGAGACGTTTGAGCTCCGAGCTTAGCGCGAGCGCGCAGGGAGAATCCAGCCGAAGAAGGACGCCGAAGAAAAATATTATTTTCAGTTTTATCTTCTCTTTTTCACCTTTGACTACTTGATCGCGGAGCCAGGTCCGCATCCAAATCCCCCGAAACGATACGCAACATGTTTATTTATGAGTTTTTACCGGTCTACGTGATGTTCCTGTATAAGGTTACTCGGCGCGCTAGAAAAACCGAAAGGATTCTTGTTGCTTCAGAAATAAACAGATCACGATAGAAATAAGATTACATTTTTTTGGGAGTAATATTTGCGTAATTCTTCTTTTCGTTGTGCTAATAATATTTGACTTTTGGGTTTTTGTTGTCAAATCTAATTTCCTCCAAACGGAAGGACGTAAAAAGTAAAAGCTGAAATAAAACTTATCCAAGTAAAACTAAAATTTAGTATTGTCTAAAACGTTTCGTAGTCTACTCACGCATAATCTGTTTTGCTTGGCACATAAAACTATTATTTATTCACTGCCCTAATTTAAAGCGAGCTAAATAGACATATATTTATGAATTGCATCATACTTATAAATACAGGTATATATATACAGAGCTCATTGTGGTCTCGTCCAATTCGAATAGTCCGGTTCTCCTTTTCTAGAGTGGCCACGACCAATCAGATGGAAAATTGAAAATTCTGACAAAGGAATCTTTGGTTGGAACTACCAAAACTTTTGTTGTCTTCTCTATTTCTTCCCTTCAATTTTTCTCTCGACCCGTTTTCCGGAGTTATGAAAAGCCAGCGTTCCGAGGCAGTTATTCGTGGTTCAACCTTCGCGGGCTGCTCCCTGCCCGATCCTAAGATGAGTCGCGCGCGGGCCTGTCCTCGAATCTGTTCGTGACAGTTATTGGAAAAACGTTCGGCGTCCTCCGAATGGAAGGCTACCCTCCAAAAACCCAGAGAAAAGCGTTGCAGGCGAAAGAGGATGCAAACGTTCCCCAGATTTTCTTTCCCAATTTGTTCTCTATCTGGCATTTCTGGGGTAATTGAAAGTGAATGTTTCATTACCGTCTCCGGACGGTCGCTTCAAAACTACTAACAAAACGAATCAAATTGCCTTAAATTTTAAAAAAGTAGAAGCCGGAGAAGCGAGCTCAACCGAAATAAAAATCTATTTATCCTAAAATAAGTTGATAAAGCCTTTATTATATCCGTTGCCCATTCACTGCTAAATCTTCGTGAAACCCGTAAGTTAAAATACGGAATGAAAAAAGCGATTTTTAAAATTTCAATCTTACTATTTCCATTCGCGATTGGTTAGAAAATCGTTTTAAGTAAATTTGGTTTCGCTTGAGAGATTACGCGATACATAACGCTTAACGCCGCTTCAGTATATTCCTCCTTTTAAGACAATTAAATAGGAGCAGGATAAAAGAGGAAAGCCGAGACTTCTGACAATAGAACTCTTACACTTAAACTATTCTTTTATTTCGCTTCCTAATTTCCGAAATTGCTTCGCGGAGCATTCCAGATTTCACAAAAGAAAAAGCGACGGAAAAAACGGAGGAAACACAAATCGCCAAACGAAACAAAAAAGGAAGAAGTAGCGTGAAAGCTTTCGAATTTATATATTCTCTAGTTCTTCGAGGTTTTTTTCCTCCTTAACAATATTATTTTTCAGCGAGCGTTGGGCGATTCTCTCGTTTTGTATATTTGCATTTTGATTAGAGCTGCCCGTTGTGATTTAGTTTTATTCCCTCGAGGGCCTCCGTCTCTTAAGACGTTTCTCTAAAACGTTTTTTTTCTCTCCCTTTTTCCTATTAGAAGAAATTTCCTCTTATTTCTGTTCCTCTTCGAACGGCGATTGAACGCGCCGCGGGAAGGCCTTCCTTTTTACTCCAGCTCTTCCATTACGATGGAAAGGAAAAGCGTATACATTCTCCACCTTACAAGTTTACCACGATTACGGACCCGACCGCTTGTAACCTCCGACGGTGGTTCTCCCGCGAAAGCTACGAAGTCGAGAGGCGACTCGACGGTTTTAGGGTCGATCGTTGACCTATTGCCAATGGCAGTGACTAGCGAAGGATAATGAATGGATTCCCATTTCCTGTAGGCACCGAGGCCAAGTTCGCCCTTCTTTTTATTCCGTCCAGAAAAGGGACTTCGTTTCCTATTCGCCGCCTTTTTATCTTGGGAAGTTCACCGCAAGGAACGTGAGAAATCTTTCTCGAACGCTAATGCGAGAAAGCGAAAACACGTTACGTTACGCGGCCTTCTATTTGCTATTCTCGCTTTTTTACGTTTGCAATCCAATTCAGTATAACATCGACAAAAAACAACGGCTTCTTTCCCGAAAGCTGGCGTTCGTTTGTTTCGTCGTTATACCTAGATTGGTATTACGGACGGAATACGAATTAGTCTGATTTTAGGAAAAAAATTAAAAGCCGCGTAAAAATCTTAATCAGAGTTCATTATCAGCGTTAAAAACTCCAAAACCGCTATCGACCACGAAATCTCTGGAAGCGTATGGGTAATAAATAGTTTTTAACGTCCAACCTTAATCCAAAAACATTGGGATAAAAGCAACGAAAGGTTTAATTATTTTTCATCAAACCGAGACCGTTTTCAATTTCAAGTACGTAACTATTTCAAAAAGAAAGTTAACTTTGGAAAAAAAAAGTCCGTTTTATATGAAGCGGGTAAAAACAACAAATATAAAGTGGGCGGTGGCGAATAATATAGAAAATAATATTTCTCAAGAGGAAGAGTCATTTTTTACTTCCTTTATCCGCGAAGGAAACAAACTGGGGTCGCATTAAGCGCTTCAACGGACCCGACCTATTTTTACACTCCACACGGCTCTCGACTGTTTTCACGCTCCGCGAAAAAGAAAAACTGGAATGGAAAGGAAGCGAGAGTGAAGAGGGATCCGAAGATGAGAGTGAGGTAGTAGTGGGGAGTCGTAAGATGGGGTTGAGGAAAATGCTCGTGGTTGAATGGTCTCGCGCGCGGTGGAGACTGAGAGACCATCCTAGACTCTGTTTTCCGAAAAGGATTGAACCCCTAAATTTCTTCCGCGGTTTCCATTTCCAGTAATACAGTTATCTACGCGTAAAAATCCGCGATTTCTCGTGTTATTTTCTTTCTTCGGGGGCAGCAAATTGATGTGGTTTCTCTCTTTCTCTCGTTCTCAAGGGGGGGGGGGAGAGTTGGTCTATATATGCCAAATGGCGTGGAGAAATATTTACGACTTTTATTGGACGATCTCGATAGTTTTTAGATTTCTTTATTTCTCCCACCGAAGAATAGCGCTCTTTCCCCCGAGACTAATCGATGACAGTGAAAACGCCCCGGTCATTTGTTAAGGAAGTCTAGAACAATATCCGTTAGTTCTCGGGGAAGGATGGCCGAGCAAAAAGGCGATACTAAAAATAACGATGTTTCGCTACCATAATATTTGCCTCCAGCGCGACGAAGCGGCGCCTACCATGACCCCACTAATGCGATAGTAATCACGATAAACTTTGCGGGATCTCTCACCCTCCCGCTGTTTGCGGAAGAGCATTGGATCAAATAAAAACGCATTATCTAAGTTTCGAAAACCTTTGAATTTGTGACGTTGATTCATTGGGCCTTGAGAGGGTTGATATTTTATAGTGTTTCCTGAATTATTGGGTAAGGTACACTGAGAGAAAAAACCCTAGTTTTAACGGGATAATTTTACATGAACCGTCTATATATCACTTGCACAGAATAATCCTGTACAAATTACACGTATCCTTTTTTTATACAGGAACATAAGTACATAAATAGCCTGTATTCTATAAAAATGGGTTGGTCTTGTAAAATGTATAGAAGGACATAGTAAAAATGTTCAGGAATATTTGTAGCTGTATTTATTACACACATCGAGAGTGTAAAATTAACAGTTCATTATGTAAAATTTACTTGAATAACAGATATGTACTTAAACGGCTAGCTTCAGTAAGATTAACATTGAAGTTCTTTAAAAACATTTAGCATATCTGACACTGTAGATATACTGGAATCCAATAATTTCAATTTAAAAACTCAAACATATAATTCATCGGAGAGCCAGTATTATTGAAAAAGTGGTTATTTCAACACACAAATTTTTTAAACAGTTTTATTTATTGTTTCATTGCTGTGGGGGTGCGCCCCGTACGACCACCCTTCATCTACTTAGTTAATAGCATCTGAACCCCGTCAATTTAATTACGCATAATGCATGGTAATTTCTTTGATAATCCTTCACCCTGCAGACCAAGAAGTGATTTGGAAATGTTTTCGATTCCGACATTGCCCAAAATTATATTTTTGGGTGCACTGCCCAAGGCAGGGATTGACTAAACTCTATTTTGAAATCTTTTAATGATAGAGTCATGATATGTTTTGTGGTTATAGTCATCCATTATCGGCCTCAAATGGTTTTAATTAAATTTTAATTAAAACGTCATACAAATTGTAAGAAATAAATAAGAAAAATGAATAAATATAAAACCGTGAGATATTTTTTACAACCTAAGCGAGTGTTTCTTTCGGAAAAGAGCGTTTTAATATTTAGTCGTTTGTCGAATTGATTTACAGCAATAAACAATTCGGTAAAATACTACTTACGTGATTATTTACTTTGGTTTATAGAGAGGCTAAAGGCTCTGTCCGATTTCTCTTGAACCAGAGAGGCTCACAATTAGATTAGTACCTATCTGGCAAACCTGAAAACCCAGTTGCCTCGTAAAACATGTAAAATTTTGATCCAAAGTATTCTGACTTTATTGTTATTTTTTAAACAACATCATTTTTACTAGTGAAATAGCTGTGTATCCGTAATTACGTAAACATGTAAATTAAAATCGTGCTATATTTTGAAATATAGTCTCTTTACGTAGGCTACCTTAGCTATATACTAGAAATCAACCTTACGCGTGAAACTTTAAAAAATTCTAACCAGAAAGGACTGTACATAAGGCTAATTTTTAAAAAGACCCAAGAACAAGTTGTGCAAATGTGCATTATTGAGTCTCTCTGAGGGATTTGACCCATTTAGCCCCGGATTTTAACGAATTGTCTGTGCGGATAACCTTTTAATTATATATTATTGGAAAATGTGAGATCAGCCCTACATATTAGCTGCATTTTCCCTAGCTACCATGTCAAAAATTCAGTTTCATATTCGTAAATTTTACTAAACGTGTTAGTGTATTTTCTACAATAATGTTTGTTGATTTAATTATTTGCTACTTATCGAATTTACTGAGGTGTAAAAAGTAATTTCTACCGACGGATGTGTAAAACCAACCTTAATATGCCAATTAAATTACGTATAAGGTTCACGTACTCCAGACTGTTATTCATGTTGATTTGACAGACTTTATTACTGTGTTATTTACAGCTATTTCATCATGTTAAATTATCATAAAATTACTTGTAAATTTATAATACGGAATAAGCTGTTATATTTACAGAAACGTCTTGCCATCCTCTGCTTCCAACACTTTCATGTAATTTGAACAGGGCTTTTTTCTCTCAGTGTAGTTCCTAAAAAGTAAAACTTTATTACTGCTAACAAAAATTTATTACCGAAACATGTTGGGCTTTTGTTTCAACAATATTTAGACTAAAAATTGATTTTAACTGTATTGGAGTAACTAGAACCAAATTTTATTATAAGACTACATAGTTCCTTAGATTTGGCAAAATACATCAATTTATCCGGATAGTCACCTCGTCCCTGAACATCGGTGTTCAGCGTATGGAACACTTTTACAGGCGTTTTGACCTATTTTTCACCTAAAATCAACCTATTTTGTTTCGATTATACCGTTATATACCGAGAAAAATTAAGAATAAGTAAAAATAACTTAAATTTCACATTAGAAATAGTATTTTTATTATAATAAATATTTCAATTCAATCCTCGACTAAAAATAGCTAAGACCTATCCAAGACAAGAGAATTATTCCTGGTTGCCTTCCCTCCGAGAGTGGTTTAGAAAAGAAAAGCAACTCCCCGGTCTACAGAAATGAGATTTATCTCAAACAGAGTCTTTCGTTTTCCCTGGACACTACATTTTGATGTAACGTGAAAATGGAAATAAATGTCTCGAAGCGGGTGGGAGGGGAAATAAGAGGGAAAAACTCAGTTTAGTCGACATTATAAGAAATTCCCGAGCGTCCGTTGAATGTGTTCACCTTTTCCGCAGTTGTTGAAAAAGAGAGAAAACTACAGTTAAGAACCACTAGCGGGGATAGTGAGCGCGAAATTCCGTAAAGGTTGGAGGCTCATTCAATCCGCGATAAAGAAATTGGGTTCGCGACTTCCTCGGCGCCGGCTACTCTCAATTTTATGGGGCGAGAATGTCTGATTGTTCTCCGGGGGACCGTCTAACTTATTCGGTAAAGAACCATTTTGCTCCCCCGCGTCTCACCTCTGGAAAAGGTCTAAATCTGAGAACAAGTTTTTTCTTCATCTAGGTGGAGCCCCTCTTTTTATTTCCTTTATAGCTATTTTATCGGCGAGCCGTAATTGAAGTTCCATTTCCAGTTCGCCATTCGTACGTACCCGCCGCTTTCGGAAATGTTTTAAACGACATACAACCATTGTACAGTTTACGGGCAATCTAGGTTCCCAGATGGTCCGTCGTGATTGTAATCGTTGCCCATTGGATTCGACTTTAATATACTAGTTAAAACGTACGTCTTCGTTTAAAATGTACCGTACGTGATCGGGGTTTTAGAATGTGACTCTACTCAGTCGGAATTAGCTGTAATTTTGTTAATTCACTATCCTCGTTTTATTTGTATGATAATTCATTTTCGGTTTATATATTTATTGTTATATATTTAGAGAAAATAGCTGGAATGATAATATTAGTATGATTATTTAATTTTCAGTATATAATCCTATTATTTTTTACCGCACAACTGGAAGGAAATATGATTATTACTATTGAATTTAACATTTATAACCCTATTATCATTGGACAAAATAACTATATGATAATAGAATTATTACAATTTAATTTTACATTTATGATCATATTATCTCTCGACTAAATAACAATTTAAATTTGGTTCTACGGTCCTGTTATTTTTTTACCCAATAAGCGGAGTGATAATAGGATTATGACAATTTATTTTTTGTTTAATAATCCTATTTTCGTTCGACCATCTAACGGGGATGATAATAGAATTATGACAATTAAAGTTTTGGTTTATAAAAATGTTATTTTTCAACCAAATAAGCAGAATGATAACAGGATAATGACAATTTCAATTTCGGTTTATAATAATATGAACTTTCGACCAAATAACTGGGTTGATTTTAATCGTAGCTCACCGAAATAAATAAGTTTCCTCATTCAAAGATATTAATTGGAAAATAAATCAACGATTCATCTAATATAGCACGTTCAATTTAACCACAACACCCTATAGATTATCTTCTTCGCAAACGTTAGCGAGACTCATATATAAACGTATGTCTTTGACAAAAACGTTTTTAAAAAGCTATTACCTCAAATTTAATTTAAAGAGTTAAAGCGAAAAACAATTGGCCTACTTAAGGGAAATTGCTAGATACTCTGCAGAAACTTCTTCTTCGGAGGTCACTGTACTGGAACAAAAAGAGAAAAGAGTTTCCCGTAGCGCCATTTTTCGTCCAGAATCCTGAAGTCTAACGTAATTCTCTCCTTTGCTTCACACTGGCAAATCGTTCATCACCGTGCCGCGCCTCCCTCCATCCATCCTACCCAACCCGCTCCGTCTCATCCTGCAGAAAACCCACAGCATCCAAGTTTCCTCCTTTTTAGTAGTCCCATAAAGTGGTCTTACGCGGCGTCCCTTTGAAGCCCCGTTCGTAGATCATTTGTCGTTTTTACGCGGCTAAAATGGCGAAACTAATGAGAATACGTCGATAATAAAGTCTTTTCACGTCCTCCTATAATTACTAAATAAGAAAGTGAACTTTCCGAATATTAAGTTTCTCGATCAAATATCTTCGAGGCAAAATAAAGAAGATAATTAAGAGTGGATGAGCATTTTTCACATAGCTCCGGTGCACCCTCAAGGGGTTCAAATTAATAAATGCCTAACATACGTGACGCTGCGTTCGCCTATCAGGTTGCTTTACTTACGTGCAGGCGTAAATTAAAAAATATATATAAGAACAGGGCAACTACGTAACGCTTTTGGATGCAGATATTATTCAATTTCTTACGCGGACCTTTACCTTGTTATTCGCGTTGTATCAGGCAATACCGCTAACGTAGGGTACTTTTTAATACAATTACTAAATGGGAACGCAACCTCTACAAGAGAGAAGGAGACACAGAGAGCGAGAGAGAGAGAGACAGAGAGCGAGTTGCGGCATGGCTGAAAGACGAAAAGGCCAAAAACTCGGCGAGCGTGAGGGATCCAAAGTTTGCTATCCTGCCTAATTAATTTTGTCAAAACCAATAGGGTTATATCGTTAAACGCATCGTCGATGCCGAAGGCACGGCGGAAGAAAAAAGCGGAGGCGAGACTGAAGGCTCGGTCCGGCTCAGATCGGATTAAATTCGTATTTGTTTCTGTCACTGCTAATGAAATTGGATTCCCCTCCCTTCAACTTCATCTTATAGCGGCTCCCATCACCGAAGTATCTCTCACAGCGTCCCCTTTTTTAGCCCAATGATCCGAGTGAAATATATTAGAAGAGATGGCTGGTATAGTATCACATACTCACTCACTCTAACCGCGCGTACCCCGGGTCAATAAAAAGCGGTATTAAAACTCGCAACCCGTATTCGGGTTAAATCAACAACTTTCTCTTCTTGACCCGCGGCAAATAACGTCGACTAAGTAAACTAATTCGAATTAAATTTGAGACTCGGGCGTATAAAATAGATCAGTAGGAGGTTTATAAAATATAGAATATATTTCCGTATAAACCAATCGGTTTTAAGTCTAAGAAAATGTGCTAAAATTATATTGAACTTAAGAAGTAAAAAAACAGATAGGTCCGAAGATTTAAGACCATTCCTCTAAAGAAGGTTTACGCGTACGACAGAGACTGAGCGAAGCTTAAAGTAAACAGACTTCACCCACTAATTATAGCTTCCAACTTGACTATCGAAGAAAATCATCGGCTGGAGATTTTTTTTATCTTTGGACTTTGTAAGACAGAGTGTGTCGAGGGCTGAATGAAATTTTTCATCAAAGCCCCAAATCAATAGTTCAAGAAGAGAAGCTGACCGTGTCTAGAAAGCCTCCGTTGTTACCGCGTTGTTTTTCATGAACTTCCATCACCAACACCTTGCGTCTAAACCGCTCCAACACAATAGTGTTTTTTAAGGAGATTTTTTATTCACGCTATTTATTCTTTGGGGCTTGGCGCGAAATCGATAGTAGAAAAATTAAATCCCCGAAGCACATAGTTAATTGGATTTTCTCTTCTTCACTTTCGTCAAAACGCTGCCTCCCCTCTTTGATTGCGACGCGTGGATTTGACTGAGATAATGTACTTACCTCTATATACTACGGGAAAATATTTCTAAGCTTAAAAAATCAACAGAATAAATCACAACCACCTGATTAATAAAGTATAAAAAATTCACAGAGTATATATTGTAAAAAATTACCCTTCAAAAATAAATTGGAAATGTGATAATTTGTGTAATTTCTGGATCAGATTTCCTATCGTTTGGTTTTTCGTAGAATCGTTTTTTTTTATATAAAATTATGATATACAAGGTGCCCACTAAAAACGATCCAGAGCTAGTTTTCCTTGGAATTTTATATTTTCAGATCGTATAGCACGCGCAGAGGGTCTTTAGATGACACTAAACTCAATGACCTAGAACAATATCCTGAAGGTCATTCAAAACTCATCTTAGAGTGTCCGTTCCAAATTAGAAAGGTGGGCCATTGGATTTTATTGGCCAATAGTAAGCCAAGAATATTATAATTTATTAACACCTAAGCATTTTAATTTATGAACTTTTTGTATTGGATGTTTATTTTGGTGGCTTCATATTGGCCAATTTAAATCGGCTCAGAGTCAGTTGGACATAAAATGCGATGGCGCACACCTTTCTAATTGGAACCAAGTCTCTAAGCCCAATGGCTCTCGAGATAGATTTTGAATGACCTTAAGGACATGGTTAAAGGTCATTGAGTTACGTATCATCTATGGACCCATTGTGCTATGCGCTCTGAAAATATCACTTTCCTAGGCAAATAGCTTGTCGTTTATTAACTCTGGGTCGTTTTTAGTGAACACCCTGTATATATATTCTGGAAGTGGTTTCAGAAAAATTTCTTTTTAACCCTCGAGTTATTTTTTAAAAAAATTTAAAATCGAATTTTTATGACAATGGCGTAAGATAAATGGATGGGGTTTGTTTCTTTTTGCTAAATAAGTATTAACTTAAAATCCGTTTAGAGCAAATTTCCAATCTAGGAGCTAAGTTCTTTTATAACTTTTATTTTAAATAGGCGATTTAAGCCTCATTTGAGCCATCTTTTTCGATATTTATAATGCCAATTTATTAGATTTTACACTTTTAAACACAAAACAGGTGTTATATTTAAGTTGCTTAATTTGTTGCCGAGATATGGATTAATTGAAAAAATTGGTTTTAGTTATTGTGTTATACAGTTCAAGTTCAAGTTTATTATTATTAATACTTATCAGTAGAGTTATGTTGAGGGAGTCCTTATCCCATCAAAACCCCTTTTACTTTCAAAACCAAACGCGCTCTCCCGCGCGGATAAACGTAAAATTGCTTTAATTTGGTTCTTTTTAAAATTCGAATATTTCTTATGTTGGATATCACAGGTATACTCTTAACCATTTTATCCACTTTTGATACATGAACTCAATATTCGACCAGCGCAGTTACATTGTAAATGATATAAGATATTATCATCAATTAGTAATTGCTTGATAGACTGACGACGTGAGTTACATGCATATAAAAGGAGTAGACTTAAATGAGAGAAAAAAATTAATGTTCTTGTAATATATCGTGAAACGCTTAATAAGGCATACTGATACATCAAAGCTAGTTTGAAGACTTAACGAATTGATTACGAAGTCACACTGAAACGCCAAGAAATGAAATATGTAACTTCGGAGTGAGAGAACAGCTCGTCTCCGCATAGAAAGGGCGAATGAAAAAGTGACCGTCGCCTTCCTCCCCACGGAATATATCATTAAGGCTGAGTTTTTCAGGGTAATATTGCAGCGTGAGAGGTGAGCCGCGAGGAGATTATTTCACGACGTCAATTCAGTCCCTATAATGGAACAATGAGCTTCCCCTTTCAGCCCGGCCGCATTAAGGAGAAGATTCCGGCGTAAAATAGGGGCGAATAGGATGTAAAAAGCTCCGGGGATTTGACTTGAGGTTCGCGGGTTCCTCTTTTTCGCTCCAGCGGATTGGCAGGAGGCAGTCGAAGGAGAGCTCTTTCGAGGGGCCAAGAGTCCCCGGGTGAAGAAATTTCGCCTCTTTTAATCCCACTTTAATTACAGACGAGCATTCAGAAACTTCTAAAGCCCTCAGCCTCTATACTCGGTACGTTGCAGTTTCGTCGCCGAAATATACGACCCAAAGTTTTAAAAAGGAAGATGCCGCCATCTAGCGGCTTTTAAACGCGGAAAGTGACTGAAATTCGAAATTACGACAAAAGATCAAAGCAAACTGATCGGGGGAGTTGTCCAACGAAATATCGGAGGGCCTTGGTGGAGAAACAGAAAAAAAGCCGAGAGAGAAATCAGGTGAAAAATAACTTTTGAATTTTACCGCTGGCCAATACGAGTTTCTTTTTTCTTTTAAAGATAATTCCGGAGCCAAATGAGATTTCAAAAAAATTTTTTCGTTCCTAGTAACAGAACCCAGACGTATTTTTTTAAAACGTTTTGATTCGGTCGATTAAATCCTAGTCGGAATTTTGGCTGACAAAGCAACTTTTAATTCCCTCAAACGATTCCGGGAATCGAGGGGGGCGGATAGAAGATTTTCCACTAAATTGAAAAGTTGAAACAAAACACTAGCCCCCTTTCGGAAATAGTCTGGGTGTAGTCTTACGTTACATTTAGATTGACTCTATAAAAGCAATTTTTCGTTTCTCCAATTCGCGTAATAACCTTTTCTCATCAGTTGGAAATCTAGCGCTTCGAACTAGAAACGAAAAAATAAATATTTTCGAAATGGGAAAACAGGGATTGTGAAAGCGCAATTCCCCGAGGGGTATTAAAATCAAACTTCAGATATTCAATTTGATTGTATCTCGAATTTCGGTAGTGAAATTACGGCAAAACAAATTGTTTAATTGAGACGTTAAGTTATTATAAAACTTGAAACTTATATAACGATAAGAAACTGTAACCCTACTTTAAATCGTGAATGCACATAGTGACTTTGAAAAGGCCATTTTACGAAAATGAGCCTTTTAAAACTTTAATAAGGCAATATTCCAAAAGCCATCCGCCGCTAAATACACAATGATGGGGCATCGACGGTATCGAGGCTAAGATCAGCGAACTCATCTCCCTCCTTCTGTTGATCTACGCCAGTCCTTGGAGGAATCTCCTCGTGTAAGAATGTAAACACGCCAGCCAGAGATATAATAATAATAATAATAATCAGCTAGGCTAATACCCAAGGCACCACCCTAGGCCTAAGTCATCGAGCGACTTTTAAAGCCTTTAATTCAGGTGGCCGGGTTACAATGCGTAGGAGGGTGGTGGCAAGCCCTGCAAACCAAGCGAGCCAACAGCTCCCTACACTCACTATTACCGTTAACCTCAACAAGTTTTTATGGAAGGGGAAACCGAAGATCTCGAGGGAAAACCCCTTAAACCAGTGGGGAGAGAACTTGCAAACTCAACGCAGAAGGAGTTTTTCCGAGTTTTCACCCAGTGCCACAAGTTGGGATCGAACCCGGCTCCTCTTGCTGCGAGGCGAAAGTGCTAACCACTCCGCCACCCCACTTATAGGCTTTGATATATCGAGTTGTATAGTCGCTTCTAAGCCAATCTTAATATCGCGTCATCACTAGCGTAGCGTCAGAGAGAGGAAGGTGAAGGTAGGAACAACAGCCCTCCCTCTTTCGGTTCCCGTAAGACAAAGCGATCTACAGCCAATATTGATCTCATCTCGTTATTGTAAACCTTCGACTAATTCGGCGAGAGCGAGAAAAGGACAAGTTTTGCCAAACGGAGTATACGCTTTGTAATTGAATATTTTGGAGAGCTAACTGGTGGCGGACGTCAACCGGAGCCCTTTCAAAGGGTTCCCCACGTAATACTCGCATCGTGTTCACGGATTTGATTACATCATCGTGCCGTTCAACCAATGGGCGTTTCTCCGCCGGTTTAATGGCAATTGGCACCTGGAGGCAGCTCGCTTGGAAGCGGATTCACTGGCAATCTTCGGAGAACTTTACGTACTCAATGTACGCGATCGCTTCGGATCACCCGAGGGCCAGCTCTAGATATTTCGCTTAAGCGAGCTATAAGTGTCTCGCTATTGTTCCATCATTATTTTAAAAGCTATTAATGAACTATATTCCTATTTCGAAGCTCACGACACGAGTGACCGGAGATGGCCTAGTCTCGTTAGAAACCTGGACGCTTTAGTTGAAACAACGCTTACGGCTAAAGCGTTTCGAAATTCACTGAAAGCTTAGAGGAAGAGTGGCTTTGTATAATAATATTATTATATTTACAATAACAATGTTGACTATAACAAAAGAGAGGACAATTTAGATTTTTAAAATAATTAATATTGTTCAGCTCAATCATTACAGGGAGTTTTTATCCAGAATTGTTTCTACCTTATGTAGCTTCCAGTTATAATTAAAATATAGAAAGATACACTTAAATTAAAAAAACACGATAGTACAGAGCCCGTAAACTCAATGGCACTTCAATAAAACATCTTCAAGTTAATGTTCATTTGGTGCTGGTTGAAATAATTCGCTGGCGTACCAAAAAGTGGCTTCCCAACACATTTAGGTCATATACGTGTTGGGAAGCTTTAAGATTTTACAGGGGGCACACCAGCGAAAGAGAATGAAAAAGTCCTTTCAGATCAGTCGATAGGTCTTCTTCGCGGCACAAGCTATAGTGGCGTGAAGGTTTTTCACGCCCCTATCGGGCAGCGTGGCTTTTCCTTTGTGGGCTCGACGATAAAGAGGGCTCCACGCTTGCGGGAAAAAATCCCAGTTTTTAAGCGGTGACGAGAGAGCAGGCTAGTGTGCCAGCTACTTGTCGCTTGAGTTACAAACACGAGATGTGACGGAGTTGGCAGCTGCTTTCAAGTGTTTTCAATGGCTTTGCCAGCCAAAAATTGAAAGACTAATATATGATCTGCCTTTTCTGTCCAATGTTTCGACCCACGAGACAAACTGTCTTAAAGGTCAAACTAAGAATTTACGAGACCGTTTAATTCAGGCGTTTTTAAGTAAATTAAACACCGTGTATTTTCCACTATTTTCCACACAGAAAATATTGTGCTTATAAATATTTCAATGTCCAATTGAATCAATGTATTGGTTTTCTCATTGGCTCATTATTATACAGCTAGGTACGACCTCATTTGGAATATTATTCCAGCTTTTAGAACCCCGTCTTCGATGCCGGGCGTTGAAAAGCAATATTGAATGGTACGTAGGCCAAAAATATGGTCAATGATCTTCGTAGTTTTTCCTATGAGGCCTGCCTGTAGAAACTGTAATATTATCAATTTATACTAGCGCGATATTTTACGCATTTCATTTTATTATTTGATCTTTTTACTCTTCGTTTTTTGATACCGGATTCAATATCAAATACTTTATGCTACTCTGTTCAATAAATACATATTATTTTTGTTAATAGTCGCTTCTCAAAACAACCCGTGAATCACGAAAAATTGGAATAATCAAAGATCACCTATTATAAACGGAGCACTCCCGTTAAATTAAACACCCCTAAGAAAGTTTATTTAAAAATAGCTTCACGCTAGTTCATTAGACTAAAAAATCTTTATTTCCAGAAAATCAATCGTGAAAGTAAAGGAGCCATTGAATAGCCTAGTTTCCCTCCCGGAAAACTAATATAATAAATTGTTCCTCGAATACGTTTCCCAGTTGTCCAGGAGCCATATGGAATCAGCTTACACCGCATCCCCGCCTGAAAAAACTCCAACTGCGTATACATGTACGCCGAGTAAAAGAAACTACTCTCTAAAAAGGAACGGAAGGTTATGGAGTAAAAGAAAACATCGTTTCAGACGTGCTAGCAAATTCTAATCAATCTGGTTCTTCCCCTTTTCCCAGCTTTTTTCCGATCCAGCTCGAAGTTTTCCCCTCTCGCTCTTTGCCGGAGTCTTTTCATAGCGGGCCACGACCATGTATTCTCGAGTTACGATTCCAGTCAGTCTACGGATAGGATCAAGTAAAAAGTACCATTCGGATCGCGAAGGCGGGCGAAGGAATAAAAAAAGATAAAGAAAACTATAAAAAATAAGAGTAATTTTTCTTCCGGTCGCGGTTCAGAAAATTGGGAGTGATTTTTTTCCTCTTCATTCTTTCTCTTTCTTTGAGTCATTCTTGCTCATTAGTTTTCCGTCATGGTCGGTCGTCTAACAGTTACACAAAATTGAAAACCCCTCCCTTTGTACCCTTTTTGCATTTCGACTTTTCACGGTTGCTTAGTTACACACGTTCTTCAGTTTAAAGCCAAAAGAGATAAAGGTTGGATTCGGGCTGAGCCCGCTCCGATGGTAATAATAATTAATCACCGACGGGGATAAATCAATGGCAGACTCGGCTTCCGCGCCGAATCGAATCTCCGTGCTGGAGAATACGGCCCATAATATATGGCCTTAATATTGCATTTGGGTCAATTACTTTTACGAATACCATTAGTTTATAACATTGCCACAACTTCGATATTGGATATTTATATGAATTATATGAAATATTATACGCGATATATACTATACACGTAACATCCAACGCGTGTTTAAAATTTCTAAGTTAGAAGAGACCACCTATGGACTGTGAGAAGGATGATAAAATACGCGAAAAAGTAGATTAGTCCATAATTAAAAGGGATAATATATCTAAATCCTAAACAAATTTGAAGAAATTAAAAAAACTTACTAATAACTCGTACCGATAGGTCTTCGAGCGAATCTCGGATCAAATAGATCTTCGAGTAATAAACTACATAAAAACTAAATAAAATAGCCAGAAATTCCAACGGTAGACCCGTTTCGTTCTATTTGGAACTCATCAGTACCGTGCGGGAAATCTGGCTGGCGACTGCTATATCGAAAAGAGAAACTAAGCCTAAACATTAAAAATTTCAAAACGAGTTGCATAGCAACGGGAAGCCGAAAAGGGGGGAGTGTGGCGGAGAATAGTATATACGATAAGTTAAGTTAGAAGAGACCACCTATGGACTGTGAGAAGGATGATAAAATATGCGAGTTATTATCATTAAACGAGTTATTAGTAAGTTTTTTAATTTCTTCAAATTTGTTTAGGATTTAGCTATATTATCCCTTTTAATTATGGACTTATCTACTTTTTCGCGTATTTTATCATCCTTCTCACAGTCCATAGGTGGTCTCTTCTAACTTAACTTATCGTATATACTATTCTCCGCCACACTCCCCCCTTTTCGGCTTTCCGTTGCTATGCAACGCGTTTTGAAATTTTTAATGTTTAGGCTTAGTTTCTCTTTTCGATATAGCAGTCGCCAGCCAGATTTCCCGCACGGTACTGATGAGTTCCAAATAGAACGAAACCGGTCTACCGTTGGAATTTCTGGCTATTTTATTTAGTTTTTATGTAGTTTATTACTCGAAGATCTATTTGATCCGAGATTCGCTCGAAGACCTATCTGTACGAGTTATTAGTAAGTTTTTTAATTTCTTCAAATTTGTTTAGGATTTAGATGTATTATCCCTTTTAATTATGGACTAATCTACATTTTCGCGTATTTTAAAATTTCTAAGATATCTAACCAATGGCAAGACTGTGAAATAATATTTTAGTTAAAATTTAAATGGATAAAAATGCATTGAAATTCTACGATTAGGAATAATTAAATTAAGGGTTTTTATATCTTAAAAAAAAATAAATGGCTAGAAAACAACGGGCTTAAATTAAATTTCAAAAAAACAGAATACATTATATTTGCAAATCGTGGTAAAAAAAGAAATAATTCTTTATGTAATATCTGTATAGAAGGTAGAAACATTAATAGGGTATATGAATACAAATATCTAGGTATAATATTCGATCACCAACTAAATTCGAACGAACATATAAATTACATCTGCAAAAAATTAACTTGTGCAACATATCTAATCGCAAATGTAAAGAATTTTTTCCAAGAAATATCTTATTCAAGTTATACTACAGTTTTTTATCCTTATGTTACATATGGAATTGTAACGTGGGGTAACACGTGTAATAATAATATTAAAAGATTAAATGCATTGCAGAAACGAGCTCTTAGGAATATATATGATGATGATTGGAGGTATTCATCCAAGCCGCTTTATCAAAAAATCCAATTATTAAATATTAACCAAATTTACAAATCTTCAAGTTTAATATTTGTATATAAAAATTTTAAATTTGGCACAAGTTGTTCATTTAATCTGAGTAATCTTAAAACCACAACTAGATTTGAACATATTTAGAAATTCCTAATTGTCGTACAACTAAAAAAATTACCTCTATCTATACAATCAATGAAAAAACCCATAAAAAACTACGTTTTAAATTTTGACTAGTTTAATTGTTTAATTTTATTGTTAATTTTTTTTAATTTCGTTTGTTTTGTTTATTTACAAATGTTTAAACTATTTACTCCTATCTAAAAAAGAGGGCTATAAGTCGCAAGATGACTTGGCCCTCGAATTTGTACAAAAATGTCTAAAGATAATTAAATAATTTGAATTGAATTGATATATATATATATATTTAAATATATTCGCGTAAATTCGTACGCGTGTTTAAATTTCTAAGCTATCTAACCAATGGTAAAAATGTTTCTATAAAAATAAGCCTGTGAAATAAAAAAAACATTTAAACTCAACGCTTAGGAAAAACAAATTGGTAGCACGGAATCTTTGCGTAAGCCGTGACTATAGATCAAGGATAAAATTTCTACTTATGTTTAACTTAAAAGGATTTAAGAAGTATTCTATAAAAATAAAGCTGCTAAAAAATATTTCATATATTTGAAAAATGAATTTAACTTTTACGCTTCTAAATAACGAATTTGGTCCCCTGGCATCTTTGTATAAGCCCTGACAATAGATCAAAGCCAAAAAATATACCAGAAAAAAATTTCTCTTTAAATTTGCATAACTACAGATAAGCTAAAAAGCCCGGAAATTCATATCTGTATAACTTAATCAATAATTCGAGTAACATACAATATTTATGATATTACTTAAGGAAAATTCTGCGATACCCGAATTTACAGGTACCGAAACATTGTTAGATTCTATCGCTCTGGAAGAAACGCCAAATAACAAAAATGAAAATAAATGGAAACTCAACCCGCAATAGGAGTTTTAAGCCGCTTAAAATAGAGAACGCATCTAAATAAGGAGAATAACAAGAAGAACGGAAAGAAAGTATAAAGAAGAAGTACAAAAAAGTATTTTCCGTCCGCTTCTTCAATTATTGGTCGCGAAGCGTAGCCGAAAGCATCTTAAAATCCACCCGTTTTCTTTCCAAAGCAGGCATCGAAGCTCTGTTCCCGAAGCGAAGCGTCTTTCCATTCAGCCCACTCCGCCCGTTCTTTGGCAGGGTCCCTCCGAAGTCTCGCCATTTCATTTCCACGCGAATCATTAGTTTCGGGATGTCTGTTCTCCCTCTCTCGCTTCTGGAGAGCCGGCTCCTCAACTCGCTTCCGATTCAATGGGCCAATGTTGGCCGCGCTTATTTTATAGCGCGTTTTCCAGTCGCGACCTCTTCGACTATTTGTCTTAGTTTTGCGCGAATCTACATCCCGAGATATAGAAGAAGAAGAGCGGGCGGAGAGAGAGCAACGTCTTCTTTCCTCGAGTCCTTTTCTTTCATTGAAAAACAAGGCGGCGCGAAGGGTTTGGGCTGCTGGAGATAAACGTGTGGGTGGCGAGGAACCAAAATAGAATGGGAAATAAGGGCGACACAAAACCGTTCTTCTTTTTCCCCTCAAATTCGTTTCGGGCATCTGTAATTTCAAACGTCGGCCAGGCGCTACTCTTTCTGATTGCCTGTCGGTTGCGCCCGGGGAGCATTTGACTATACAGATAGTCAGATCCACGTACATCTTATATATAGTGTTAAAAGAAAGTTCAAAACAAAGGATATTGTTTGAGCTACGACTTGAAGTAAACATCGAATTGAAGAAAGTTTAAAGTCGAAAAGGGAAAATGACCCTTCAATTTCATTAAAAGACAGAAACGAGAGTACGGTATACGGTATTTTGGTGTTAGGATAAGTTAATACATAAGTGTATAATACTGTTCCATAAGTTTGTGACGTCATCACAAGTTAAAAATCTCCCCCTAGCGAGGCACTGTCAAAGGCTACGTGTGACGCGTTAGCAAGCGGACGAAAAACTGTGACAAAGCCCGTATTGCAGTCTGTCTTGTGAATAGATTTCAGTAAAACCTTTCCATGTGAAGAATAGGAAGCGTCACACTTATGAAACAGTATTATAATAGCCCACGATTGGGGAAAAAATTCCACGGGTTTCATATAATATTTATAATAATAATAAAATAATAATCAGCTAGGCTAATACCCAAGGCACCACCTTAGGCCTAAGTCATCAAGCGACTTAATTCAGGTGGCCGGGTTACAATGCGTAGGAGGGTGGTGGCAAGCCCTGCATGCCACGCGTACGAGCCAACAGCTCCCTACACTAACTATTCAAATTCCTAGAGGCTTTTGATTGACGAATTTGTAACAAAACAAATACCCATTTCTAGTACGTGATCTCGGAAACATTTGGCTTCATCGGTGGATGTACGGCGCTTTCTATTTGGGACCGAAAACTATCGCACGCCCCCTTTGGTTCATCATTTAAATCTACATAAGTAGCGGCTAAAACAGACGCTATTAGTTGTTCCTCATCGTTATTCGTAAATTCGACTTTACAAATTATGATACTTGCATATTAATATAATTTTTGCATCGTTTTCTTATCTTTTGTTTAGTTACGCCACCTAGACTCGTTTCGGTCGCGAATAGCTAGTTACTATGGTAACTAAGTTTTCGGATTTCCAGCATGAAGTGGGTAAATGCTATTGACATTAAATTCAAATCGGGGTACGAGTTCTATATGTGCTTTGCTATTACAGGCATAGGCCCAAGAACTACAAAAATGAATCTTGCCTTTAAACCAATCTGGCACCGCGTCGGGAAATAATTTTTTAAGAATTCATAGAAGCAACTCAATCTAATTTTAGCAATCCTACGTTCCTTCTTGGGTAAATTGTCCCGAGTGCACTTAAAAATATGATTATATTAAAGTTATGGCTAACATCCAATTCTGATCGACCCAATTTTAAAAACAAATGGCACTCATTTGAGCGCGGTAATTCAATTTGTGACGGGTCGATTTCAGGCAGATCTCGAGGGTTCGAATTTCATTGGAAACACGAGAGCCAAAGAAAACCAGAAAAAACAGCCCACCGTAAAATTTCATCAGCCAAAAAGGCGCGCAATTAAGGTCGTTCAATTCGCGCCAGAGACAGATCGAGAACGATAGGAGAAGCCGTCATCCTTCACGCGTTCTTAAAAACCTCAAACTAAACGAATCGAAAGCAATTTAGCGTTCGTTTGCTGGCGATAAATGGTCAAACAAGAACGTCACATTTTTCATCGAAAACCTCTCGGAGCCGAGAAGCCTTTCACTCGATCATCATTTCGACGGCGGGCCGAGAGTGCCCTCCATCCTCCTCCTCTCGAACTGATGTTTTCTTTTCTCGTTCAAATCCCTCATCCCGAAATATAGAGAACCGGAGATGAGACACGAGCCCGGGGAAATGTAACGCTTACTGCCTTGTAAGCCTCGGGTACAAATTCCCCGTCGACATGGAAAAACAATTTGTTGTCTAGATGCTTACTAATAAGCCTATTTAATACGATCACTAATTAGGGAAGTTAGTCATTACGGTCCCGAGTTAATTACAGCCGAGACACGAGCTTTTTTACGAGCTGTACAAGCTGTAGGGAAAACGGGGATTTATCAAGATTATATTAAACAATCTTTTTATATTTACTAGTAAGGGCAAAAAGCTATTTACATACCTCCTCGAGTTTATCCTAACTATATTACATTAATCATGATACGTCGAATTTAATCGATGGCTGATTTATTTTTTTATTTAAAATAGTAAATACTTTTAGAGTTACTAGCTTAACATTTTTCTGATTACGTAATTAATAAATGATTACAGCGATTACATAGAAATAACAGTAATAATTGAAGTCAAAGATTACACCGATTCCGCAAGTGGTCAGTCACTCGTTAGTGACCCACAAAAATATGGCCAACGTGTTTGCACGCTATGACCTAATAATTGAGGGAAATTTATGATACGTATAGCCTATGGCGTTTTAATAGGATAAGCTCTCATTGGTAGGAATTACGAATATAGGATCCTGCTGGGCATAATTATACTTGATAGCCGTAAGTAATAAAGTTATGGGTCAGTAAACGCGCAAAAACATTTCATCCCTGTCCATTATAGGAAATCCTTAATTAGGCGATTGAAAGCAAAAAAAAACCCTTAATTGAAAACTTATCCAAATGTGGTTTCTATATATAACGAGCTATTCCCCGCTCAACTCATTTAAGCGGGTCATTAAAACGATGCTTCAAACTTTTTACGTAAAATGCTTCCGCCAACGCACGCTCGGAGGGTGGATTTATGAATAATTCAGACGATTTGTGGCTCGCTCGTTTCGTCGGGCATGGCCCCCTAAAAAAATAGAAGGGACCTATTTCGCTCTATGACTCTGGAAGACAGGGTCCCCAACGCGGCAGACGTATACGCGTACGTTCTCCAGATAGCGGAGAACATTATCTAGGACGGAGGTTTTACCATCTCCGCTTCGTCACTAGCGCTTCCGAGTGACGTTCTAAATGTACCCTCGCGCGGGAGCTATGGATTTTTTCTATCCTTTTATTTATGACTTTGGCGCGAAAGTCATTACTGTAAGCCGCTATCAGTCACGGACCCTTAAATGAATTGTCTAGTTACCTCCGGTGTATCCCACATCTGGTGCTCGCCGCCACGAGCCAGAGGTGGCTTCTCTTCCCATTTTCATCTAAAAATTTACGTCCCCTGGGATTTCCAGGCGCACCAGCCTTTAAAGCCGCGTCCTCGAGACACGCTAAAGGGGGCCCGGGTCGAGAAAAAATCCGGGTAGCGCCAACTACCTTTTTGACGCCCACTATCGCGAAGAATGAGGACGGAAGAAAGAAATAGGAGCGCCGAGGAACAACTATATGAAGAAAATACTTGGCGTGGCAGTTGGGGCGTCGCGGATATGGCGAGGGAGTAGGGGTTTATTTTTCGTTAGGGGCCCTGCCAAAGTGCAATCTCATCCCTATTTTCTGGTCAAATTAATGGGTTGGCTTGTCGTGGTTCGAGATCATTACGTCGTTCCCGGTCATAGAGCCGGCGCGCGACATGAAGCCGCAGTCACTGCTGCCAATTTTCGCAACGACTTGAAAACTAAAAGAGCATGACAGCTTCGTAAAGCTTTTCTACGACGAACGACGATAACGGAAACGTTCTTACCATTGCTACGAGCTTCTCTCTCTCTCACCTCAATCTACCGCTCCTTAAAAACGTCTTGAATTTGATACGAATGGTCTATTAAAGAAAATAAAACTACTATAAAAATATTCATCTTCTAAGTATTTGAGATCGGAGGTCAACAGGGTAAAGAACATGTTATCCCAAATAAACAACGTTTGAGCCACGTTTTACAAAAAAAATTAGGCGCATTCTTTACTAAAGTGGTTTTAAACGAAACTATGCACTTCAGCTACTAAGCATAACTACTAGTTGGCGTGGTAAACTGCCATTTGCGGGCCTAGTCAATTTTCGTGCCATTTGCGGACAAACGGTTTATTTATTCGTATATTGATATAAGTTATATTGTAGTTTTAAACATTTTTTTAAGTCCCCGGTGTTATTAAATTGAATTAATTTTTTAAAACTATCCTATCCTATTTGATCCACTTCATTTTTCAACGTTATCCTTCGAAGGTTTGCTCTATTAGGTCGAGATGAAAGTCGCTTTCTAAGACTAGTTGTTTGAGTCATTTTATTAGTTTGTAGACGTTAAGATGGGCTTTTGGGACTAAATCAAGAAATTTCTAGTTCCATCCTTCAACTGGGGTGTTTGTTCTGTGTTCAATTCCATGGCAATTCCAAAAAACCTGGTGTAACGGTTTGGATATCCAGCTATTGATTCAGAAAGTAATCATAGAGCACGGTTAATTTTCGTTGGTCTGGAGGGTTTACCTGTACCACGAGCCATCCTTCAGCTAGTTTCTCCAATAGTGGATGTGTAATGCGGCACACATTCTTATACGGATATCTTATCGAAAACTATATCAAAAATGTCCACAAATTTTTTTCGTATACTTTGCTTAAAATGATATTTTTCCGAAAATCCAATTCGAAAAAATTCAATTTATTTGAGTTCAATACTAATTTTCACAATTTAAATTAAAGGTTTAGGTCAACTAGCGACCTGTAAGCCCTCTCAACAGTGTACATTAAGAGGTAAGTACTTTTTCAATGTATCGGAGAAAAAACAAATCTTATTAAAAAAAATTGTAAAAAATAAACATTAAAATCTATTGATAAAAAGTTTGGTTCCTCAAAATTGATTTCGTAATTATTTTTTAAAATTATTTAGTGTTGGCGCAGTTTTAGTATTTATGGACTCTTAACGCGCTTTCCCAATCGACCGCCATTACCTTACAGTATACGAGGAGGGGGATGAAAAAACCAGTTTTGGGGGGATGAAATTTCTGCGGTAGAGGGCTGGCTCGTTCGTTGTCTGTACGATAATGGCGGCGCCCAGTAAAAGAGGGACGTTAGCTAACAGGTTACTTTGAAGAAGATAAATACCAATGAAAACGCGTATATTATCGCAATTTTCAAATTTAGTACTTTTACAAACGAAGCGATAGTTCATAATAGCCAGATTAATGTTCGGATTCAATAATAAACAAAAATTAGCTGGCGGAGGAGAGTCCTCGGCAATGATACCTGGAAATTAGGTATCAACGAGGTTTGTTGGGCCTTTACATCCTTCATCCAGTTAATTTGATTAAATAGAACTAGGAACCGGCTAGCCACTTTTGAAATAAGGAAAGTAAACGATAATATTTGGCCAAACATCGAGGCATGCCATAACTGCACGAGCCCAAAGGGGCACTTATACGTATTCTACTACAAACTCCGTCTAAGCTAGGTCCAGTTAGAATAAACACTTGCTGCTAGATGGATTACAGCCGTCTGGGGAAGGGAGGGTGGAAGGACAACAACTTATAGTTAAATACCATTAACCGATATACGAGACTTCATTTATAATTCCAAATTTTGAGTTAATAGCTCTGGCATTTAAATATATGGTGGTGCGTATAATCTACGACGGGAGCCTCAAACAGAGTCGTTTAATTATATCCTAATTAACCGCGAGCTAAATTGAACTCGAATAGGCTGAAACCCACGGTTGGAACTCGAAACTCTCTCTTCCATAGTCACTCAATCTAGGATATAAGCGCGAGCGGTGAAAAAAAGGCGCTAGAAAAGGAGGTAAGGGGTTGTATTTGAGGTCAAATCATTAGTAATTTCTCTTGCCAGGAAGTTTGGGGAGAGAAAAGTTCCCAACTCCAATGAGGTCTGATCAATAAGTTATAATTGGGGTTTGGGTGGTGGATTTTAGGGGAAGGACGAGATGGAGATCCCAAGACGTATTAAAGGGGGACCGCTCAGGGCAAACTCGTTCATCGTCTCTTCCCTTTCTCCGCTTCAGCCCGCAGCGACGAGGCTGTCGCCCTCTACCGGTGTGTAGCTGCGAGTCCACTATTATTAGTGGGCTCCTCTCCCCGATAAGCCCGCGGTAAGAAAGCAGAAAGAGTAATTAATTAGATCCACTCGATCTCTGATCGGAAGTGCCTCTCGTGCCAAGCAAAAAGGAGAAATACACCAATTGTAGTGGAATAATATCGAGGGTTCCCTGTATTTACCGCCTTATTAAAGCGTTGCCTAACAAGATGGTCTTTTATACCCATCGCGTTCCAAACGAACGCTTCCCTCGAAAGCGGGGACAGAGTGAAGTCCGCGCCTAGTAACCGCGATTGCACCCCGAGACTGCGCTGCCTGGCGAAGCAAAAAGGAGGTCGATGCGAATGCCTAATCCCGTGTATACGAGAGATCGTTGGGGATCGCGAATGCTTTTATTATGAGTGATATCGTAATACCCGATTAATCCCTACTAATTTATATCGGGATCATTTGCCGGGGATAACAATTAATTGGCAATGAGGGAGATGCCCAGAAACAAAAGACGTCAGCGAGAGTATAAAAAAAAAGATTATCTAATGAGCATAAGCCTTTAAAGCCTGGTTTCTTAATTAACGTGTTTTTATTTTGTATTTTATCTCGGATTAGCTAAGTAATTATTTCGTGGGAACTTTTTTCTTGTTTTTCCCCGGACGCATTTTGATTGTAAAGTTTACTTTTTCCTTAGCCCAAGGGTTCCCATGACCAATAATTTTGATAATAGCATGGTTGTTAAAAAATTTAAGCCTCGAGTTTAATTTTTTTGTACAAATTACAATTTCAGGCCTAATTATAATAATTTTATAATAAAAAATTTACTACCGTGATAAATTCTATTTATAAACCCACTATAGTTGGTTTATTAGTATAATTTATCACGGTAGTCAATTTTTTGTGGAGTAACTATCACTCATTAAGTAAATAATAAGACGCTCTGTTGCCGTGGGAAAAAATTAAATATACTTATAATATGTATTTAGTGTGTAAAGAGCTCTATAATTAGCGAGACGTTTCGGCCTGCGGGCCTTCATCAGTCTAAGTTTATCAACACAGTTTTGAATCGCGAAAAAAATAAAAAATTGTTTTTGGATCACGTCACAACAAATTATCTTTTGGTACACAAAGGTAATAACGCTCCATAACCCCATTTCTTCACAGTTTTCATCAAGATTTAAGTCGGAATTATTTTTTTAATACGCCCTCGGCAAATTTTTTCATTATACAACACCTTATTAATTAATTTTTCTACCTTATTTGCAATTAATTTTATGGTCAATATTTTCAGAGGTGTGTGTTTCGCCAACAAGTTATTTAAATTTTTATTTCGTATAGTTGTATATGCATTGTCTGTTATAGTACTAATGTGCTCTATAATGATTAAAAATTTATTAATTTAATTTAATTTTAAGATAATTTCTATATCATTCATTAAGAACTTACAATGAATTTAAAATAATGTTGCTAATAGCTTTTACAAATACTAGTAAACTTACAATGTGTTTGGTGTTAAGCCAGTCGTGGTAATGTATTAACCAGCAGTCAACAGTGCCTGTTACATTTGGGCACAGCAAACATCCCGTTATAAATGTAAATCACATTTAATTTAACTGTTACTCGAAGTTAACGAATCGAAGTGTTTGTATAGTTTCAAATTATTAGTTTAGAATTTGTACGGGGAGGTCCAGACATAGGGACCCGCCGTGGTCATCCCCCACTTATCCTCTGGTGAGTCGGTTTCCTGTCTCGGCGCTGCTGTGGCCGTTGTCATCCCCATCTTCTGTGGAGCCTAGAGAGAGAGAAACTCATCGAGATTCCGCTACGGCAAATGAACGCCAAGAAAGGGAGAGACGCATCGGGAAAATTACGCTTAGATTATAGCCATCCGATAACTTCAGTTCATTACCTTTTGATATTACTGTGTGGTCTTAAGATACACAAAAATTGTTAAACTTTCCTATTAGGACCGGAGGGCAAACCATGAAAATGAAATAATTAAGAGTAGGAGAACCTGCGATTTCGACATTTGGTTATGGGTAGTATAATAATTTAACTGAAATATGGGCTCAATATATTTACATTAATTGACCTAAAATTTTGAAAACCTTAAAAACTGTTTGACTAGAAATTTTATTACCAACTTTAATTTCTTAATCAAATACTTCTGCGCAAGTTTCCATACCAGAGTGGCTGAGATTGTTTTTTTTTAATTTGAGCAGAGCACAATCTTTTTTTTTCAAATGCTAAGCTGACGTCTGTGTTAAAAACAAGTCTATAAATTTTAAAGTCTTATCATAATTCTGGTGATATAGTGAAGAACCAGTTAATTTTTTCAGAGAACACTTATGGTAAGAGAAGTATCAGCTGCTGAAATAGCTGTGTAACCTAAAATAAATACATCTGATAAAAATCAACAATAATAATTTGAAGTTGAAGTTTTTATTTTCAAAAATATCATCCATGACAATTTGCTTTGCCGTTTACACTGTATTAAAAATTTGTAGGTAGACCAGGCAATTCGTTTTTTAGAAGTGGCGAATAGTAAAAACTCTCGCACTTTGTTTTGAAACAAATGTTTGTGTCGTGTAGCTGGTCGGTTTTATTATATTCGGGCATTGGTGTATTGGTTATAAATTAGGTGCAGGCTTGCTTGAGTTCAGCCACCAATCCAGGGCTCAAATCTCAGCTGCATCCCGCTTCTAGTTTCGGTGTGTACTCTCATGAAATAACAGAAAATGATTACTGAGAAAAGATTTTGTCCTATCAGGCCTTTCGGGAACGCTGTAGTAGATGCTTCTGTCACCGATCTAATTCCACACTTTCTCTCCACCGCTGATTTTATTGGGGACTGAAAACGCACCAACCTATTAGCGTAACGCCGTTGCCAAAGGCTGGTTCGTTAGATGACCCTGATGAGTATCGAAAAATCTCTTAAAGGTGTCCCAGAATTTGGTGGCTTCCATTGTCACCAGTCAACTATAAACTCAAAGGCTATCAACCAGGCTCATTGTGGGTTTCAGTGTGGTTATAGCATGGATACGCAACTTATCTCGAGGGTGCTGGGCTTGAGAGTGCTCCTCAATTGAACCTTATTTTTCAGGTGTTGGACACTGTCTCCCCACAAACGTCTTCTTTCTAAACTACGTAGCTAAGGAGTGGGTAGCCTCCTATCTTTAAGTGCGAGGATTTCACATGGCTTGGACCAGAGCTGAATCTGTATAGTATCTCGTTTCTTCTGGTGTACCCGCAGGGGTTTTGCTCTTTGCAGTCTACGATAACGACGTTAGCTCTGGGTTATGAGCGAACGGATTTCCATAATGATTGAATCTCTAAACTTTCAAGACTTCTTAAAAGAAAATAACGGCAAAATGGTTAGTTATACGCAAATGTTACCATGTTTCTCATTTTGTTCGATATTTTTTTACAATCGCCACTTTCTTTTGAGTTGCTTGTTCCACATATAATAAAATGAAAACTTTTCCTTAATTTTGGGTAACATCTTTAAAAAAACAAACATAGATAAAATTGGTAAGATTCGACATATTTACTTATGGTATACCGATGATACGCATTGATTTATGCGTAAATTACAATATGCCTGAACCGCTCTGGAATCTTTTTATATTATGAAATGTTTTGAGACTGATTCAGCGACAAATCTAAATACAATTTGTTTAGTTCTTTAGTTCAACCTGAATTAGGTTAAGAGTAATGCCCGATTAAACTGACTAGTAAAAGTTTAATTCGGGGTACATGTAGTATTACTAAAAGTAGCTCGTTGAGCAATAGTTTGAGAAGTAGAAGACAAACTGGACTGGCTGTAAATGTACTGGAAAAAATTCTAACTGGATCAACTTGACTAGTAATAGTTTTAATAATAGTAGTGACTCTATAATATCTAATTATATCTAAAGTCATATCGACAATCATGAACTGTAAACTATTTACTCCTTCTACAGAACTTTCGACCTTAAATTGTTTTAAAAATTTGTTGCTAATAAAACTGATGATGGAACCAAAATTATTACTGTCTAGTATTTTAATTAAAGTAATTTTATCTTTCACTACGCAACAGTGGTGTTTAAAATTGTTAAAATTTGACAATGAACTATTTGTAAACAGTTTTATGAATGAGACCGGGGTTCTATTCGGAGGGGTAAGACAGTCTCAGATAACCTGTACACCGAGTTCGAGCATTTAGCACTGTTAAAGGTACATATTTTCAAGAGTTCGCGAGTTCCATTTAGCACTGTCAAAGGTACGGCAGAGTGTCTTACCCCTCGTTCTATTCAAGCCTTGTAATTATAATAATCGATAAACGACATTTTTCATATCTTCAATGCTTTTATTTTTAAGAGAGTTCCAAAATTAGATTTCTAAAGATTCTGATGAGCATCTGTTACACGACTATTTGTTATGACGAACCCAAAAATCCACTTGGATGCAAGTGTAGGATTTACACCGGTTTCAAGCGGTTAGGGACTTAGTAAGGTGAAACAATTTCGTTCAGCCGCCATACAAACATTATCGCATAGAATTCGTTTTCATTTTAAATTAATTGTTTTCAATTTATGACAGCCAATAACATCTTTTGCTTACAATTTTAGCTCAAAGTGAAGATCAGCAATACGTGAAAGCAAAAAATGTTTCGTCATTTTTAATAATTTTTAATACATCGAGCAAAGTATTTTGGTTTGAATAAATTGATGACGCTTAATTTTTAGTGCTTCACAGGTAATCGCTGATTTTCCATTTCCTCATAATAATAATTGAAGTAGACTAGTTATAAGAAACTTTATTAAGTTATACAGAGCTGCTGTAGGTCAGTATACACCATTTCACTTTTATTATTCAATCCGTTCACATATGTGAATTTTTTAGTCATTGTCGTAAATGGCATCGGCAACAAATCTTTCTCTTTTGGATAAGTATTAGTTATTTCATATTTATTCATATAAAACATTGTTATTTACACTTAACCAATGGAAGAACCATTTTTTTTAGGAAATTTGAAATTCTCAACTTCATTTTATAAATGAAAGCCTAACTCTAAATATATATATATAATTAATATTAATTATTAATATTCTAAAATTTTGTAGCTGTCTGTTTTTTTGGCAATTAAAGCTGTTTAATATTTTAAAATCTAATATTTGCATTCCCGTGATAAACCTATACGATTGTCGTCTGATTTCCTCCTGACTATTTTTTAAAAACCATGGTATTAGTCCAAATTTAAACCTTTATTATATAAATTATTATTTCTGCCAAATATATTAACTATTTAAAGTTACATACATGCGACCATAATTCAGAATAGACATTTCACGAATGTGTTTTTCCGATAAATAACCAATCAAGGAAATAAAGAATTAATTATTAAGCTACGTTTATTTATGGCTTAAATAAATAACGTTTTAAAGCAATATTAATATATTTATATTATATAACTTAGTTCGCGGAGATCATTAAAATGGCTAATGGATTTTTACGAAAAGTATTGGCCCACAGTATTTCACCCATAAATATTCAACACTAGCATTATTTTTGGTCCACTCCGCGGCCAATGAAATGAAACGAAGTGGCCCCCAAATCTACACGCATATTTAATCCCTGGCTACTCATGCGACAAGCATACTTCCCCTCAAGCCACCTAAAACTACAAGAAAGCAATTGGTGTCGTGTTTTGACTAAGCAAAAATGTGGTTGAAATCAACTTGAGAGCGGCCAAAATTTTCATGGCCCGTTTTTTCGAAGTTTTATTTATTTAATTAAAATTTGAGTTTAATCGATGAAAAGAATGGGAGTTTAAATTTAGTTACAATTTTGCAATAAAAAATCAATAGAATTAGGTTCCATGGGCTTTTCATAATATCTCAACCAGTGGCGTAGCAAGAAATTCGTCAAGGGGGGGGGTCGAAGTATGTGAATGTTAAGAGAAAGGGGTGAAAAATTAGTACAGTCAAAGGTAGGCCCGAGGGGGGGGGGTCTTAACCCGGAAACCCCCTTGTCTACGCCACTGCTCTCAACAGCCAAGCACAGATTTTAATGTTTTTAATAGGTTCCGCCTTTTCTCTCGCGCAAGAAGTGATCTATGAAATTCCTGCATAACTAGAATGGTCTGCTGAAAAACACTAGTTACACAATGTGGAAGAAAAACAGCAACAATCATTTGGTACTAATTGTATTTAGAATTAATATATTTCTGAAGTGTTAGGATTTGTAGTTTTGGTGGGAGCTTAGGGCTATTTCTCGTGAGATGGGTATTTTTTGGGAACAGCCTTAATTCGCGTCCAGCTTAATAGAACCCGTTCCCTTTTGTTAAAATCCATATTGAGTTACGGGTCATTCCACGTGAAATCGTCAAGCATTGTTGCTCGATAGTGACGGATTTTGCCCAAAATTGTTTCCCTGGTTTATTTACCCTATACAGGGTGTCCACTAAAAAATGAACCAGGGTGAATATCTGAAAATCTGTTTTAGGTACGATTTTGAAATTTTCAAGTTGTTGTATGTAGGGAGAAACCTACTGCGAAAATTTCGATGACCTTGAACCATGTCTTCAAGGTCATCCAAAAACTTACCCGAGAACCATAAGTGTAAGAAAGTTGTTTCCAATTAGAAAAGTGTTCCACGTTACTTTATAAGTACAAATAGCTTTGACCTGATCGGATTTGACCAATAGGAAGCCGAGAAATTCTAGATGAAAAACAAGAAGGTCGTTAAGTTGATAACGTGTCGAAAACGAGGTTCGGGAGCTAATAACTCTAAAGATACTAATGTTAGAGTACTGAAATTTGCTACACATCCTCACCAGGATTGAGGGTCTTTAGTTTAAAAATTTCAATGACCTTGAACTTTGTATTCAAGGTCATGCATAAACTAACGCGAGAACCGTAAGTGTTAGAAAGTTGGTTCCAATTAGAAAAGTGTTCCACGTCACATTGTAGGTCTAATTAGCTTTGATTCGATCGAATTTGACCAATAGGAAGTCAAGGAACGGTTTTTCAAAATCACAAAGGTCGTTAAAATGAAAATTGAAAAAAAAAACGCACATAACTCGAAACCAATTCGTGTTACATCGAAATTTGCCAGACAAACTCATTATGGTGGGAGCTTTTCATGTTTGTAAAATTGGATGACCTTGAAGAAATATTTTGATAAATTTGTAAATTAATCGGAAAAACGACGTTTTTTATGACAATATACCTGACAGCCATTATGTAAGAAAAGTACACTCGAGACATGCCAAATTTTTGAAATTAAACCGCTAAACTCCAGGAGGCTTCATATTTAGGGTAAATAAAACAATAAAAAATTTTCGGCGAAATCCGTCACTATCGAGCAACAACGCTTGACGACTTCACGTGGAATGACCCTTACACCTTTTTATTGGGGATCTTTAATCCAAATTTGCATATAATGTTTTGAAAATATCCGATAGGCCTGCTTTTCAAGTATATTGCGAATAAATATCCATTCGCGGTACTTTTCCACCGTAGACATATATCGAAGGGTTTTACCCAATAAGTGGTGCAATCATATGCCTGACCAGCGTTTGTGCTCGTTGTATAATAAAACATATCAATTTGTAAAAAATATCATACTGGCCGCCATATATGGCAATACACCTGACAGCCATTATGTAAGAAAAGTACACTCGAGACATGCTATTCATTTTTAACTTAATAAAGTACAAGTTGTTAATGATTGAATACTTTTGTTAATTATTATTATTACATCGTGCTGGCAGCGGTCCAAAGAAGCTTTTAAACGTTGCAATCTGGTAATCATCTTCAGATCAGCCCAAAATACATGACTACCGACTAAACAGTACTCAACCTTGTTTCCCGCCATAAATATCCATTGTTTAGGTAAATCTTCATCATGCCTGGAACAAGTCCGCCACCCCTTGCGCAATCCACGACCACATTTAACAATGGTCTCAAACACTTCATACCCGGATTTGATCCAGCAACCTTATGGGTGGAATTCAAGGACAGTTTTCAAATCTACGCAACAGCAATAAGATTACAAAAGGAGCCTAATGACAAACAAGTTGCCCACTTTCGGCGCAGTTTATTTGGCCCGACCTATATCTGAAATCGAAATTTACGTACACCATCTTTTTGGTCCCGTTTTGCGCTGCTATTCTCCATGTCGTAACCATTTTGCTCTGCCTCCGTTAATGACTGTTAATTATTTTAATCGGGGAGGCCCAGTTAACATTTATCCCCCACTTATGATAAAACCCCCTTTAATTATACATTTGAATTGGCATTGTTTTGTACCGTTATGCTCCAAAAAAAATTTTGCTCCGCATACATAGCCGAGATAATTAAATTTTAACTCTTGCACCAGTTGACTGATCCGTTTTATATTTAAAAATTATTTATAGCTATAATGTTCTAACGATTGCAGTTAATTAGAGCTTTTGTACCATATGCATTAGAGGTTTAATTGCATTGTAAATCGGGAGTCAAGTTAACGTTTAGCCCCCCCCCCCCGGTTGTGATTAGAGTCAAATGTAAATTCTTTTTGCTCTCATATTGCTCCGTCCAGAATCAAGATAGCAACCCCCCCTCCCATCCCCCAAACATCTGCGCAAAGAAAAACTCAAATATCTTATAACAATTTTAATTTGCTGCATACTTAATCCGGAGATATTGACCATTTAATAGGAAAAATTCACGTTCGACCAAAACTTATGTGCAATGAAAAATTATAAATATTTCACCGAAATTTTCAATAAATGAGATTAAATTCTTGAAACTCAACACAAAGTTTTATCAGGGGTAGGGGTTTGGTTTAGACTAGCTTTTAATTTGGATCATCCTATTAAAATTGCTTGGATGCATTTGATGCTTATTATTAACCTCTTAAAATCTATTGAATCTCCAATACCTCTTCCTCACTCGAAATGGCCATTTTAATGTGTCAATCTGAAGAATTAGCCTGTAATCAAGCAACGGCAATGACTTCCACTTCAGCTAGCATTGCAGTTATCACTGAAAACACCCATGTCAATGCGATAAATCACAATAACAATAATCGACACGACCGCTATTCACACCAGAACCGATTCTCACAACATCTCAAGCATACTGGCAACGTTTTACATAATATCACGCTCAACCTCATCATCGCAGACCACCATTAACGCTACATCATCCTCGCAGTGATTCTCCAAGCAAAGGCTATGCCTATGGAAATACTCAACAGTTCCGCCAACGATTTACTCATTCGCCCCAGCCAAATTGATCAACGTAAACACAATCATGTCCCAACTGTGGAAAACCTCATCCAAGAAATGAATGCCACGCACGAAGTTTCCATGTCTACGTTGTGGTGCCCTAGGTCATTGGGCAAGCAAATGCGCGGCTTATTCTCTCTAAACTGAATCAACACCAGCGAATGATTATAAGAATGAGTACCGAGACCCCTACCATCACACATTTTAGTTGGATTCTTCGCCAGCCACACAATTTCCTGACATAGAAAACTTACATTTGGGCTCTCTTACCTTGGAAGTTATGCTTATCGATAAAGTGTCACAAACTGATTCCATGATGGATGACATCAACATTTACAACTAACCTATGACTTTAAACTAGATTCCATATTATACCTTTTTGTACGCGTTTTCCTCCGTCTTGTCTCCCATTTTTTTCACGCGGTTTAACGCATTATCAAACGCGCTTCTGGAATTTTATTTTATTGTTAGTTTCTTCTCCACCTCGAAGGCATATGTGCCCAAGTACCGCGTTATTTCAAATTACAGGTCAACATGTTTCCTCAATAGTATTTACGACTTTCCCGGTGCAAACTGAATTGAGACCACCAACTCATCGAGTAATGGTGAATTCTGGTCTCCCAGTACATATATTAGGGGTAGAACCTTTTCCATGCGCTTCCAACACTTTCCAAGACGATTGTGATTTCTACGTGACTCAAGAAACCAGCCAGCCTAATCTTGGTGCATCTGCTACTATAAATTTGGTTACATTAAACGTTTACATAATCCTCTGCAGACAACTGAAACCTTCTTGTCATACTCTCTCTGGCACTGAGCTCACAAACACGCCTCGTTCATATTTAGCTAACACCACTCCTGTAGAAATTTTTGAACAATATCACGGAATATTTTATTTCATAGTTATGCTCCCTGGCGAATACGATATTAAGCTACATCCTGGTGCTGTTCCAACTGCATCTTCCGCTAGAAAAATTCCTCACGCACTACTGCCCAAGGTCCAGGCCAAATTACAAGCAATGATAAAAGCACAAGTGATAGCCCCAGTCAAAGGACCTTCAGAATGGGTCCACCCACTGGATGTGGTGATTAAACCTGATGACTCCCTAAGATTTTGTTTCTATCCCCGAACATTGGATCTTGCGTATGCCTTCAACCCAGGAAATTTTTTCACAATTACCTGACTCGAAGGTATTCACAGTCCTAGACATCAAAAGTGCCTTTTGTCAGATGAATCTCACTGAGGAAAGCTCCAGATTGCGCACGTTTGCAACACCTTTTTAGTTATTAAAATTTCTTGGTATGCCTTAATGCATAGCTTCAGCCTCAGAGATTTTTCCAGCGTACCATGAGGCAACTATATTCACCCGTTCTTTTTCTGAGACTGCAGACCCAGATACAATCTGGATGTACTGGACACGGCCTTGCTTTCAGTAAATGAAAGATGCAAATCACCGTATCAGGGATTACATATCTGGGCAATGAGATCTCCTCAGTAGGCTTAGCGATAGATTCCAACAACAACAAGGCGAATCTTTCTATGCCTCCCCCTGCGACAAAGTTTTTTGGCAATCATCAACTATTTGATTCGTTTCATTCCGCGCAACTTATTGAAAAAAGATGCCATACATTTATGAACCATAAAAACTTCGATATATTAAGAAAACGCCTCACCACTGGGCCCTACCATAGGGCGAACGGAGTAACCACTCCAGGCACCAAGTCTCAGGGGCGGCCCAATGGTAAAGAAAAATAAAGGAACAAAACATTTTTATATTAGGGGAAAGAAAGGGGGACGCCATAATCGGACCTCGCTCCATCCTAAAATCTGCCTCGGGCTGGCACTGCCACTGCCCCTGTATTGGCTTTCTTCCAACCCTCTAAACTAATCATACATTCAGCCAACGCGAGTACCACAAGCGTAGGCACAGTCCTCTTCTAAGATAATAATCCTGTAGAATACACCTCCGTCACACTGAGCGCAACCGAACGCTGTTATGCACACATAGAAAAGGAGTTGCTTACCGAGATATATGCTTGTGAACATTTAAATTATTAAAATGTAGCCTACAAAGTAACAGTGTTCATGGACCATAAACCCGTCCTAGCAATTATACACAAGCCCATACACCTTTTATCGCCACGTCTCCTGTGGCTTGTATTACGTTTGTTACGTTTCTTTTTAAACCTAGTATATGTTCCAGGCTCCAGCTTACGCATTGCTGGCAGGCTTTCAAGAGCCTCACAACCAACATAGTCCTTCGATACCTCTTAATTAGACTGTCCGTGCACTGCAGTACGCAGCCTCACCACTATCTTTGATGCAAAATATGAGGCTTTTAAAATAGCGTTCATAGAGGGCCCAACCATGATCAACTTAAAAATGTGTATAGATGATAGATGGCCAACCACGAATAAAGCGCTACCCAAAGATCTACACCCCTATTAGCAATATCAAAGTGAACTGCATGCTTCAGAGAATTTGATGTATCGTGGATCAGTTTTACTCGTACCCTCTTCACTACGCAAAACCGTTCTTACCCAGCTACATGCAGGGTTGGCAGAGAAATATCCAATCCGAAAAAAATCAGCCGGATTTATCCTGATAAAGTTACTTAAAAGAGTTGTATAAGGAAACTAGATGGCCCTATATTATTAATACTAGTAAAGCCAGAAATCATTCACAGACAGTGGTGCCGATCGCTTTTTTTCCCAATGGGGGCCGAAGCTCACTAATAAACTTGGAATGAGGCTGCTGGCAACACTTTCTTGCTACGGATGCTTAAAGGTAAATGGCCTTTAACATCGGCGGTCTTACCAATGGGGGCAGAGCCCCCATTGATTTTTCCCAATGGGGGCTTCGGCCCCGCCGCCCCCATGGGATCGGCGCCACTGTTCACAGAACTGGATTTTTTTGCTGCCTTTTCAGAGAATCGTCCATCAGAATACGAAAACAGTTTGTTTATATATTTCAATAATATTTAAGTGGAAAACTTTTGGAATCTTAATATTAATTGCTAATATTAATGTCAAATTTAACAGGTTTCTCCGCCTTTTCTAAATCAAGTCGGTTATCTATCCCATAAGTTGATAACATATTTAGCTTGCAACACGGCCGTAGTAAGATATGGCAAATGGCGCCTCTATTGTTGTGAAAGCGGGAGATGTCGAGTGTGGGGGAAAGAAATTCCAAAACTTTTCCCTTAGTGGCAACCCTTTCTATTTCAGTGCTAAAAGACAGGTTAAGGTGGCACTTGAACACGTGTAGAGAGAACTTGTAGCTGAGTGTAGACGTCGCTGAATGGTGTATTAACTACTTTCCTACAAGTTTCCCATTCAATTTTTGAACGTTGGGTTCATTATTCGATATAATTGAAAAAATTGCAGGTCAACGACACACTAGCGAGAGAAATCCACGACAATTTGGATGGAACATAATCAAAACTGGTCTAGAATTAAAAAAACCTATTTAAAACCAATACTATCCGGATATACCTAAAAAAACCACTGGTCCCGATATTTGAAAAACAATCGGGATTTTTCGAACTCTGGATACATGACACAAATCAAAGAATTTCTGTCTGCATTGCGAAGGCAAAACTGCACGTTTTCTGGCCTAACATGGTCAATGATATTACCCAGTGGGTATGAACATGCTCTATCTGTCAACCATGGGCTCCCTCCTATTCCAACCAGCCTTTTTCCCCACCCTACTTTTGGAGGTGGTCGGGACTGATCTCTTCCATACGAATTCCAAGAATATGATTATCATGCTGGTCTACTTCTCAAAATTTGTGGAAGCGCCGGAGGTCACACGTACCACAGACGAAGATTTAATCTCTTTTATGACACTGAATTTCGCTCGCCATGGTGCTCCTGTCACAAATAATTTCTGATAATGGCCCACCATTTTTGTCGCCCTAATTTAAATCCTTTATGACTGAATGGGATGTTCGACACATAATATAATCCACTAAGAATGCTCTGCTTAAAGACCGGGCCTCAGCTATGTCCTGATGGAGTACCAAAGTACTCCCCACTCTAACCTCCCTAGCCCCGCTGAGCTTCTTATGGGTCGTCAGATCAGGACCCCACTCACCAGCACTCAGGAATCACTTCGCTCTGACTACCCAACTATCGCTTTCCGTGACACGCTTCTGAAGAGACAACATCAAATGCTGAACTATCATGACAACACTAACTGTGCACGCCCATTACCACCATTCCACAATGGTCAAAGGGTCTTCCACAAAGTTGCTCAACGCTTCTTGGTTCAGGCCAAAGCCACACAAATTGGACCTGAGCCACAATACTCACAAGGCCACTTATATCGCCAAAATCACATAGCTTTGCGACAAAAATTCTCACAGTTCACTCCTCCCCAGACATTTTAATACTAATAATAATAAGCTAGGCTAATACCCAAGTCATCTAGCGAATTTTCCCGCAAGGCCACCCAGAAAAGTCAATACATCAAAAGTAAGTTAGCCTAAATTTCTATTACTATGCTTTAGTAGGAAGTTAATACGACCGAAGTAAGTTAACCTAAATTTCAATTAATAGGCTTGTTGTAGTAGGAAGTCAATATCTAATTTCAATTAAATAATAGCGAAATCTAATTTTTTATTATGATTTGATAAAGGCCAAAACTGAAACTAAACCAACCCTATGACCTCAGTATCTTCTCGGAGGGTATTATTTGCTGCATTAGGGCTATTTGTAATTATAGGAAAAAGTTCAGCTACGCTGAGTAAAGAAGGTGATATATAGGTAGTCATTCGTTGCGGCCAAGAAGGGACAGGTATTTGAGTGGATAATAAATAGTTTTAAATGTAAATTAATTCCAATAAAGTATATTTTTTGGGGTTACACATAAACGTAAACCTTTAAAATTATGTAGTTTTTGACTATCCCCTTCTAGTGACCGACGCTATATGTATATATCAAAACACACTAAGAACTACATAACCGTAATGGCAACCACAATTGTTTACTACCCGTAAACCGCGTTTTTGATTAATGAAAGAAACGTTGAAGTTTTAACAAAGTGGAAAGTGTACAACACCAATGTACAATTATCATCTTATGTAATGCTGTTTTCCTTTTCAGCCTATATATAGCGGCCATTTTTATTATCTTTCATTACTAATATTCGAAAACGATGCGCAGAAGCGGTTTTAAAACACTACAGTATTAGTTACATGTATATAGTACACAATAGAGGACTATTTTATAATAATGGTTTTACAACGATTGTCAGTACCCTATAAACACTTAAATTTTTAAGGTATAATACAGTTCGCGTTCGGTCTTGAGCGAGTACGGCGCCGTTTTCAAACACTTCTACAAGTGTGATTATTTTACACGTAATTATTGTAAAACTTAATCTTATTTTGAAATATATACTAGAAATTGTACTTTTCCACTAAGTAACCACAAAACAAGTTTTAATAAAAATTAATATTTAATCATAAAAATATTTCACCAACTTACTTCATAATGGCCGCTATATATAGGCCATTTAAAACTTTTTATTATACACTCAAATACCTGTCCCTAGAGGCCTGCGCTGATCAGATATGGGTCGGCGGCGGCGTTTGACCCAAAATATACCGGGGTCGGCGGCTTACGTCGGCGTTTAGGCCTATGGCGGCGGCGTCTTTGGCGTGGCCAAAATGACGGCGGCGGCGGCGTACGCCGGCGTTTGTATTTTTAGAGAGCTCTATTTTTTGTAGCGACCAGAAGGGCAAGGGCAAATACCAACTCGTACTAGTCCTTCCATGGACTAATTAATGTACTTCACACAGGGACGCCCCGTTTCCGAATATTTGCTTCGGGCAATTGTTAAATGTGCGCTCTGGCGGCGGAGTTAGGAACTAACGGAAAACTAGGGTCAACCGGGGAAGAAAGAAGGGGGGGGGGAGGACATTATTGCGACCAATTTAAAATTCCATAGTTTCGTTATTTACAGTTCCTTTAAACACCTTGTCTTATTCTTAAATATATATTTCTTTCCCACGTTTTCAAAATTCGACCTTGTCTCTTTCTAAGAAATTTATTAGCTAGTATAGCTTTGGGCTACTCTGGCGGCGATGCTGGACGTCACCATCAGGGGGCCCGGGTGAAGCTCTATCGTTCTAATTGAAGTGACCGCGCAACGGACGGTCATTGGGAAGGGGTCGTCATAGGTGACCTTGTGGCCAAAGGTATCCTGGGTTTCCCCTTTCCCTTTATTATTCTCTCTCTCCGTTCTCTCAATGTTGGGATTAGCGAGTTCCCAACTTCTTTGTATTATGCCAATTATCTGGTTCGGAGAAATTCTCCGTTGTTGTTTTAAGAAATTTCGGTAGTTTATTGTTTGAATGCCTGGCGACAGGATGGCGCCAGGTTTGACATTATATTTAAGCAGTGATTTATTGGAGACGCTACGGCTGACCCTTTGAGGGATCCCGATCGTGGGAACTGAAAGATGGAATCGAACATCATGTCGCCATCGTGATGATTGGTTGGGTCCGGCCAGGTTGACTGGTCTCGAGCCTGTTGATTGGGGTGGAAGTTCACGCCACCGAAAACCACGTGACGAGGTCATGAACAAAACCGGGGTGTTGGAGCGCTTTTGGGAAGACTTGACCGGGTCTCACGGAGACACCCAGACCACGAGGGTGACCGGATCGAAAAACTCTCGGGCCCAAGTGGCGGTCGGTCAGACGTATTCCGGGAGTCGCCGATGTGAAATAGTTAACTCGCGCCTAAATGACCTCCGAGTGCTAAACGGGCGAATCTACGGAGAAAGAAAAGTCACCAAGTGTGTGCGGTGTGCGGATTGAAACGCGACCGTATGGTCCGCGTACGAGTGCGGGCTTAAACGCCGACAGTATGGACCTTGAACCGGACCTTTAAAATAAGTATCAAAATGTATTGAACTTTATTTGTAATCATCTGCTTTGTAACATAAGTGTCAAATTTCAATGTCGTCATAATAATACGGTATGCGAAAACCAAAACTTTAATACGGTACGCGAAAGAATATCGAAAAATAATACGGTACGCGAAAACCAAAACTTTAATACGGTACGCAAAAGAATGTCGAAAAATAATACGGTACGCAAAAGAATATCGAAAAATAATACGGTACGCAAAAGAATATCGAAAAATAATACGGTACGCAAAAGAATATCGAAAAATAATACGGTACGCGAAAAGCAAAACTTTTCATTCGTGGCTCCCCCCCCCCCCTAACTTGGGATTAATTAGCGACTGCGGGAGGGCGGGACAACCGGAATGGGTGCAAGAGAGAGCAAACAATCGGTCCACGGAAGCCACAAACAACCAAACACACAAACACACAAACATTGAGGATTATATATAAGATTATATATATATATGATTATATATATATATAGGATTATATATATATATATATGATTTATGTTTTATTTGAAATATTTTATAAATGATATAGTTATATTATATATATATATATAAGTTGAGGAAATTGGGATTTAAAAACGGGAACAAAATGCACTTTACTGCTCCGGCCGGTTTCCAATCAATCTTAGCTTCGCAATGACAATTAATAAAGCGCAAGGACAGTCACTTAAAACTAAGGGAATTCATTTAGAAAACCCATGCTTTATGTGCTCAAGAGTTGGAGCTGCAAATAACCTGTACATGCTTACTCCAAGCGGATAAACTAAAAATATTGTGTACAAAAACGTTTTATCATAATTACATCTTAAACTAATCAAAGAAATCAAATATATGTTAATATTGCACTAATAAACGTTTGCAATTTAAAAAAAATGCCTATTTACTATTTAAAAATAATTCGGCCGGGCTTCTCAGCTAGTTCAGTAAATTGGGGTTTAGAAAACGGGAACAAAATGCACTTGAAATTAAATATTCAAATTAAATTATTTTTAACTAGTAATTTAATTGATACTACGAGGACTAAAATGGGACGTCCGTTATTCGTCCCGTAGGTCGAATTTTGGACGGGACCAAGCTGGGCTCTATGGACCATCCCGGGACGTCCCAGGGACGATTTGTGTTTGCTGGGAAATAGGAATTTTTTTAAATTGCAAACGTTTAATAGTGCAAAATATCATATCTTGTAACATATATTTGATTTCTTTGATTAGTTTAAGATGTAATTATGATAAAGCTTTTTGTACACAATATTTTTAGTTTCTCCGTTTGGAGTAAGTATGTATAGGTTATTTGCAGCTCCAACTCTTGACCACGCCACATAATGCATGGGTTTTCTAAATTAATTCCCTCAGTTTTAAGTGAATATCCTTGCGCTTCATTAATTGTCATTGCGAAGCTAAGATTGATTGGAAATTGCAGGCGTTTAAAATCAAATGGCATATCGGTTGGTATTATGGGTATGCGTGGAATGAATACGGCCCGGGCAAAAGTGTCTGAGTGACACATATAGAGAGGTAAGGGGGGAGGGCTGGGAAAGGAGAACGAACACGAGCGAAAAGGGTCGAAGGTCGTGCCATGCAGCAGCTAAGTGAGGCAATTAGAGCCAGAGATATAAACTCCCGTGTCTCTTAATACCCGCGTCTCCTGACAGCGTGAGGTCAGGGGTTTCGGTCTTGCGGTCACCGGTTTCGGTCTTGCGGTCACCGGTTAATGGTCCCGTGGTCAAAAACTACGAAGGTTAGCAATCTCAAGACGCCCCTATAACCTGACGGCAGGGGCCACAATGCCACAGGCCAAATTTCGTGCGAATCGGACAATTATCTTGGGCGTGCATAGAACGTAACAAACCAATATATATATATATATATATATATATATATATATATATATAGATATACAATCATCAGATTTTATATATATAGATATACAATCATCAGATTTTATATATATAGATATACAATCATCAGATTTTATATATATAGATATACAATCATCAGATTTTATATATATAGATATACAATCATCAGATTTTATATATATAGATATACAATCATCAGATTTTATATATATAGATATACAATCATCAGATTTTATATATATAGATATACAATCATCAGATTTTATATATATAGATATACAATAATCAGATTTTATATATATAGATATACAATCATCAGTTTTTATATATATAGATATACAATCATCAGATTTTATATATATAGATATACAATCATCAGATTTTATATATATAGATATACAATCATCAGATTTTATATATATAGATATACAATCATCAGATTTTATATATATAGATATACAATCATCAGATTTTATATATATAGATATACAATCATCAGATTTTATATATATAGATATACAATCATCAGATTTTATATATATAGATATACAATCATCAGATTTTATATATATAGATATACAATAATCAGATTTTATATATATAGATATACAATCATCAGTTTTTATATATATAGATATACAATAATCAGATTTTATATATATAGATATACAATCATCAGATTTTATATATATAGATATACAATCATCAGATTTTATATATATAGATATTATATTATATATAATATTATATTATATATAATATCAAGAATGTATCTATCTATATTATAAGGAGCGCTTGGTACGTTGGTCGTCGTCGTCGTCCGAGCTTTCAGGAATGTTTGCTTAGTCTGTCACGAAGCCAAAGGCGGGGCGGCGAGAAAGCGCCAGCGCGGGACTGAGAGAGAAGCTGCTGGCCTTCGCTTCGTTACTGAGGTGGTTCGACTATCTATTTTCTCAAAATCTGTCGCCCCTGAGAGTTGGGCCGTGTTTGTCCCAACACGCAAGACACCCGATATTATCTCTCTTTCTACCGCGAATTTCGGAGGGGGGAAGGGGGTGAGTTTCGGAGGGTCGATGGGTTTCGGGGTCGTTCCGATTTGAAAGCATCGTTGCCAGATAACCAAAATCCAATTATAGACCCAAGGACTAACAATTAGAGATTTCCAGTTCAAATTATAGGACATATTGTATTTGGCGGTAATTTCAATTTTGCATCGGATATCCCTCTGATCTTTGATAACATTTCTGTTTTAAATAAACCCATTGAAGTTTGGTAAAATAAAACTTTTTATATAAAAAACTGAAAAATTATAAAAACACAGTTATCCATCGCATTTGTCAGCTGCGAGCCTAGATATTCTTGGACGGTTAACGCTCTCAGTAAGACATTTTCAATTTATCGGCTTTATAGGTCATCAATATCGAAAAGTCGGAAAAAATACTAAAATAAAGTATTTTATTTATTTTAAATACTTTATGCTGTGGGTATTTAGTATTATATTTTAAATCATTTACCGTAGGAGTATCTAGTATTTTATTATTTTAAATACTTTATCGTTTGAGTATTCAGTATTTTTTTAAATACCGAAATTAAAGTATTTTACCCAACACTGTGTAGCCAGAAATTCGACAAAGGGGGTTTAAGTATGTGAATGTTAAGAGAGGGTCGAGAAGGGGGTGCAAATGTAGTACAGTCAAAGCCTTAATTGGGTGATAGCCTAGCTGATTATTATTATTATTATTATTAAAACCCCCTTGTTTACGCCACTGAATAATAATAATAATAATAATAATTAAAATAATATCATTCCGTCTTGTATAGATTAAGTAAACAGGATATAAATTAATATGTATTATCCAATTAAAAAATATATATAAAATTTTTATTATCTTTTGAAGAGATTCGAACTCGTTTATCCCTCATCCGCATTTAGCGCAAATCTCTCACATTTAACCATTCGACCACGAACAGAAAAGTACAATTTTGTAATAATCGAAGCGTAAGCCAAGGCTTAGGTAAAACACGAGCTAGTGCACCGTGGCGATACGCCTTTTTATTTTTTATGATAGAGTAGAGACATAATCAATACAGGCTAGACAACCAAGGTTAAAACATTTGGAGCTGTAGTTGTATCGACATCTGGTGGTATCAATTTTTACAAGAACGTTTGTAAATTAATTTAATAAAATATTCAAAAGCACACAACCTACTCTCAAACGAAGATTCCTTTAAAAAAATTAAAACAATCGGATAAACCATTCTTAAGTTAAAAATGCGCAAAAATAGTTGGTTTTCCCATAGCGTGAAGCCCATTAGAAAGTCGCATAGCATTTGGTGGAAAAACGGGTTAAGGATGAGGTTTTTATGTTAAACTCGAGACTACCTATATATACACACAGACGACCGTCTGTGTGTCTAATAGGTTCTTCTGCATTGTAATTTTTAACGAATAATTATTAGTTATTAAGTTTAATAGAGTTAGATAACGAACAGTATCAGTCAAGTTGACGAATTCATTTACATAAGTAAGTAAACCGATATTTTAATTATTTAATCTATGGCAGAATTTTAAGATTTTATAAAGGCTGAATCTGAAACTCCTTTAACCCAAATGACCTTATCATATCTAACTTAATTTTCTAGAACGATGATGATGAAGAACCACCAAGCCGAACTCAAGAAGAATAAATTCCAAATCCATAACATAATAGCATTGGCAGTGGCGTACCAAAATGTGGAACTACTGCCAGTTTTTTTAAGCAGACTAGTAGATAAGTACTTTTAATAATACCCATTTCTAAAACATTTTTCTTGAGTGTTTTTCTTTTCTACACGATTTAAAGACTTAAAAACTCAATCAACTACCTGTTGTCACAACAGAAGTTTCACGTTGGAAGAAAGCTCGCCAAGAAATCTTGGCGAACTCTCTGTGGTGGAATAGAATTTTTCACTGGTGACTTAACCCCGCGCTAAACCGTTTGGGTCAGAGGTCGCCACTTTCGGAGGATTCAGAAGGTGGACAACGCGAGCGAGGATGAGCCGTCTAGGCCTTCCCCAGCAGTGTTTGCTCAGGACAACGAGATAACTCTCTGAAGTAAAGGGAAAGTCTGTTAGGGAAAAACCCTACATATGCGAGTGCAAATGTGATCTTTACAATTTTTTTTTTAAGTATAGCAATATGACCGTGATGTATTATTGTACTATATTTTGAAGATTTAACCGATAAATGAGAAAGGTAACTCATTTAAAGTCTATTCAAAACGTCATTCCTTCAAACTCGAACGAGGAAAGCATTCTAGCTGTAGGAAAGTACGACCTTCGGGGTTAGAGTGCAACACTGCTTTTGGCGAAATTGAGTTGCTTAAAATCTTATGAACTTTGAAAGCTGAAACGTTGAGTTTATGTCTATTAATAATGAATCTTGATGTCATCCTTTGAATTTTTCAAAATATTCAAGTATTTTAAAATATATTCGGAGTTGCCGTATCCTACCTAGCACCCGCTATTATATTATTTATAATTTAAATAATTCCAAAGTTTGTATTAACTTATTGCGAACGAAGCTGCGTAAACATAGTTCACATTTCTTTTTTCATCTTTTTACCTCTCCGAGGGGACAAAGTCCCCTAGGAGGGGTTATACAACGACCGTGTCTGTCTGTGGGTGGGTCTGTGGGTCTGTGGGTCTGTGGGTCTGTCAGGCCTGCGAACGCGTTCGCATTTTCGGTGCAGTTTCTCAAAGGGTTGGCTAAACCACCGTGTGACGGTGAGCGTTAACGGATGCATTTGCGGTTTGGTTTGGATGGTGTTTTTTCGCTCACCGTCGTGATGGTTTGGTGTATTACGTTTTTGTAATGTTTATGCGTAGGTTGTGAGTGTTGAATTTGTTGTGTTCTGACGGTTGTGCATGTTGAGTCTGTTGTGTTTATATGGGCGTTTTCTCTCCAACTTCTTCTTAATGACTTTGGGACGGACCGAGTGCTGAGTGTAATGCTACCTCTCAACGTCCCATGGCAGGGTTTCCACCAGTTGTACACGGTATTCGTCTTAGTATCAATTTGCGATCGCATCGGGCGGGATTTGAACCCGAGACCTCCTGATTGACAGGCGGACGTTCTACCACAGAACCACCGACACTTGTTACGCCTTATTGAAAATTAGACCTTCAACTTTATCGGAAGCGTATTTAATAGAGTACGAAATTTTGGTTTAATTGAAATAGAATTGAAATTGAAATTATTGCATCGAAGAAATTCTAATTTAGCGTTTCTCTATTGATTAAAAACAATTGCGCCACCCAGGTTTCAAACCCAGACCATTCGGCTTGGTAGTCGAGCGCTCTACCACAGAACCACCGATAGCTGCTTAGAATCACTGAAATTAAGACAGGCATCGTAAGCATAATAGGTAATAAAGTCTTTTTTTATTAATGAATTTATGAAGGCCTAATCTGGTTTTTTTTTAAGGTTAAATCTTGTTTTAGCGCAGTCAGCCGAGATTAGAGGGTTAAAGGGTAGACCCTGTGGGTGGTCCACTTTGTTAGTTTTTTTTGTTATTTATTTACGGGTGTTCTTAACGACCTATATATAGTTGTGTTAATTCAAAGGTGATAATTTAACGTTAATTGCTTTAAGAGCTGGCGGTTAGTCAAGTGGCTCTCTGTGCTTTGTTGATGGTAAGGTTTTTGCTTCTAGTAAATATATTTGGTGTGGATATTTGGATATCTACGATTTCTAACGCAGTCAATGATTTCTTGGGTGTGCGAGTCATTATATGATATTGGAAATTGGACGGCATTGGTCTTTTTCATGCGGTATGTGTCACAACGTCAACTGGAAGTTGAAATAAAATGAGCGTTAAAGATGCGGCAAGTATTTCGTAAGCGAGAAAAATACAAATACCATCTGTAGATGTTTCTTTCATTAAAATTTGCTTAGTATTATATTCAACTGATAAACATGTACTGTAAAAAGGGTTAAATTCAATTGTGCATTGTTTTAGTGAATCTAACTCGCTGTTGTAACTACTTAATTTATAATATTCTGAATAAATTAACTCGATTGTTTCGTCTCAATTATTTAATAAAAATTAAAATTTTACACCGGGCAGGGTTTGAACCGAGAATACGTTTTTCGTAAATAACTCTGAATTGCGGAGATATCTTTGGGGGTCGTATCGAGAAATTAATACCACTAGGGACCATACTTCCGAGGAGAGGTATATTTTGGCTTGCCAACTTGTTTTTTACTACAACAAGTGCATTTTTATCTATTTTGTTACGCTTAAGAGTTTTGGACAGATTCCATTTAAACCGAAAAAAAACACGTCATTCACAAAAATATAAATCCTCAGAAAAGCTAAGCGAGATAGCTAAGCAAAAAGACGTCCCGAGGAAAGGGAACAACGACAACCAAACCTATAACACCCACTTGGCTTTCATGGGCCTAAATTTCTTATATCCCATTTCTAGAGGCCAATGCATTCACGCCTGTAAAGAAAATTTCTTCTCCTTTTTCGCGTTATAATATTCACCCAAATTCAAAACGACAGATGAAAACAGAAGGCAAAAAATATCCCGAATATTGTTATTTTATACATTTACATGGAAAAACACCCGCATTACAAAAACAGTGCTTGACTGGGTCGAAAATAAAAGCTTTATTACCCAGTAACAGGTAAGCCCTTCAGACGTGCTATTTTTAAAATAAAAACTAGCCTATTTTCAAACAATTCATTTGACTGGGTGTCTAACTTAACAGTATGTATGGCGGACACAAAAATTAGCACACACATTTTTTATTTAAAAATACACTATATTTATCATAATCTGTAAGTAACAAAATAAACAATAAAATTGACTAAGGTTATTTCTTCTTTAGCATTACAAATATTACCTCCTCACACTTGTTTGCTCATGATTTATTGTGGTAAACACTTATTTTGCATTTAGAGGTAATAAACAAACTAAACTTGTTTTGAGTATAAATTATCAACATCATTGGTTCAGAATTAATATATCGGTGCACCTAGGATATCTCTGATCCTATGTCCTTCAGACAAAACAGTGGGTATAAGGATAATTCATGTACCACCACTGAAAAAATATAAACCTTTTTGAAAAATATCTTGAGTTAGTTACCTCATCAGAAAAAAATACACCAAGATTTACAGTCTATTACTTAAGCTCACTCGTCCAACAAGGCTACAAGTTTCATACTTACTCTTGTATAAAGCCGTCGATAAAATAAATAAAATGTACTGGTGGAAAATAAGAATTACATAGAATTTTTAAAATAAATCTATCCAAAACCGACACCAAAAATTAAAGCAACAACATCTGGAAATATTAAATATATAGTTCTAATAATAGCGTAACTTATAAACCGAAGTAGCGAACAAATAAACCCATTCGCGTATTTTATCACTCTTCGCAATGCAGTCAATAGGTGGCTCCATAAGTCTATAATATTATTCCATAAGTTTGTCACTTTGGGGAATATTTTACTGAGAGCTAGTAACGGAGTGACGACATCACAAGAAGAAAATACCCCCCTAGAGAGGTGCTGTCAAAGGCTACGTGTGACGAAGCCTGTAATGCAGTCTGTATTGTGAATAACTCTCAGTTAAACGTTTGCATGTGAAGAATGGGAAATGTCACGCTTATGTAACAATATTATACACTTATGGTGGCTCCTATTAACTGTACATTTCGTTAATATTATTTTCCACGACTTCCCCCAATTCATTTTTCCGTTGCTAAGCAACACGTTTTAAAGTTTTTAATGTTTAGGCTTAATTTCATTTTTTGGTGTAATTGACGGCTTTTAAAATTCATTTTGCGCGTGAAGATAGCTCTACATGTTATGGTCAAAAAAGCACGCAAAGAAGGCTGTGAGCCCAAGACATGTTTCTGTAGTGTCGCGTGCTAAAACGTCATTTCAAAATCCGTCAATAGCATGGATGAAGTAATATGTAATACATACAGCCATAAGGATTGGCATCTTAATAGGAATAATAGAAGACTGAAATAAGAAATTCGAGGGTTAATAACCCTGATATTTATTTTTTTCGTTTTCCTATGGATTCTTTAAGGTAAATATTGCAGTTTCCGGTTTTAAAACATTTCTTTTGCACATTATCGAAATATATCACCTAAGCCTTTGTAACTATAATTATATAGATGTACGAAATGGATTGAAAAGTGTGATAGGATGGACTTATCTGGACGAGAGTCAGAGCTGTTAAAAGCTGGGGTCGTTTTATGTTTGAGTCACATTGAACCACATTTTTTTCGATACCAATAAGAGGTTAGCATTGAATCTTTTTTAATATAATTTTTCCTAGATTGATTTTAATATTTTTAAAGGAACCTTCAACTTTTTATCTTGAACCTGAAATTAAACTGTTTGAGGATGTTTCAAAGCCACCACAAAGTTAACCTGAAAAAATAAATTCAAGTGATGATGATGCAATAGATGATATGATGATTATTAGTGACAATTTATTGACTGACAGTGACTCGGTTATGAAAATCGGAATTAACGGTAGTTACCGTGGATGAAGTATCGTTAAAGGATGGTCTGCAATACGATAGAAAAACTGACACAGTTGATGGATTTTACTCGAAGATCTATTTGGCCCGAGATTCGCGTTTTTGTTTGAAGCCTGGGAATCGTCGGTTTGTGTTTAAACCATATACGAGAGTCAAACTGTAAAATTATCTTTTATTTAGAATAATATATATATTTACCAATTGTTACAAGGCATGGAAAATAGGTATATTTCTCTAGAAAAGAGAATAAAAAGATTCGACTGGTTTTGTCGCACTTCGAAACCAAAGAGAAAGTCCATTGTCCCAACGCCCCTTATATAGTGGGCCCCTCGGATGACGCTACCGGTCTTCAACCTAATTGGCTGGAGAAGAAAGCCCGCCAAGAAATCTTTGAAAACTCACTGTGGTGCAATAGTAAGCTTCACCGGTAACTTTACCCCGCTCTTAACCCTTCGGGTCAGAGGTCGACACTTTCGGAGGATTCCGAAGGTGGACAACGCGAGCGATGATGAGCCGTCTTGGCCTTCCCCAGAAGCATTGGCCCAAAACAACGAGATAACTCTCTGAAGTAAAGGGAAAGGCTGTTTGGGACAAAGCCCGCATTTGCATTTGCAATTATGAGTTATTTGGAAAGTGTTTAATGTCTTCAAATTTGTTTAATGTTTAGCTTTTTTGTCCTCCTTCATTATGGACTATTCTACCTATTTGTGTGTTTTATCACCGGTTATATAGGCCTCGCATCTACTTTCTAGCAGAAAAGATAACTCAAAATTAATTATGTTTTATTTAACAGGAATATATTATCAACGACAAACCATGAACCGGGACTTTCTTGAAAATCACTTCATAATCTGTCGTAACCAAATAGTTCTGTATATAAATTATCGTGGCCTTATTGTTTTGATGTCGCTCTTACGTCACAGTCTCTTATTTTTTACAAGTCTACGAGTGCGCGCTCTTGGGACGTAAGAGCAACATTTTAACAAGTTATGCAAGAACACTTGTTATTTTAATAAATCAACTATTAACAAAAACACGTTGAAAACAAACCAATCGAAAATATTTAACAAAATCCATTAGATTTCTTAGTTCTTATAGAAATATTAATACATGTTAAACCATAATTAAGAAGCCGGGATAAAAAAATTTACCCTTCGACACGTAGTTCTTTGTCAAAAGCTCAATTTTTAAAATTCTTTTATAAATATCCATGTGTTTCCTCCGTTTAATTTGTTTTTAATTATATATTTCCATGGATCAAAATAAAAATTTTAGTGTTCTTGGGAAAAAACCGGGTTTTTAAAAATAACCCCAAAAACCATTCTTTTGTTTAAACCAGGTTTTTTTGGTTTAAATCAGGTTTTTTAAACACCGCTTTAATTCACTTTTAATCTATTTTTCACTATAACTAAACAACTAAAATTTATATGTGTATTAAAAAATATGCCTAGATTAAACCATGCACAATTTATTTTTGTATAAATGCAGGGTGACCAGATAAATACATCGAAAATTTATAGAAAAAATAGAAAATTTTCAATCGAATTAACGAAAAATATAGGAAAAACCATAAGCAGAAATAAGGATTCTTATCGAAAAACCGCAGATAAAATTGAGTTTAATATATCATGAAGAACGGTACACGATGTTTTATAAATTTAATCATTTCGGTTAGAAAATGTAAAAACATTTTGGAATCATTTTTACTAAATTTAAAAAAAATATTTAAAAAAACTATTGTTTTTATAAAAAAATCACTTGGTTTAAACGATTATGTAAACCATGTCTAAAACCAGTGTGGCTTAAACCTGCCAATCCCGTTAAGCAGAATAAAACACCTGTATCGTTATCACTCGTATACAGGTTAACATACAATATACGCAACGTAGTGTTCGTAAATTTAGGAAGTCGTTCTACATTGTTATGTAAATTTCAACATAATATCATATTTGATAAAATAAAGCTAGGGTTAAAAAATACGAAAAAGCTAACTTGTACTTATGTGTGTCGGTGACGCCATAGAAATTGGACAGTGATCGGAAAGTCACCCACAATCAGCTTTTTTGAGATCTGAAGCCCCTTTGGAAACCAAACTTTACAAACCTTGCTTGAAGCTGGACACATCCACTTTAGAAATGATTCAAATACCATCTGAAACTGGAAAATCTCAAATGTTCAAAATCCACTTGAATAATAAAAAACAATTTGAATCTGAGATGCAAAAGAGGACTTAATTCCCAAAAATTCTGATGCAACACCGACGTAGCAGCGTACGAACCGTTGTCCGCAGTGGTATTCTTTGACCAGGACCCGGGCTATTGCTAATGCTAAATAGAGTTAATGTTGAAGGAGTCGATATAAAACTTACAAAACCTGCGACTGTCACCAGTCAAGTAATCAATATAAGAAAGTGAAGTTTGCTGATAGGCATTATTTATATACTCTGTTATTGGTAGAAAAGTTTCAGAAATACATGTCAGCGGACGACGAATGTCTGATATTTGGTACATTCTAAGAGAAAAATAGTTGGTTGTAATTGTTGTTGATTAAAATATAAGAAAGATTGCATTTGACAATAAATAATCAAACAATAGTGTCAGCTACGGCAACTAGGAACATATTTTAGAAATCTACAAATCAATTCAGTTATTAAAGATTTGGTTAAATGACCCCCGTCCACTATTTGAACCTAGCTTAGAAAAAGGACCAACGTCATGCACACTAACGGACCCACCCATCGGACAATAAAGGAAACAGGAATAAATCATCTAGTTACTTTTGCTATGTCAACTGGGGTACTTAAATCTCAAACTGGCAAGTTTTCATTGTCGCTCGATAAGTCGACCACCCTCGCTGTAAAACCAGAAATAGTAATTCCTCTTGGCTCGTTAGGCGATGTTTCCGATGCATTTGGAATAGATCAAACTGAGATTTCTTCGTGAATTGAGAGTAGCTCCTATAAGAATATCAACTCGGTGAATTGAAAGTAGCCCCAAAGAATATCAACTTCACGAACAAGAAATATTCCAAACAAGCAGAAAAGAGCGAAATTTCTACTCAACATGGAAAACGCATCACTGATCCGGCGAGTATCTTTTTGGCCCAACGCCAAAGAGGATTGATACCCTATTTTTTGAAGGGGAAAGAAGAGTGGGAGAAGAGTATTTGATGGCCGAACGAGTAAGAAGAGCGCCCTTCCCAGTCATTTCGAGCGGCTTAAAAAAAGGTCTAAAAATATACGAATGCCAATACTGGCCGCATTCTCTCACTCGCTCCTTACTAGAACTATCTCACCGGACAGAGATAGGAAAGGCGGGGTGAGGAATTGCGTTTGAGCGTCGAGGTGTCGGCTGACGCAATAGATTTACGTATAGACAGCAACATCGATTGGTTCGCAAATTGCGCATCGCCGTTCGAGAAGAACATAGTTTATCTTCATAACTATCCCTCTCCATTGCCGCTCTCATCTTCCTTTGTTTCCGAACACACCGCGCCCTCATTCGACGACCTTTACCCTACTTTAAATGGAAGGACGAGGGTGGGAGAGAAAAATCAAAGTCCGTTCCCATTACCATTTTTAACGAGGGCCCTATTTGTACATTCAAAACAGATAGGCGAAAATAGGTAACCAGTGTATATAAAAACCAGCTCCTTCCCGCGTTCCTAAACTTTGCCTAAAGTTGTTTTACAGTCTGATCTCTTAGGTATTTGGCAATAAAACCGATATTGATGTTAACCGTTACGTGACAACGTTTCATTGGACTTACAAAAACCTCATTACACGTGGAATCTCTTCTCATGAATTATTAATTATAATTAATAAAAAATTATCTTCTAACTGATAAAATTTGATTTGGCAACCAATTCAAGGAGCGCAATTTAAACAAGCACCGTACCGTGTCTTTCTTTCAACGAATGGCTAATTGCCTCGATCAGAACTAAGATCTAGGTAGCTCGAATATCTTCAAAGGATTGACGTACACGTTGTATAAACTAATTAATGAACGCGATTAATAAATAACGTCTTATAGATAATGAATTATTCCACCTTTATGGAATCGGTATTCTTGACGTGTAGATACAAAATTAGGGAATGAGATCATTAAATTTGCATCTCTTTCTAGGAAGTAAGAGCGCCGCAGGGTTGACATGTCCTGCTCATTTATCGGGCCAGTCGCCAGGGAATTTCCTAGTAAACGTTTAATGTATACCTCTAAGTTTGAGTGGCAGAGTTACGTTTTCATTGAATTGGAATTACAGAAGCACGATTTTCGGTTGTATGTCTAGTCAAGTGAGATACAAAGATCTGTGATGGTAAAAATATTAACGAAAACACATTGAGTTTTTTTAAGTAACCTTAACCTTTAACGCGTTCTTTATGGAAGACCCTATTAAATAAGAGAATAACTCAGCAAGAAACCGATGAGCAACGCCGAATATGTCAATAGGGGACGACAGAAATACAAGAGGTTATATTCCGTTTAAAGTCAAGTGTTATGCCAATCAGAATTGACGTTAATTCCAAATTAAGCTAATACGTAAAAAGGCCATTTTATTTAGCTCATACTCAAGTTCACAAAACAATGCTGTAAGTACCAAACTTGATTAGTGAGGATTTAAGCAATTGTAGAATCTACGCTCGAATACCTTTGGATGCCTGAAATTATAGAGCAAGAGGGCGGTGCCCGATGAGGCCCCTGTATAATACGAAGCGTCTGAGGTCATGTGCTGCCGGAACACTTGGCACATAAGAACACGTGATTTGTTTACTACTTTTAAATGGATGTAAACTATACAAGGCAGAGTCGATATTGAGTACAGGTGACAAAATGAGAGACAAGGATTCACAGCAAACGTCATTCGAGCGGTAACTTAAACAGAATTAGACGGCTATTATTTATTCAGCCATCTTCAATTTCGACTATCGCAGCGTATTCTCAGCGAGGCCAGAAACTTAGCCTTCTCCTCACGAACGGAAGAGAGAGAGAGAGAGAGAGAGACACAGAGAGAGAGAGAGAGAGAGAGAGAGAGAGAGAGAGAGAGAGAGAGAGAGAGAGAGAGAGAGAGAGAGAGAGAGAGAGAGAGAGAGAGACGGGGGGAAAGAGAGTTTATGTTTCGACAATTTCCAGTAATTCCAAACCGAACTCGACGCCGTGGCGTTTCTGCAGCGCCGAATTTCTCTGGCATGAATAATTCAAGAGCGACCTCTCTTCCTTCGCTAACGTGGCCAAGTCTTCGGAGAAACACAGTCTTCCAGAAAAGCATTTCGACTGTCCACGGGGTAGCCTAGTTTTATAGTTCGCGATGGAAAAGTTTGCGTTTGTCAAGAGTTCCTATCCACGATAAAGTAACCTTCGTACGGATAACGCAGTTCATGAATTTACGTACTAGAATTTATCGGAAGAAAATATCGAAAACCGCTATCGCACCCTTAGAAAAACAGCATCGATTCAAATTATTCTAATACTGAATTTTATGGCAAAGATAGCCCAAAAATAATTCTGCCCGCTTTTACCATAATACCGTTGCGCTCAATAAAATATTTCGAATTGTATTAAAAATTCATCCAAAAATTTTAACATCAATTTTATCTTCTGACTAACTTTATGGCTACCAAGGAACTGAAACGAATATAGAATATACGCGTATAAACGTATTCCTGGTCCACCGTCGACGCTGTAGTTGGAGAACCTTATACGTGTATATATATGGCTATAGAAGGGCAAAGCCCAGGTTTTCGCTGTGTTCAACATTTCCTAGATTAAATATCTGAAGCGAATAGGCAGCAGCGTCGCTTAATTCGGATTTAATTATAACGAAGAGCCAGCCTCAATAATTTCATGTACGAAGTTATATTTCAAAGGCTGCAGCCGGAAACTCGACTGCAATGCCATCTACCGAATATACGAGGCCATAGGCGTACGAAAGATTACATAGCTATTGTAGGCGCTTCGAGGCGAAAACTTCGTTAAATACCAACGCAATTTGGCCCATTTTCCTAATAACTAATTGAAAATTTGCCCCTAAGAATTCAGATAAGTCCCGATATACCATCCATGTTCTAGCGGGAAATTTTAATTAAAAAAATCTAGTTTCGAGAATTGTAGTTGCGGCTTAAGAAATTTTGAAAGAAGAAGTTGAACTTGACAGCTTAAGAAACAATAAATTTAAAACTGCCAAATATTAACAAAACGTTTGATTAAACTGTATATCTGTGAGGAAGTCATTATTGTAAATCCACTTAAATTGTTAAGCGAATTAATATAAAAGAGTCTTCGCCTATTTTTGGATTTCGAGGTACTGTAGCTTTAGTCATCTTACTTCAATTATCTCTTTGATAATTTTTCAGCTTATTAGGCTGGGTTAAATAGGTTTTGGCCGAGTGGTTAGCAATCTCACCTCGTAGCAAGATGAGGCGGGTTCGATCACAGATTGTGGCACTGCCCAGGGTGAAAACTCGGAAGCACTTTTTCAGCGTTGATCTTGTTAGTTATCTTTCTGCTGGTTAGAGGGATTTTCCACAGAGCTCTTCGTTTTCCCATTTCCAAAAAAACTTGCTAAGGTTAACGGTAATAGTTAGTGTAGGAAGCTGATGGCCAGGGACGTAATTTCAGGATTTTTCAGGAGGGGGCAGAACTTTAGCTTCTTAAAACAGGTATTACGAGTGAACAATATTTGTCTGCTATTTTTCTGGCAGCTGCAGACTGAGTAGCTACAAGTATACATATGATCCATTGCGTGTAAATATAAACTAAAAAAAGACGGTTCGCTTTTATAGTCTAGATAAAGATTTGAGTATACTGTATTTGTTCCGTCGGTAAACAATTGTTGAAATGGCTCAAAATTTAATAGCCAAGACAGGATAACAATATAGTAGATTATTAACACCGTATAGAGCTTGAGTACGAAATATAGAAAACTATATACTGACTTTAGGTAATAACGATTTTTGTCATGTGCCCATCTTGCGCAACTCTCCCCTCAGTCTAAACATGTCCCAAAATATTCCGACAATCAATGCTTCAGGTTAAATGTTGTATGTAAAATTTTATGAAGTAGGTCATATCAGAAGTAAATAGGGGAAGTGGCCATTTAGTTGGATTCGGAGAGGCGTCACTTTATCGGACATTTGGCACTTTATCTAAAACAAAAAAGTTAACCGCACTTTCGTTTGGACTATAAATAGCGAAATCTTCAAACTAAAAGCTGTTGGCTTACAAAATTTACCGTGAATGGTGTTAGATATTCATTAATCAATTTAAAATCAGGATAAGTGGTTTTAATTAATATATCCATCCGCGATTTCCCGCCAAAAATGAGTTTGATGTCAAAGGACGTAAAGAAGTGGGGCTCATGCTAGGGTTAATTACTAAATGTTACTAGGATAGGAGAGTGGCTTAAATGTTAATTGATTTTACATCAGAAAGTAAATAAAAAAACCTCAAGTATAAATTTCTAATAATAAGATTAGTTGTCTAAAAATAAAAGAAATTTATGGGTGGAGCTCTTTACGAGGAGGGGGGAATATGTGTCTAGAAGTGTCGTTCTTTGGGTAACGTAATTTGTGTATAAACCTAATTACTGCTTATCTTCGATATCTGAAATCTCTTTTTAATAGGTGGACGAGGTCGTAATGGATTACATTATATCCGAAATGCGGCCAGTTTATACTGTGGAACAGCCTTCATTCCAACTTTATCAGGTGGTATGGAACTACCTTATGGTACCTGTTTAAAGGGAAGACAATCTATGGAATGTGATTTGAGAGTTCAACTTTCCAAAGTCAATTACGTTTGCACAACCGCTGATATTTGGAGCTCGGACCATAAATCATTCACGGTAATTACGAGGCACTACATAGACCCTGCAAATTTGAAGCGTGTTTCCGTTTTACTCGTCTGCCAAAGAATGAAAATCATGCACACTTTCGTCGAAATCGCTTCGATGTTGTTTGTTGTTTACACCAACTTCGGGTTGAGCGTTATGAAATTAGTAGGGACCGTGACGGATAATGCGTCGAATTTTGGAAAAGCATTTCGGTTTTTCAGCGTTCCTGACAATATTCTCGACGACGATATTTGTTTCCTTTATGACCATTATCATGAAAAAGTAGACGTACAGATCTTTCCAGATGTTTCGTTGGAATGGGATAGCATTTGAGACTCCAGTCTACCTAAACACTACAAGTGCTTCGCTCACTTTTTAAATTTGGTCGCGTTAATGGATGCCGAGAAAGCGTTAAATTACGTGAACTACAAGGAAAGGTACAATATGGCCATATCGAAATGTTACACTATCTGGAATAAAATAAGTCGCTCGACAATAACATCCGATCATGTCCACGAACTTCTTCCAAAGCGACTACCGAATCCTTGCCCAACTAGATGGAATTCATTTTTCGATAGTCTGACGGAAATTATTAACTCTAAAGAACAAATGTCTGCTATTTCCAACATTCTAAGTGAATCTCAGTTAAAAATGGCTGACTTCGAGTTTCTAACGGAATACCTATCCGTTACGGGTCCGATTGCAATTGCCTTAGATATACTCCATCGGGAAGAGCATTGCTACCTGGGATTAGTTCTTCCTACTTTGTATCAGATTAAAGTAACGTTATCAACTCCTAACGTAAGAAAATGTTCGGCATTGCAAAAATCTATCATTGAAGGCTTACATACCAGGTTCATGGGACTTGACCAACTACATGTATATAGCTATAATTACGGTTTTATTTGGTCATTTTCAGTCACTTAAAACATCAAAAAGTAAGATGTTTCGACGTAATTATACAGTACATTCTAAGTCGGGATGACGTCGTTTCGGAGTCGGTTCTTAGGTCTATTAAAAGGCGGTAAAGAGTCGACGTTTTGTAGGCGGCCGACCCTTTTACCCCTAGGACATTTGGACCCTAAATCCAAAGGTCGGCTGACCGTTGTCCGACTTTAGTGTTTAGTACCTTTTGCCGCCGTCGGCCCGACTCTAATTTGCTACAGGGGTTACTACGGACAAAGTAGAGACGACAGCTCTGTCAGATGAAGTAGACTCATTCTTTTCGTTCTTAAACAACAGCGAAGAAATGACTTCCAATGACTCTACTTACAATACAATAACCATGCCGGTTCTTTATTATTTAGAACACATCAATATCCGGTTATCATGGAAGTGTTCCTCAAGTATAACACCATATTGCCATCTTCAGCCGCCGTAGAACGAGCTTTTAGTTCTGGACGTCAAATTCTTACCCCAAGACTTAATAGACTAGACGATAATATGTTTGAAACAATATTAAAATCTAACAGAAATATGTGACGTTAAATTTATTCAATTACTTCTAATGTACCTAACCTATGTACTGTAATGTACTAAATACACTAAGGTCAATAAAGCATAATCTTGTCATTTGTTTCGAATATATTTTTAAAGAACCTCCTCTTCGTTTATTTTCTAAATACTTTAGTTGAATTCATGTAATTAAAGTTAAATTCAGTTTATATTCACCATGAATTTAACGTCTTGGCTGTTCGTTCTGTATCCGCTTTGTTTTGAAAGTTTTTGATTTAGTACGTAAGAGTATCTAAATTGTACACTTATCTAGGTAGAAACATTTTACCTTTAGGTACAAATATTTATCTGTAGGTAAAATGCCTTCTTTAACTAGATACTATATTTGAAGTTAATAGGTATTTAAGGTAATATCTAATACGTAATAAATGTACAAAATGTATCTAAAGGTAAAGAATGAAGTCAGTCCCGGACAAAAGTTCCGGGCCGTTTAGTTTTTGTTGCCATTTTTGTGTAGTTCGAGCTAGAAATTTCAGTGATAGCTTTTTGGAAAGAGCAACATCGTGATCATACAAATCTTTAAATATACGAATATTGCGCCAAAATGAAACCGGGAGTGGTAACACCCCTCGAAGTCAACTTCTCATAACTCCCCAGGAAGTTTCTACAAGGGTTGCATTATAGGCGCCTTGTTGCACTGAATCCAAATATCTCTACAGATTTAAAATCGCAGAAGTATTTCAAAAGATATTAAACAAACAATTCAGCTTTTAATACGGGTAAAACAATACTGTTCACTACCACAACATGTTTAACCTAACATTTGTTTTTTTATGTCGTAAGTTATGAAAAATCGTTTTTTTAATAACAAATCACAGAGCTGTTCGGTTTTAGATCATTGGTGACCGAGACTACAATTATTTTTCAAATCAAAGCCATAGGAAATTATTTTCAAGGTGTTGTCCACGGGCTATTCAACAAGGCACGTATAATGCAACCCTTGTAGAAACGTTCCTAGGGAGTTATGAGAAGTTGACTTCGAGGGGTGTGACCACTTCCAGTTTCATTTTGGCGCAATATTCGTTACCGCAAATATATTTAAAGATTTGTATGCTCACGATGTTGTTCTTTCCAAAAAGCTATCCCTGAAATTTCTAGCTCGAACTACACAAAAATGGCAACAAAAACTAAAAGGTCCGGAACTTTTGTCCGGGACTGTACGTTTAGATATTACTAATAGTACAAGATAAAAGTATATCTTGTCTGCCGACGCAATAGATACACTAGATACTTACACCTAAGGTACAATTATCGATTTATCTAGTAAAAAAAAACATTTAATCTCTGACCTGCAGTTCAATTTCAATTTCAATTTCAATTTTTTATTTTTACTTAATACATTTTTTGTTGTAAGAGGGCCAAGTCATCTTGCGACTTATAGCCCTCGATATATTTAGATTTACATTTTGGTAAGTTTATATTAATTCAAGAACAAAATACAACGATAAAATAAAAATAAAAAATAAAAAAAACAAATATATAAATAACAAAAGTAACAAAATATTAAAAAACATTTTTAACGAGTAAGTAAAAAACGCACTTTATAAAAAAAAATAGGAATATAAAATATGATAATAATATTTCAAATGTATCTCGCGAGAATAGTAGTATTACACACGGAATACACAATACATTATTCAAAATACCTATCAAAAGCAATTTTTAAAAAAACCCTTTTAACGGTTGAGAACAATTTTATATTTTGTATCTTCGAGTAAATTTCGTTATACATCTTGTAGCTTGTACCTAGATGCCAAATCGCTGAACACTGCAATTAAGTTAGTAGACTAGCTCCTAACGCAACGTTTAAGCAGACGACCAAAACAAGATTATTCCTTTTTACTATTGATTTTCAAGAGAAGTAGAAAGTGTGGGCCAAATCCCATCTTCCCTTGCTCAATAGTTTACGGTGTAGAGAAATTCTCACCAACGGAACCGGTCAATGGTTTGATTTATTGTAATAAGTGTACACTTTCAGCTCTAGAACATGAAAAAACGTATACGCAAATAGAGTTGACTGTGCCCGCCCGATCGATGCAGGATTTCAAAACAATGATTAGCGACATCTAGCTCTCATTATTTCTAAATACTTATAAATACTAATATACTAATAGACTTTAAATATTTACAAAACCAAACTTGTATTATATGTTCATTTTTACGATAACTGCTTTAGTTATACAGTTTAATTTGTTAATCTCAACGACATTGATTTTCCTGGTAAACACTGCCATCCAACGATAAAATTATATTTAAAAGAAAATGTATATTATTTTCATTATCAATTATTTTTAACTGTAGTAAATTAAAATTAAATTAAATTTTTTCTAGAGTTACTATAAGCTAAATATGTAAAAGTAATATTGATAAGTAAATCCATAATGTTTATTTGCGTTTTCTGTGTAGGTTTGGGATTAAATGTAATGTTTAAAATTCAGTTACATTACGGATATTAGAGTTTATTGTTTAAATAAAAATTAAATTGCCACCCTTAATGATCGATTACCATTAGTTTTATCTTTGGAAGCCACCAGATGGACTCATTTAATTCCCAGAAAGATAGCTGTGATCAATAAATACGAGCAGAGAAATCAATCCAGTTTGCCGTTTCAAGGTTTCTCTACATTTTGTTAAAACTGTAATACGCTTTCATAACAACTTATTATTAAAAATTAACAATTATCTCAAAATAACCAACACTTTTATTTGAAAACCCTAGATATGGAAGAATACTTCTATAGATCAAACTGGGAGATTTCAACTTTGAACGCCGTCTATCGGATATCCAAGACGTCATCGATGAAGTTTCAAAATATGTAAATATGGGTTGGAGAATCAAAAAAGGGTGGAGTGGCGACCACCTTATTTCGTCCTGTTGATTTGCGGGAAAATTTAAAGATAACTTACAAAATGTTCAGAGCATAATAGTCGGTCTAAACTTGTTTATTTTTTATACTTATATCATAATTTTTATTGCTTATTTTTTCCCATATCTATTTAGTTTCGCCATTGCACGATAGGTTGCGCCATGGTGGACTTTTATGTAAGTCTTATTATCTATCAATGGTGTAATAGAGTACACTTTTAAAACCTTTGTTGTCTAAGCTACTTTTCGTCTGAAAGGTAAGTAACAAGGATTTTAAGGATACGCTTACATTCAATTTGAAAAAAAAAATTACTGCACTTGTTAGAGATACAAAATAAAAAAAAAGTGTATTAAGCCCGCGCTAGAAGTCGTGTAAGGGCAACGGGTACAAGTGTAAATGTAGCTTTATTGCTATACAGTTTGTACTCCTTCACATTCTTGCTAAAGGTTTTCTAAAGCGGGTTTAGCCTGTCCATTGGCAACATAGCGTCATTTCCTTTTCAACTGACAGCGCTTCATTTTGTATTAATGTAATGCTAGTTTGTATACAAATATCATTATTCATTGAAAAACTCTGTAAAGTCTTGTCTTAACTCAAATATTTGAAATCGGCGAGTTGCTTGCAGTGTTCGCGGGGCTATACATCGATTAACGCTTTCCTAGTTGAATAAATAAGATAAAGAACTATTTTTAAGGTCCGCCGATCGTGCTTTATAGGAATTGAGGGGAAGGTATTGAATCCTAACATCTTTTGAGCTTGATCGGACTCTTTGAAACCGAAGAGAATCTTCGTAGAATGGTGGCGACTCGATGCATAAGACGAAAGCGGGAAGACAGAGGTCAACGGATACCGAGGACAAAGGCAAAGAAATAACGCGGCTTACTCGGACTACGGTGTCAGATATCCATTTCAATAGGATACGCGCTACGTGGGAGAAGACCTCGCGGAGGATTCGAGGAAGTTCCCTCCGGAGTTTCCCTTTGGCGCAGGAATCTTCCGAAAATTAACGAACCGAAAACGAAGCAACGATCGACTCCCAACAACTCTTTGATTGAAAAGCGAGTAATGGTTGGCTGAAAATGTTTCTAATTCTTGCATCTCTCGCTTCGGCGAACCTCTATCTCGCTCTTCCTTCGTTTGACGATGCCTGTCTTCGGGCTTTCATAATTCTTCAAATTCCCGGGTCGGCCATCCCGACTGGCAAAAGCTAGCCCCATCGCTTCAGCGCGTAAACCTATCCATCCTGCACTTCAGGAACTACTGTCCCTTTACCTATCTTCCCAGAAATCGCGAGACAGATACGTTTGCCAAGCCGTACGTTATAGCCACTCAACTTTAAAACCAGTATATTAAACGTGAACCCTTCATTTTAGAACGGACTTTAGCTTTTGAAGTTTACTCCCACTGAAAGTAACATCAATCATTCGCTATAAAAGTGATCCGTCCTCTATCCGTATTCATTTACCTCTTTTCAACTCGAGAGTTTATCCATTTTAACAACTGAAGAAACAAAAGTTATTCGACTGATTCAACGCCATTGTTTGTAAATTATTTAACAAACTTTACAGAAACTTTAAGTGAGTTTTAAAATAGTTGAAAATCTATAAGAACAGTATCGCGCAAAATAGAAAAGTGAGGCGCGTATTTTAAATACGGGCTCATGGATACAAATTTGATCGTAGGTATTAGGCCTTCTCTAGGGATCGGCGTCAATAAATTCAGCGCGTAAGGGCCAGGAATTTTGACTGCTAGACACTATAACGCTTCGATAATAAGTCAAAACTCCGAAAAGCAATGTAAACTTCGGCAGAACCGGGCGTCGGGCCGGTTAACAAAACAGAATTTGAAATCGAATCCCCCTTCCTCTAGCTTGCTTGTTTACCCTGCGCTAAACACTCTAAACTTGATTAATGCTCCGACTGAAATTTTGTAATTAATTCTATAACGTTCGACTGGGCAACCGTGTCGGTCGTTGAAAGGCATGCGAGAGAGAGAGAGAGAGAGAGCGAGAGAGCGAAGGAGAGCGAGAGAGCGAAGGAACAGGCCCAAAAAAAGCCAATTTAGTATCGTCGTTTTCGGCTTTGGAGGATTGGCGTGATTAAAATTGGGATTTTAATATTTGCCCAGAACGTATACGTTATCGGGCGGCACCAATTCATTTTTCCCTCGGACTTTTCCCTGGAGCGAGCGGCGATCCTGATGCTCCAGAGGTTCTGTTGCTCCGAGCGACGTTAAACAACTTTAAAGTATAATCTTTAAAAAGGGGAGTAATATGGGGAGCTGGCGTTCTCCCTTTTCTCTAAATAGGAACGCTTAAGCGTAAACCATATATGATTTACAAGCGAGTGGAATTCCTCGTTCATTTTTATTAGATCGCCCAGGGTATAGTTTTCATTTCAAGCTTCTACGAGGTTGGCTATTTCGAGTTCAAATTAAGTTGCCTATTAAATCCCCTTCACTAAATTGGGAATATTTATCAGCTATGATTTTAACTCGTACGTGGTATGGAAAAATATAAGGAAAACACTGTTCATTAAGAAGCTCGCGTGTATAAATCGAAAATTTTAAAAATTACCTGTTAATACAAACCATTTAAATGTTGAGGAACACGTTAAGAGAACAATAGCTTAAAGGAATGGCTCACCATCGTTGAAATATAATTCTTAGTCAAAGGCCGTGATATGAGATTTTCTAAATTAGCGCTAATTTGGGTTTCTAAATTAATTTCAATTAAAGACCAATTAATTGGCGATTTAAAAATGAAGAGTTGGTTGGCGCCATTTTATTTCAAAGGAATAATTGACGTCACTATGGAATAGACGCCTGATTCGCTTTCGCCTTCAGCGATCACGTGAAAGGCCTCTTGCTCAACTATTGGTCCCTTAATCCCTTTCCTCAAGTTATTTTTTTAACCAAAACAGAAGCTCAAGAATTGTGTTTTTCTTACTAAAACCGCTCATTTGGTGGCTTTATTATATAGTAAATTAAATTTAAAGCCGAAAATGAGTACAAATCGAGGGAGGAGAGTACAGGGCTATGAATTTGACCCCGAATATACTGCGGAAGAGCTAGAAATAATAAGAAACCGTGCCGCAGTTGTTAGGCCTTTGCTTATAGCCGATGTTGACATTGGACGGATTAGAGAAAACTGTTCCTGTGATAATGGATGTGTTAAAATACCCCAAGAATTTGAGAATAATTTGGAAAGCGGTTTGAAAAGATTGCTCAATGTAAATGATATAAACATGGGTGTTGTATGCTGCCAACAAACACCTGATGTTGGAAAGTTTTTAAACAAGCATCCGAATCAGCCAGGAGACCCAAAGTGTATCACTGAAAATACCAATTTCAAAACTATGTGCTTAAACAAAGTAGTTTTAGAAACATTCTACAAATCTTACCTGCATTATCGCAAATTGGAAAATAGAAACAGACCTGTAGCTGATCAACTCTCAAATAGGGGAACTTATAGATCTAATTTAAATAAATCTTAAGTCTAATTTTTTTTCTGTAGAACTTACAGATACACTAGCTACAGGGATTATGTTCTTATGATATATGAAAAACTTGGAAAAAATAACCGCAGAATGCTTCCTGTATTAGGTTAGAATTTCCAGAAGAAAATGAAGAAGATTATGTTGGATATAAACGCTTCAGAGTCCCGGAAGATCAGCATGCTTTAGATTGAAAGTTAAGAACCATTTACCTGAATTATTAATTAGTAAATAATAGATTACTATTATTATCTAATTCTCAAAGTCAAGCAAGCTGGGATACGTGATTTTGGAAAGAAATATGAAATATGTGTTTTTAAAATAAACTGACACAATACTTAATTTAATTGTTTTTAGCAATTTTTAACTTTCTTTAAGCGTAATTCCATTATTAGATTACTATAGTTTCAAATTAATAATATATAGATTAAAAAACTTTTTGTTAAATAGGTATTTCTAGATTTGCTTGGCTCTCAGGTAGCAAACTGTTGGTTATAGCAGAAGTCAATAACCTCTTTTGAGGGGAAGTATGATAGCTGGGTAAAATTGAGTAACAACAGTTTACTTTCACACTCCTTAATCTGGTGCAACAGTAGCGTACTATTTTGTAAGTTGGACGATCGTAAGTGCAAATTCTGTCCTTGGCCAAGCTCAAAATCTATCAATTTTTTTTAATTATTTTTGGTGATTTTTTATATTGGATCTTTCATACTTACCCTTGAAGGGGTTTATTATATACATCTGGTTATAGGTGTAGCTCTAATTTATGAAAGTAGTAGAATAGTTGAAAACTACTTTTGTATTGAATATAGACTGGTTAGAAAATTTGTAGAGGAAACTTCTAAGAACGTGAATTGCGCATATTAATGTTACGTTTAGTCTTACACGTTTTCTAGGACAAGCTTAATCTATCTAATAGACTATGATAATAGGAGTCCTAGAAATTTAAATTTTAGGTATAATTTAGCATTTAAACTTTCCAAAAAGTGATTTTGTTAAGTGAAATACTTTATCAGGAGTTAATAATACCGAGAGGAGCACTAATTGGGTCAGAATCGCTTACAACAATGACATAACAAGCTCAACTATTAGAAGCAGACCTCTTGATGAAATCTAGCACCATACCATGTTTGTCTAGTCTATATTTATATGTACTTACAGAAGGGCAAGAATATTTTTAGTAAAAGTGATAATTTTAATTATTAGTAGTAAAATTTACCATCTTTAACCTTCATAAAAAATTACTTAATTGCCAATGTTTCTAAAGTACTAATTTTTATTGTTCCTCAAAATCATTTCAAATGTTTCTAACATTAATAATTTTTAACCATTTCTAGTAAAAATTATAATTTTTAAAATTTAAATTTACAAAAAGGTATAGTTTTAAATGTTCCTAATTTAAACTATTCCTGAAAGTGATAATTCTGTGATAATTAATATTGGACAAGTAAACAAAAATACTAAAGTTCTCCAATAATACATTTTACTGATAAAGGGTCATTCACAAATTACATAATATACTTAGTGGAGGTTTGCATTAGTGTTATAGGGCGAGGGTTAGCTGAAATATTATTTATTTACTACCTAACATACTATATTGGAACCTAAATTATCAATTATTTTAACTTTTTGTCGCAATTTAGTTTTATATTTTAAACAACAAATAGGTTTAATTTGTGATAGAAATTTAAATATTTTATCATAAGTAAATGAATTTACTTTCGATTTTTATGGTTTCAACACCTGAAGGCAAAAACCATGTAACCTTTTGGTGCACATTTTGAAAAATATTGACTAAAAAATTTTAAGGAGTAGGTGATGTGTTATAGCAAAATTTATACCATCGCGAATATTTGTTCTAAATGAATGCAGTTTTAGTCAGCGTAATTGGAATTAATCATACAATTTAAATCTCTTTACAGCAAAAGTCACACAAATTAAGTTATTGGTTTTGCTTTCGTTTAATAGTTTATGGTGCTTTTATAATTAAGGAAGGGGCTCTAGTGTTTGTTAGGTAATTTAAAGGGTAGGGGATATTTCCAATTATTACTCTGTTAGGTGGGTGTCAAAATCATTGGTTTTTGTGTTATTTCATATGTGAATAGCCCTAATGATGGTTTCAGGGTTTTAGATTTAAAAATTTAATTTTCTTCTCTTAGCAGCAGTTATTAATTCATCTTTGGGAGGTTGAGGAGTTGATGCTATAATTGGCATAACTGTAAGTTCCTTGCCCTCATTAATACCTCGGATCTTCCTTCTAATTATATTTCCAAGAATTTTGTAAATATAGAAATACGTCTTTGGCTCTTTAAGTGGACGAGCGTGCCATTCCGATGTAGCTTTAGAAAAGTAATATGCAAATTCCTCTTTATTACCAGGTATGCTTTCTAAGCCTTCATTTAGGCTGTATAATGTTTGGCGGCCAACGTTGAAATTGTGGTCCAAAGCTGCTAATTGAAGCCTGGCTTCCATAACATCATGATCGAAATCTAGCTGCTTTGGGCAGTATTTGTTCACTAGACTATGGTAGTTCTCTAGACCAGACGTGTGAGAGTATTTGTTAACTTGTGCAAGATCTTTTAATAGCTTGGGGTTTGTAACAATTTTCTCTAATTTTTCATACGCATCACTTTCAACATCCAACCATCTTGTCAAAGTCTCTTTTTCAGAGCTTAATGGTTCATGACCACATTCAGAAAAAAATTTTAGAGCTGGAAATCTGTGAATGTTTCTGACATGGTACAATAATGACATCCACATATCAATTAATACATTTTTATCACCTTCGCAATTTCCAGAGCAGTACCAAAGATGTCTATTTATAGCTTTAAGCCAAGGCGCTAATTCTTTTCCAGATTCTTTTTTGGCAACAGTCGACAGTTTAGTTCGGATACTTTTAGATAAGTGCCATAAGTCAAATTGATGGTCAACTGAAGGATGATGGTCTCTTAAATATGCAGGACATTGAATGTGTCGGTCAGTGGTAATTTTATTAATTTCAATACCTTTCCCGATCATTTTGGCCATACACCTTTTTAATCCCAAAAGTTCCATGTTTCAGTTTTATTAATTAGTTCGAAATGAGTTATCAAATCACTGTCTTGTTCCATAAGCGTATAAGCGGAATCCTTTGAAGAATAGCCAGGTGAAATGCATCTTGCATCGCCCGAGAAACTAATATACTCTTTTTCACTAATTTCACTTAGTACCTGCGTTTGCTCTTCCTTCCAAGCTTCATTAATTTCGGGAATAACAAGGTTTCGTTGTAGATCGTAATACTTGTAATGAACTCTCTTCTACGTAGCGAGTATTACAATAAATTACTTAGATTTTTAAATATAAGAGACGCCTGAGTTTGGTTAAACAACATAAATTACTATTTATTAGAACTCACTAGTTTACTCAACGATCCTTTCTTACGTTTAATTGTTCCGCCGCTTTTCTCGTACCTTCCCCTCTCTAGTCTTGTCTTCATCTATCTCTATTTCTCCTGCACCTCTGGTATTTAACCACTAGAGGTGTTGGAGTTTGCCCCCTCCTGGGGCGCCCTCTATGGCGGTCCTTACATCTCCCCCCCGCTTACTTAAGAAAGGATCGTCTGTGATTACAAAATTGATAATGATAAATATAAACATTTCTAGTATTTGAAATGATACAAAATAATAAAAAGTTCAATTAATTTGGGCTTTGGTTTTCACTTTATCGTTGTAAACGTCTTATTTCTTGATACGGTCGTGGCATCTCCCTTTCAGTTAAGTATGGTAACTGGTGGCTGTGGCGTTGTTGTTGTGATCTTGCTACTCGCCTCTCAGCTCGACAGTCCTTGACGAGATGGTTGTGACCACACCTATAGCATTGGACCACTGGGTGTCTTCTTCTAGTAGGTGGTTGGCTAGGTGCTCGCAATGGGATTTCACGTCGTGGGGCTGGTCGGTTGACAGAATAGCGTTTCGTCTGTTGGGCAGCTGGCTTCTTTACGTAGCTGATATGACGATTATAGCCTGCGGGCTTAATGTCAAAATTCCCATTAAAACGTACCACTGGTTCGTTGGATACGGTACAAACTGTTTTCAGACTCGTAGACTCATTATTAGAGGAATATTCTGCTGGTTCCACCTGGTAATCTAACGAAAACATTAGTTCATACTCGGTTGCTGGGTCGATTAAGATAACATTGTCCCTTAGGACTGTTGAAACTCCCATCTTCTTAAATAATTTATGTTCTCCATACCGGACCGCTAGTCTAGTGGTGGCAATTACTCCGGTTACCCCATATTGCTTTTGGAAACGTTCCTCGTCTACTTCTTCTTCATCCTGAGGACTCCTTTTCATCATATGGTAGGTTTCTTTTGAGATAATGGGAAACGGCAGATCCTTTCGGTATTCTCCGACCACAGTACATTCCTCTTCTCCTACGAAGAAGGTAGGGGAGTCCATCTGAAATATTTTGACTATTAATAATTAGCGGGCACTTCTTAACCATTCCTGGTCAGGTGTTGCTCCAGGAACTGGTTCGGGACTAAAGTTAAACATCCCTATATTCAAACCTTGGACGGACCCTAAATCGACTAGGGGGTCCCACATTCTCTCCAATTCTTTGCTGGATCTTATTTGTTTTTTGAACGGGACAGGTGAATAGTAGTAAACGTCCCCAATTCGGCCTTTCTTACCGCTTTGTGGCTGCTTCTTCCGAATCACTATTTCTCTTATCCAGCCTTGGTTTAGAGGTTCTAAATATGGTGACGGTTGCTCGATTTCCTCTATCAATGGCTCAGTTTCGTTAGGTTCATCTATGCTATCTAGTGATTCTTCCGAGTTGATCAACTCTGCGTTACATATGATTATGTTACCAGGACTAATACTGTCTTCTCCGTCAGGCTCTGGCTCTATCAAGCTAGTCTCAGCCTCGGGTTCTGCTACCTGTTCACTACTCGTACTAGGCGTTGATATCACGGTTTCAGTGGGCGGAGTGTCAACTTCAGGTACTTCATTGATATCAGCATTTTGAACTTCATCAAACTGACTCCCATCATCCTGTTCCATGTAAAACTTTAATTGGTTAATATGCCATTTCCCAGCTAGTTTACCAGTTTTGAGGTCCTTGAGCTCATAAGTTACGGGACTGATCTTTTGTACTACCTGTAACGGTCCTTCCCATTTTGGCATCAGTTTGGCCATAATACCTTTGGCTGCGTTGGACAACTTATGGTTTCTCTTCCATACTAGCTGTCCTTCTTCTAACTCAGCTGCACTGTACCGTTGGTCGTAATAGTTCTTCTGTTTTTCCTGTGCTATACGAGAGTATCTGTGTGCTTCTTCCAGGGCGTTCTGTAGCTCTGTGAGTGGCCGTTTCTCATAATCTTGTAACACAGAAAGGTCAACTTCGTCAGCTACTTCTCGAATATTTTCTACGTCCCAAGGTAGACGTACTTCTCGACCATAAGTGAGGAAAAACGGAGAATTATTAGTGGTTGCATGGTAGACTGAATTGATTGCTAGCTGATGTAATTCTAAACCAAGATCCCATTTATTGTGGGCGTTGCCAACATAAATACTTAGTTGCTCTCCCAACACTCGGTTTACTCTTTCGCTGAGGTTGGTCTGTGGATGGTACGGAGTAGTAAAGGTGGGATTGATTTTCATCATACGGCACATTTCTTTCCATACTGCAGAGGTGAACTGCGTGCCATTGTCTGAAAGTACCCGCTCAGGACATCCATGTCGCGAGACATATTTTAAAAATGCATTGGCCACTGTATGGGCTGTTATGTTGCGAATAGCAAAAAGCTCCACATACTTGGTGAAGTAGTCAACAATTACGACTATGTATCTGTTCTGGCGTTGAGTTGGTAACAATGGTCCCATCATGTCTATACCGACCAATTGTCCAGGTCCATCTGTAGAGGTGTTAGTAATCATTTTACCAATAGGCTTAGTATTACTTGCCTTGTATTGATGACATATAACGCAATTCTTGAGGTGTTGATATATAATCTTCCGAAAGCCAGGGTAGAAATATTTCTTAGTGATTTTTAACTCCGTAACCCTTCTTCCTCGATGTCCAGAGGTGGGATGATTATGGTACATATCTATGAGACGTTGATGTATTGTTTTCGGTGCCACAACCCGAGCGGGTCTGAAAGTAGTAGCTTTCCTGAAGATTATACCATTTCGCAACTCGTATAGATCATGTTCTGTGCCCTTCAACAGAAGGTCCAGAATTCCGGTCCACTCTTCGTCAGCTTCTTGTGTCTGTTTTACATCTTGAAGTGTTACAGGATCAAGCATCTGATCACCAGCAGCTAAATAAATTGTCATTAAACTTTTCAACGGAATGGCCTTGTCTACACCTAGGTCTTCAACAGAGCGAGATAGCGCGTCCGCTACTCTATTACTTTTACCCGGTTTGTAAATGACATTAAAGCTATATTCTTGAAGTTGAATAGCCCATCGGACCAACTTACTTTTTGGCTTTTTCTGGTTAAACAGCCATGTTAAGGCTTGGTGGTCTGTGACCACAGTGAAATGTTGACCATGCAGACGATAGCGGAACTTTTCAATGGCGTATACGATTGCTAGGCATTCTTTCTCTGGGATTGCGTAGTTCCTCTCAGCTCCTCTAAAAGCTCGGCTGGTATAGGCTAGTGGCACCTCGACCCCATCTTGTATCTGTGAGAGCATAGCACCGATGGCGTGGTTGCTTGCACCTGTAGTGACGATGAACGGGTACTCTGGGTTGGGTATATGCAAGATAACCGCTTTTGCAATGAGCTCTTTGATCTTTTCGAATGCTGTATTTTCTATCTCAGTCCACCTCCACTTTGCCCCTTTCTTCTTCAGTCGCTGCAGTGGTGCTACACCTTCTGCAAAATCTGGTACGAAACGTATATGATAAGTTACCATACCCAGGAATGTAGCTAATTCCACTTGAGTCTTAGGGATTTTGTTCTCCCGAATGGCTTGAACTTTAGCGTGATCAATGCTGAGTCCTTCGGTGTTGACAACATGTCCCAAGACCTTGACTTCTGAACAGGCAAAGGCACACTTTGATATTTTCAAAGTTAAGCCGGCTTTCTGCAACTGTGATAGTACGTATCGAAGTGCTTTTATATGATCGGCCCAAGTGCAGCTGGCAATTATGATGTCATCTAAATACCAGGCCACCCCCAGATGCTTGCCATCTTTAAGTACTCGGTCCATCAACCGCTGGAAGGTTGACGGGCTCGTTTTTAAACCAAAGGGCATATACTTAAAATGGTACTTGCCACTTTCCACTATAAATCCGATATACTTTTCGCTGTCCGGGTCCATGGCGACCTCCCAGAATCCAGCTCTTAAGTCCAGCTTCGTGATATATTTTGGCTGTTGGATAGAATCTAGTATATCATTAATTCGTGGATAGGGGTAAGGATCGTCTTCGATTTCATCGTTGAGTCTTCTATAATCAACAATAAACCTTCTTCCTCCATCCTTCTTTCCAATAACTCTGACGGGACAGGTATATGGAGTGTCAGATGGTACTATGACTCCGTCCCTTAACATCGACTGGACCTCCTCCTCTACAACAGCATTTTCTTGTCTTGTAAATCGTCTTGGCTTACTCTGGATCACCTTGGCTCCAGGTTTGAGTTTGATTTTATGGTACACCCAATCAGTTTGGCCAACACGATCTGTTACTACTGTAGGAAACTCTTTAATTAATTCAACCAATTCACCTTGCTGTTTCTTGGTGGTGTTTTCTCCACTTATGGCTTTATCCACATCGGCCATAACATGGTCTGGAATAACTTCTTCTTTCGCCCTTTGTTCACTGTCCATGCGATGTAACTGTGTTGAATAATTGCCCCACGTGAGCTTGTACTGATTGAAATTAATGACGGCACCTATACGAGTCAGATAGTCTGTCCCCAAGACTACGGGACAAGGCAACGACCCTACAACATTAAAGTGCAGACAACCTGTAGAGTGACCATTAATAGATGTCTGTAGTGGTACTGTTCCAAATATCGGTATAGTTTCTCCACTTGCTTGAAAATATATCTGGTTAGACTTTTTTAATAATTTGATTAGTCCTAAGGATGTTAAAAACGTTTTAGTTAAAAAGCTTGCTTCGGCACCAGTATCCACACATTCCAGTTGGGTAGTGTTATTCATAGTAAAATAGATGCCGTAGGCTTGACGTAAGTTAATATTTAAAACTGCAGGTTTATTTACATTCTGAGACTGAGTCCCTGCCTTGTTCAGTCTCGACTTTCGTTTTCCTTCTTTGAGGTATCTTCGTGGGTTATGTTGTTTTGGTTGGTGGTGTAGCGAGGTTGGCCCCGACGCTGTCCTCCTCGAGACCTCCCATAACTTGAACTGGTTTGCTGGACTGGACTATAATTTAATCGAGGTTGATTAAATTGAACTGGGGTTTGGGTAGCATTCGGTCCGAACATCTGTTCCATCTCGGTAACCTTTACTCGAAAACTTTCAAGATCGTGGCAGTTGTATCTACTTAAGTGTGGCGTGTAAATCGGCAGAACATTTTTAATCATATACTTCACCAGTTTTTCTTTTGACAATGGCTGTAGCAATGACAGGTTCTGTTGTTGTATCCGAGTTATGTAAGCTTCCACAGACTCCTGGTCTCCTTGTTTAGACAACTCAATCTCGGCCTTGATCCGATGTTCTCGCTCTGCGGTCAGATAGTGTCGTTCGAACGCCTGCACAAAGCCTGACCAGCTCCAACCCAGTGGTTCTGTCTCCAGTTCATAACCTTCATACCAGACTCGGGCTTCACCTCTGAAAACACTACGGGATATAGCAGCAACACCCTGCATATTTAGTTGGTTAGCTTCCGCATACAGTTTCAATTCTCGTAAGAAACTACGTGGGTTTTCCTTACCACCAGAAAACGTAGGGATATTAAGTTTTACCTTACCCAGATTAGGGAAATGCACGCTATTGTTGTTACTCGGGTCAGGTTCCATACTCGACCCAAAGGATAAACGGTGCGGATCATCAATATTGCCCATATCCGGAAAATGTACTGTCCGTCGTGACGTTGGAAGTTCGGTTGAGTTCAATCCATTCATTGGCCTCGTACCATTGTTAGGTGGGAGTCCAACTCCGGAAGTAACATGGTTCAGTAACTCAGTCATACTGGTCTGTAACGCAACCATCTGTTGTCGTAGTTGTGATAGTTCTCTGCTTTCCGAAGATCTATTTGCATCGTCCACAGTAGTAGCTGTTATCTCTGCAGAACTCTGGTCGTGTGTGCTAGTAGTCGTAGTTGGTGAAGGTGATGTTGGCTCATTATTACCCCAATCTAGGAGATTTCGTCCCAACTTATATCCAAAGTCTTCTGCTTGTTGGCCGTACTTTAGACCTATTCTACTCAAAAAGGTTAATATTCTCCACACTCCTATTAACACGCAGGAGACAAAAATCGGTATTAACATCCACAGCGACTTTGCCCCTCTTATTATATAAGAACTAGGCCACTTCCATAGCCATAGCCATAAGAATGCGTAGATTAATCTCCAGCAAATCAAAAGGTAAAGGCCAAGGGCCAAATAAAGTCCCCATGCTACACTACGGTACAGCCAGCAAATCAATTCCCAGCTATCAGTAACATAGTTTTTTAGCTGAACCAGCACGACGTATATTATATTATTCAACTGCTCTACAGATTCCATATCGTCCCAGATATATTTTATATCCGAATTATTATTAATATAAACAATCGTTAAATTATTAAAAGTTATTAAGATTAGTTAAAATAAATGCAAGACGAGCTTACGATTTGGTTAACCGTTCTTCAAAAATGAGAGGGAAAGTCGTAGCGTGATATACGGGACTAAATGCTTCCACCAAAATGGCGACGCGGCTGTTGTTTTGTACAAAGAGCTTCTTTCCCAACTAGATTGGTGCAGGAAAGTCACGTGCTCGTATTTTGGCGCGAAACACGGCAGCGTAAAAACAATATGGCGCTTAAAGGTACGGACCGTATTTTACGTTGTTTAATTCTTTTTTCGAAACTCTGAGAGGTGAGTTTTCTACTCCGCAAAAAAATACTGATATTTTTTTACAAAGGCATCCCCCCATGGGCCACCATTATGTAATGAACTCTCTTCTACGTAGCGAGTATTACAATAAATTACTTAGATTTTTAAATATAAGAGACGCCTGAGTTTGGTTAAACAACATAAATTACTATTTATTAGAACTCACTAGTTTACTCAACGATCCTTTCTTACGTTTAATTGTTCCGCCGCTTTTCTCGTACCTTCCCCTCTCTAGTCTCGTCTTCATCTATCTCTATTTCTCCTGCACCTCTGGTATTTAACCACTAGAGGTGTTGGAGTTTGCCCCCTCCTGGGGCGCCCTCTATGGCGGTCCTTACATACTTAGTTTTGCTTATTCCACGCATGCCCATAAATTCAAAGAAAGTATTTATTCGGTGATAAGTACCCCCGCTTAACAAAATAGATGACGCTATGAGAAGGTTACCACAAGGCATTTTTCCGAGGACTGGTTGAGATTTCCAAACATTAGAATGACCATCTAGGCAGTTGAAGTGTATGGTAAGTTGGCTACCCCCGTTTTGTGATTTCTTAACAGTACTTTTATCTATTACACGGATGCACGATTCCCAATCACATATAACTCTGCTAAGTAAATTATCTAAGTTGCTTTCAAAAACAACAAATTTCGTTTCTTTTACAAGGCATTCGGGAATTTGGTCCTCTTCTGTTTCGATAGAAAAATCATCCGGGTCATCTTCACTTTCAAGGCTTGGTACATACGTGGAGTTATTTTTGTTGGTTGATTCAGTTTTTGTAGAAACCGAAGTGTCTAAATTTTCATCAAGAGACAGGTTTTCCATAATAGGCGATAAATATTCAAAACTTTTCACTTTTGAAATAGGAGTAGAATGAGAGTGTGGTATTAGTTTTCTTGGGGTTTTCACTTCTTCGGAATATTCTAGATTTGGATTATCTACAGGGTTTAATGGATTCAAACTGGCTTGAAAAACTGGGTAAGTATGATCCTCTAAAACCTCTGCTGCTTTCAGTCTTTGTGCTTCAATTTCAAGTTGAAGCTGGAATTCACAGATGTTGGTAGAGAAATCTGAAGTACATACTGAAGTTTGAGTTCCAACAGAAGTTTGTTTTGGCTTAAAAATTTGAATGAATACTCCATCAGTCTGTGTTCCTTGGTTTGATTGGGCACTAGTTATCGGTAGCATAAAATTTGCTGCGGTAGTTTCATAAGGTTGTTCAATGATATTGTCACTGTCACTGTTAATATTAAATAATGTAGGAACAGCACCTTCAACAAGTTCTTTCTTATAAACATTCTTTAAAAGCTTTGCTCTTAAGTTAACTTTGAAGCAATCTTGAGTAAAATGTATCTCGCACACTCTATATGGATTGGACATGGATTGGATTTACGAACAAAACCTTCCTATCCAATTTCCTATCTTGTTGTGGCCAAGGCTTGGGTCTCGTTACTTGTTGGTAGAATGTTTTGACGTTATCTTTCGCATTTTCAGTCCATTGCAGAGCAAGTTGAGGATTTTTAACGAAAATAGGAACAGCGAAGAATTGTATTTCTTTAATTGAGGTTTTATTGCCACAGTTTTCAATAATACAGTAAGACATTTTAAATCAAACTGATCGCCGTACACGTCAAGATGAAATAAATAAACACTCGCTGGCCGCGCTTAGAAACTAAAAATGCCATTGGACGGAAAGTTATCCATTTAAATCGCACTTCCATAGGTACGTCACAATCAAGGTTCGTTGATAAAAAATGGCGCGCAGCGAAGCGGGTCTTTTGAAAGGTTTAAAAAATATAATTTACATTATTAATGATATTTTTTTTATTATTGGCCAACATTTTCCTATTTATTACTTGTATTTCTACCATTTTAAAATGGTTTTTAACGATGGTGGTCTTTTCCTTTAACACTCCGATTATTTATTGGAATGATATGAGCAAACAAAATCTTGCGCGAAATCTAGGTCGACATTAATTTTACTCCAACGACTTAACATTCATAAAGGCTTAGGCTAGAATCGAACATTTTGGGCTGCGACTTCCTTCTAGATGAAGCCCGTCCCCAGCGGTGATCAAACACGAAATGGTTGATGGCGGAAGTGAGGTTGTTTACTTTGTAGGAAAGATCCCCTACTCACTACCCTATTGGTGACTATTATATCAAACCTTTAACGCCTCGATAGAATAATTTAGACTTATAAAGAAGACACAGAAACGATGGACGATTTGAAAGAAATTCGATTCACGTGCCTTTTTACATTATTCCGATTTCCCAAAACAATTGCGTCAAAAAATGATAGATACATTTTCAATTAAGTAACGACAAACGTAAATCTGTATATCGAAAGTTTAGCGTTTTCGACATGTAGCCTGTAAGGAACACCAGAATTTGGTTTCATTGAAATAATAGACCAGAGCTGTTACGGAATAGTAACGTCCAAGAAAACCAAATAATGCGGAATTTAATTAAGTAACTTCACGAAAATGATTTCGAGACTAGCTTATTTGTTTCGTTTTTACATTCTCCGAATAGCGTCTTATTTATCTTATAACGGGGCAGCAATTCGATTTAAAGGACCCGCTACCGGCCAAGCGTCTCCAGTGTCTCAATGGGTAAGGTCTCTTTGAGTCTTCGGCTCGAAGCGAGTTTGCGGAAAGGTTGCTGTACAAATTGTGTTTGATTTTCTGATCAAGAGTTAGCGGCGGTTTTCCCGGCGCGGAATTGATCGAAAAATAAGCGCTTCGGAGGTTCTTCTCCCCGCTTTGCAGCCGCGCTAGAAGCCTTTGAATCTCGACCAAACAACTTCCTTTTTCTAACAAATTTGCCGCGTGCAGTTGGATGATTTCTGGTGTTCGTCGAATCCAAAGATTTCCCGTCGAATTGCGTCTGAAAAAGCGGAAGGTATTTTTCCTAATATCAGCTTAATTCTTTATTTCCGGGGCTTCTAGTTCCAATCTTTTCGACGAGATTATGTTATTTTCACAAATGGGAGCTTTCCTATTCATTATTTAGCTAAGAACGAGTGTTCGGCTCCAATGAGTGTGTACTTTACCGTTTCCCGCTTTTCGTACGACTGTTTAGAAAGCCTGGTTCCTGGCGCCGTGGATAAACCAAAGTTTTCTTTTCTATTAACGTGGCTCGCAATAGGAAGATCTAGGACTTCTTTTCATCGGGCCAGCTCTTTTATCGGGAACTATTTTATCCTAAATAGAAATTTTTTGCTTCAAATCTGTAGTCTATAGAGACGGTGTTTTCCCATCTAACTTAGTTGACGTGACTTTTGATGCGCGGAAAGTATTACAAGAAACGTTCTATTGGAAATCTTTGAAGTGATATTTAATTGAAAGAGGGATATTACTATAAATACCGCTTTAGATTAATATTTAACATAAAAGAGAACATTGTTAGGCTAGAAACGGGTAATGTTTTAGGAAGGACGTAAAAAATTAAAAAAAATACAGAACCTATGGTAAATCTTTAAGTTTGAATTAAAAAACAAATTTTAAGAGATAACTGTATCAAAAACTGAAAATGAGTGAAACTGAAAAGCGGTTTGAAGAACAGAATATATACTCAGAAAAAATAATATGGAATTTGGTTTAAAATAATACTCAGTTCATTTTATTTGCTATAGAAGGAACGCTGATAAACAGAAACTTCAAGCAGTAAAATTTAAAATTCCGCAAATACGTATTGATATCTATGCACTAAAATATACCCCATTCTAAGAATCCATCGGAATATAGGATAGTTCCTCTTTTAAAAAGAATACATATCGTTTTAACTTTTCAATCTCAGTTTTGTTTACCCTCAAAGTAACGTCATAACAAACAAGTATAAAATTTCGGAACATGGGCAATGTAAGGAAACTCCTTCGAGAATCATTTTGTGTGTATAGCGTATACTATTCAAATGGGGAAGGAAGTTCATTGGAATCGCTGTAGATTTCGGGTTATTGGGGCCTACAAATAGCCGAGCTAATAACCCCTTAAGGACTACGGGGGATCCCTTACCCTAAAAGCACCGGAATACTCGGTAGACCCATTTAGAAGGCCCAAAAAGTGGCTGCTAAAATGTCTGCCGGTATAGGCGGAAGCTACGAACTTCGAGTAGAATTATATCCTCGGCTTAATGGCGCAGTCCATTTATACGCAAACACCAGGCAAGATAGTTGCAGCCTTCACCCCCTTTCTTACTCGTAAATGTACCACCAACCGCGATCAATCCTGGCGTATATATTCTACTAAAAACTGGTGGAAGTAGTTTCTCTTGGCCAGCCCCCCCCCCCCCCCTTCGCGAGGCGAAACAACCCATTTTCTTTTTTTTTTCATTCTATCATACTAAGTGCCAAAAGGCGAGGGAGAAGTATGAAAGCTAGAAAAAAATGTTTGTTGCAAACTCAATACCTTGGACTCCGGCGACAATTTAGCCCGTTTTGCTATGGCTACCTCCGCAGCGGCAGTAAGTGCAGCTTATACTCTAGCAACTAGATGGGGGGGGGGGGTAAGGCCGGAATCGAAAAGGAAAGCGGCGGGGGATGGACTAATCGAAAACCTTCCGCGTCGACAGAGTTCGTTTTACAGGCCAACGAAGGCGCGATGCCCGGATGACTCGACGTCGAAGCCGCGCCTCGCCTGGAACGCGGATGATTTTTCCTTCGGACTTTTCTCATTGAATGCCAAGAAGGCGAATTTAACTCGGAGCTTCGGTGTTAAATTACTCGGCTACATTGAAGGGAAAGCCAGCTCTTTCGCAACTACCTAACTTGTCCGTCTTCCTCGCCAACAGGCCGACTGCCAGTTGTCGAAAAGCGCCCTGTTGGAAAGCGGAAATCGGAAGATCAGATATTGCAGTGGGCGTTTAGGCCGAGCTTCCTACGACAAATCGACAATTCCAATCTCCTTCCAAGAGCTAAACTCAGCTACCCCGCAGATTTCTTGGTCTCTATAGGTTCTTAAAGAGGTAATTTGAGTCTGTTCCACAAATTACCATTTTAATATACCCACTGGCGTCATATAAGAAATATCTCTCTACTGACCTAAAAATATTTGGAAGATATAGTATCAAATTTCAAATTGTTCTGGTTACGATAGCAGTTTACAGATCTCGACCAGCGTATTCAATAACGCTACAACTAAGAACTAGTTAAACGATAGGAATTAGGGCAAATCAGAACGCAAAGGATTATTTAATTTATTATGAAAAAGTTTAATATTAGAAAATAACTGTTTGCAACCCTAAATTTATAAAACCCTAAAAGCTAAATGGCCAAATTCCCTAAAACTACTAAATACACTAATTAATATAACAAACAATGGGAACACTTGAATTAATTCGCGAAATAGACAATTAAACAACAATAGACAAAATAATAAAACAATTGGTTCGGTAGTGACGGTTCCAATAGTTCAGCATTACTTTTATTCGAGTGATGAAACGGGGTTCCCCTTTACACTATGGCGCGAACAGTTAGCGATAACGGAGACGAACTCCTCAATGTAGAGAACACGAAGTTCTGGGTGATGCCAACGAATGGCCTTATGAAGCCGCTTGTAAGTTAGGGATCCCGGTTCGAATTGTATTTATCTACTTTGTTGGCTCATGAGAGCGCTGCTCCGGAGTCCTAGGACTGCAGGGTCGATCCCGTCAACGGAGCGTAGCTGGTAGCTAGACGAGGCGTTCCATCGGCGAGGTAGATTACATCGTCCGGTATTTCACTGCTTTTGCCGGCACAAATTTAAAACATTCGCGACTGCGTTGCGTAGACTTCCAGCCTCTGGTCGTTGGCGTACTTCTCAGGATCGAAGTCGAAGACGAGTTTCTTATCGGATGTTAAAACTCGAACTGTCTCTTTGCGTCGTTCGATTCTTTCGCTTTTCACCTTCATTATTGCACCACCACACGACACACATGTCACTCTTGTCCGTTGCTTTCTAGAACTTTCCATAACGACGTCACAACCGTCCCATTGAATTCCGCGAAATACAATATAATGAACCGAGCCAACTTTCAAAATAGTCCTACGCAAAGAAATGAGGGCATATTATCGGGTAAAAACCCGCTGACCAAGAGCAGAAACAAGTGACCTTCACCAATTATACTCTTTCCCAGATGTTTTGAAACTGTAAGATATAGGCCTATATTTTACTATTTACATTATTATACCAATTAATTATTTTTCCCCAAAATATAGTTACAATATTATAAAATTCCAAAATTCTAAAACGGAGATTCTCGTAAATGTGGCTGAAGATAGAAACGCATACCAATTATATTGTTTTCATACAAAATCAAGATTACTAATATAATATTCGTTATAGGGAGTGACAACGTAAATATTTAAATATGGATTGAATGAAATACGATAACTCAATATCAAATGCAATATTAAACAAACAGTTGATAGCGCTAGTCCGAAAAAAAATAAGCTCTTAAAACACTACCAACCAAGCCACTGATACTTGAACTCAACTATTCACGAACGAACTCGAGTCTCTCACGCAAATGATAGTCGAGCGTAGAGTAGTATCAGTGAAAAGGCACGTGACGTCACCCAAGCTTTATCCCATATACAGGGTGTTAACTAAAAAATGGACCAGGGCGAATATCTCAAAATGTGTTTTAGCTACGATTTTGAAATTTTAGGTTGTTATAGAGCGCTCAGGGAATCAACCAACTATGAAAATGTCAATGACCTTGAACCAGGTCTTCAAGGTCATTCGAAAATTAACTTGATAACCGTAAGAGCTACGAAGTTGGTTCCAATTAGAAAGTTGTTCCCCGTCACATTTTATGGTTAACTAGCTTTGACTCGATCTGATTTGCGAAATAGGAAGTTGAGCAATGTTAGGCCAAAATCAAGAAGGCCGTTAAGTTGATAACGTGTTAAAAACGATGTTCAACTGATACCTTTAAAAGTACTCTTGTTAGAGTACTGGAATTTGTTAGACAACCTCATCGTGGTTGAGGGTCTTTAGTTTGAAAATTTCAGCTCCCAAAACTCGTCTTCCACACGTTATCAACTTAACGACCTTCTTGTTTTTGGCCTAAAATTTCTCGACTTCCTATTTCGCAAATCAGATCGAGTCAAAGATAATTAACCATAAAATGTGACGGGGAACAACTTTCAAATTGGAACCAACTTCGTAACTCTTACGGTTCTCAAGTTAATTTTCGAACGACCTTGAAGACATGGTTCAAGGTCATTGAAATTTTCATAGTTGGGTATAAAAAATGACCTAAAAATGTCCGGGCTAGCCAAAGCTACGAATTGATTATTTTATATAGCGATATTACCGACTACGTTGTAGAATCCGACGCCGATGTAAAAATGATCAGCGGCGGCGTGTCTCATTTTTAAAGCCTTCGGTGGCGGCGCGCCGACAAATTTTCAACGGTGGCGGCGTAAGGATAATTTAACCACAAAAAAAGCCCACAAACAATGTAAATACACCAAGAGGTTCCAGAAACTAAAATATATTTCTTTATACTCTTTCAGAATTTCTGATAGAAATCATTCATTGAACAATAATTATAATGACTAGTGTAAGAGCCTTTGGATTTTTTTAGAAAATAGGAAAATAGTACGGCGTCGCGCCGAAGAAACGTCGGCGGCAGCGTGGCGCGCCGAAAAAATCACCTATCGGCCGGCGGCGGCGCGCCGAAAATAAGGGAAAAACCCGTGTGGCGGCGTAAACAGCGGCGGCATCGGACTCTACTACGTTGTGAGTACTTACGCGCAGTTGGGAAAGAGTTGTAGGCCGTTATTTAACTCGTTTTCGCTTATTGATCTCTCCGGGTGGCGGGGGTGGTTTGGTGCCGAATGTCTCGAAATATAGAAAAGAGTTCCTCGTTTCCGAAGATTACGATAATCCCCCGATAGAAGAAGCGAGAGGACCATAGAGTACCAAAAAACCAGAGCTAAGGCCGCGCGCTGATATATTGAGAGAATAACATAAGACTGAGGGAGATATCGAAACGATGAGAGCCGAGATATTAGAAGCTGCGAGGCGCCGAAAAACTATTTGTTGACCTTCCAGGCCCGATGGAAAACCTTCGTCGTTTTGAGTCATAAGAAGATAATGGACTTTGCTTTGGGATTTGGGTTTCGTTGCTACGTCCGGTAATAGCCAAAAGTTTCTTCTTTCGCCTTTCAACTTTTCCTACTTAGAGAAAGACAGAGAGCCAAACAGAGATTTCTGTTTCCGTTTGCGGTGCTTTTAGTCAAATAATTGGAACAGGAAGAACTTTCGACCGAGACATACACCCGCTTTACTCTCGCGGATGACGTTACTATGGCCGAGGACTGACGGAGTAACGAAATATCTTCCCTATTTTACGGATTTGGGATAAAAATCTGGGATTATTTTCGCAAAAATTAATGGTGGGACTAAATGTAATTATAAAACTTTTGTTAGAAACAATGATGGTCTTAGGCCTAGTATTTATCTTTTGAAATCCGAAAAAGTAGAGAGGTTAAGCAGATCACGTCGGGAGTAACGTGACCATTTTACACGTTTCACTTTCCCGTTTGTACCTCGGAGTCAAATATTTAACAACTTCAAGACGATGCCATATTTCTGTGGGGCTGACGTGACACGACGTAATAAATTTATAGTGTTTAAATAAAAATACTGATAATTATAATTTCCCAACTCAACAAATCGAGTTATGACAACTTGTTTGAATTGAAATACGCCAGTAACGCCTAGGCCTTGTACAATTAAGACGAATTGGCGAAATAAGTACGAATTTACAAAGATATACTTCTGTGGTACACCTGGGCACACGAAGAAACAAATAATATTATTTTGACAACACTCATACCCATACATAACGCCGATTTTAGTATTATTCAAACGACGTATTTAATTCTTCGTGTACACTGAGCTAGCGAAAGGTGTGCAATTTGTTAAAATTCCATTACAAACGTACATGATTGCATAGATTAAATAAATAGCTTCGCTAAAGGATGTTCCACTAGCGAAAAAACACAAAAATACCTAATTGCAAAGTTCCGGAAGTTTATATTTTTTAAATTTCTATCCGGGGCAAGCAAACCGTCCTACAAGTGAAATTCACATACGGTATAGCCTACGAATACGACAAACACCGGATATAAAAAATAGGTTACGCTACAAACTCATATCCGGTTGCCCTTAGCTAGAGAGGGGTCGAGAAGTAGAGGAATGAAAAAATAATTACATTGACCCAACGCGAGCTTTTCACTGGGATGCTAGTTCGTGGAACATCCTTTACTTATTTATTCCATGTTGATTCAGTGATGCCAGGTCGTGAAAAGTCGCATGATGACTTAGGCCTAAGGTGGTGCCTTGGGTATTAGCCTAGCTGATTATTACTATTATTATTATTATTATTATTATAAATGGAACTTCCCTTCGCACCCTTGAAATTTCCCTTTTTAGACTAAAATTAACCTAGTTTTCCAAAATACTAAAAACAATAATATTTGCGTAAAACAATTACTTTGGCCGTTGTAAAACTAAAATAACCAAAGTCCTGAAGAAAATAATTAATACTTTTATTTTCATCTTGCCACGAATAAAAACTAGGAACAATTTTACTTGTTTAAAAATCACAGTTTGTACTAACTAGGGATAGAGCGGAATTTAGTCGAATTGCCAAAAAAAGCTAAAAAATACTTATGATTGTATTAATTGACTCTTTCATAATAAGTCCATTTAATGAGGGTGTGGCATTTTTTATGTTAGCTTTGATTAAAATAATTTTTCCCCTCCAATTTCCCTAGATTTAGCAATTTTTTGGTGGGATTTCCCTTTTCCCTTCTTACCGTTTTTAGGGGTCAAAATTTCCCTAGATGTGGGAAATTTCCATCAATCTGGCATCACTGTGTTGAATGCATTAGCCGGAGAACTGAAAATGCTTTTAAACGCTTTTAAAGAATGGGTCTCTGGGAACGTCGAGGTAGTCCCGAAGTTGTTATTAAGACTTCTAGAGCACTTTGCCTAACCTCTCTAATAATTGGCCCAGTCTTAAATACTTGAACATTTAAATTGTGAAAACCACTTTGTCTGTTTTTCAAACGTTTTATTTTAAAATAATACAATGCAGATTAATTTCACAACGACTTTCTGAAGTACCGCTTTGACACACCACTCTCTCCATCTTATAAGTCGATGGTAAGGCTCATTCAACGGTGATATTTAAATTCCAATAACGCGTATCCCCAAGCCGGTTGGGGGCATAAATGTTCAATTTCTTACAGTTTCCTTTCCGTTTTCTCGTCCCCCCTCCTGAATTGAATCAACCCCCCTCTCTGTGTCACAAAGACACCGAGAGGGAGAGTAGGTCACCATCTTGGGGTCGAGGCGTCTTTCCTTGTCTACTAATGACTCTGTCAAACGCTTTAAATCTCCATAAGGATGCCATTTACGAATCCCTAAACGGGGCTCGGTTGTTTAAGCATAAAAGCGCGTGCCGATGGGGGGTGTGGGTCGCGAGGGGTCGCCAGAGTCGAGTGTGAAAGCGGCGGCGGTGACGTAAAGGTGAAAATGGAGAAATCGTTCCATCAAAAATCGAAACTTTTTCCGCCACTTTGACAGCTCCATTTTCGATGACGAAAAAAAGGTCCCCGGCAGTCCCCCAGTCAAGCATCTCTTTTTGACGAATGGAAGTGTATAAGACATATTGGAGCTGGTGCCGGGATGAGAGAGGGGGGAAAGCCGCTAAGCGATGACGGCTATTATGGAAAGAACGCCAGTTGACAGCGTCGCTAAAGAGCCAACCCGGCCTCCGATTCAAATGGATCGAATAACGCCGACTGCACCCGAACTTCGACTAGAAGGTGGCTACCAGCTTACACCATCTTTATATACACCCGCACTCGTAGTTTCGCTTAAAGACAGGCGGCGGAGAGATGATGAGTGCGGAAGAAATGGGTAGACTTCTAAACCTTCGTCTCTCTTATTTTGCTAGCGCGAAGGGCGAATTTGAAGAAGAATGAACTAAAATGTTGCGCGACTGTATAGTCTACAATGTAGTTTATATAAAAAGAGGGGGCGATCGAGTAAAAGTAGAGAAAAAATTGCCGTCTCTGAAATGGAAATAAAAATCAACTGTCACCCAGCTTGCAGTCTCAGTCAATTTCTCGGACTTCCTTCCCTTGAGAATGATAGAAGGCTATTTGGTACAGCGCGCACTCTTTAGTTCTCTATCTCGGAGTAACGGATATCATTATGGCAATCAACGACTGCCAGGTTTCTTTTATGTGAGACTCATCACTAAAAATACATAAAACTTACACATTTAGATTTATTGTCGAACCTTTTTCGTATACCGCGCGTTAATCTCAATTAAGAACAGGGTTTACGTTCGGTAACGCTCATCAAAAACATCGATGAGTAATCGATGCCAACATTTTGTTACTGTACGATTTTTTGCGTTTCCCATTTGCCGTAACGAAGGGCTCACCAAAAAAACACCATCTCGGAGAGAAGGTTTTTTTGATGTCTTGATGTCGGTGTTTACAGTTAACCAGGCGGAGGAGTTAAAATTATACAACTATAGATTTAATCAACAATTCTACTGGTTTGGTCAAAGGCCTATCATTTAATTGGAATGCATCAGCTACTGTAATGGCTGTCGTCAACAATTTCGTCATTTACCAACTCATTTATTTTTGAAAATAATATTTTTCACTTCCTCTGATTTTCGGGCCCCGTAAAATTTATAGCCGCCACCTTTAAAAACAGCACTGACTAGAAATAACACCGTGCGGTAACTTCCTACGTCACTATGACGACAAGCGCTCATCAAGTAAAAACCGATTTTTCCCAGATTTGCGTTACTGAAAGTAGCCATGGCGACAATATAAAGATAAGAAATTCTGTAATGTAATATTTTACTATTGAATTGGAAGAATAAGATAACGAAATATAAATTAGGACATTTGGATCATTACCGGGAAGAGTTTTTTTAAGGAGAGAACGAAGTATCAACCAAAAAAATTATAAATTCAAAGCCAGGTAAAAAATTGTTGCTAGCTTTAAGATAAAGTTGACTTTTCATTTTTAAGCACACTTAATACTGGAAATAAATCTTACTTTACTTATTATTATTGTCTTATTTTACAAATATTTTATTGCAATCTATTTATGGTTTTAAGTTTTATATTAGTATTTTGAAATTGGTTCTACATTAAGCCATATCTCTCTTTTCCCCTCTAAAATTTCCTTTACTTGGACAGACATTTTGGCCTATAGTTTGCATATTTTTGTAAGTTTGTTACAGATATTAGAACCGACAGGAGTAAATTACCGATTTACTTTTAGTACGGGAATTCAGTTATATTCATTTATTTACAATAAGTCTAATTTATTTTGTGTTTTCCCTTGGTAAATCAAACATGTAAAATATTTAATAAATTATTTAAAGCACTAATAATAAATAGGAAGGTTGATGTTCAAGCTTAAATTTGTCGGTTGTTGTTTAAAAACTCTTCCGTTGAATTGTTTCGGACCGAAATATTTTACACCCAGGGTTATTGTGAAACTGTAATACCTAGAAGTTTACCTTTATTGAAATTGCCATTTCACATAGATTATAAAACTTGAGAAGTTTCTTGGTTGGTCCATTTTTAACTTGCATAGTGTCAGCATGTTTCTGCGACCATGTAAATTCTATGAAACCTAGATCTAGCCCGACAGATTTTTCCTGTAAATGTATTACCATAAGTGACATAAAAACGATAATGATATCAGTTGGATTACGTTTTTACTATTTCTTTTATTAACATTGATTTTTTGAAGTATTCATTATGGATGTCATAAATGAAAACCAAATTCATTAAAGATAGTTGAAGCAGGCCGGGAGTAGTGGCTCACTCCTGTAATCCCAAGCGTTTGGGAGGCAGAGTTTGTGGATAGCCGTTTGAGGACGACCACCAATCCCCCAACCCCTGTCCCCACGTGGCCGTTACACATATCTCGCCCCTGATTAATCAAGTGGACGAGCGGACTGAATTGTCCCTCACGTTACAATACAGAAAAAAAATAGTTGAAGCAGTCCTAATGCAATTTTACTCGGAAGATAACGAGATGGCGCTACTTTCTTTACGTAAGCTTTTCCAATAAACAGTCAATAGGTTGATATGAGCTTTCAATTAAAATCAGTAAAGATGGAACTTTATCTGCAAAAGTGATTTTCAAAAATCTCCTTACATACCTCAAAGTCTACGTTCGTTCTCCTACACTCCTTGTTCGTTCCATCATCCCTCTAGGTAATTACATCCGGCCACTTGTTTACTATAGGATCAAGACTTAGCGAAATTTTAAACGCTTTCATAATTAAATCTAACGCTAAATTAAGTTACTTTGTCAAAAAAAAACTGAATTTGGATGACCAATAGGAAAATAAATTCAAAGACTTGATTTGTTAATCCTTCTAATAATTTGTAGCATGGAAAAAGGCTACAATTGTCGTAATTATAAATTTAATGTTACCAAGAATGTACTTATTAATAACGTTTTACAATTTGAGAATGATTATGTTGAGACGGATTTTAGCGTTTCTACAAGTCGACTTCACGGTCTTCTTGTGTCCTCTTATTCATTAAATAGCCAAATTAAATTAAAAGATACTTAAAACGGTTTTAAAATTCACAATTTATTTATTTAAAAAAAAATCCAACGTTTTGAAGGAACTCTTCCTCCTTCTTCTGGGATTTTGATGGGTATTTTTAATCTTGTTTTAACGATATCAAAAATGTTTGCATTTCTCTCATGAATATCGAACTGAATTCCCTGCGACTCTTAGAGATTGGAGAGACGAGATTTAGTCGCACGCCGCAGCTTAAGGATAATTTTGTAGGCCTAGAGACTTGGTACTAGTACCAATTTCTTTCTTAGAGTTGTAGAATACAATAATTGCTTATTTTTCGTCAAAAAAGTAAAAGGTATACCAGCCAGCTGACGAACATCGTCCAGAATTATACGTAAAATTCAATAAAAAATAACAAAGAATATATAAAAATGGTTGAAATATACACATAGTTATAATTATTGTCGGTTATACAAAGAGAAAACGGCGTTAATGACAGTTTGTTAACAATACATTTTTTGTTTTAAGCTTTGAATTAGAAAAAATATAATTGAAAGCAACATAGTTAATTTATTTCAGGTATAATGCAAAACACAGACAAGCACCGCACAACATAGAACAGCATGGTAGAAATAGTAATGACTCAATTTGAAGATATTATTATAAAATGATTTTCAATTCAATTTAAGTAGGTATCCCAAGGATCAGATAATGAAAACTGTTTTAGAATAAAAAAATATTTTTCATTACTTTCGCGTATTTCTTTTTAAATATTTTATGCATGTTCTAAAATAATAACCTACAATTTTTTAACCTACAATCTAAAATAATAGATGTTTCTTTAAAATAAAACGAATAAAAACTACTTAAAAGTAAAAAAAATTAATCCATCTGTAGATAATGTTTTCCAAAATTATGTTTATGCAATATTCAAAAGCAAAGAGTGTCAACTCTGCTTAGTTTTTTAAAATAAAATGTAGATTTTGAAGTTATAAAACTAAAATAAAAATTAACTTCCTCGACAGGTTTTATGCCATTTAAATATCAATTTCCTATTTTATAGATGATTCATCTATGGTATGGACAAAAAATTATCCTTAACTGATACTACTACTTAAGGCTAAGCAGCATATCTACAGAGTAGCTCATAAGTCCCCCTACTATACCTATTTCAAACCTGATTATTCCGTTTGAGGTTCCTCAGTAGAAGCAAATTTTGGCGAATTAAAATCTATGCTAGAAAAAACGAAAATTTAACTAAGTGATTCTGTCACCTTAACCTTTCCTATCACTAAAGCTGTAAATTTATCATTTAAACTTGTTCGACTCCTAAGACTGTGGGAAAAATAATATGAATTTACAAAACATGTTAAATAATTTTTCAGTTATTTATTTAAAAATTTTAAAAAATGAATTCAACAAAACACAGAACATTGCCATTGAAAATGTATCTAGATAGGCGTCATGTAAGTTTTAAGAAATATGATTCCTAGCTAAATTTGTAGTTCTCCACAATTTAAGAAATACCTCTTTTCCCTACTTTAACTGACCAAATAGGGGAAGACTTTTTTACTGTCTGTATCAAATTAAAACCAGCCACATTCATTATCTTCATATAGGACAGTAGGCTAGTTTCGGATGATACATGATTTATATTTCTTCGCATCGCGTGCTATTCTATCCAAAATGCTTCTAGATCCACGTTCGTTATTAAAATGTAGATTCGTTAATGGGAACTACACCGAAGGCACTCAGACACTCGTGTTTGCTTTATAGCGGTTAGAGCTCGGTGTTTTTTTCTTTCATCTTCTTTATCTTAGCTTTCTTATCCAACGATTCTTTCCCCGTTACTTTTTTGCTCGCTTTCTTTCGGGAGCAAATGGACGCAACCGGGATGGAGCGTCGTAGTCTATACCGTCGAGTTCCTTGCCATTCCTCAACGAATACTTCCAGATTGCCCCCTGGTACAGGCGAGAAGATTCCGTTGTAGCGTTGAACGACGCGTTAAGGAGTTTAGGTGGAGGGCAATCGTCAGGAGCGTTGCCTTAACGCACGGTTCCATATTTAGGTTAATGCTTGCCCAACGCGCGAAGAATAGAGGTGCCTTTTTTAGATAAAGAATGGCTGCCCCGGGACAACGATCCGCGAGCGGGGCCAGGAAAGCTCCTTTCTAAGACAAAGAAGCTTTCTTAGACGCTTCCTCTTCCTCAGAATCAAGAAAGAGAGAAAAAAATAACATAAAAACTAGAATAAAAACTTCCTTTAGCTTTTCCGTGACATACCGGCTCAGATACGCAAAGATATCAGTATACCATCACACTCGAGCTCCGTTATGTTTGGTCACGAACGTATTTAGCTATAAGAACCTTGAACTATGAAAATAATAATAATAATAATAATAATAATAATAATAATATTCATTTCGCAAACACTTTGCAGGCAACCACAGAGGCGAAGCTTGTTGAAGGTGGTTACAAGGACATATACAAACATATTAAATGAATATCAATAAAAAGTAAAATTAAGTTACGTTAAGAGAAAAAGATTTAAATAATAATAAACCAAAAAAATATAAATATAAATAAATTATATTAAGAATTTTGAATAATCCAATCAGCAAAAAAGCTTTAATAATATTAATAATTTTAATAATAATAATAATAATAATAATCCCAGCTAGATGTCAGCAGGCAATTTATTACAGGTCTGCGCACTCCTGAAGAAAAACGAATTACCCTAAGCCAACCATCTAGAGAACTTCAGACAGTACGTAGTGCAAGACCATGGTCAAATGATTGTCTATAGATCAAAATTTTTAGATATCACGAGTTTCAATAGCTTTATCAAGTCACTAATATCCGACGTACAGAAATCGTTTTCCGTAAGGAATATTACCAGGGGCATGTGCTCGACGAGATTTCAGAATAAAAACGGGAAAAACTGGGCTGTATTCGTTCCAATGATGTAATGACAATATTGGGCATGGTCTCGTACTTTTCAGAATGGACACACCCTAAATTTCACACGTAACGCCATTAGGACGTTGCAAAACTAGGATTTTATTGAATATCCGAGGTTAAAATCCCGGATCCACTATGTATGTTTTCGAATAACATAATAACATAATATAATTTAATTTCAATAGAATTTAATTTCAACACAATTTTAAAAAAGTTTTAATTAAAAGTTTATAAAATATTTTATCTAAAGAAATGTAACTACACAAATTTTTAACTTCGTGTAATACGTTCTAATAACGTTTATATCAAAATTGGTTTTGTAATTTAAAACTCAAGATTTTCCTGCTTGCTGATTTTGGGGCGTGACCTTTTTAAAAATTAAAACAGTAAAAGTCAAGGACCTAACTTGTTCTTGTTTTAAATATACGTACTAAAGCGCTAATGCAACTGTGAAATCGTTAAAGAATGAGTTTCCATTTTACTGGGTTGATGACGTCATGGAATTACGTTTAAAAAAGTAGAATTTAAGTGTCATAATCACGCAGACATCTTTCTTAAAGTAACGTATAAATTCCTACCCTGTGTGATCTTTTCGGCCACCACTGGACAGATCGGTGAGTCAGTTAAAATCGTATGATTCAAAGTGGAATTCCCGTCGATGGAGCTGCAATCTTCGGTCCTTGACTCCTTACCCTTTAAGTCTCCCTTTACAATATACTCAGAGTTTAAAGTCAAAAAATAAAATCAACTACGAAATAAAGTGGACGAGTGATTTTTTGCTTTTTCTACTTCAATACTATTTTTATCTCCGAGTACGCATCCTGCGCGACGACTGTTGTTCTCCGAAGCATTTTTATCCATTCGTTTTTTTTGGGGGAGGACTTGACAGTGAAGTCAGTCGGAAACTAAAGGGGAGTCAAATTGAAAAATTGTTTCGAGTTCGCTTCTCTTCTTGCTGTCCTCGTTCTTCTTTTTGCTCGCTTCCTCCGCCGAGTCTCTTTAAAATAATTTACTGCCGCCGAAGATATGAAAAGACGTGATTTACTTTGCCCAACTTCGAATTGGCACCAATAATGCGGTTGAAACCCTTTTTAGAACGTTTCTTTCTCGGACCTAAGAAGTCGTTTTGTCTTCTGGTCATTGAGCATTGAGGTACTTGAACGTTTTATCGCGTACCTGTATTTGAACAAATCATCTAGATATCAACGGGTCAGATATATATTATACTTAGGATATTTAAAAAAAAATCCTAGTCTCTAAACCAGCGGTTCCCAAAAGGTGTTCCATGGAACCCTGCATGGGGTTCCGTAAAAGGGTCACAGGGGTTCCGAGAATTCACAGCGCGGCCATCTTTGTTTGAGTCATGAGTTGGGGTTCCGCCAGAATTAGGTGGAAAAATTAGGGTTCCATAGCAAAAACAAATTGGGAACCGCTGCTCTAAACGAAGAATTTTTCATCGCGCGTTAAATTGAAACAAAATAGATTTGAAACTGGTATAGTGAGCTTTATTGAAGAATTATTTAAAAATTAAAAACCACTGTATGTACAATAAAATTTAAGTTTTATTAAAAAACTAAACAACTAGTTTCGTTCCCGTTCGGGAGCTTCATCAGGTCTGATCGCTAGCGATCCCGTTACACACCGTTTTTATATATATTTTTTTGACTGTATAAATGTGGAGGGTTTTTTACCAGCGAAACTGTTTTTTATAATTTGTATAAATTGGTGTGTAACGTGATCGCTAGCGATCAGCCCTGATGAAGCTCCCGAACGGGAACGAAACTAGTTGTCTAGTTTTTTAATAAAACTTAAATTTTATTGTACATACAGTGGTTTTTAATTTTTAAATAATTCTTCAATATTTATATGTACAAGTGCCGTCATTTAACTTTAAAAAAGTGAGCTATATTCAAAAAATTAATTATTACCACAAAACTTTCCTTTTTTTTTCAAATAATCAATTTTTCTTCTTCTTCCCGACAATTATTTTCTATCATCTAAGAACCAAACACATTTAGCGTAAAAGGGCGAGAACACTACGTTTTCATGAAGGTAAGAAACACGGAGTTCGGAAAATCCCGATTTCACTCTGAACGAGAGAGCCTTAGTGGGAACACGTTTTTAGCCGTTTTCATGACGTCCACCTTGACACGGGTTTAGCCCTACCAAATAAAAACACTATTTAGAATTTTATACTAGCTTCGCTCTCTGCAAAATCTATTGGGCTCTGACGTCCGGCTCTCCTTGTGCAGAAAGACCGAAATTAATACGAGGATCTTGTTTAAAACGTCTCTAGATCTATTTCTATCGTAATTTAGTTGATAGTTCGAAATAATGTAACCGAATACCCTTTCTAGTGTATTCCGAGAATTGTTTGGGAAATTCCGTGAAGGAATGGATCAAAACGAGACGTTTTCGTTTCGTTTCGTTTAATAAACAACCCCACATTTCCAACTAAAAAAAACCTCCAGCATGTCAAACCCGTGTTCGTGCGTTTTCAAGCTTAGAAAAACCGGATTTTCTGAGAAAATACGGGTCCATTACCCGTGTTATCTCTAACACAAGCGTTTTCATGCAATGTAGTGCTCACGGATTTCGAAATTTGGTTTACACCAAACACGAATTTCCTACCTCCATGAAAACGTTATTAAGATCAGGCAGTCCCCGCTACTAAAACATCCTAATTTCCTTCGCCAAGATGGTGAACTAAAAAATAAGGATAATTTCGACGCTGTAATTTCTTTCGCGCACGTCGGGGGCTCGAAAACGAATCGCACAATGCTTTTCCCTTTCGCGAGCAGATGTTCGGAATTAGCGTCGGCGCTCGGAGAACTCTCGGCAGATAGCCCTGTTTGGTCTACCCGTATTGCTCTTTCATTACGAAAAAGTGATTGCCTCTCCTCGAGACATCGTCTTTTTAAAAGTTCCAGCTTTACATAATAGTCTGCGAAAAGGCCTTCGTTATATTCGCTAAGCTATATCCATCGGGGAAAAAGGACGTATTGATTTTCCGCCCTGTCAGCAATATGCATATTTCGCGAGTTCCCCGTCATCACCCTCGCAAATTAGCTATACCGTAATTCGCCAGATAAAAAAAGAAAAACGCGTTATTGGTTTTCGTGGTAAAAAAGGAAACGATCATTTTTCTTCTTTAAAGTTTTTCAATGACTCGTTGACTGGAAACTAGAAAGAGTGGCTTTATTTAAAGCGAACTTTTTATAAATATATTTGCTCGCTGGGGTAAAAAGGCTCCCATTGATTAGAGCGTGTTCGATATACCGCGCGCACGTTCTATTTTTCCGCTCGCTAGCCAGGGTAGTCTTTCCCCCCCAAGCCCATACCGCAACGTCAATAAATACTGTTCTTCCCTTTTTTTCCGGAGTCTGGCCATTCTGAATAGAGTTGGGTGCGGGCTATTTTCGATAAGGTGCCCCTCTATAGTCGCGAGCGGATTTAGTCGAACGCGCCACCCTGGAGAAAAGTACAAAGGGACCAGGAGGAATGGCGTTCCGTAGGCTTGGCGCGAATTTCGAAGAGGCCATTGAACGAAGTATAGCGAAAGTCGGAAAAGGCCGAGCTCGCCTCTAATGTAGCGGAGTTTTTCTCCATCAGAGGTTATATTGACTTCGCGGTGTAAAAATCGAAACTATCTTTTTACGCTCGCTACGGTTATGGGGGAGAGGAGCTGAAGAGCATAATGTAAAACAGCTTTGGTTACGGAGGATAACCAGAGAAAGAGAGAAGCCTAGCGAGTTTTTGAGAGGCTATAAAAGAAAGATAGCGTGCGGATACGCGTAAGAGTACTGGTGTCAGGGTGCCTGGCTGCTAGGAAGGCCTCGAAACGGGCTGCTCGAGTAGCCGCCGAGGCCTAGCGTGCCGGAGAAGCTTTTATCTCTCTTTTTAGCCGCGCCAATTTAGTTGACGACCGTTTTTTTTGTTCCTAAAAAGTCACGCTCTCGTTTTTTAGTTAAGCTGTTAATCATGGGATAGATAATCGATTGATACAGCTGACGTGAGCAAACTAGCCGGCCTCCAATAGGCGACCCGGTTAAAGTTTGGGAAGAAAATTGGCTCGGATTATAAAAATTCCCCATGGCTCAATAAACCCAATACGTTAAGCCTATTGTTTAAGAAATATAGGTATAGACGCCAACGGAAAAAACCCGGTGGTTTTCGATCGTACATGGGTTACAATAGAGGCGGGGTCCCGAGTTTCCTTCTATCGGGACCCATAATTCAGCTATATAATAGAATAGGCTCTTATATAGGCAACGCTCGGGAAACCGTAGACAAAAACTTAATTAGGGTGAACGTTGATAAAAAGAAGGTGTCTGTCCTCCACCTCATCTTTTCTTTTCTTTATGCACCCAACTTCTTTCCCAGATTTTCGGATATATTTAATAACGAGTGGTTTCAGTCATTTTCTACACGTGACAGACTTTTATACTTCGTGTAAGATATTTATCAACTTAAGTTAGTAAAATTCTGTCTAATTAAAGTGGCTATTAGTAACCTGTATTGAAATTTTTATTGGAAAATCGTTGTTAACGTTTGGTCGATGAGCTCTCCCTGAACTCCAGCGTACTGCGTGTGGAACGCTTCACAAGGGAAGTTGGTCAAAGTTAGACTTTGATTATCTAATGAAATAAAGCTGAATCAAACCGATTTTATGCTAAGACTTTCTTAGCTATTGTATGTTTTACGGTATTTCAAAAAGATTTTGTTGATTTTTAAGAAACATAAAATGTTTTTGCAAAGCATTATCTTCCAAATATCAAGATACCTTATTAAAAATACTGTGGATGTTGGTTTACCTTCAAAAGAGAAACGATAAAAAAATAATATGGAAAAGCAATACGTTTCCTTGTCAAGGCGTATCGGCGCCTTATATGGAACAATAGATATTCATTTACCCAAGAGCAATTTTTCACAAAAATTCTTTCCTTGAAAGGATCGAGGCAAGGGGGTTGCAGCGGGGCTTGATGTTTTGGGATGGAATTTCATGCATTTTTATAGGCCCGACCCGCGCCACCCTAAAAGTCCTTTTCAATCAAAGTGGTCTACTAAGATATAAAATCGATCGAATTCTTTCGACCCGAAAATTTTTCTTTCGCTCGTTCCTTCTGAACTTTCCGGGGCCCAGAGCGGGATGGGATATCTCAGCGTATAGAAAGGAATAGATATAACGTGCCGTACCGCGCAACTTCGCCGCGCTACCGCAACTACATCAATCCCGTCTCACCGAAGGACGTTTCTTTCGAGAATAACCTTCATCTGGATAGTTGCGACGCTCGGCTAGCTCTAGTTGAAAAAGTAGCCGGTAGGCGGCGGGATGGGATACTATCCATCGGATTCCGCCTACTTGTAATGCATGGAGATGGGAGTTAAAACGGGTGCGCACCGTCGTCTGGTATTTTCCCCCTTTTCTATCTCATCATCTCTTCTTACCGGTATTTTCTTACGTAAATGTAGGCAAAAAAACCCCTATAGAAGTGAGGCGAAGGAGGATTGGCACTTTTTTGAATAGTAAGGTGACGAGTTAGCGATCGTTACGCGTGTTGAACGAAAAATGCTGATGAATAAAACACGAGCGTGCGTGGTAGGTGGGGTATAGTTGAAAATACGCGGTTATATAGAAGAAATTTGAGCTCCTCTTGAATTTGCAGTAGCGTCCTCTTTTCGGCTGTTTCCGTCTCAGAAAGGGTAAGGTAACAGCGTCGGGAAAAAGGAGTTAAAAAAGGCACGCTTTAAGGTCGCCTATATAGCCCTGGCTTACTTGGAAATATCCAGCCTTTGCTTTTACAAGCAATTCAGTTTAACACTTTCAGAGAAAGCTGTATAAGAAAAGAGGCGCGGATGAATTTAAAGAGAAATAGATAAAATTTGCAAAGTGAATTTGTCAGCTTCATTGGCGTTGAAAGTAGCGGGAGGAGGGGGTAGGAAAAAGAGAAAGAAAATCGTTTTCCCCCCTGCCGGGCTGCCATCCCTCCCCTCATCCGCAAATCACGTACTCGGAATACGATATTTCCCTTCACTGCTTTCGAGAATAGCGTTTTCCCTTCGGTATCGATGGGCAAAGATACGAACGGAACAGGCAGATACGTAAATGCTGATTCGACATCGTTTTGGGAATCCGATTCCAAAAGATGTATAAATTTGGGGGAGATGCCGATGTTCCATTACCGGAATTTTCACGCTTCGGTTTGTTTTGTTATTTTAGCCCTTTCTTTTTTAAAAGAATCGCGTTTCGCCCATTTTACGTTTTGCGTTTTGCTTTTCAATTCGTCAAAACACGAAGGTATAAGTATTTCGCAAGGAAAATTATTTTTAAATTTAATTTAATCCCGACCAAACTGAATTTTTGGCAAACGCTTGCGGTGTTAAAACGAAAATATGGATTTGGTTTTGATCATCATTTTTGACTACTATATCGAATTATATATATTCGATGAATAACTTCGCGAAGGATATAAATGAACTAACGGCTAGATGATCCTGGGATCTGCGATAGAAAAGAGTTATTCGCCACCAAGTTACTCTCTATTTCATATGATAAATACATAATTTATATAGGTTAACGGTTCCCGGAAAATATTCAACGTCCACAGTGCTAGCAATGATACCGGTAAGGGAGAAATACTACCACAGAAGGGGCGTAGTTTTTCCTCTGGAAATCACGGTGCGTTACCGGCAAATTCTCCCTTCTCGGTTAAATGTATATATATATAACCTCGCCGCTTTTCAAATTAGACTTAAATTTAAATTGGTAATGACGTCAACGTGAAGAGACCTCCTCGTGCAATTTTACCCTTAATTATTACGCGTTCCTAGATTGAGGAGAAAATTCGTATCAGTTTTGTAGGAGCAATTGAAAGCTAACTCCTAAGACACTGATTGTTCCGGCGAACTGGATTTAGGCATTTATCCGACGGCTTTTCTATTGTATCTGCTCCTTCGAATCGCTCTAATCAGCGGAGGCATTGTGCGCCGAAATTCCTCGCCTACTATTCTTCAAAGAAGCGCTTCGAGTTCGATATACCTCGCTAAACTCGCGACTATAAGATAGATAATACGAGCTGTAAATGACGCGGGCTTATCCAAGACTTTAAGGTCTTATTGACAGTTAAATCGCGGCATTTGCAAAGGCGTTTCTATCTATTGGCAATTGAGAAATAAATAATATCACTGTTTAAAAATATCGACATATAATATATTCGATTACCACAACAATCGCGGCGTATTAATAAAACATTTTTTGTCACAATATAGTTTTACCGTTCGTCAACTATGAACTCTAAAAATTTCGAAACGAAACCGTTCGAAAAAACCAACCGAAACTGTATTTTTTTTTACCGGCATATATATATATTTTTTTGTTTCAAGTCCGAGAAAACGGTAATATATTCAACAGACGCGTATTATTCAAACATTAAAAAATAACTATATGATTATAGGAAGTTAAATGTTTCCTTGGGCCACAAGTTCCGTTACGAAACGAAAATTACCACGCGTTATCCGTATAACGAATCGTTTTTTCAAAGGTCCCACGTTAGCTTCGGTTGTTTTTTAAATCCTTCGTAAAGCTTAAAGCCGTACCGAAGGAATCGGCGCGTTCACTGCAGATTGCGTCGTTGGTAATAGAGCGCCCTGAGATGCCTGTCACTTTCAGTCTCTGACATTTCGGGCTCGTCGCAGTTATGGAAGACTCCACTCTCTTCGACGTCGCTGTAAGAGTAGCCGTTCTCGTCGCTCTCCCCGTCAGAGTACCTGCGGAAGGGTTAATCGAGACCTCTTAAAGTTCAATATTTAACCAAATTCGCGATTCATTTAGCCCTCTCTAGGAGTGTGTCGCGTCTCGGAGATCGAGTTACGGCAACGCGCCGTTCGATCATTTAGCCGATATTAACCCGAGAAGATATATTGTCTAAGACGACGCAATTAACTATTAACGCGAGAAGGCTGGTCAACTTCCCGATCGTTTTAAGTAAATTCGGCTTAAAATATTAGCCAGCATACGATCAAAACCTCTTTATTCCGAAGTCAGTAAACTCATTATTTATTCCGCGACGTTCATAATGTAAATCAGAGTGGATAACTTGTTTAAGAATAAGTGGCTTTATTAACCATTCAGGTTTGTTAGGCGAGATCCTCGGAGATCATTCAGCTTGATGCTAATTTATTTCGCTATACCTTCACCAAGAATTTCTAAACACTTTCTCGGCTAAGCTAAGATAATTGAATATTTTGAAACTCTAGAATTCAAATAATTTATGATACGCGAAATCTTCGGAGATCATTCGGCTTGTTGTTTATTTATTTATTTCGCTAAACCTTAACCAAGAATTTTCCAAATTAGTTCTTACTGAAGCTTAAGGAGTTGAAGATGTTCAAATAGTAGAGATCAAATAATTTATTTCAGAGTATTTACGACAGTTGTCACTTTTCTCAAAAAATTGGTAATACCAAAATTGTAAAAATTTTATTGAATTTTAATATCGTAATAAACTAAATCTGGAAAACAACCACCACAATGTTCGTTTAAGTCAGTATAGGAAACAACGTATTTAGGCATAGCTCATTTATCCTCCAGTCTATTTTAAAAATAGCACAAGCCTCCGCTTAATTCCAAAGCTTTAATTAATCTTTTCGCTAGTGAGTCACTATAAAATAACATCTCCCTTTTGTCATCAGTCTCCGAACCGTATCATAAATTAATGAACAAATTATTCCCAACGCAGATTAATGAGGAACAGGCTATTTTGAAGCGATAAAAACCATTTTCATATTTTATTCATGCGGCTTAACCAATAAAAAAATCCTTCTCGGGGAGAAAGGCTTAAAAGGGAGATCCTTAGCCAAATATTTTGCGTCTTACTTAGCTGGTTTGGTTTAAAAAAATGGCGGAACAATAGTCAGAAAATGAGCGCTGCACCACTATTCTTATCTTAAACGTAGAAAAATGTTTTTTTTTTTTTGGGTTTTGAAAATAAAGAAGAATGTTGCGCCGCCTAACGTGGAAAAGTGGAAATAGAAGCATACCGAAGAACAATATTATTGAAGGTAAAAAAGACAAAATAAAAGCATTAGTCAGGGAACATCTTACGCGGGCCAACATCGATAAAACAACGCAACGGAAAAGATGTGGCCAAAAAAAAAGAGTGATAACGGAAAAAGAAAAGAAAGTTTTCTACCGTCAGCCGCGGTTCTACAAAGATATCGAATGTTGCGTGTGTTCTTGCAGCGCAATCCTAAAACTGCTTAGTCGTTATCGCTCTTCTGGGATTTCTAACTTTCACTCTGGTTTTGGTGTAAAACTAATAAAATAATAAAAAACCTTATTCCAATAAAGTATTTTTCTATTGGGTTTTATACTTTAACAAACAAAATACTTTCTTTCAACGAGAGCTTTGTTTATTATGACTGTGTTGCTTTCCCCTAATCAAAAAATAATTAATTTTGTATTGGGATAAATCATTGGTTGTATACGAAGGTGAACGTCTTCGTCTATTCAGATTCACAGCTCCGAAATATTAGTTAGATTTTATCCGTGGATGGTTCCATCCTACAGTAAACGACTTCGTAATATAGTAAATAAAAGCGTTTGAGTTTAGACCTACGGAGTAATAGAGTAGCTTACATAGATTTTTCGTAAGCTCGAGTTTATCTTCCATCTAAATTTCATAAACCGCGAAAAAGGCAATGCTAAAAGCATCCACCGTAATAAAGAATGTAGTCGCTTTTAAATCGGAAAAACACTGAAACATTTTATTCCTTCTAAGCTTAATGGAATGAGGGTTAAAGGCGGCTTGGTTCATCGCTATACTGACCGTCGATAGGCGTTGCGGCTGTGTTTGGCAATAGGGAGAACGCGTTTTATTGGACACTTAATTTGAAGCGTACCTACCCTAGAATTTATACCGCATTATTTAGGTGAAAAAATAAAACGAAGTGAAGAGAAACTTAAGATTTTACGCGAAAAACCGTCGTAAAAGGCGCTGATGTAAAAACTGACAGAATTTTTCAAAGTTTCAATAAACTTCTTTTATAGCGCGGAGAAAAGCGAGAGCGATGGGTGTGTTTCCTTTTAAGTTTCAACGTACGTCCAGGTGGGTTTGAGTAAGCAATCTACAGCGTACGTAGCGAAGGATATATTCTTACCGAGGTCTCTGTGGTCGATGGGTGAGCGGCCGCAGCCTGGGTTCGCTCCTGTGACGCGCCCTTCTCTGATGAGCTCTGCTGCTGGGCTTGAAGCCGAAATGTTGTTCCGGGCTGACGAATGCTCCAATGGCTGTAGATGGGATGACTGCAGATAGAGGACGGTCGTTATGCTCAGGCGGCAGGTCGACAACAGCTGCAAACACCGCAAAACAAACACGCATTTACACTCTACACGACGTCATTTGTTTTCTTAAGCCTTAACATTCCTTGTTTAAAACCGTGTTAACAGAATGACCACCGTAAACTAATATACGCGTCGTTACATTGTTTAAAGCAAGCTTTTAAAATAATACTAGATAAACAGTCTCGTTATTTGAATCGAAATCATAGTTTTACATTCGAATCCGATAATCTGTCTTATTCGTCAGATACTTTATAAAATGTACGTCTTAAAGGCCTTATAAACTTCGCCACATAGACAAAATACTACACTTCAGCTGCTGAAGACAAGCTAATAGTTTATTGTCTTTTGTTGGTAGATTGAGTATCAGATGGCGCTGATTAAATACCACGCTTGAGTTTTATCAGGGCCTCCATTATAGCCTCGTCAAGGGCAAGCTCCGAATCTCTAGGCTTAAGCACACTCAGTCTATTAATTAATCTGCCACTGCGTAAATACGACTGAAAACACATTGATATAAATTTTAAAATGGTTCCTTCAGAAACTCAGCTAGTGTTTATAAGTCAATTCCAAATTCAATTTTGTTTCATTATTTAGCCCGAAGCCAGCGAAATTTGTATCTTATGGAAGCGTTTTTATTTTCAGACGAAAAGTTCGCTTGTGAAGGAGATTCCCCGTGGAACACAAAATTCCCTGGCGGGGAATGTGTGAACTACGTAATCAAGTTAATAATATTTTTTCGTGTTAAAGAAGTTTTTAGGGACTTTAAATGATTTAAAAATTTTAAGTTTGATAGGATTTAAATTAACTTTAAAGTAAAAACTAAAATAGAACCAAGGTAAACCGAGCGCATGAGAAAACTCATTAAAACAAGTAAAATCATTTTATATTATATAACGTATGTTGTATTAGCTTACCTTGAAGGCACAGGCTATCTGTAATGAAATATTTCTTGTCTAACATTCTATTCGATATGCTAGCCTGGAGAGATGACATACCGGTTGGGGAAAAAGGGAAAAAGAAAAGAAAAGTTTTATTCATTTTAGAATCGAAGAATACCTTTCATATTTACATCTAAACATTGAAATGTCGTACGGAGGCAGGACCCAGTTTGTAGCCCCCGGAAATGTTCCTGCCGTTTCCTTTACGAGCTGGAAAACGCGCCAAGGAAACTATAAGGTCCTATCTATCAAAAGCCGGGCGAGGAGATTCCGCTGGATTTCCGCACGAATTAAACAGGTTTATTATAGATGAAAACTTTGCGAAATTAAATTCCGGTCCTAGACATTCTCTTCGTGTTTCGGATAATTCCCCGTCCTCGCGTCAGAGGCCTCCGCGACTCGCCCCATAAAAATATATACTTTGTGTTAAAGCCTTTGCTAAATTTTCCAGTCTCCTCTTAATTCCTGAGAATGGCGCCGAGTCAAAACGTTACCTGACACCTTGAGATTCGGGATTTTAAAATACGGTCCGGTTTTAGCGGAACGGTCAACTGAGCGCGGAGCTTCGAGACCTTCTTAAGACTCTCGGCCGCCGCTATTTGCGGAGTTTTCGGCGTAGAAGGCGTATACAATATACATTTCCTTCCATCGGAATATCGGCCGAAATATGTTCTCCAAACATAGCTGAGAGGCAACGAGCCGAAATTTCATAAGCTAGCAACCTTACCCCCGCCACTGTTTACGAAAGGATGGAAGTTCCCAGCGTAATCTAATAGATGGAAATATGATTCATTCCTTTTCAAAATGCCAACGAAAAGAGAAAGAGAGGGAACGGCGAATCGGGAATGTTGATATTTATATGTTTGTCACTTTTTTTGAACCCTTTTCCCCGTATTATTGCAAATGCGAGAATACTATTTTCGCAAAATAACGAAAGAGAGAGAGAAAAAATTTCTCTCCGACTTTTTTCTTGTCCTTCAAAAACTTGAAAAGACCCTGCCTACGTTATTATATAAAAAAACCATTTTTCAATTTTTTTTGTCCCCAAAAATGGAATTTACATCACTAGCCCGTTTCCGTTACGTTTCGCTTAGAGTATCTATAGCTACGAGTACTTATTCATATAGGAGTGTTTTATTTTCGGATCGTAGCGTCCGAAAAACGCGACGGAGTGGAAAAACTTGTAAATGGATAATTTGTTTCAACGTGACGCCAACGAATGAAAAAGAGAAATCATGCAACAGCTACTAGGCCGACAACTAAGATCTTTTAGCTTTCAATAAGCAAACGGAGCAGTCGCCTTTATACATTCTAAACAAATGTCAAAGTTACTTACATATTTAAGTCGGATGCTCCGTTTCAAATTGGCAACAGAGATCATTTTCCATTGACTTGGACGTATAATTTTCATAGTTTCTCTTTAGGACCGAAAAATCCTATTGAAGCGATTAAAGCGATAAAAAGGTACGCGTCTAACAGATGGCGTTGTGGCCTAGTTTGAAAAGGGAGCATCCGCTGGCGTGTTTTCCATATTGGGCTCTAAAAGATCTTTGCTAATCCAACCTGCACACGACAGAGAGAAGATAACCCGCTCTAGCCACCTCACTTGTTTCTGAAGGCACGTGGTGTTGACGTCTTAAAAAGGGGACGTCGTACGTGTGTTCTATCCTTTCGTGCGTCGGGTGGTTCGCCGCGGATGGCGGTTTCCAGCTGTGCGGGTTGGCCGGGGCCGTCACTCGCTCACCACCAGTCTCGTACTCGGAGTACATGGATACGCGGCTCGTGGCGTAAGGCGAAGGGAAGTAAAGCTGCTCCCTACTTTGGTTAAGAAGGCGCCCATCCGCCGTCGTCCGTGGCCTCTTCTCCCAGACGGTCATCGGAACCGTGTCCAGATTCTTGCTGACCTCTTGGTCGCGGACTTCTTCAGCTAACAAAAGTAAACGTTAAATTACACGTTAGACCGGAGATACTTAAAATAAGTCGGTTTGTAGAAATATTGGTCAGCGTAAAATTTGTAGAAATATTTGTTAGTACTTTAACTCGAACTCGAACTATCGTAATTTATTGAGAAAACTGGGAAAAATTTCTAACATAGTACTTTGACTGGAAATCAAAATATCGACATTTGTAGAAAAATCCGCGTATCTCTATTCAATTATTTCTTCATTGTCTCAAATAGAAAATCTTAATAAATTATTATTAAACTACGAAAAGTTCTAAATAGGGAATTACCTTGTTGATAATTATTGGCGTTGGCGTAGTTATGATTCCTCCTTTTAATCAAAACGACGCAAGAAACGGTGACAATGAGAACGAGAACGACGGTGGTGCAGACGATGGGGATAATTATTTTGAGTTGTTGGACCAGCTCCCTTCCCGGATCGGGCGAAATGGCCAACGGAGGGACTGTGCCTACGAAATAACGCGATTATATCATCATTTCTTTCCCGTTGAGGGAAAGCGAGTGAATAAATGACCGTCTGGTCGGTTGGGGAGGGAGAGTGGCGGCCTGTTAAATAATTGAACGACGTTCACCTCCGGTTAAAGTTAGCGTGGCGAAGAGGAATTCCGCCTCGGTTTGTCCGGCGTCATTGTGAGCGATCATGAGCAGCGCGTACCACGTCGCCGGGCTCAAATCGCCGATGACGACGACCTTTTGGGCCGGCAATATATTATTGGACAGCAGAATCCATTCCCTCTGGTCACGCGGTTTGTACTGCACGACGAAGTAGCTAATCGGACATGTCGAGCTCTCCCAAGCGGTCAGGTGTAAGGTCACGGCGCTCGAGTTAGTCGATAGCAGGTCCTTTTTCTCCGGGGCCAAAGGCTCTGCCACGCGGCGATAGAAATGAAACAAAAAAGAAAAGAGAGAGAGAGAGGATATACTTATTCAGTTTGGAGCGCTTTTAAGGGGGAGGGTTCGTGAGCGAGCCCCGAATATAAAGGAAGAATCGATGTTGACTTACTGGAACCTTCCGTCTGGGCGCTGACGACCTCGCTCGGTTGACCCCTGCCCGCCGCGTTGTAAGCCACAATGTACAGCTGATACCGTTTCCCGCATTGCAAATTATGGGCGTAAAAAGACGTCCTCTCCGCCGGTATCGCTACCTCGTCCCAATCCGAACTCTCACTCTCGGCTTTGTGGAATAAAATGTAGCCTATACAGTTGGATATCAAAGAAATAAATTCACAGTTTAAAAAATTGTTAGCTAAAGCGCAGCCCAATAAAAAGAGTGGCGTGAAATGTATTCGTTGAAAGTAAAAGCGGTAAATTGTAAAAATAGTAAATCAAAATTATTTACGTTTTTGCGTGTACTAACGTGTATCTATTCCGAAGACTGAAATCGGTCACTTACCACTGATGGGCTCGCCCCTTTCCTCCAAATTGTCCCAAGATACGTGAATGGAGGTAGAAGTGGTCGACACTATGGCCAGGTGTGGCGCTGGTGGCGGATCTGTACAAATACAGGAGACACGATATACTACTGGCTGTGTCGTTTGATCCTTCCTGGGAAACTGATTTTTGTTTTTCTTCAATGGAAGGCTTTCATCGCGCGGACCCCGATATTAACAAGATTGATTTTCGACTTTTGCCCAGTTGAAAGTTTTGATTAAAAGTCTTTCCTCTTCTCCGACTACCTCTTTCTATTGATCAGCCAAATATGTTCGTGTACTCAGTTTGATTAAATGTTTAGAGGCTATAGGTTCGACGTAAATGAAATCCATTTGGCCCGAGGGTCGCGTCGTTTCTCCTCCGCCATACAATCGAACGCGCGTTTCAAATATTAACCATTAGCCGCGTCAGCCGAGGGCTTTTTCCTATTACCTGATGCCTCGTTCTCCGATACAATTGCGTGCTAAATTCGAACGAGTCCAAAAAGCCAATAATCTAGTCTCACTGGGATCATTTCCGAGCCGTAGAGATGCCGTCAAAGAGGCTGACTCAATTCATTCTAAGTATTGATTCCGGGCTCTACTTGATAAGCTATTATAAAGGCTTTCATTCAATTAATTTTTAAAGATATACAGGGTGGTTAAAAAATTAAGGATTTGTAGGGGGCGAGTTGAGAAGTATGCCTGTTTTTTCCCCATTTCACTACGATTAGTTAAAAGAGCACCGGAGAGCTTCAAAGTGTGGCCTACTAGCACCTGGAATTAGGCTGCAACAAGCGCAAAACCAAGCAGCAGGACTATAAATAAGTTTAAGTTTACTTTTTACGCTGGTTACCTCGATTTGTTTACAAAGTCGTTTTTTACCTATCACACGAACCCAAACCTTAATGTTTGAATTTTCCTGCTGCTTGGTGTTGCGCTTGTGGCAGCCTACTTCCTGGGGCTAGTAGGCCACACTTTGAAGCTCTCTGGCGCACTTTTAACTCGTCGTAGGAAAATGGGGAAAAAACAGGCATTCTCAACTCACCCCCTACAACTCCATAAAATTTTTGCATAACCTTTTGAAACACCCTGTATACGGTAAACAGAATTTATTCTAGAACGGCTTAAAAACACTGAAGTTAAATGTATTAAACGCGTACCTAAGTAAAGATTTCGAAAGGTTTTCACGTATAGCTCTTTGAACGTGGAATATATGAAACGTACGAAAGGGTAAATACCGGTGGCATAACATCCGCTTAAGAATTTGTAATGATTCCCTTTCGGCTTAGAACGCGAAATAACCAAACAATAAATAAAGAAAGTGGACTTTTAGTTTCTGGACAAAGAGAAGCGTCAATAGCGATCGTTGTATCCCTAGTTTACCCGGTAAGTTTCACTGCCCTCCCCCCAGGAAAAATCCAGCTTCGGACAAGGCTTAATTTTATTTTTTCCCCATGCAGACAAAAAGCGGCCATTAATAATGTATATCTTAAGTCCCCTTTTCCCTTTGGGCCTAGCCCGTACATAGACATCCCCCCCACGCCGTTCTTCGTTATATGATGTTTGCCTTTTACGAGCTTTTAAGATAAGTGGCGTTTGTTGTCTCTTACCAAACTCCAAGGTTTCCTCGAGGACCTCGGCCGACGTTGGTCCGGCCCCTTTGGCGTTGAATGCCTGGACGACCACGACGTACTTGGTGTGCCGTTCCAAGTTGTTTATTTCGCATTCCTGGGTGCCCGAATCGCGTACTTCGACGGTCTTGTACGAAAATGGTTCGTTGCCGGCGAATGGTTTCACGCCTACGTAATAGCCTTGCACGCTCCCTTGCCAATCCTTTTGAGAGGGAGCCTACGAGGAATAAACACGACGCGTGAGATACTGTTTGCGTAAATACTGATATGTTGTAATTTTATAACGTTGTTTTGAATAGATTTAGACCTATATTGTTGAACGCATCTAAAACGTATTACCATACGCGAAACTATCATAATAGAGGTTTAACGTAAACACGACATTTCGAGTTCTGGGAACCGTGGTAAATTCCTGGCGAAACATTTTCATATGTCTAGTTAATGTCGATGACAAACATTGGCAAACATCTATAGGAATTTAATTGATGCTTTTGGTGATATTTTTAAATAAATTAAAACTTTTATATCAATATTCCAGTAGTTTTATACCTAGGAGCGGTATATTTCAAATTTGATTATAAAATTCTAAAAAAAAATCAAGAATTTTATGAAGTTTTGGAAGAAGGTTTTTTCGTTCTGTTTGGTTAAGTGCAAAAAATATCGGGACGTTACACACACTAATATATATATATATATATATATATATTTGCGCTCAGTGAACTTTTCACTGGGGATATTTCTTATATTTCCCCAAATAAAAAAGTAGAATTAAAATTCCACATCGTACGAGGGCAAAAAGATCAAATATTCACTATGTTTTTGGAACCAAAAGTAAGTATAAACTGGAAAGACCGTCTCACGAAAAAATATCAAGAGTTTTTATTAAAGTGCACTTTTCCCGTTTTACTTTCGCTTCGTCTCTTCTCATAAGAGCAACGAAAAATAAGAACTGTTCAATTTTTAAATTGTCAATATGGGATCGAGTTTGTCAAGTTATATCGGCAGTATGCTTCGAATAAGTTGAGTTAAATCAATTTGCATCGTATAAAGAAGTATATATTTTAGTTCTATACAAATCCTCGGAGTAACATCGCGTCAAAAGTACGAAAATAAACGACGCTAATATAGCGTCAACTTTCGTATAGACCACGACCGTTCTGGTCGGGGAAAAAATATGAAAAATGGAACGTAATCTAATGATATTTACCTTCCAAGAGACTTGCAAAGATTTTGAACTCGTAGCTGTCACTCTGATTTCTTGAGGGGGTCCATTGGGAGCTGCGTGGGTGGCGGACCAATAAAAAGACAATTCGCAATATAAGAAGAGAGAAAGAGAAACAGAGGAGAAACTAGAATTAGAATATTTGCATTCGCGTTTGCGAAAATTCGAATGAATATATATCCGGCTTGGAAAGAGGCGTTGTATGTTGTAGTTTCATTTCCGGGCCCCGGTTTTGCTGGGAAATGAAATTGATTTTGCCCAACGGACGATATAATAGAAAGAGAAGTCTTGGAAATAAAAAAAAACCCACGTGAATCTTGTTTTTCCTCCAGCGTATTTCATCCCCCCCCCCCACTCGTATGAAATTATGCTCGTTCCGCGGATTAATTTCGTTTTTTGGCGGATGAGTTATGGTCCCTTACTTCGTAATTATTATTTTAGATACGAAAAGGGGGTTACGAGAACGCAGTGGGCACTTTCACGTATGTGAAAGAGCTCGCTCCTTTACGGTATTTATTTTGACTAACGAGTAGTCCGTTTCTACCGGGGCTATTTCCTGAGCGTGCAGTCCTATTACAGAGGCATTCGGTTGTTAGTTAATGATGCTTATACGGTTATTTTTAGCGTCGCTAACTACCTCGCCGAAAACAGCAATTTCATTTAGTCCTCATTTTGCTGGTCTACGTGTGTGTCATAAGGAAATTACTAAAATGTTTTTGTACTCGAAATCAGTTTATTGGGATATTTTTGCCGTTATGTCTACGTGGTTATTTTTTTGTTTCATATTATCTTATTAAATTCTCAAATCTAATCAATTTTATCTAAGCTATTCCGTTCAAACTCGGCAAGCCACGGTTATTTTATATTCGGGGTATACATACGAAACTATCTATGTTGCTAAACGGACCAGCCAATAGGAGATATTACAATAGCGGGATATCTTACAGTTGAAATAAGAATTCACTTAGTGATTTGATCTCTAATGACTAGTGTATCGAGTATGAATTGCTTTCATATCTAACTGATGGGTGAACGCGTTTTTGATAGCAAGTATACTTTATCGATTGTTATATTTCTTTCATATTGTCCCCATTTTTAGCAGTCAAAACGAGGGGAAAGCGAGAAAGAATTGAAATATGACACTTTCCTACTTCGGGAAAATACGTGGTAAAAAAAAACAGTGAATCCGAGCGTTTTTTTATACATCATGATACGTACACTCTGCCACCGTTAGAATTTACTTAAGGTCAATGGAGATGACATTGCCACGGTACGCGTGTTCAACAAATCAATATTCCGCACGGTACTGACAAAGGTTCATTTCTCAACTCAATAAGTCCGCGCAAAGAGCAGCCTTACGAGTTTACGCTAGGAATTTGCAGCGAAGCGATTAGTGTAAATAAACGGCTTGTAAATAAGGCGATGCGTTTCTCAAAGTAATCGTGATTTGTGTTGAAGAGTGGGAGGAAATCCGTGGAATTGATTGTTCCGACCGATACAGCGGAGAACGCATTGAGAACGGCGGCTGTAATCAAAATTTAGATATCGGCACGGAGCCTTATAGCGGTTTAATACGGGGTCAGAGATGGTTGGCGAATCGATCAGAACGAGAGCGGCAAGCTGCTTTGGTAATTGATCACGCAAACTCGAATATCAAAATTTAATATAATCCGTTTCCCAGATCTGTTCTTAGCACGCGCCGCTTGCCGATGATCTCTCAATTAAACAATTCATCCTAATTAATTATTCCCTATACCGATCAGGAATTCAGTAATTACTAAGCGTAGGTCGCCTTTAAGCTCTATTTAAAGGCGTCTCCAACGTTACGGCCGCCGTTCCCAATATCTCTTTAATATATCGCCTTCAATATTAGAGAACGCTCATTTCAATCGCGCTGACCGATTTCAATAAGGCGAGAGCCGGACAGCTTAAAAAGTCCTCGAGATTAAGTCTGTCAAAGGCGATTTATAGAAGGAGGTTGCCAGACAGCTCGGATCTGTCTTTAGTTTCCATTAAATTTGCATTATGCTAAAAATAAATTGACCGACGTTAATAACAACGAGATCGTACGCTATCGATTATGGCATAATCCACCCATTATTTAGAAATAAACGAGTGACGCTATTATTTCACGGTGTTTTATAGCCGAATCGTCTAGCATATATTCACTGATGACGACTGTTAATGAAATTGAATTCCTATCGAGGTTCGATACGCGTCAGTTAGTGCTTTGATGTTTTTCATAAATGGGAAAGGTTTCTCTATTAACTAAAATTCTAAGAGAGAAGATAAGACCGCGCTAGAAAACGCCTACGTGGAAAGTGTAGAGTAAGGAGTCTGCCTCCTACATTATCTAGGGCGATTTTAACCCATCTATTGAAGTCTCCTACGTATAGCAAAATTCAATTATGAATCAGTGCTTTTTGAAATTTTTTAGCACCACGTAGCGATGAATTCTTTCAGAATTTCGAATCAGACCGGATAGAATAATATTTTCTTCAAATGAACTATTTCCATCTGAAGCCTCGCAACTAAATTATCGCTTTTCAAAAATAAAACACAGCCGACGCGTTACAAGATTCATTTATTACTCCGCAATTTCTCTTCAATACGGAAAACGTGTTAAAGTTGTAAATTCGTGAAATTCTTCGTGCCTACAGACCAGCGAGATTATTTAGAGGAGAGAAATAGGACGGAAATGAGAGGTTTTTGTGGCAATGCTTTTACCGAGTGTGGGGCTTCGTTTCGTTCCTAAATATTTAATTATCAAGCGTGAAAAACAGAAAAAATGTAGCTAGCGTTTTTTTGGAAAAACTCGTCAGTGAGAGTCAAAATACGGATTTCTGGGTCCTACTTCACAGTGGCTTACGCGAGTTAACTCGATTAGAACCGGAGACAGAAATAGAACTTCGAAGCCTCAGTATAGCTCTAGTTTCTCGGTGTTTGTCCTAGAGCACCGGAGGTGAATCCAATTGAGTTATAGGCGTACCTCGTATTTAGCGACACCCGCGAGCGCCACGGTCGGGTCTCTTCGGATTCGTTTCGCCGGAATTCGTTCGCTATAAATCGTCCGGGAATAGGAAGAAGAAGACTGTCTCGGATGGGCAGAAATCGGTCTCTCTTCGGCGAAGACGACATTCGGCCAACGCTTGAACCTTTCAAAACTCAATTCCGAATCTAATCTAACCCGCGCTGCGTAGACTAAGCCTATTAGAGAAGAGATAGAGGGCAACGTAACGGCGGACACCGCGCGCCAGTCCTCTAATCCATCAACGGCGCGTTTCGACCAGTTGACGCCTTCCCAACTCAACATCGCTTCCCCCCTTTTCTCCCTCTTCGCAATTTCCACTTTCGTTCCGCGAGGAGCTACCTCTCTCAGACGCGTCCACATTCGCCAAAACTCTGGATAATGTCGCTTCAAATGGAGCTAATAATTATTTTCTCCAGAAACCGCGAATTTTTATCGACTATTGTTTCTCGAATCTGGTGGCTATCATTGCCTGGTAATGTTCGTACTAGTTGCTTTAATCGTATACTGAAAAGTTAATTTTGTTACCTACGTATGAGCTATTTCTCACTTCAGGCGTAAACAAGACCTAAAGATGGTCCAAGGTCGCGTTTTAAGCGGATAAAGTCTTCGCGCGAATATTATGGGTCTTCTTAAGAACAACGTTTGACCTTACTGGAAATGAGAGTTGCAATAGCAACGCGTACCCGCAGTTATAAACCACTTAGGAATTAAGTATCCTCCTTTAAAGACCGTTATTCCTATACCGTGGTATTAAGGACATTTGAATGGTTTAATTTATTTATCTCGGGATTTCGTTTTAAGAAGATTGGAATATAGGAACCGCTTCGCGGAACGGTTCCTATAAACCACCTTCTCATACTCCTTCCGTCGTTAGGGTTCGGGCTATATCTATTTATAACGCGATCCATGGAGGCGCAATAACGAGTTTCGGAGAAAGTTTAATTGCTAATGATAGCTCTTTAATCAAAAGGCTTTTAAATTTAGTCTAGAGTGACGCTCAAACGGTTTTACTTCCGGATACTTATAGGTACGAGGAGTTTCGTGGAAAGAGGTTGGATGGTAGACGCCACTAAATCGGACAACTCGGACGGCTCTCGGTGATAAAAGGCGATAGAGGAAAGGTATCGTAATTAAACGAGGTTAAGACGTTTTTAAAACGACGTAAATTTGAGAAAACACTAAAAACGCAACGAAAACGATTCGGCGGCCAAGGATTCTCCGGCGTCGTTGGCATTATAACTGCGACGAAATGGAAAGTCGATTCTCTGGGAAAGCGAGATGCGGCCGGGCCATCTTTAGTCTATCGCGAAAGAAAAGAAGTCGGCCAACTGCACACACTCGGAAAACCCTTTGGAGCAACGTCTCCGCATCAGCCAGGCAGAAAGCGGGGCGCGCGCGAAACTTGTCATAGGAGGACCCTCGAGGGAGTCATTCAACACGCACGAACTGAGAGCACCAAAAGGAAGGTGTGTTTTGGACTGATAAGCGCAGCCAGAGTCTTCTCTTCGTTTCGTCCGAAAGGGAAGAGTCCCTTTTCTCCTACGCCGCGTCGGACGTACCAGTACCTTGTCTCGGGATTTTTGGCCCACTCTCTAGTTACGCCACCGGCCTATACAGAAAGATCTATAAGGGAAATATCCTTCCTGGCACTTGTCCATTTCGTGATGCGCCTAGTTTTGCTCTTTTTATTTTTCCTTAACTACAACCGCGAACTTAACTTTCTTTCCGATGAGGGTAGATATTCAACGGGGTTCTGCGCACATTTATCTTTTTCTTATACTGACTTTTATCTCGAGAGTTTTTTTTTCGTCCTAATGAAGTTTTTCCAAAATTTTTAAACGATTTATTTTCTAGATTTTATATTACCTCGCCTTTGAAAAAGATACGATAAATTTGGTTGTAAGAGTTTTTGCGTGGAAATGAAATATGGGACTTAAGGATGGTTTTCAATAGAGCAAAAACGCTGTAACGGTAGAGCATCAACGCCGAAAAAAATATAAGCCTTACGCTTTGTTTCCACTAGCGCGCGTCATAATGCGTTTTTCTTTACGCGCGTTAAAACGTTTCTACTTTCCAAAGTTGAGTAACACCCCAGTAAGCGGGCTAGTGGAAATAAAGGCTAATGCTTGGTTTCCACTAACGCGCATCATAATGAATTTCCCTTTACGCGCGTTAAAACACGTGTACCTCCCAAAGTTGAGTGATACGCCGTCACGAGCGCTAGTGGAAATCAAGGCTTATGCTTGGTTTCGACTTGACGCGCATTATAATGAATTTCTCTTTACGCACATCCAAACATTTGTACCTCCCGAAGTTGAGTGACGCGCCAGTACGTGCGTTGGTGGAAATCAAGGCTAATGCTTAATTTCCACTAACGCGTACCATAAGGCATTTTCCTTTACGTGGGTCCAAACATTCGTACGTCCCAAATTGAGTGACACGCCAGTACGCGCGCTAGTGGAAATCAAGGCTAATGCTTAATTTCCACTAACGCGTACCATAAGTCATTTTCCTTTACGCACTTCCAAACATTTGTACCTCCCAAAGTTGAGTGACACGCCAGTACGCGCGCTAGTGGAAATCAAGGCTAATGCTTAATTTCCACTAACGCGTACCATAAGGCATTTTCCTTTACGCACGTCCAAACATTTGTACGTCTCTAAGTTGAGTGACGTGCCAGTTACCGCGTTGGTGGAAATTAAGGCTAATGCTTAATTTCCACTAACGCGTACCATAAGGCATTTTCTTTTACGCGCGTCCAAACATTTGTACGTCCCAAAATTGAGTGACTCGCCAGTACACGCGCTAGTGGAAATCAAGGCTAATGCTTAATTTCCACTAACGCTTACCATAAGGTATTTTCCTTTACGCGCGTCCAAACATTTGTTCGTCCCAAAGTAGAGTGATTCGCCGGTACGCGCGCTATAGTGGAAACCTAGGCCAACGGATTTTTTTTGCGTTAGCGGCTGCGTTCAGTTAGAATCATAGATTCCGGCTTCTAAAAATCCGATGAGCTACGTGACGTATAAAGGTATTGTACGACTTGGTGCGAAGATTTCTTTCTTGGACATAAAACTACAGAAAAATAATGTTTACTTTAAGCATAAGTATGACACTTCCTATTCACCCAATGTAAATTTTTTAATGATAGTTTGTTTCGCCAATGACAACATAAACCATTACGTACCGACGGACTGACAACTCTCCACGAGCTGCCCCTATATTGAGGATGCCCGGAAAATCACCGACAGTCCGCCGGCAGCCTTTTCGACAGACCAGCCAAGGCCTATTGAAAATTAAAATGCTTTCAAAAGTGTAAATAACGCTTACTTTCGGAAAATAATGATGAATAATTGAATCGGAAGATAAAAATAATTATTATAAGCAATGGCTCCATTTCAGAAGTTAGTTTTTTTCGAATTTCAAACCTAAAAGCGTGTACGCTCGTATTTCCCGCTATGAAACTAACCAACTATTTTTCCAACGGAAAGAGTAGGAAGGGACGAGTTTCCTGTTCGGAAACTTCTTATTTTGCAATCACTCCACGACAGACTATCATTAACCGAATTCGTTCTGTGCCATACTTATGTTTAATATGTTACTTATAATTATGCTTTAAATTATGAATGAACTTTCTTATGATGCTTTTCTGTAATTAAACAGTATTCATTTGAAAAAGCAGACAAAATCATGGTGAAAATACTGCTAGGCCTAGGTCAGTTCATTCAACAAAACATCATTATGACACTTCACACAACGGTCTCTCATTGGACTTCTCCAGCTGATGACATCAATGAGGAACCGATGAGCTTCGTGACGTCAAATCGGAAACGCGAAATAGAGTACAGTAAGAAATCCCAGTAAAAACTAGTTTTGATTAATTTCTATTGGCCGTTGACTAATTGGAAACAATGCTTTTTATGAAATGAAATATGAAACTAAAAGAAAAGGGAAAGATTCCAGTGAAATTAATAATGCTGTACACCTAAATAGTTCCATCTGCTCCAACTTCCAAACGACGTTTCATCTTTTCCCAGAATCTGGATTAAATTCTCATCTAAAGGCCATATCGGATTAATCCAAACATCAAACGTCTCTCGTTTTGACACTAAAGATTTTTATCAATTGGCGGGTCTTCTACGCGTCGATTTCAGTCATTTAAGCTTCGGGGATTTGCTTTGAAGTCTTTTTGAAAGACCGCGATAAATGTCCTCAATATTTCGCCAACCGAGCGCCCAAAAAGATTGCCGCCAATACGATTTCCCCGAAAAAGAAAGAGTCTTTTCGAAACCAAAGAAGCCTTATATAAAAAGGCGAGCGCGTATTTGGGTGTCGAAAAAGTTTAAAGGATTTTCGGCGAACGTCTTCGGGACGTTGGACGCGTTCGTCGTCTTCTCTTTGACTCCTAACATTTATCCCCGCTGATTCGGAAACCTTTCGCCGTTACTAAATGAAAAAGTCGCTCCTTTTCGTCGCCGCTTTTAGCTTCTCTTTGGTCCGAGGCTGGAGCCTTCTGGAAATAGGATCGAGAGAAACGTATCTAAGGGAAACCGATAAGAGGCCCGAGAGAAAACGGACGAAAAGTCACGGCCGACTCCGGGAAAACACCCAGAACTCTTATCGACAAACCGATTGCCGGGGACTTTTCACTCTATCGAACCGGGGGTGGACCTCCGAGAGAGACGCAGTGAGAAAAGGGGGCCAGCGAATTTCACTGCTAAGTCTCGATAAGGTTTTAATGGAGTTGAGCGCGCGAAAGATCGAAGGGCTCTTTGCCGGACCGGCCAGGGAGTTAATTGAATGAGATTGTATCGGCGGGCTTGCCGACTAGATTAAACCATTCGTTACGCGAACCCGCGCCTCAACTCTCTCTTCGCTATCCGCCAGCCGCCGCAGCAAAAGCAACCAGAGATGGAGAAAATTATACCTTCTAGAATCTAAAGCTAATGAGAAAGGTCAGCTGGCGGCGAGCGCGAAGGTGGCGAGTCAGTTCCAGTCTGTCAGACAGCCCGATCGTTGATTGAATTATCTAACGAGCGAGATATCCTCTCCCCGCAACAAGATCCTCGCAGCGTTTTAGACCAATTTAGTTGTTTAAAGACTCGGCTTCGCTAAATGATTCGCTCCTGATAAATCAAGAATTTTTCTTTCGCCCTGTTTCGACGCATTAACAGTTTTTCCTCATTTAGATGGCTATCTCTGGCCACAAAATATCTAACAGATACTTATAAACACTTTAAGCGGACGGACTGTTTTCACTCCGGTTCCTGATAGTGGGGATTCTTTACCCAACCATCCCGGCTCGTCACAACCCCCCCCCCCTCACCTCGTCACTCCCCCTTCCCGCCTCGTCACCCCCCAACCCGGCGTGCAAAAAAAAAGATGGGGAGAGACGCTTATGGTAATTAAGCGTTGCCTGATAAGCAGACGCTCCTTAAATTGCGTTAGTCCATTCTCACCCAGCTTACGATACTCTTTTTTTTTTCGGTTCTTCCTCTTTCACCTCTTTCAATGCCTGCTATAATCCGCGTTTCGTTGCGGATTTTTCTTATCGGCTCAAAATTGAACATTTCACGGCCTGTCATCTACGGCGGTGAATATACCATTAACGAGCCGAGAACTATTACACCCAGGAAGTAAAGAATTATATTTGGAAATTGGAATATATAGAGATAAGGTACGTATTAATATTGCGCGTCAAATTTATCACATTTTAAGCACCTGCCTCTGTAGATCAGAACTAATTCGTTTTATTCCTCGCAGCCAGTCTCGAGTACATAGACGACTTTTATTTTGCAATTTCGGTGTTTCCATGGGAGGCGTTGCTGTAACAATGTTAACTCGTTCCAGACACCCAGTTTCCACGTAGATTTTAATTTTATCATTTCTAGGCGTATCATGGAGAGGAGAGAAAACCAAATAAGGTTGGCTTAATTTGAGAAGAGGCCAGGGAGGGGATTGAATTTTGGTAAGATTTTCTATGCTTAAAGGGGTGTACGAGTCTTCATTTGCTTACATACACAGCGTAGTTTCATTAAATTTGCAACGCGCTTAAAGAAGCGCAACCAATTTGAAAGACAATCCAGTAAATCTCGTACTTTAGTAAATTAAATCCCGACTTGAAATTAGCCAAATTTGGTGGCGATGTTGGCTCAAATCCGATCTTTTGATTACGTGATTTGAATTTTCCTCGCGGGAATCAAATTTTCTTCGTGAATTCGGCGAAGAATGAAAAATGACGCAACGGTAAGAAAAAAATTAAAAATCGCTAATGGAAACATTTAATCCGTCCCAAAACGATCCCGAGGATTGGCTCTCGAGAGCGGAGTAAAAAATTCTAATTAAGTTTTCTTCATCAAACTTTCGCGAAACCATTAAAGTTGAATGACTGAACCGACTCATTTCCCAAACTCGTTCTTTCCTACGGAGCTTTTCCGCTCTTGAACTTCTTAGCAAGGCACTAAAGAGCCTTTCTGATCCTTCCCTTTTTACGATATTGCTCAACCACTCGCTTCTCCCTCGTTCCTAACCGAGTCTTACGAATTGGGATGTCGTCTTAGCGGACGACAAGAATACTTTTTACTGATTTCGTTATACGGCGGATAGGAGGAGATTAAATAAGGACGTCCGGAAAGCTATACCGTACGTAGTACACTCGACGTGAGCCGGCAGCGTGATCATAGGCAAGTCGAAGGTACGGTTTACACGCGCTAGAGCCGTGGCCTCAACCAGGAAACGACCATCGACCAGGGAGCAATCATAAAGACTAAAGAAACCAGTGACTTACCCTCTTCTTCGGTGGTAACTGTCATCAGTTCGCTGGGCTCTCCGATCCCCAAGGCGTTCTCCGCAAACAAACGGACCCGGTACGTGGTCTGCGGGATCAGATTTTGCACAGTGAATTCGTTTACGGAACCTTCGACGTTCACTTTCTTTGATTGCTCCCAAGGGTCTGCGGTGGTGAAGACGTTTTCACGGCCCCCGCAGTCCATGCCCCGCCAAGGTAAAAAGACCAACCAGAGAGATAGGCGATAAGAGAGAAGAGGAGAAAAAAAGCAATTTTAGGTGGGTGTTGAGGCTTGATAGAGAAGGTTTTTATTAGAACCCCGGAATTATATGGATCTCTAACAAGGAAGTTATTTTTTCCAGCTCCTAGACCGTGTAGAAATTGGGTTGATCTCTCCATCTAATACATCCTAAAATTTGACGTCAAAAAGCTAATATATAGGCTTTCGTTAATATCGTAAGTTTATGAGAAATATAAATTATTTTACCCTAGTGTCTAATCTCTAAGTTAATTAAGCTTTTTTAAAACGACACCTTTATAAATGATATTTAAAAAACAGTCTTATAATAAGATTACGCTGAGATTAAGGATAGAATATAAAAATGTTTTTTCAGACAGTTAAGTTGAAGAAGTGTTTTGGGATTATTTTTCTGGAGTTAATCGTTGTTCAAGAATAAAACTAAATGGCAAAATCGCCTTTAAATTAAAATAGCGACAACTTGACAAAAAAAGATATTATTTAAAAAAATAAGTAAGCCTTTTTTTTAGCCTTGGTCAAAGGCTTATTAACAATAATGTTTTATTTTATTTCAACATTACACCTCCGCTCTATAAGAAATTTAGATTAGCATTAAGTATAAGTACCAATCGTAGCCGCTAATTGAGTTTGTTATCGCGGGGTAGGTTAGACTAATCGCTAACACTCATTTAAATCAAATAAAATCTTAACAGGTCTAAGAATTTCTTAAGAGGGTCAAGTCTTCGAGCAACTTATAGCCCTCTTTAAAACGCTTTAAAGTCGAAAAAGTAAATTTTATTATGGAATAACTCTTGATTTAACAGCGTACAGTGTTGGATGTTGGAGGTGGGCGTGTAGGGTATGAAAGGCGTTGTTACCTGTATTTCTGGTGAACTCGAGGATGTAGGCGGATAAAGGGCTGTTTCCACTGTAGGGATGAGACCACGAGACGGAGAAGCTCCGACTTCCTTTGGCCAAAATAGTCGGATTTCTCGGCTTGTCGGGCGGCTCTGCGACGAAATATTTTTTTCGTGTGTAAGCAAAAGGAAGAACCGTGTTTGTCGTGTAACTTTTCATGACAATGTAATCTTCTTTCCTCCCGGCTTAAAAAGGATGCCCTGACTGACATTGAAGGGCCTTGTCAGCTCTCCCTTTTTATACCGTTTTCTCCACCCCTTCATCCCCCCCGCGTATTCGGCTCTTTCTCGGTGGTAACCCTTTCGGGGGAAGCCCGCTTTAAGCTCTATTCCCCTCGGACAACACGGTGAAATGTTTATACACGAGATTTCTTTTTCTGTTTGCATTTTCGTAGCCATTCCGTAGAATTCGTTTCCTCCTCGCTTTTTTCCGTATATTGAGGGCTGGATGGATGAGAGCGGTAAGCCTCGCGCCTCGCCAACCAGAGACAGGCTGGCCAGATTAATTCTCAGTTAAACGATACGTTGGCGGGCTTAACGTCAAAGGCTTCCCGCGAATATAAATGGGGGTTTCCGGTTTTTTGAAGAGATTGACAGTTTTGTTGGAAAATGTTTCGGCGCCGCTTGTTGAAGATTTAAATATTTCTTCCCTCCTTTTTTTCACCAACTTTTTACGAGTATGGGAAGGATTTGAAAGTTGCCGAATTGCCAGATTTTATTTTTTTGGGAAACCGTATTTTGATTGAGGCTCACCTTGCACGATGACCTGATAGGTGATCTCGTCTTTTCCGTAAGTATTTTCGGCAACGCAAGTAAACAGCGCCGAATCCCTGCGGTCTGCCGATGGTACTCTGATGACTGATTTGATGGCTTCAACCATGTCTTCCTCTTCCAAGATGTATCTGTTAAGAGAATAAATCCATCCTCGAAATTATTGCTTTCGCCGTAACGGGAGAAAACCCGCTATTAAATTTCCGATTTACAGCGTCTTCCAAAATAGACGTAACAACTTCGAATATAGTCAACAACGAAACTGCTAAACTAATTTATCTTTGGAATAAGATGTTTCACATTCTATAGAATGATTTTTAGATTACCCTATAGCTGATACGTAACGAAACGCGTTACCTTTCTAATTACATCGGACCATCGCGCCTCGAATCGCGGAGGGATAAGATACCCTCGCGGGGACAGTCGTAATTGCAATCAGTGTACGTGGCTAAGCCGGAAGCAGGCGTCACCGGAACACGCCCAACGCTATAAGCGACAGTCCTGCTCCAACTGTCGGACAAAGCGCTCTCACCAATCTTCGGTAATAAGAATTCCCTCACACGCACCGCGCGACAGCGTACGGTCGCGGCAATGAGCCCGCCGAGCTAGAGATTGTAATTAAATAAACTAGGCTATACAATGGCTAATGGGAAAACATTGGAGCGACACCGAAACTTACGACTATTAAATTTAACAATAAATGATGTTTCGAAGTCGCCTTTCAATTAATTTCGTTTCCCAGCAATGAAATTATATATACGTCTCTCTCTCACTTCTATTCCTCTCAAGTCCATTTCCGGACTCTGGAAGCGTTTCGTCCGACGTACACGGCTAGAGCGCGGGCTTAATAAGCACTTAACTACCATGCCCACTTATGTTTGAGGCTACGGAAAACTCCGATACGTATCGTGATCGTACACTCAGAACTACAGTTGAAAATTCGGAGAGCGAGCGTCGCCGAGTCGAAAGGGAACGTTTATAGGTGGCAATTTTCGGGGCGCGTGGTCGAAGGGTTATAGGCCGGGTTCGTCCCTGGATCGTTCGCGACACTGCTGGGTGCTCTGATTAATTGTCGGTCCGTGAGGTAATACTCGATCGATAGAGAGCCCCGTCGCTGGCTCACTCTCGCTTCACCTGTAGCTAATTGAAAATAGTCATTCACACGATAAACCCCTGGCCCATAAATTTTAGCCTAATGCGCCCAGTTTTGTTCCAACCGTGTCCGTCTCTAGGTCCCGCGTTAAAATTACCGTAGGGTAATTTGCTTAGACGACGATAAAGTTGGTCCCCACCCATACGCCCCCTTTTTGAAATGTTCCCCAAATCAGAACGCTTTCCAACGTATAGTTTGGAATTTACCTAGAAGTTCATTTAAGCGTAAAATTTTCATAGAAAACCTCATAAGTTTTGTAATGATATAGCGGGAAAATTATAACGGAGTTTCCCAATTTTTCGTTCATGTTTACCTCGATCTCGAAGACTTTAGCCTAAAAGGATTTTAGAGAAATATAAATGCACGTATTTTTTAAAGGAAAATGTTTATCTATGGCTATTAGTTAAACGTCAAGTTTTTGAAAAAAATACGCTAAAGTTTGCCGATATTGTTCTACGAAATTATCGTTAATCTACGCAATTAATATATAAAAAGAAACAAGAACCTATTTAGGTTAATAAGAAAGTCAATTTTTCCGTCGGGCTAGCGTTATTTACTACCGCTCCGGAAAACCTAATATTTTCCCGATCGTAAAGCGCCATCTCGTATAAGTCGTAACAATGCATTTCTTTTATATTTCGGGAAACCGAGCATAATTTTATTTAACTCTTAATTTAATTCGTAAGCCTTTCGTAAAAGCTGAAATTTTTTATTCAATTTATTAAATTAAACATATATAGGTAAATACTAGGTATATTCTCAATTACTATGTTCAAAAAAGAATATTATAAAGCGTGTCGCCGTCAGATGGCGTTACTCTAGATATTTGTTATCGCTGCGAACTGTCAACGGATCGACTCGCACATTCTCAGTAACCTAAATTAGTTCTTGAAAGTATTAAAGTAGAGCGTTGAAAATATTTAAAATGGAAAGGGTAACAAATTAAATAATTTAAAGTTTTCGGGTCTCGTAATTATTAATACGAACCGAGAAATTCTAGCGAACATTTTTACCAACAATAATAAGAGGTACCATAACAACGATAAAAGCCGGTAGATTCCTCAAATAGCCGCGGAGTCACACGCAAAAGGCTGTACGAGCAAACGGGGCCGGACGCGATTCAATATCGCAGCGGCCTCAGCTTCGTGTTCTTGTCCCCCGAAGGCAAAAGCCGTTGTTGAATACCGGGGCGGATGGGTTATGGAAAGGCGGTGGGCGTCTACGTTTAACCCCGCAAGAGGGATGTTAATTACGTTCGAAATTTCGTGCCCGGAAGCTCCGGGAGAATTCAGACCACCAAACGCGTAACGCACGTGCTTCGGAATTTTAATTTGAGCAGAGGTAAACATGCAAAGACCACCAAATTCAGTTATAGCCTCGCTGAAGAACGGCTCGCTTTTAAGCCCTTAGGGTGCCAAAATACCCCTTATTGCGCGCGTTTATATTATATTATATTGTCGAAGTACAAAAAAACAAACAAAAAGGCAAGCGCTTTACCCTAATGAGCGGAAGAAGTAAATACTTTACCTTAAATACGAATTAAGGCAAATGTTTTCGAGGATACGAAAGAATAAAGGCGTAATTCACTTCTTTTCCAGAATTATAAACTGTTCTTTTACATGTATAAGATAAATCCCTCCTTAGGGTAAATTTCATACAAAGGTATTTCATCATTTACTAATTACAATGCTAGAGGGCGGGTTAAAGTGGATGCGACGCGAAGAATATGTCGTAATTTAGGGTCCTATATTTAACTTTGTTAATTTAATATAACCTCTTTCTATTAAGTAAACTCGAAGTCCGCTGAAAGCTCGTTTCGCTCCGTTGTCACCGATTAAAGTTTTGTTTATCAATTACATAATTCACATCGAAATGTAAATATGGTTTGCAAAGTTAATTACTCGCCGTTAAAAGGGTTTTATCCAATTCGGCGGTTCCGCGGTAAGCGCCAAACATCGAAGGAATGTTAATTAAATTTCCTAAGCGCGCTTTTAACGCATTTTTCTTAATATCGCCTTAACGACCATTGTTTACGCGCATTCTCAACCAAAGGACAATTTAATTAAAACGAAAAATCATTTTGACCAACTTCAAACGACGTCTTCTAAAAGCGTTTTTGAAAGCCGGTCTTATACAATAAACGCAGAGCCAGCCCTCTGGCGGAAGCGCTAACTTCAAAGGGGAAAGAGAGTGGAAGAAAAGAAAAATTACCTGGAATCCATATGAGGATCAAAGCTATGCCTATCTTTAGTCCACACTATCGTAATTGGCTTCTCTCCTTTCGCTTCGCAGGCCAACGTCAGGGCTTCGCCTTTCCTGATGCTCTGTGCTTCGAATCGCTTTCCAAAATGAGCCGCCACTGAAATATAAATTCCACTGCACTACTCTGAATCGGGCTGGCAACCGTACGTTTCTTTTACCGTGTACTTTCAAGTGCACTACCGTGCTGAGTCCGGGGCCGACTCCGTTCGTTGCTTGGCACATGTACGACCCCGAGTCTTCTTTACTGACTTCTCGGATAGTCAAGGAACCATTTTCCCGGATCTGAATGTTGGCGCTACTTATGATGACTTCAAAGTTACCCTGATCACTACCTTGGGGTGAAGTGAAGAAAAGCCTTGTAGGTCTATTAGAGCTTACGGACATTTAGTTACGCTGATATAAACTGAAATCCTCATTATCTTCTAAAAAATGACTTTCAACTGACTAAAAGTTCAATATGTAAATGTACAAATAACAGTCATCATGACGAAATCGATGCAACTTATTAGTTTGACTGTTGTTGGCCAGTATCGAGTACCGCACCATTAATTACAGCTTTTGACGATCTAGTGACGTCTATCGATTAATAAGTGTGGCCTGGTGTAGATCGATACGGCAGCCCTAGTCGAGTAAGAGTACATATTCTCGAAGTTGGTACATCGCGAAAGACGTCAGGAGCCGAAGTATAAATCGATTTTCAAGTTATGAGCTATACGCTTAATTTTAAAGACAATGAGAGTCCCCGGTATACTACTTTCTAAACCATTACTTTGAGGATGTACTCTTAACCTTCGAGGGGTACTAGGGCCTATCATCAACGGTTAATCAAGCGCTCAGGGTATTAAAAAAAAGGTGGGCGCTGGAGATAGAGAGGACGAAGAGTAAAAAATTAATTACCTGTCGCGCGTTTCCACCTAATTACGGGGGCAGGGAAGCCGTCCGCTTGGCAGTCAAACGTCACGGACTCACCCAAAACCGCTGATTTATCGTTGGGTTCAACCCGCCATTTCGGAGGTACTGAAGAAGGTGAGAGTGAAAAAGAGAAAAGAATCGAGTGAAGAAAGCTTTTTCGTACATAAACTTAGTCCCTTCTACGGCTAACAACCCCCCGTCTGACATCCTTCTAACGGTCGGGCCTCTCAGCCAGTCGCCTGCGGCTATAAAGAACGTTTTTGCAACAAAGCGCGCCGGTAATCGATGCCATTACCCAATTAAGAATTCCATTTCGTTAATCGAATCTCGGCTAAAACATACTTTCGCTCTAATAGAAAGTTTGTTATATACGCCGGGGAAGATGAGCTAGACTTAAAACGCTTTCGCCTCGCGGCGTTTTACGGAAATCCTTAACCTCTATTTCCTGACTGCTTCGAAGGTTCGATCGTCGTACGGTAAAAAAGCCTTTTTAAGATGGCGATGATAGTTTGTAAGTAATTACCAACTCCATCTACGGTGTTCTGCCGGAGTGGCCGCTGTTATATTTCCTTTTTAATTTCTAAAAACGTCGTTTTAATTAAGCGTGTGCCTACATAATGCGTGCTTTTTTATATTCATTGAAAAAGCTTGCACCGCGTGTTTCCTTCTTTTCCATCCGCTTCCAACTCGATTTCCCGCGGCTTTGGGTTGTTGATCGATCATGGGAAGCCAAATATCCACGCGAATTCCCAATTCAGTGCACATAATTAGTGAAACGTTTATGTAAGGGAACAGTTTACCCACGCTACGGTAGATACCGTGTTTACTGTTTATACACACACGTAAGCCAATGTTCATCTTAATAAACACACTACCCTTACACTGTTAAAAAAATTCGTTCAGAAGTCGTTCAACTTAGAACAGTCTGTTCAAAAATGAACGATAGCGTTCTAAAGGTATGTAACAGAGAACGGAGTGTTCAAGATATTATATTTCGTTCAAATAAGAACGAATGCTCTTTCGCCCTCTGGAGGAAGGTTTGTAAACTACACAATAGAATAGATTCGTTCCAATAGCTAGGAGATCGTTCCCCTTAGAACATGTTTTACACACAATCCTATATGGATTTCTTTGTATTGTCTTCATGTACATGTACTAACATATAAGCGTGACACTTTCAACATATGACCAAAAGTAACAAATAAGTGTGACACTATTTTGCGGAAAACGTCGTAAGGCCAAAAGTAACAAATTAGTGTGACACTATTTTGTGGAAAACTTCGTATGGCAACCGAAAATGTTTTTGACCACTTAAAACAAAAATCTTTTTTTTCCTTATTTTACCCCAAAATGGTTACAACTTTACCCCAAAATGATCAAATTTACCCAAACTTGATGAAATTTACCTAAATGTGGTCTTAATTACCCATTTCGTGATTTTAATTTTTTTTTAAATTCGATGTTTTTTAAATGGAGCTTTTTTGTTTTAAGTGGTCAAAAACATTTTCGGTTGCCATGGCAAATGAATGGGTAATGCAACGTCTCCTTTTGGGAAATTTCATATCTCATATAGGACGGTCTACAACACGCCCGACTTTGAACAAAATTGGCAATAAACACCTCGGGTACTCTCCTTGTTAGTCGTAAACAGGACCTAGAATGTTATTTTTTTAATTTCCTTAACTTCCCCTAGCGGGCAATGGCGGTCGCTATATTGTTAGTATTTGAAAAATAGAGCCGACGATAAGGAGCGGTATCTTTATATTTTTAATCTACGTCGCGAGGCGAGATTGCGAAGGCGATGGGAAGGGAAATTGACTACAAGTTGAATTGATGATGGGGAGCTCGTTGGGGTCATTATTTTAAAAACGTCCTTCATCGCGATGGCGCTGGAAGAAGGCCCGCTATAAATCTGCGCCTAATACAAAAACCTCGGACGTGGTTTTCTTCTCCTTTACACGCTTCCGAAAGTCGTACAAAACCTTTCATCGTTTCGCTAGGTCCTTCCGCGAAGGCATTATCCTCGTATCGCGCCTCTTAAGGGCGGTGTCGCGTCTATACACATTCTTCTCTCTCTCGTTAAATGAGTCGAAACTGTATAGGCCGAATCCTTCCGTATTTATCACTCTATAACGGCGATATCGTGTGGCGCGAGAATACGTAACTCACCGTGAACGGTCATGGTGGCGGTGTAGTTGGCGGACGCCACGGGGTTGCTGGCGACGCAAGTGTAACGGCCGTTGTGGGACTGTTGCACGCTCGAGAAGGACAGAAAGGAGGTGAAGTCGTTGGCGTTGCTGATGGATGCTTTCAATTCGTTCGGTAATGTTTGTCCGTCTTTTAACCAACGGATGCTGATGGGCAGATCCCCCGCCGAGACAACGCACGCTACGCCCGCTCGCTTCCCTTCCGTTAGGTCCTTCGGAAAGGCGAATGGCTCGACGGCCGGAGGGACTAACCGGACAATCCACGAGAGTAAAGATCGCGGCGAAGTTTGACCGAAGGATGACCGGGCGAATAATGGAAATAAAAGAAGATAACAACATTCTTAGGGAAACCCTTTTTTTTCCTATAAGCCCGACTATTACTGCTCTTTTCATCACGAATACCCCCAGCTTTATCTCGCTCGGCGCGATACCCCAATGCCGGCCAGATTCGGAGTGTATGACTATGGAGAAGCGTAACCCTCAAATGATTCATTCTCCCGTTCTTCTTCTTTATACGTGGGAGTATCTATAGTTGAGCGACAGGCCATACAGAGCTGCGAGCAACTCGGATCATTAAGAAACAAGACAGACCAGGGATCCTTCGGGATTTCTGCCACTTCCTATTCTAACTCGCTATAACTTTCCGTAAAGCTGAGCGAGAAAAAGACAGCGTTGAATCTAATATTTCTTTCGCGATATTCAGAGCTCTCCCCTTCCCGCGAAAAAGTAATACGATTTACCCCCCATGATTGTTGGCAGACTCAGTATATTGTAAACCCATCCACTCTCTACAATTGAAAAAATCAAATATTCAATTAAGTTTAAGTAATAATCAATAGACGTAGCTCAAAAATCTACAGCTTCTTTCAAATAATAATTTTTTAAATTTCTAACTCGAATTAAACCGGTTAAAATACAGGGGCGTACCGAAAAAATAAAAGTCGGAGGAGAGGGTTAACCTTGATTTTGCCTAATCTATCCTTATTTTGACGAGTCATTTGGCGAAATTAAAAAAAAAGGTAATTGTAAGGGTAGGGGGCTGTTGGCTCGCGTGGCATGATGGGCTGGTTACCACCTTCCTTCGCAATTTAACACAGTCCCCTGAATTAAAAGGCATTAAATTCGCTAGATGACTTGTGTATTAGCCTAGCTTATTAATTTTTCTTCAAATTTTTATTATAAAAACCAAAACCTTCCTAAAAAATGTCGTCAAAAACATATTTTGCCAACTGGACTTCATATCGTCTTAATCTTAATTTTACCAACTGGACTTCATATCGTCTTAATCTTAATTTTACCAACTGTACTTTATATCGTCTAAATCTTAATTTTGCCAATTGTACTTCATATCGTCTTAATCTTAATTTTACCAACTGTACTTTATATCGTCTAAATCTTAATTTTGCCAACTGAACTTCATATCGTCCAAGACTTAATTTTACCAACTGGACTTCATATCGTCCAAAACTTAATTTTACCAACTGGACTTCATATCGTCCAAAACGTTATTTTGCCAACTGAACTTCATATCGTGTCAAAAATGTCATTTTGCCAACTGGATTTAATATCGTGTCATAAATGTAATTTTGCCATTTGGTCTTCATATTGCCAACTGACCAAAATTATTGGGTGGGAGGCTGTCCCTATCTTCCTCAAAGTTACACCCCCGACTGCCTAATATAAGAACACAGGGTCCAAAGAGATAAAATTTCATTCTCAAACTGCGAGTATGTGGGTCCAGAATGCTGGCTTTTTTTCTTTCAAGTAAAGCCCAGATGTCCGCGTAAAAGAGATAAAATAACTGAAATACTTCCCTCTCGCCATCTCCAGAAAAGGCTCGAATTGAAAATAACGTTTTCCTCAATAATCTCAATCTCCTTTTCCCCCGCCTCTTCCCCACCCTACTTGATCAAAGTCACACATGGCTAGTATGATATTGGCATTTTCCCCCGCTCCTACTCTTCTCTTCACCCCCCACCCCCGAAGAGAGCTTTCCTATATATAACCAAACAAAAAAACGAGGGGGTGAATCCCTTAACATACAACGTGCTCACTCGAGTAAGAAATTAAATTCTTTTGCCCCAAGATTTCCAACTTTATTTTCACTCTCCCATCGGAGGCGATTCTTTCCTTTGAGGGGTGACTATGTCCCGCGTCCGCCCTCTGCGCTACTAAAAGTTTAAAGGTTCCATCCGCCGACGGAGACGGAAGAGATGGATAGATGGTATGGCTTTTTCGAGGCAGGGAAAATAGTAACTCACTTAAAACGCTGACGTGGACATCTCTTCGGGCGGTTCTTCCCTGGTTGTCCGCGGCGAAACACGTGTAGCTTCCACTGTCCGCCGATCGAAGTACTTGCTTAAGCAGTAAAGTTCCGTTCGCAAAAACGTGCTGCCGATGGCTTTGAGGAAGGCGACGACTCTCTGGTCGGAGGATATAGACCATTAAACGGGTTAAAGATCGACTTCACTCCAATACGACCTAAAGATCGCATTGGTACGAAAGTATTTGATTTGGAGAAATACGAACGATAAATTATCGCTGCCGCGTTAACTCTTCAATACGAAATTTAACTTTAAAATTCGTAAATGCTTTTATTCATAACTAACACAATAAAGATCAGTATGACACTATGGTTTTAAATCTAATTTTCTGACCGAACCTTTTTTAGATACTGACATTCTCAGCAAGCGCGGACTCGGACTTGCACTCGAACTGAAGTACCAGTATTTCACCTTGGGCATATTTAGACACTAGGGGGCTCTTGATTGAGAAAAAGCTTTGAAAATCTGCTCGTTGGTAGCTTTTTTAATTGTTATTATTTTACTTATCCTTTAATTAATACAGCTACATTTCACCACAATGATGTAGTTGCGTGGTGTCCCTTTGCATTGGTTTTTCTCGACAACTAACAAGCATTTTTTCTTAACAAGGGGAGGAGTGAATGAATAAATAATGCAATCCGACTAAAGTGATTCTAAGAGACACGGCGGAAAGCTTAGCTGTCTCGAAAGAGTGGGGAGGAAGGGTGGACTAACAACGCCATCTATTATTTAGGCTTGTTGGGAATAATTTAGGAAGCCGACGAAGCGTAAATCTTTGACGGCTCCCAAAAGGGTGGCGTCTGTAACCCCCTCTGTTTATCCCACAATTAATTCTATTCCCCGATCTGCGCGTTTTTTTCACTGATGACTCCTGACGAAACTCGTATTTTTACTAAATGGTTTTGATGCTCCTTTTTAATTTAAATTTTTGACACAAAGCCCTTTTTGACGGCCGGACAATGGATGATTGAACTAAGTTCAAGTTTCTTATTAAAATAGGCTTTTGTCATATTTACAAACCAAAAAGTCTTAAAAGTCTAAAATTGATAGTTAATCCAGGTGTTTTCAAAATTAATTTTAACTTTGCCTAAATGTGGGTCGGGGTGTAGTGGAGTTATTCGGATTTCACTGTCCGTAAAAACTTCACGATAATGGTAATATGATACGAAAACCTTGTTACCACCTCGTCCTACACGTTGTTATAATATAGAATATTGTAATTTAGCAGTAATAAAGAAATTAATGGTAACTTTAGACTTATGATGTAAGTGTAGCTTGTAAATATTACCAAGAACTTATTTACTCTTAGAGAGTGTGGATATAACGCAACGATTTTTAGCGTTTCTCACAATCAACCTCATGGTCTGTTACCCCTTAAAAGTCAATCAAATCACCCAAGTATTTCAGTGGCTCCTTAAAACTTCAACGCGATTGAAACACACTCGAGTGTTGGGAGAAAACAAGACCATGGTGCCGGAAATAAAAAACAATCCATTCTTGTTATAAAGGTAGTAGAAAAATAAACGAAAACCACTTAAGAACTGTCTAAACCATTTCGTATTATGGAATGAATTTCACGACGGTGTACAGTGGGAAGTTTCCAATCAAGAGCCACACAGAAAACATTTTTCTAAATGATACAGGACAAATATATAACACTATTTTTTGTTTCAAAATGTAATTAAAGTAATGTGACGTAATTAGTCGAATCAGTTTGCTCGGTTTTTCTGCGTTGAAAGTCGCGCTATAAACGGAAGATGATTTTGCTTCGCAAGCTAAAAGAGGCCGATTTTACAAGGTCTATTTGTTTTTCGAATGGAGTGGTACGTGTCCAGGCGATCTAACTCGTCTGGCGGCAGTGCCTAAGAGAGAGGTGTTCGCCTTCCTTACCTCTTTCCCACGCGATTTTCTCGATGGGGAATCCCGCGACGGGACAGTGCAGAGTGACCTCCTTCCCGGCCAAAGCGGAGACGTTCTTCATGGGTCGAATGTAAGGCGGTCCGTGGATGTTGACGCGGGCGGAATGCGTCACTCGTCCGACGTCGTTCTGGGCGCTGCAGTGGTACAGGCCACCGTCTTCCACCGACGCGCTACTGATGTTGACGTAGCTGTTGACGGTGTATTCGGTGCTAACGTAATCTCCTATGCGGATGTGGTAGGCTTCCGGTACGGCCATTCCGTCCAAGGCCCAGGTGATCTGAGGAAGCGGCTTCCCCGACGCCGAGCACTTGAGCGAGAGCGGAGTGCCCGGTCGAGTAGTCACTTCCGGAAAGGTCGATGTAAAAACCGGCGCGTCCTCTGAGCAAACAAAATACGGGCGGAAATTAAACCCAGATTCCACGCGATACCTTCTCGAGGGTTTCTCTCCTCCCAATTCCCATCTACCCTTAAAAATCCTAAAATGCCAATGTATAATATTTCACCCGTAATTTAAAAAGGGAAACTGAGATTAAGGTTTTGACATATTTTGGATATTTGCTATTGGCTTGCTTTAAAACTTATTATGTGTTTGACATACGACTATCATTCTACGTAAATATAGTAATATTTCTACATTTTATCAGATTTCGTACTTGAAATTGACCGCGACGTTTGACTGTTGACGTAGAGCTCATACCACGCTACAAGTATCATTCTACTGAAATATATCAGTATTTTATCATTTTACCAAGTTTGAAATATATACAGACTGCCCACACCATTTGTTTTAGAAGGTCATTTTTATAAATTAAAATTGCCTTATCTAGTTAAAGCTATTGTGTGTTTGTTTAAAGGTAATATAACCTCAGGTTTTTTGGTGTGGAACACCAACACTTCGACCATTTCCCGCTCCCTCCTATGGCTTCAGATATTTTTGGCGCTGGTTGCTATTGGCTTGCTTGAAAACTTATAACGTGTTTGACATACGACTATCATTTTACGTAAATATAGTAATACTTCTTCATTTTATCAGATTTCGAACTCGAAATTGACCGCGACGTTTGACTGTTGACGTAGAGCTCATACCACACTTCAAGTATCATTCTACTGAAATATATCAGTATTTTATCATTTTACCATGTTTGAAATATATACAGACTGCCCACACCATTTGTTTTAGAAGGTCATTTTTTTAAATTAAAATTGCCTTATCTAGTTAAAGCTATTGTGTGTTTGTTTAAAGGTAATATAACCTCAGGTTTTTTGGTGTGGACCATTTCCCGCTCCCTCCTATGACTTCAGATATTTTTGGCGCTGGTTAGTGATTTCCCGCCTAAATTGTTAACATAAAAAACCTTAAAAAAGACTTGAGGTTATATTCCGTTTAAGCTAATCTAAATACCCTGATTTAATAATTTTTTCAAATTGAAGTTTTCCAATCTAAATGGCCCCCAACGTTAAAACGCGATTCTAAGAAAAAGAAAATCAGCCTAACATATTGCCTTCTAATAATTTCTTTTTTAGGTTGGTTCCAAAACCCATAAAAGGTCTCGTTTGATTTTGTACCGCAATAAAAACACGTCTTCGTCTCGAGCAGAGCCCGCGAAACACGACCACGAGTACATCGTCGTAGCGTGCCAAAGGATAATAAAAGCAAAACAAGAAAGGAGAAATCCGTGTTACATTTTTGTCGGTGCTGGAAAATCCGCGTTATACTTATAGATATTTCCCGCGATTTTATTTTTTAGCAAGCTGTCCTTACTTTCTTTTTTTTAAAGGGACGATATTCTTTCATTTTTTCTGACCCCGAAGACCATAGCGTCTATTTCGCGATAGGAGTCCAAAATTAATGGTTATTTCTTGGTTTTTCCCGGAACGTAGGGAAACAGCTGCTCGCCGAGAGGACGGGGAAAAAATCAGTATTGTTTATAGATTGAACTCAATGGGGAAAAGTCTGGCCGTTCGGCGCGACTTCTTAGCAGAAATTTCAAACTCGTACGTACGTTTTAAAGATACTAGAAAGTACGCGTTCCGTAGTCGCGATCACGGTGATAAAAGCTTAAAAGAAAGAGAGAAAAGGGCCTCATTCCGATGCGTTTGCATGGCCGGGGTTATGACTTATGACTTTTGTTCATCGTCGAACAGAGAAGCCGGAGCCAGACGCGGAAAGGGCTGCCAGGAAGGTCAATACTGAATACGAGTGATTAATTTTTTCCTTCCAAAATCTCCGACCCGTTTTTTTGCCATTCGGTACTGAAGGGCGTTTCTGTTTCTTATACCTGACACTTTCTACCGAAGTTAAACTACTAGGACGTCGACTTCAGGAGAGGTTCCAGATGGCCCTATTTCCGTAATGTATTTCGCGATAGAGGTCAATCATTTTTCAGTAGTGCCGGCGCATTTATCCTCCTAGTTTCGTATATTAAACAAGGCTCTAAATTCAAAGTTTTGGAACCCCTTTTTCCGCGATTTGTTTTGAAAAAATAAGAAATATTTAGAATGATTATTCTCTTCTCTTTGACAGATGTCCCCCGAAACATTTTACTATTTGTTTTCGCCATTGTTACTTCTACATTGAATAATGGTTTAAAGGGAAAACAAAGACGGGTTTTTGAGTTTTCATTCGATTTAGGTTTCGTCACAAACCCAGTGACGGTTCTAAGGGCAGTCCAGATATTCCATGGCTTATCATTTATTAAGAAATAAACTATAGTTAAGTCAATGCCAGTACAGGAAGATGCACAATATTATACAGGCTGTTTAAAAAGGTTATGCTAAAGTTTGAAGGAGTTGTAGGGAGTGAGTTGAGATGTATGCCTGTTGTTTCCCCATTTCCCTACGATCAGTTAAAAGAGCACCAGAGAGCTTCGAAATGTGGCGTACTAGCCCCTAGAATTAGGCTGCAACAAGCACCAAACCAAGCAGCAGGGAAATGCCAACATTAAGGTTTGGGTTTGTGTGATTGGTAAAAAAGGAATTTGTAAATAAATCGAGGTAACCAGCGTAAAAAAGAAAACTTAAACAGTATTTTAAGTCCCTGCTGCTTGGTTTTCCGCTTGTCGCAGCCTACTTCCAGGGGCTAGTAGGCCACAATTTGAAGCTCACGGGCGCTCTTTTCACTCATCGTAGTCACAAGTCAACCATGACTTAGCCCCAATAAACCTATGTAAAACAAAATTATTAAATAAAATTGTATTGAATTGAATTGAAATGGGGGAAAACAGTCATACTTCTAAACTCACCCCCTACAATTCCTTAAACATTTTGCATAACCTTTTGAAACACCTGGTGTTTAATAATGAGTCCAAATATTCCTCTAAGGTAAGGCAAAATAAATAAAAATAAGTACAATTTTAAGGAAGTATTAAACATAAACCCTTATTTTTTTATCATTATGGTTAATCGGCATATTTTGCTGACTTTATAAAAACAAGATGGGGTGAAAAAGTCTTCAAAGCGATAAAAATAAAAATAGTGGCCCTAATTACTGGGCTTACCTCCTGAACACCACCGCGTAAACAGATTTTAAAATGAACAAACTTGAAAGTATGGCTTTCTAGCGCGAGCTGTCTTAGTAGGCGGTATAATACCTCCTATGTTGATCTCGGCGGTGGCTTGAAAGGATTCTAATTCGTTGGTGGCCAAGCATTGGTACATTCCCTTGTCCTCTCGTTGAACGGTAAATATTTGAACAACGTCCCTGCTGACCGAAGTGACTCTGCTGCTGAAAGAAAGCGGGCGTCCATCTTTGTACCAGGCGACGCCGGGTAATGGGTGACCCGAGACCCGGCAGGTTAATGAGGCCCGACGACCCACGTCGGCGAGCTGCGTGACCGGTTGAATATGAGCCGAGAGAGGAGCTGCCCACGACCAGGGAAAGAGAGAAAACGCCACAGTATCAGAGAATGAGCGAATATACTCGCTGGGAAGATAAAAATAAAGGACGAGAGATCCCAGGCGAACCGCAACAGCGTGCCCCCTCGCAATTAGAGGAGACGAACCAAAGTGTCTAAGCTTGTAATTAAGAGTCTAGTACCGGCTTTCTCCATGGAAATATTTTCGCTCTTCACCCAAGTTTGAATACTTTATTGCTCATTCTATCGTCATTCCGTGATCATTTCTAATTCCATTTTGATATAATGTTTCTATAATATCATAAAGGCAAATGTAGGGAAGAGTTCATTCTTTGCCAGCGCGCTCTTAACATTTTGGTGCATTGTGGATCGTGAGATTTCGCGTGCGCCCTCGAAATTAAAGACGCGCTTAACAAACTTTGAGAGTACGTCGGAAAGTTGCCATGAATTCATGTGTTTTGTTTTGAGTTCTTTTCGTATTTATAAAGTTAAATAAAAGCATTTATTTTCTTTCTAAATCATAAAAAAAACTTTGAAACGGAATCAACTATTAACCGCGGCGTTCCTAACTTTTCTAATCGAATCTTTTTTGTTTGTGTTTTAAAGCTCTGGAATATCGGCGCTCCAGGATATTAAAAGGGCGGGAGCCTGCGCGCCGGGGTTTCATTCGGAAGCGTTTGATATTTCCTTCGCTTATATAACCCTCACAAGTCACTCCGCTTACGATGATGCTTAAACACGAAAAGCGTCGCTTAGGTCCTCAACCCCACCCACTCTTCTCCACACCGCGGAATGTAATACGAGAGAGGACTATATGGTTATAGGTTAAACGCAACTTCTTAATCGTATTATCTTATCATTCGGCAAGGGCGGAGGGACGACGCGGTTGGAAAGTTGCAATGGTCCGGGGAACACTTTTACACCATGCAGTTCCTGCCGAAACGTTTATTCGCTTCTGGATTTTGAAAGCCCCTCCGCGAAGCCGCCGTTTCTATTGAGCTATTTTATTGAAGCGTTGTAGAGACGTGACAGGGCGTCTAGGAAAAAGAGCAAACTGGTGTTGGTCCGATGGCGATAGCGCTCGCCAAATAAAAGAAAGAAATTCGGCAGCGTAAAAAAATCCCATATTTCATTTTTTGCACTTTATCCACAAAAATTCCGGGCATCAAATGAGCCGGCGCCCCTTCGGAGTTTATTTCTTTTATTTCCTTTTTCATTTCTCCTCCCCGGGTCCCCTTTTTTACGGTCCCTCCGAAGCCGGGCATCGCGAAATAAATCTCTCCACGGGAAAAATGACCTTCATAAGTCCGAGTGGTTCTCCCGGAGTCTTTTTAGATTAGTTTTATTTCTAGCCTGAGAAATGGCGGAGAGAATTGCAAAGGTAATTAATGAGAAATTTCGCGTGACGTTTCCCTTTGCTCCGTCTTATTTCCGAACCATTTAATGCTGGTCTACCCGGGACTATCTTGCCTTCCTTTTCCGTTACTGAAGAGATGAAAGGCCGAACACTGTAGAGCTCGGCGAAACGGATAAATTAACCGCTAAAGTTTTGATTAACCATAAAAATTACGATTAACTGTTTATCCATGGATATTATCCACGGCTATATAGCAATTTAACATGTAAAATAATTGTTTTTTCCCGGATAATTTTCGTTTGTGGATAAAAATAAATAAAGTGAGTATTTCTTATCCAAACGCCGAGCTCTAGAACACTGTCTTTAGTCGAGTAACTAACAACATCCAAACAGCTATTCCTGGGGACCTTGGTCCTTAACAGACTGTATGTCTCTTCAACTTAATATATGGAGAACTTTTCCCAAAGGATTTAATAACTGATCTACAAAGAAAATCGTTTAAAAGTTCATGAGAGGTTATTTTGATCTAAAATCGTGCCACTATTCGCGTACATTTATTTGCACTTCTTGTAAATTTATGGTGGATCAATCACGCACTGAGGTACTAACTTTAATTACTCGTAGAGGTCATACAGGCTACCGGGGCTAGTGGAGAAGAGTTATCGATCCCCAGCATGCGAGCCAAGTAAAGCGCGGGAATATTAAAGTTTCCGCTTTTAATTAACATCATTAAACGCCACCCTAGCGAATTAATATCGTTGTTTTAAAAAGTGAGGTCCGCGAGGTTGGCCTTTACGTCTTTCGAAGAGATGTTCAGGTCTATAAACTACTTAAGACTCCTTATATTTTAGGAGAGTTTTCTTCGCGCTCGTTCGCTGTTAATTCCTTTCTAATGAGCTTTTTCTCTCGCATCGGAATGGCCCGTCCCTTCGTTTTCGTACAAACTTCGCTGCGAGTTTGAAATAAGAATGTCTAGCTTTTCTATATAGCTTTAAGCCACCGACTATATAAACTTAATTGGAGCACGGGGCTTGAAAAATCGATAATTTTCCACTGTTATTAATAATTAGGCCTTGGGTTGCTTCTTGGAACTCGAAGCTCTTTCCGAAATTATGCCTCTGGAACTTTGAAAGCCTTAGAGTTTGTTCGCTGAGGCTTTAAAACCTCGCATCGCCGCCAAAACCGAGCGCAAACAACAACAACAACGTTACTTGCCAAATTAATAACAATTTTAAGCCACATTATCTTAATTTAATATTCCACATTTGCTATATTTTCTGATTTCCATAATAGATAGGTGTTTTGTATATGATAACGAGGTAATTAAATATTATTATTCGTATTTAAAAAGTGTTTTGTAAATTTAATGGTTTGCTCAGTAAAATACTCTATTACTTTATAGAATATGGGATGACTAAAACAATAAGTAACATAATAAAATAAGTATGTCAATTTGAAAAAATTTCAACGAGCCGATATTCAGAGATATTTCTCAGACAACTTTTAGTTCTAGGCACAGAGCCCCTAGCGTTAAATCAATAGAAAGTGTTAGTCTTACTGTTATTATGTTACTTATGTTAAAACATATATTAATTAATTTATTGATATTCACGAATAGGAAGTTGATTTAATAATAAATGGGCAGTTTGATAAAATTTAAGCAGTCTCTAATTCTTAAGTCAAGTTGTCTTCAGCCAAGTTCTCTAAAAAAGAATTATGTAATACCATTGAATATTTGAGCGCAATTAATGACATCAAACGCCTTAATTTTTTGGCATAGTAGGCATAGTTATATGTTAAAGGAATTTTCTAATTTGGAACGGGAGGTATTGGACTAGGACACTGTGTCACCCGTTCACTCACCCGTAACGATAAGTTCGATGGAGAACTCTTCTCTTCCGACGGTGTTGTTGACGACGCAGATGTAGCTCCCTCCGTCTTGAACGGTGACTTTTCGAAAAGTTAAAAGTTCGTGATTTCCTCGGTGATTTTCGCTCAAGGACCTGAGAGTATTGCCCTGTTTTCGGTACCAGAACGATTGGGGCTTGGGGACTCCCTGTCCAACGCAAGGCAAGTATACGGTGTCTCCCACCTTGGACCGTCTGGGAGAACGGTTTTCTATCACTTTCGGAGACAAGGAACTGTGAGGCTCTGCGTTCCAGATAGACGGGAAAGAAAGAAAATTCCTACGTAAATTTCACATTATTGCCTTAAATTTCGTAGCTAATCATCCGTCCCTTCCTGGACATATACGCCCCCTTACGGAAGAAATTTCCATAAATAAATGGCGCTTTTACAACCCGGAACGTAATAAGACGAGAAAAATATCAATTACGTTTAAGCTATTCGGTTTGCGTTTCTGCTAAAAAGTACTAGTCGAGTTTTATTCTTTACTTATCGGATATTTTCTCTACGATCCATTGAGGGACTTTTTTTGATCTTTATACAAACGCCGGTACCAGACGTAATTCGAAGAAAGTCCTGAGGTAAATCCTATGGAGTAAGAGTGGAGGCAGATGAGAGATACTGTATTGCCTCAAAATAGAAAATGTCGTTGAAGAATCGCGGCTCTTTTTCCAAGGATCGTTAAGTTAGAAGACCACCGCAACCGCCAAACGCGTCCGTTAAATGGTAGAACAAAATAGGGATTCGATACGTTACGGAATGTTAGTCAACGGGAAGGTGACGCTTTTGATTCCAAATCGTTCCAATTTTGAATGCGGGCGCGGTGAAATATAAGTTACGTCTCTCTTTCGGCGGCTATAAAAAATTGTTACGAGCCGATTAAGAGTCTTTACCGCTTTATTGCGTCCCGCGTCGTGAGTTATTTCGGCTCCCGCAAACAGCTCTCGGGGAGAGGAAACCCGGCAAGGGTTGATAAAAACGGAATTTCATAAAAACGATTCTGGCCATTAGGCTGAAAAAATATTGCCCAATTCTTTTCGATGCCTAAAGGTGGCTTTCTTCCGGGACGGCCCGCTGTTTTCTCCGAGGCTTACGTAAAAGACTATTGCTAAAGAATATCACTCGAGGTATATACCATTTTATCGCTCTTCCCCGTTTATTGCCTATAGTGGCAGTATTATATTTACTGGCAAAACCTTCAAAATAAGGCTATTCGTCAAACCTACTTATGCCATGTTTTCTATGTCGAAACGTTCAAAAATGTTTCATCTTTTTGAGTTTTTCCAACTGGAACTCTTTTGAATTTCGATATTTAAATAGAAATTGGATACCATCTTTCTAGCAACGTATTCGTAAGTATGAGTGTAGGGAGCTGTTGGCACGCGTGGCAACCTCCTACGCGGTGTAACCTGACCACCCGAATTAATGGAATTAAAAATCGCTAGCTCACTTTCGGCCTATGGTTAAGGTGATTTTTTTTAATATTTACATTATCTTGGCAAACTTCTCGTCGCAAGAAAGCGTGTCTTTAGGCAGAACAAGCTACTGGGTTTACGTTAGAAATCTGTAATATTCCATTTCTATAAAGTCATAATGAACTTGTTTTAATGTATCGCTGTCATCACGTGATACGTAGGAGTTTAGTTCAGTTTTGAATGTTAGATCTTTGTAAAAAGGGTGACTCGTTGAATTTTTAATTGGTGTCTTGTTCAAATTGTTAAAATGTTCCACGCGCTCTATAACATTTTAGCGTAAAAGGCTCGCGCATTTTTTTTTCTTTCAGGGAGCACGCGCGAAATCGCTCGAGCCCATTCACGCTAAACTATCAAGACGCGTGTGGAACTTTTTAACAAGTTGAATAAGACATAATAGAGTTTATGCTAGTGTCTATTGGTTATCATAGAAAAACGTCACTTCTACGTCAGTGTGTCAGAATTTATAGCCCGGTGTACCTGTAAGATTAAAACCACATCACCGGAGGTCTATCATCATAGTGCCTCACGCCAGCGTCCACAGCCCGGACAGGTGACAAATCCAGCCACTCAATCCAGCAGAAGGTGCAACAATGGGAAGACCAACCCCTCACTTTGCACACAGCAGTGGGAATAGAGCGGATGCTATAGCAACTCCAGCCGACACCCTACCTACGTAGGTAGAGAGTCATACCCTCCAGGAAGAGCTCCTGAAGGGGAACGACGGGCACACAGTGGTCCACGTAACCCGGCACAGCTGGCACCGGAAGGCCGGGAAACAGGACCACCGCGTCTCATACGGAGACCCGCTGCCCCACAGCCGGCTACCCAATCCTCCGAGGCGGCCAGTTTGCCAGGACCCTCTCCGTTAGCCTGAGCCGAAGCTCAGATTCCAGCCCATACCTGACCGAAGTTGGAGGTGGAGATAGGACCGTTTGAACAGAGCTAACATCTCCCAGGGCGCCACCGCCCTTACGGGTTACAAGAGCCGGACTCCGACTCCCCGGTAAAGCCATCAGTTATTGCTCACATCTACGTCACGAGTGACGCGCCCCTACATCTTAAAAAGAAGGCCAATGTCACTTTATAGAAAGGCCTATTGGAGATCGTCTAATTATTTCCTCGCCGTATAAATTTCAACAATAGGAAACTAGTCATTGAGCCGCGGCTCAATTAGGGCGCAATCCGAAAATATTTCCAATTAGTATTCCTTTTCCATTCGCGCCCATTTAGTATACAACACGACCTTTTATACAACGGCAAATCTAAATTGAAATGGAACTTTCATTCCGCCGTTTCAGGGGTAAAAAAAAAGCAGTAAATTGTGGCAAATTGGGGAAGGAACAACGTCACGAACGAATATACAACGCGACGATACGAGCAACGTATTCTTAATGTCTTCGCTTCAATTTTCCGTCATTTGGAAAAAGGGACTGTAAATTGCCAACAAAGCTGATAGGGTTCGCATTGTCGTTAACGAAAATTCAAGCGGAATTCCCTGACTGTCTTCTAAGTGGTCATTATAAGAGTCGTGACGAAACCCGGTTTTGAGTCGAAAGCCCCTTTTCTCTTCGGTCCCGGAACGGGCCGCTTTCAAAAAAAAAGAACGAGGTGGTCCAAGAATAATTGATGCCTTTCCACTCCGAAAGACGTAAATGGTTTATTAGGGAAAATTTAATGAAAGGTGGGCGAACCTCAAAGCCGGGCTTAACTGAAAATGAACTATACGACATCTTGGTCACGTACACCCTCCCATAGATAGGGTTTCCGTCCGTTCGAAAATCCGCCGCTACATCTCGCTACTTTGTAAGTCGTACGTTCCAGTTTGTCTCTTCGCGATTTTAGACATCCTTTGCGGCGCCCTTGCCGAGTACCGTTTTCAATAATAAACGTAATTAGGCAGTTAAACTTAGGACGGGGTAGGGTAAAGTCTGTCGGCGAAACGAACCGTCGGCTTATCCCCTTTAAGTAATAATCGATAATGTCCTTTCGAAAGTTCTTCTTCGAGTCAGCTTAATTTTTTTAAGATGGGAAAAGAATGGAGACGGCAATACGCTTTCGAATAGTGGCCGAGAGAGGGCAAAAAACCAACGGCAGAGAGGCTTACTAACTAATTATGGGTGAACGAAAGGAGGGGCAACGGACCTAGTGTTTAATCTTTGGAACTTAATTTAAGCGAGGGTGTCCGCGGGGCCCCGTCGAAGAACGTTCTCTCGAAGTGTAAAATCAGCTTAATTGAGAGTGACCTTTCGGAGGCCATTAAAATCCTTCTTTTTGTGTACCACTGCCTTATTAGAAAAAAAATATTCTGGTGAAGGGATTTTAAAACGTTTAAGTCCACGAATGGAATTTACTGACGGGGACCTTTTAAACCTTAATTAGATATACCTTTACCGGGACTTTAGTTTGAATCAATCCAAGAATATATTAACGTATTAACTATTAATTAATTAATTGTGCATTGCCGAAATTTTATGGGCGAAACTTATAACTATTAAATGAAGTTATTATCAGTAAGTATAAAATTTAAAATAGGTGGTATTTGAGGTGCATTGTAAATCGGAAAATCTTTCGGTAAACTACCGTGGCCATTTTTCAGGAAAATTTTACATATTTTTTTTGAAAAAAGTTTTCATTCCATGATAATATTGTTCGCAAATTTAAATTTCACGGCATTTTCACCTCATTTTGTCGAATCCAAAAGTAAAACTAAGTAATTAAAAAGTAATTGATGTTTAATTTTTTTATTTTTCTTATTTGCGGAATTACCATAAACCTCGGTAGGTTTTTTGGAAGGGAAAACTACTTTGAACCAATAGGGTAAAAATTTCAAAACTCAAAGCAGTGTTTTACTTTTTACAGTGGGGGAAATGTCGAAAATAATTTACTTTTTACAGTGGGGGAAATGTCGAAAATAATTTACTTTTTACAGTGTGGGAAATGTCTTTGAAAGGTGTATTGGAACGTTGCTTACGGTGATCAAAGAACAACATACCATAATACCTTAACTGTTACCAAGTACGAAATATGTTTTAATACGAGTCGAATAATTTGCATGGTCGGTTATTTAACCCGTAATACGTTCCCTCACGACGGTCCGCGCAAACACGCTACCATAAATATCACGCCCACAATTTCTTAACACGGATCGATACCTACAAAAAAAAAGAGACGGTGTGTATCAGAGATCAATAATGGTCTACGGTACTAAAAATAGATTGGAGAAAAGCAGAAAACAGATAATCAGAGCCGCCCCCCGAAAATCAGTGGTAAGGAGAAACGAAAAGCCGCTCTTCGTTTTCATTTTCTTGGCGCGGTTGTCGTTTAATCTTTCTTTCCTATACGAGCGCACTCTTGCTTGGATTATCAATTCTCCCCTCGTTGAGGGTCCGCGGTCAAAACTCCGAGATTGGACAGTGGATGAGGTGGAGGAAACTCTTCTTCGCTTCTTACCTGTGACTATAAGTTGTCCGGCGGACGAGCTGGTGATCAATTCATTTGTCAGGCGATGACGCGTTTGGCATTTGTAACGTCGGAAGGCGTCAGTGGGTTCGGTGTTCCGTATCAATAATTCACCGCTATGAAGTACCGCGTATTTGTCACCTAAGGGAGAGAGGAAGGGAACAAAGAGATAGATATATATATGTTAAAGCTTATATAATATGTATCTTCTAGGCCTCGTCGGGATAAGGGGAAGCAAAAGTTTACACGAGGGAGGAGGAGAGCGCGAGAAAGATTACGCTGGGAAATGTATGAAAGAAGCCAAACCCTGCACCAACTTTTTAAGCTTGATCCTATATGAAGGGGAGCAAAGTAGGAAACTAATACTTTGATCGTTCTGAAGTTGGATGTCACTTTTCAAGGTTTTCTCACACTAGACAAATTCCTGATAAAATAACTAGCCAAATTTGGAAGGCCTCTATAAATTGATTAGGCGAATTTAAATTTCTTTGAGTTGGTTGCAAAATAGATGCCGAAAGAAATAAAATAGTTATTTTTATAAATTCAGATACGTTTGCCGAACTTGTTTTTATGTTTCTCTTACGTCACGATCAGGGTTGGACATAAGGCACTAAACACGGCATTTGACTATACTAAAATTATTCATAAATAATGGCGAATATGGCGTATCACAAATTCATCATTCACAATCCCATTTTATTAAAAAAAAATCACATCATGTAACTCAAGTGATAATATACTCCTATTTTAATTCTGACGGGTAAAGCAAAAAGTTGGATGTCCTTATTGTTTTTAAACCCCCATTTTTACCCTTATGTCCAGCCCTGGTAACGATGTCATAGCTTTATCAGAATAGTTTTGACACGCGCAATCTGCAAGGGAAAATCCGAGGTTCCTCGCGCCTTAAGCAGGCACTCGCAATATTACCATATATCGATGATCAGTTAATTGCACAACTAGTTTAGGAAGTTTCCGATCAATGACTACAGTACGGAGTTACAGTAACTGTATCATATTACCTCTTTCTCACTCTAAAAGAAGAATTTGTACTAATTTCCCGTTAGCAGACAAACGCTTGAAGTTACGATAGAAAATAGTATGGTATGGACTGAAGCGAAGTGAAACCGTTCACCATCCTCGTGGTTGCCTTGTTAGATATTTATATTTCGGACTTAGAGAGATATAAGAAAACATATGCCATCAGAGCACGGAACGCCGATATCGTCAACTGTCAACTAGATGGATTGAGATTGTGGTTCGAAAGAAAGGGGTTCCTCACCTAACCGACCCGCGCCTCACTCTGTCCGCCCTTCACCGCTGTCCAAGTCCTTCCCGCTATTTTTATCCCGCTGGCGTTCATGAGGCGATTTCTAAAAAGGAAACGGAGATTGCCGGGCCTTGAATGCGCGCGTTTGGGCCGGCGGATTTTCAACGCGCCGAAATAGCGAGAGAGATGAGCGGAGAAGAATAGCGGGAGGAGATGAAAACCTTTTTCCACCGGGATGATAAAACGATAGGAAAAACTGACACACTTTTTATCAACGAGAGACGGAAGAGAATGGTCATCAGTTTTGAGGCCCATCCGAGCACCCGGCCCTTACTCCCTCGATCATTTCCCTTCTCTCGTTGCACCCTCCTCCGTGGCAACCCAACCCTCGTCTCTACGCCCTGCCGACTTTGTATATAATAGCCGCCCGAAACAAACTTTTTTTTGCCCGCGGAGATAAAGTAATTTTGTCTTTTCTCTCTCTACCCTACTTTTTATTTTTTATTTTTAAGAGAACGGTAATATTTGTTAAAAAAAAGAACAAGTTCTAGGTTTATAAACACGTTGTCTTCTATCTCCGTCCCTTTTTAACGGAGCTTGGTTTTTTCGAAGCTAGGAAGTAATTAGCGAAAGATAACTTCATTTCCCGATATACTTCCTTTTTTGGGGACACGGTCTCGAGTTTCGTGACGATAATGAAGATGTGTCATTATTTTTATGGCTGGGTTAGTAAACGTGGTACCGTATTCGCTGGTTGAAACCTTTAGCGTAAACCCGAGAGCCAGTCATTATGGAATAACCCTAATGGTGGTCTGGATTTAATCGTGCTCGTGCGAGAACACCGCTGTATCTTACAGGAAATCTTGTCGTTTGTTAGTGAAACAAATCATCTTAACACAATAGTGTTTTTGGCAGATAACGTTCGAAGGTTTATATCACCAGTGGTGTACCGAAGGGGGTTGAATCCTTGAAGGGGAAAACCTAATTTATTTTGACAAAAAATCGTTAGCTCTCAAAAATTAAAACCACTTGGAAAGTAGAACCCTTCATTAAATATAGACGAATAAAATTGGAACATAGATATAGTATCGTTGCTTTTACTATCTACTTATTTAAATTTCAGTGATTAGTTAGTTCTCATTGAACTATAACCTCATTCGTGACATCTATTTTATCGATTTTATACCATTAATAGAAAATTATTAAAAAATCGGTGATATAATTATTTCAAAACAGGAAAAAATTATTAGACAGGTTAAACCCCCTTTGTGTATAATACAAGTAGTTTCTTTGTGCGTAGCCTGTTTTGTTTAAGCTGTTTATTTTTGTAAATTATTTGAATTACTGGAAGGCACTTGAATCTAAAGCCGCAGAGTTCAAAATTAGATTCGTAGATAAATTACAATACACAGATAAGTTCTTTGTTAAACCAACAATGGTTTTATTTTATCGTACAATTAAATTAAAATAATTTTTGATCACGCGTGACTTACGCCCATAACTTACAAACACATTCTTTAGACAGAGTATGTTGTTTGCGACTAGGAATAGTTCAAACCGGAGTCGGTATCACGGAACCGCATACACTTAAAACTCTTTTCAACCATCCATCACAATTTTCGATGCGAACCCCAACGGCGACCAACTATACGTCTGACAAAGGGCGGTACACCCCAGTCAAAGCGCCTCGCTTGATATCAACCCTAAGCTACTCTATTGGGTTAGCTGAAAGCCCGGACCAACCAGACGTGGTGCAAACTTTGTTCTATTCCAGCTTTACGTTAACCTTAGTCTGGGCACTAGATTTATATTGCAGTAGCTCTCTCTCTCAATTTTTATCTACGCTTCAAACCATAGGAGGAAATGTAAAGGAATTAAATTCATAGTACGCCGTCGCCGTTGTTCAGCTAGAACCCCTCAAGAAGGTTTATTATCATACAAAAATTGACGGATAATAAGAGGTGGAGCTGGTTTTTAACTAGTGGCAATTAAGCCAAAAGTCTGTTAAAGCTTGTGGCACTGTGGCAGTTAAGGGCAAAAACACAAGGAGAACGCAGCTAGCCTTTAAACACGCGAACGCAGAGTTGTGTACAAATTTCATTGGACGAACCTTTACGCTGAACGTTTTACGGAAAGGGGGAAGACAATTTAAGAATATTCCCCTTCCGACGGCAGCAGGCGCTAAAGCGTCTAACCAATGAAAAATGTACACAAGAAAATGCACGACTTTTGACAGGTGGCGTTCTCCTTGTGTGGGGTGCTGTGTTTGTTGCTCCTAGGTCACTAGGTGGCAGTAGTGAGAAATTAGTCGTAACTTTACACTCTTTTATTACATTTACGTTAAGTGCCCTTTAAAAATAAATTAATTAAAATTTAAGAATCATAAAAAATTCAGGATCTATTCAATGCGGTAGTTAATAGTAAATAATTATATCGACAAGAAACTAAATATTCGATTAAAAGATTTGTACAATTTTTTTAATAACTGACGTGTTAATATATTGCATAGCTCGCCCATCTTGTTAAAAATTTCAGTCGGAAAAGGGGGACTCCCTTTGAGAGAGAAAGAGAGAGAGGGAGAACTAGGATGAAGTAATCCCAGAATAACTCCGACTCGGTATTTCATATCATTGTTGGCTTAATAGTGCCGGTATTTGCTGGCTCGAAACGGAACACGGAAACTGACATAAACTTTCATTTATCACGCCGAAAACAAGCCGCGAATGTAAGTCCCGACCGTCGTCGCAAAAGAAGAGAGAAATCTGAATTTCAAATTGATGTTAAAATATATTCTCATCTCCCTTTTGGATGTGTCCCCCTTCCTCTTCTTTTTTCGCGGCGAAAAATCGTTTCTTTTTCCCCGAAAATCCGCATATTAAATAGGCTCTTTCGTTACGATCCCACACACGCATTTTCGGATGGGGTCCCTGGGCCCTTTTCATATTTGAAGGGAGGTTGGCTGTCCCGATAATGTTAAAGCCATCGTTTCGCATCGATAAGAATCTCGAAAGTTTTCGTTAAGGTTAGCTCTTTTAAAATCGCATTAGTCTTGCCTGCCCGAAAAACTTTCAATTTTTATGCTTTTGGGAGGACTTGGCTCGTATAAAGAACCGTCGAAAGAGAGCCTATATTGGTCCCTTTTTGCCTCTAGCGTTTTACCGTTTGTTTGTGTTTTGTAAAGAGCGTTGAAGCCTAATCCGCGCTGGATTTACTTCTTTAATATAAACGTAATTCCACGGCTAAAAAATTAATATTTACGTTTTAGGCTTTGGTTTTTTAAAGAAATTTTACGCTGAATGATTATCATATTTATTTATATCGAGGCGTGTTTTACGACGTTAAGGATTTGACGTTATATATTTCTAAGTGAGACGCGCGAGATTGTTAACAAAAGTGGATTTATTCCGCTATTTGTGGTGATAAGACAGTGTCCCCATTATTATAGGCCAGCCAGCCATATCTTCAATCGATTGTCCCCGGCAATCCGACATCGTTCCTGCATTTTTTTTTCACTTCCACCACAATCCCTCGATTTTTTTCGCGCTTCGCCGCGTTTTTAAAAATTGCCATCTACCAAAAACCTCATGTGTCTAGACGAAACTTATAAATCATTCATAAGATAGGCGGTTATTGCAGCTTCGAAACGTACCGTGTCCTGCCCTCAAGCGCGCTTCGTTCTCACTGCGGGATTTACAGTTGGTCGATAAAGATAAACTTAACAGCGAAAGAACGAAAAATAGCCTTCCTTTGAATATTTTTTAAAGATAAAAGGCGGTAATACCAGTTCTACGTTCGCGCGGCGGGCCTTTAAAAAAATTTGAATATTAGCTAAATCCATTTCAGAAAGGAGAACGCGGGCATATTTCTTGTATCAAGTAAAATTTCTTCGGTATTTTCTAAAGATAAACGAATTAGCATATTCATGGAAAATGTTTATATAATTGCCTGCCACGATCGCTAGGAGGGCTGACGACTATACAACGTTCATAGTCGTATACGCTCGCGACACTACATATGCTACTAAATTCAAACGCGCGAGCGGCTATTCAGTCGTGGACTCTATCACGTTACGGAGTATCGTGTACCGTCTACAGCCTAGTTTTTCCCGCATCAAAAAAAGAAAGGTTTCAACGCGCCTTTGTTTATACCGGTATATTTTTATATTTTACGAATATCTAATCTCAGTTTGAAAGACGACATTTTTGTTTCTCAGGGACTCCGTATATTTTCGGCTTTGTCTCCGAAATTTAATAAATATGGATGTTCCCTGTCTACCAACTTAATAGGTAATATTCCGATCTATAAATGCTGAAATAGAGTTATAAGTCTGTCGCAGTTGCACGAGGTTTTATTGAATTCAATAGAGTTACGTTCGGCCCTATAGATAAATATTCAATAAATTTAAACTTCAGCGTTAAGACGATTTTCACCTCTCCGAGGGGACTTTGTAACCTAGGAGGGGTTATACAACCACCGTGTCTGTCTGTCTGTCTGTCTGTGGGTCTGTCGCATTTTTGGGGCAAAGGGTAATCACTGCGTACCCAGTTTCTTAGAATCATCGAAAAGGTTTTTCCAAAAGCGCCCTCTTTTTGTCATTGGGTGTAGTATAATTGTTTAATCGGCTGGGATTCGAACCCGAGTCCTCTTGCATGACAGGTGAGCGTTCTACCGCAGAACCACGGATACAGTTACGCTTCACTGAAAATTTAAAACTCTTCCGAGGAGAGGTATATTTTGGCTTGCCAACTTGTTTTCATATACTAATGCAGAAATAAAAAATTCTTGAGCTGCTTGAATTCAAAATGCGTAAGCAGAAATATAAATTACATTATCTGATAAAAAAATATAAATATTTTAAAGAAAGATGGGCTTCTTTCGAGCGTGTGACATGGAGAAAAGTGATATATTTATATAAAGCGGAAAGAAATGTATTAAGAAGAATCTTAATTATTTCGAGATTGTTTAATAAAAACTTTCTTGGGAGGGCAATTTTTCTTTTTAGAGAGCGCAACGCGGAAGAAAACGAATCGATATGAGAAAAGCCCGGCCAGAAAGGCGCTTCCAAAAAATTACCATCTGCCTCACGCAATAGCACACTAAACCCTTTTCCCCACGTTCGTATCAACTGCCGAATGACTTCCGAAAGAGTAAAGGCATAGCAGCCGACGAAAAGGCTTTTCTAAGAGTCTAAGGCTCAATTTTTCCTTAATTTGCTACCTTTTTTTGCTAGAAGCCATATTTTTTCGCTTTACTCACGCGTCGAAGATTGCGCCTTAAGCTGTAGCCGCTGCCAAGCCTAAAGTGCTATTAATATTAAAAGGGTGGAGGGGGCGCGCGGAAAATTCCCAGATGGATTGTGTTTGAGCCGTTTCTAATTTTTTCTCGCCCTTTTCGGCGGTACCTTCATCCCGCGGAATACCATATACCTTACCAACGAGTTTCCCTTACCTTCTTCCTATAAAATACGCGCGCTTAATAATGACGAGGAACAAATTAGGAGCTTAATTACTTTGATAAATTAACATCTTTTAATTATATTCCATCTCGGCAAGTTCGGCGTATAGTTAAGCGTTGAAGGATAACGTGTATCACTAAGATTTGAAAGGTACGGCCTGCATTTTATCTAACATTCTGAAGATATCTTGGAATTTATCGGTAAGTTAATATTGGAGTGCAAAATAAAAAATAAATGTTTACAAATTTTTTACTCTACCCAAAGTTTCTAGTAAGTAAATAGGAAGGTTAATACACTTGTCCATTCGGAAGAATTACTAATAACAATCTGGTCTATTTATCGCCTACAGCCGCCTGTAGAAGTATTGAAGTAGCCACACACCTGTGTTCAGGAAATAGAAAACATTTAGGAGCTTAAAGTCGAAAATCTAATAAAAAGCATTTCTATAAAATTTCTATTACTTTGCTTATTAATTTAACTTAGCTGAAAACTTTATATTCAGAAAAGTTAAAATGGAAAATTTATTGTTATATTATTTTGCGGGCCTTTATAAGGCAAGTAGTTATTTTTTATTATTTCTACAGTCTTTACTATAAGGTTTATAATCCTTTTAATGTTTTCAGGCCAGGATTAAATTCCCAACAAAATAAGACTTACAAATGATTTCCATTGGTATTAACTTTTCTTTCCTATATTTGAACTTCGATTTTATCCAAAGAAGAGTTTCATTTTATTTTATTCACGATGAAAATAATAAAACGGAAAGATAATCCTTTTTTATTTTTCCGTTATACAAAATTTGGAAGGATTGAAGAAAATATTAGTAAACGCAAACTTTGAAGTTAATTAATTTTCCCGCCCTAGGGCGAGATTAAAACCTTTCGTATATAATTTTATAATTGAGTGTCTGCTAATAATTAGTACCGCGACTAAACGTACGTCAGAGTGGTAAGAAGTATATGGTCTTTTTTTAGAACAAGCTTCTCTTGTACAAACACAAATTGAATGGTGAGGTGGGCATTAACTGCTAAAACTAATCAAAAGAGTAAATATTGGCCCCTAGTTTTATCTACATTTCGTCCGATTTATTTGACACTTCCAACCCAACCCCCGATGTTAGGCGCTCGGCAAACAGCGGAAGCGGCAAAAAAGAAAAATTTATTGGACCAACTTTTTAATGCGCAAAGTTTTGGATGATAGCTTTATTTTTAACGACTAGGGTCGGGGCACTCGGTTGCCATTCCACCGAGATCTAAATCAACGAGCCTAGCGCTGAACTGAATGTCCGCCTTTTGTTATTGTTTACGAAATGAAAGGCGTATCTTAAACAATATTTCTGGATATGATATACGTTCAACAGATAGAAGTTCATAAAAAATTTACGTTTACAGATACCACTTTCGCTAAAACACCCCAACCCAATTATTAATCCTTAGCAAGGTTGAAGCTATTAGCTTACGAAGGTATTTGTAGTCATTTCAATATTGTCAAAATAACGAGACTAAATATTATAAACTATGAAAATATCTTACCAAGTTATTTGCAGAATACTCGTCTAAACAAAAGTCATTTCAATATGGAGAAATTAACGATTCTAAAGATGGTAAACTATATAAATTAGGCGCGTAGCGTTCGTTAGCACGTCTTTATTTGTTATGACATAAGCCTATCATAAGGTCCACATAATTAAGGTCTACCATAGGGGCCCATGGTAACGGCGTTGTCCTGAAGAGAAGAAAATTAACGTAAGATTGCTACATCTAAAATATTATCTTACTTGGTAGAGCAGCCACGCTCGGGTTGATAAATGCCACACAAAGTGCGTCTAAATCTCATATTTGAAAAATAAATACCTTCAGAAACGCAACTCTTATTTCTAATAGCTAGTTTTAGGTTCTGATGAATCATTTTGCAAAGACAAAAGTTAATTTTAAGTTTTAAAGTGATAAAATTGCGAATAAGTCTTGGCTACGGTGCTAAGGGCTCGCGGCAGAAATTTCTCCCGCGTGGTTCTAAGTTTAAAAACGTTAACGAACGGCTGGCGCGCATTCATAATGCATTTCGCGAAATTCATTTCAGAAATGCATAGTTAAGGACGTAGCCACTAGGAGGTGCAGATTTTGAATACCATCCTTTTAATAACGGGTATGTGATTGTTAAAAATTTGGCCTAGACATTTGCTTATGGTAGGCTTATGGTTATGATTAAACCGTAAGCTAATATATTAAAGGAATACATGTAAAAGTGTAGAGTCGAAGAAGAGGGAGATGAAGAGAGATAACGTCCGAGTTGCTTTCAAGTCAAAAGGTCCTGGCACGAACCTTTGCCCTTCCTACCAACGGCGGGCGATGACACTATATAAGAGACACTTCGATCAAGGACTCAAACTTTAAGGCTCGAGCCCCGCCTTTGTCTGAACTCTGCCTTACCTTGGCAGCTAGCTTTGCAGCCTCGATCGCGTGGCTGGCGTGTACGATTTGTAAGCCTCTCCTTTCCTGGTGTATGTGTCTCTTTCCTTTATCCAGAGCGCGGTGTCGCGTTGAAAAAGGATCGCGAGTAAGAGAAGCTGACATCCATTTATTCGCTCCGTGCAATTGAAAAAGAAGAGGAGAGGCGTAGGAGGAGAACTGCAGGGTTCAATTAAAACTGCGCTCTTCGCGCGCTGACCCGCCATACGCGACGCTTTTAAATAAAAACTAAAGAAACACTTAACAACTTCAGCCGTCTTTCAAAAGCGACGGAGTGAAACTAATCGAAGTCGAGAGATAGACTCGGTTCCATTTATACTTATAGACGAAAAAGGCATCTTCGGCTTAGAGAAAAATCTCTCGCGATTAAGAAAAGAGAATGCTTAAAACTCCGGGAGTGGTCAAATATGAATTGCCGCTTAAATTTCCTACACTGACATGCCTCATTTCAAATTTCATTTTTCCAAGTTGAAATCTTTTTCAATATTTAAATCAGTTTGGTGGAAGACAATCCGCGCAACGCACCGAGCCAAAAGGCCCATTTTCATGCTCGCTGGTAGCGGATAAAAATTGTCAATATTCGCATCCGCCACTCGCAAGCGTGTAAATAAAGCTAAAATATCTGTTTGAAACAGATCGACGCGGAAAGTGAAAAAGTGTGTAGCGGAAGCGGATTTTGTCGATTTTTACCCGCTACCAGCGAGCATGAAAATGGGGCTTTAGAAAAGACAATAAATAACGCTTAATTGAGGGAAATAACGGTTTACTTCAGGTGAAAAAAAACTACTTAAGACTGGAAATTTTAACAAACAATTGGAATAGAAAATGTTTTTTTTTCGGCTGAAGGCCCGTGTTATTTTCCCGTATAAAGTTTTCCTCTCAAATTTAGTTTCATATCGTTTTCAATCTCCAAACCAACGGGTGATTTTGCTTATTTTTCTTTCTCATTTGAAGACCCTACCTACACCCGCTGACTCGCGACGTTAAAATAACGGAACACGGTTTGGGAAAAAACTTGCCCCAAGACAACTGTATCTCTGGAACACCCTATTGAAACATTTCTGCTCCAGACGGTCTGTTTTTTGGTAACGAGGTAACGCCCTTTTGAAGGACAGTACGAAGGGCGGACAGTTTAAAAGCGAAGAGAGAGACACCCCGTTTTGAGTTGAAAGTAGTTGGAATCAAGGTATCGAAGAACGGAATAGGGGGGGGACACGTTACGGTATATATTTATTATTCGGGCGGTCTGTGCGAGTGGGCGGGATTTTTACGACATCCGATTCCGGGACATTCCGAATGCGTACGTGGGGTAGCGCGCTATAAACCGAGGGTCGAGACAAGAAACAAAATAGCCCTCATTAAAATCTTCACGGTATTATGCGCCGATTCGTGCCCCTCTGGGAACACTCAAGCGTGCGGCACCTCGTCGTAACTATCGTTACCAAATCTCTCTCTTCGCAAATTCCAGTTCCGCGGAAAGAGGCGGCTCGCAATGGTTTTAAAGGCCGACGCTTTGCATCCATTTCCAACGTTTTGAAGCGGACACGAACAGTCGGAGAAGCGGAATAATCGAGTCTATGCTTCTCCAAATCGGGCTTAAAACTGACAGTTCCCCACTTTAAAGTGGAAGTACAACGCAGACCGAGCTTTCCGCTCGCCTTCGAGAAAACCGTCAGCTAGTCACCGACTCTTCGGAAGAGTGGCGGGGAGAAGAGAAGGAGAACTTGGAATTACAGTCAAACATCACGTCCAGAAAACACGAAGCGAATTATTCTCCATCGAAGAATCTTCCTCTCTCTCTCTCTCTCTCTCCGTCGGAATTTGCATAGAAAAGCTCTTGCCGTTACGCCTTCGTTATACGCACTTTCATCCGATCTCTTCGGATAGGAATGAGTTAGAAAGAGACGGCAGACGCGGAAGGGGAAGGCGCGGTTTTACAAAATGGAGCGTTTAAGAGGGCGTAAAACCGAGCCAGATGATATTATTTCTCCCCTTCGCGCCCACTTCCTCACACCCTCTTTTCTTCGTCTTCTTTCAAAACAGTTTCCTTTCGCAGTTCGTTCACGCCTTCCTTTCCCGCATAGATATTATTAGTTTTCCTCATCCTTTTTCAGCCCGCAGTTATCGCTCTCTATTTCTCTGGTTTTTGAACTAATAAAGTGGGAAAAGGATATCCCGAGATTTCGCTATTCGCGGCTAGCTCTAACTTTGTTATAGACCCTCTTGGAAAACTTTATTCCAAATGAAGTTTAGTATCCCTCCGCTTTTTCCTTACAATATACAAATCCTTCGTGGCTTTTCTTTTACCAGGAAAAGTTTTGCAAGTTCTACGTAATTAAGGGTTCTGTCTATCACGTCTAGACGCGGATTTCCTAATGGGCACCTTTGAAAGAAAAATACGTACATTCCGGATAGCCCAACGTTTGCTTACCTTCGCCAAAAATATCGACATTTACAATAATCGCCAAGTGCCGAAAGTTCGTAAAGTTAGATATCTACAGCGAAGGAACGATATCTGGGAAATTTTCTTTTCGTTTATCGGCGGACGGTTAAAAATAAAATGCAAATTGCGGGTAAATAAGGAAACAGGCACTAGCGTCGCTAGCGCCGGTTTTAGTAACGAATTCTAGGGATTTAAGCATTTTAAACAAAGCACGGAGGCTATATTGGGTAAAGAAAATATTCCTCTCTTTTCGGCTGGGAATCAATTAGGGATTCCATTTTACGCCTTCGTAAATATTATCGATTGGCTAACGGCTTCCACTTGGCATCGACGAGAATCTCTGGGACGAAATCCTCTCGGGAAGAAAGAACGACGAGGGTTATTAAAACAAAGCTCTTGGCCTAGACTCTAAATTGCGAGCTGACATTACTCGCTGCGGCTTCGATCTTTAGCTTTAGAGTAGGACGCCTAAGACTTCTTTAACACGCTGATAAGGAAGATTCTGGATCGATTTTCTTCTTCAATTAAATTGCTACATTCAAAACAGTTTTCAGGGCTAAAACCTGGTTTTCATTAGGTCTGAAGGCTCTGAAATTTTGTTTCTTTGCGTTGCGCCGTCAACCGTGGCGGTAGCTTTCCGCGCTTTACCTTATTCTAGTCTTCGAGCGGCTCGGCGGCCAATCGGAAGGTTTTTTTGGAGACCTTGACACTTCCAATATGGTCGGAAAAAAGGTGATTAAGAAAGTTTGAGTTGTAAAAATACACAAACAGTAAGGAAATGGATCACCAAATTTATAAATAAACGTTTGGGAGATCCAATATTTTGAAACTAGATGAAGTTAGAAATTGTTGGAACAAAATTAATGTTGAAATATAAATTATAATAAGTTGTTTCTTCCTTTGGTCATAATTACTATCCCTAATTAGACTTTCAGCAATTCAAAATTATAAACCTTACTAGTCTGAAAAAACTAGGCTTAACTTTAATAAACTGAAAAAGCCCGTAATTATTTCAAATGGTAAACAAAATTCCGGGTATTAGCTGAAACAACAGAACTTGTCTTACGGACGGAAACGAGTTGAAGCTTGAATGGTGAAAGTGAGAGGTTTTTAGGAGAAAGCTTATTCAAACATTCGGTCGTTATTAAGGAGAAGGGCTTACGGAACAATGGAAATCAGGGACGCTTAAGAGGAAGGAGGGGGAAGAGTCCGTGCTAACGAGCTTAATCGCCGGCCGACTTCCCTTCGTAAAGTCCTCGTACCGGTAATGGTTCTCCGTCGAAAAATAAAGATCTGAAAGTAATTTCGAGACAGGTTTACTAATCTTTTAAGTACGTAACAGGTTAAGCCTAATTGGCCGAAGCTAAATTATGTCCGCCGAGGAGAGGTCAATTCTTCTACAACACCCAACCTTTAACAGCCGCGCTCTAAATAGTGTCCGAGTCGAACTCTCGAACTCACCGAACGCTTTAGCTAATACCGGGCTTCGGGTTCAGTCATTACCTTAAGTAACTGGCCGGTGATAATCGAGACTGTAAGGTATTTCTCCCCACGCTTCGGGGCCAGCGTGGAAGATTCTGAATAAAAATGAGAATCACGGCGTAGCCTCTTTTGTACTTAAGTCGTCTTGCCCAAACCATCGGGCCGCTGTCAAGATCAGGAGGATCATAAACCAACCATAATCACCAGACATTTCGCCGTGTACGCGTATACTCCCACCACCCTGCCTTTACCGAAGCTGACTTTTTCTTCGGGCTTGATGGGTATTGTTGGCTTTTGTGGCCGGCGTTAGCTCGAGTATTTAAGTATATGGGCGGGTTCGAAGAGAAAGTTTCCAAGAAGATATTTTTAACAAGCCCTAATCATTCCCGAGTAATCGATGGCTTTTCTTTAATACCATTTTTCGGTCGGGAAACTTATTAACCGGCGCGTGATGTCTAAAAGAGTCGGTGGTGAAAGACGCGACTCCTTTCTCTCCGCGACTGCAGTCCTGGTCGTCCTTTGAGACGGTTGAACAGTTCGTGTGAGCATCAACTCCTAAGAGATGAAGAAACGAACCCCTAGACTCGATTCGAAAGAGGATTCTCGTCGTGCCTATGTACTCCGGCCAAGATGATTCCTCGCTGGCATCAGCCGGTTCGCTGCAAAAGGCAGAAAACTTACTTTTTCCACTAATTAGGTACGAGGCCATTTCGGTCGAGAAGTGTATACGTTGTAAGTCGGCCTTTGTTCGTTTTCAACTTTGATTTTTCCGTTGAGCGGCGTATGAAGCGCTCCCCAAAGTTAATTAGGCTGGAACGAAATTAATGGGATCCGCTACTGGTAGTCGCGTTCTGCGAACTTCTTTTGTTTTGTTTGTCGACCCGAACAACGCCAGAGGTCCAGATAATCCGATATAAATCTAACAGACTTCGCGTTACTCTCCACCCGTCATCCTCGCTTCTATCTTCTTGTTGTGAGGAACTCAACGTTCGCTAAAATTTACCCACTGTACCATGTACACCCCAGACTAGACTCCTAAATGTCGACTTTTTCATGATCAGAACACTAATGAGAAAATCCAAAATCGTTAATAGGCTAGAAATAGACTAGAGTAACTTATTTAGTGTGTCCAGGACATTGTGTAATTATATCTTTATAACAACGAAAATTAGCAATTATTGCGGAATACATTAGTTACACTCTACTGCGACCCTGAAGGTCGGGAAGGGGGCTTCCAATAGTACCCCAAGGGAAAAAAAGTAATTTTAATTTGGGTTCTGCAATGGCGTAATACGATATTTCGACCATGAAAAGTTCATACTTGTTTTCCGAAATTTAGTTCAGAATTTTAAGTGCATTGGCACTCGTCGGTACTTTTATTATTAACAAGGTATATATAAACAGAGTACATAAAATGCTTTTGTCAAAACAATGTGTTCGCGACAAACGGGCATGGTTCTCCTCCTATTTACTCAACGAACTACAGTGTAACATTCTTTTTCCAGATTTCTGTGAGCAAACTGCGCATATTTTCATTTTAATATTCTTGCCACGCGCGATTTGCTTGCGTGTCGCGCGGTAGCAAATTACAAAAGTTTCTCGTAAATCTACCTCGTGCTCTGCAGCACCCAGGGCCGGATTAAGAAAATTTTCATCCGAGGCCATTGAGCGCGCTTATGAAAAACAAAACAAATAGGATATAACTCTCCAAACAAATAACCACACAACCCAAATTATTTTCTTTTTATATATTAACTCTTATCTGATTATACGAGAGACTGACTGAATTAGATCAAATTATTTATTTTGGATCGCTAAATATTAAAAAAAAAAAACATTAAAATGTAGAAATATAATTTACAAAGTCTACCTAAAACTGACCCGCTATTCTCCAAACAAAAAGAAAAATCTTTATGGATAATGCTTTCAAGTTTACTGACATTTACAAGTAATAAAGGCAAAACGGAACTAATTATTTTCGTCTACGGACGATTATTTGATCAACAGACTTCGTTGCTATGGTTTATTGCGGGAAATTATAACTAGAGGAGAGATACGACTGGTGTGGTTTGTGTTGCGTGTATGACCATTGTTGCAACTATGCGAATTTTCTGGATTTTGACGATTGTACTTGAGGGGAACCATCCTTATAACGCTCAGCCTTTCATTCAAAAATTCCCTCGCTCAAAATAGGGTGATAAGCAGTGTCAAAATTCCAAATGGTTATTTAGTAAATGTTTTGCCACAACCCTATTTGAATGGCACCGGAGAACAAAATTTTGCCCTTTTAACAACGGTTCCTCCATCTATGATAAAACCACAAAAAAGTTGAAAGAATCTGCACTGAAACGACAGACCCCATCAGTCCGTCGAACACGTTTCCTTCTATTTAACAAAAATCTTGGCAGGGGATAAAAGTAATTGTGGTTGAGGTTCCCGTATCACCCTGTACAAATTTTGGTCATTTAGGTTACCAGAAAGTCAACCTGAACATGTATATATTTTATTTTATAGTGGTTTTCAAAAAAAACTTGTGGTACTACCAATTTCGGTATAAACCAAAGCCATTACTTCTATAAAAAATCTAACGCTCAATTTACTTTTCTCGATAAAGCATTTCGGGAAACCTTTGGCGAAATTTTAGGATCGTTTCTATTCTCCCAATTTTTTATTACCGCTCGGTGGCGCTCCTTTCGATTTGGCTAGACCTCGTTCCCAACATCTTTTAAACGGGAAGACTCGCATCCTGGCAAGTTCTTCGCATTCCTCCATAAACTGTCTGAAATTTCAGACATTACTCCACGTTAGTCTATCTGGCCCGCGCAAACTTCTAACTCGCAGTTTCCTCTCTTCCGCAACGCGCTGATAGTTTTCTTCTTCTCTACGTCACGAAATTGCATCGGCGTTCGGCCGCGAGGGAAATCTCCCGAAGAAGCGGCGGCGAGGCTGAAAAAAGAAACCTATTTCCAACCAGGGGCAATAACGCTTCTCATTTGGGCTCGCGCGTGTGCGGAAGAACGCCAAAGAGTCGGCTTACTCGCAAACACAGCAGGCCGCAGAAATATTCCAGGTATGCGAAATTGAGGCTTTGAAACGGCAACTTTGAGAGCGTTTTAACAAGTCAACCTTAGAGCGAGTCGCTATCTAGTGAAACCACGATGTACCAATCCGGAAAGCCAAAACATCAAGCGGGCGCTTTCGTTGCGCTACGGATGTAGTTTGACCAGAGATGCGGCGAAAAAATGTCCGCCTTTCTAAAAGCGGCGTCGCTCGCGGAATCTTAATAAGAGGGATATAGACGTATATTAATTTTCCCCCAAATACTTTGAGTTTGCTCCGAATAATGTATTATTTACATATTCGTTTAAGCTATCCCAGCTCGTATCCATCCCTCGCTAAGCCTCTTAAGTGTTTACGGGCGTAAAGATAGCGATATTAGAACGACGTAGAGCGCGGGGAATTGCCTTTTCGGCTTCGCCAACGTCATTTTTGCTGGCAGTTCCTCTTCCATCGTAACCTTCTTTTTCGTAATTGAAAATTCCCCCTTATAAATTCTAATTAAATCTAAGCGAAGAAAGCGGCTCTTTTGAATTAACAGGAAATTAAAGCGAAGGGAGAAAGTAGAAACAAAATGCCCGGGTTTAATATTCATTGGCAAATTAAAAGTTTTTTTGTTGTATTCATTCCGATCTTTATCTCTTTTTGCAAATATGTCGTTTCTGTCGCCAAAAGTTAATCTCTCGCGAATATTTTAATTCTGAAAAATTTAATTAAAGAGGACAATTTCCATGAAAAGGCAGTCGAAGTTGGTTTTGTTTCCAAAGTTTTCCGCGAATGATCGAAGCGTCATATTCTTTAAATTGTAGAATTTGGGGGTATATAAATTATATTAGAAGACCGAATATTTGACGCTACCATATTGTCGTAACAGCTGGCTAATTCGTAAAAGCACCTTTTGCTTCCTGCTCGAGACGAAAAATTAATGACTGAAAGTAATTTGAATTTGAGTTGTCAGCTGATGTTCTCGGAAATTAAAAAGGCAGCGTATTTAGATAAAATCTTTGATATCTTGACGAAAAGAATGGTGTTATGGCGTTTATATAACAACTTATTGGTTGAAATGTTGACTGTCAGATACGACAAGGTTTTATTAAAGTTAATAAGCAAAATCAAGTGATACGAGGTGCACGTATCATTTAAACTAAATAGTTTTTAGTTTAACAAATTTAATCAAAAATAAAAGTTCAGCAATTTATATCAAAGTTCTACTTTATTGCGGAAAACGGTATCAACCAAGAACGTATTTAATTATACTTCGTCGTTTAAGTTGAGACAATTTTTAGACTTTCTTCCAAACCACCTCAGTAGGCTTATTCTCTTTAATATCAATCAAATTTGTTTCCTAAAACTTGTGTTTTTCGATTCTGCTCCCTCAGTTGCCCGAGGAAAAGTAGATCATAATGCCCGCGGATCAACATAATAATTTGACTTAATTATATATAAATTCATTCTTGTCACATTACATACATTAACTTTAATTTTGACACGTGAAATCAACGTTGAACGAAAAATAAATCAACGCTACACAGTTGAGAATCGTGACGTCATCAGTTGTTGAACGTGACACCTAATTTTTTTATTATTGTGGCATTTTTATTGATTAGACGCTTTGGCACGCTACAAAACCCAATTAAAAATCAAGCTCAACTTTCAATTGTTCAACGCGGACTACATTGACGCCATTGACTAGTTATTGAACGTACCCTTAAGTTAATATGTCGAGGTTTATCGTTTACTGGGCTCTACGAAGTTGTAGTAAAGTCTTATAAACAAAGGTTTTTACATCTAGTATGTATTTCCGAAAGCTTGCTTGTCTGCCTGGCATTTTGTCTTTCTGGAAGCGGCCAAATTTGGATCAATGTTCAAATGTAGCCAATTGCTCTATTTATGCACAATCGTCTAGCCCGATGTCGATGGTCCCCAATGTTTTTGATATATTTTCATGATTGTATTTAAGTTTTGAAATATTGTATATCAAAGTTCGAAGTAAGTTACTTTTAGATATTCCAATGTTTTTGATTTCCATTTGAATTGTTTTCTTTCCCTGGAAGGGCCAGGGTCTTCCGCGTTACCTTACCCAGAGCTAGAAGGGCGGTGATGGGCACGCTTTTCTCGTTTTGGGTGAAATTGACTGGCAAAATATCATTTTAAAAGGGCGCAAAAGGAAATTGAGAGTAGCGAAAATTTCACTATTTAAAAATTAACGAAAAGATCTGAGATGCGAGAAAATTTCGCCACTGAAAATTTTGCGAGCGCGAGTGGTTCTTTAACAAAAATGCCCATCACGGTAGAAGGGTTTATCAATTTTTCACAATAATAGGTTTTATTTACTGTACCCATAGTTAAAGGGGTTTTACAAAAGGGCCGCTGAAAGAATAAAAAGGAAATACTGGCCACTCTGCCTGGGACCGGTCCTATTCGGGAATTTTAGGGCTCAAAATAACTCATTATTTCGCAAGAAAATAGGCCTGAGGATGCCAGATTCAACGAGACAGAGCAAGAGAATAGGCCTGAGGATGCCAGATCCAACGAGACAGAGCAAGAGAATAGGCCTGAGGATGCCAGATCCAATGAGAGAGAGCAAGAGAATAGGCCTGAGGATGCCAGATCGAATGAGAGAGAGCAAGAGAATAGGCCTGAGGATGCCAGATCCAACGAGACAGAGCAAGGGATTAGGCCTGAGGTTGCCAGATCCAACGAGACAGAGAAAGAAAATAGGCCAGAGGATGCCAGATGATGCCAGATCCAACGAGACAGAGCAAGAGAATAGGCCCCTCCCGTGTGAAATTGGGGGCTTATGATGACCTCGACTAGCAGGAGTTGGGACAAAGGACGGGTTACAAAGGTAGTGTGTAAACCTAATTTTTTTTTATTTTTAAAACCAGAGTAGATATAAGTGCATTAGCCAATTCGTTCTATTCAATATAATATTATTCTATTGGAATAAGTATTAGAACGTCATTCAAAGGTCATCGTTACTCGAAACGGAGACTCGAATAGCCTTCGGTGCATAAAAGAGTCACGGGCCAGAAAGGAACCTGTATTGGTAAGGCCCTAGGGACAATGAGCGTCAGGTTACGCGACTCGAATTTGGCTAGGATTCGAGGAATATATTTAGTTTGTCCGAAATTATAATGAAATTAGGCTGCGACAATGATATTGTACACTATAGGCTCTCTTGCTGAAATCAGTCGGCCGCGTAAAATTCTATAGGGAATTTCTACGTTAGATCGGGTAGCGCCTTTCATTCCTGGGCGCTACTAATTGGGGCATTCCATCCTCTCTCTTATAATGCAAATCCCTTCGTAACCCCATTTGGCCTTTGATTACTACCCGGCGAAGTCTTTCGGAAAACGTCTATTTTTGAGCGCGCTTCAAAATACCTAGATAAATTCGAGTTCTAAATTAATTAAAATTCCTTATTTAAGACTCGCCCTCCTAGGGCCCCAAAAGGTGCTCGTCCATTTATTGAAATTTAAAATATTGGAAAGCCATCAGGCTAGGGGACGCAGTCTCGAACTCATTAGACTGATTAGAAATGCCAAGTTCAGAATAACACGGCGCAGTTCTAGAATCTCTCCCGATAGTCCCGCGAACAAATAAAGGCGGAAGCCTCGATTAGTTTCAAATCCCCATTATTGTGGGCGAGTTGACGGAAAATAGCTGGGAATCCTAAAAAGTTTGGAGTATATTTCAAACGCCTTAGTTCAACCGGATCCAAAGCGAAGAGTTATTTAGCTTATTGGAGAAGAGGTTGAAATTGAATCAGAGTCGAGCGTTTTGGAGAAACGGTACGGTACGTCGTTAATCCAGACAATATTGAATCCAGGGCGTCGTCGTCGTCAAATTGGAGAACGGGAGAAACGGATTTCAATTGAGTTTGGTAACGTCGCTAGGACGGCGCGCCGGACCAATTTGGGCGCAATTTGGGGATCCCCGAGAAGGCATTCGACGGTTGGAACGACGCGGCTAAGCTCTTACGTTGCCCCGTTTCGAAGCCACTAGTGGCCTAATTTATAATTCATAGGCTGAAATTAGTTTAATGCGCCTGTAATTAATCCCCGCGTCGAGCCCTTCGATAGATCTCGCTCTATATATTGGCGCCCGTGACACGAGATGTTGCTCCGAATAATGTAAATTACCGACGGTCGAACTTCTGAAACGCGGCGTGAGAGAGTTTCCTAATAATGACGAGAATTGAGCCAAAGCCAACTTGACAACCGGGTTGCGAGAAGAGGAGGCCGCCGAAGATGCTTAAGAGATTTCGGATTAGTATTTGCTAGGCGATGACCCATCCATCCGAAAGGAGCGGGGGTTAAATACGCATTAGGCCAAAACATAAATCTGACCCCGACTATTTCGCTCGCTTATTCCGAACCTTCCGCAGTCGTTGGTCGCGATTTCCTAACTTGACCAGTTACTCTCGCGACTTCGAAAGTGGGACGCGTTCGTTTCGAAGTTACGCTTCCCGGTTATGGCTTCGGAAGTATCTTCGGGATTTAGGTGATATTTCGGGTTAAAGAACTCGGCTCGATCATCAATCGCGTTGTAGCCTGGACGTTGTCGGGGTCCATTTGGAAGGCTAGGGGAAGCTTAATCCGGCCTAACGGGGCTCCCGAAATGGAGATCGAGAAGGAGCTTACGATCTCGCCTCTTCCCTGATATAACCTCCAACGTGATTCCGTTCACTCGACCCGCAACAGCGAGACCGGGCCTTTCCCTCTTTATCCGTTATTGACGGGAATTCGATGCTAATCTAATTTATGGGCTTTCCTCGCTGTAATCCTGACTATTTTCGGCGCCCTCCCGGGACCACTTTGTAAAGGTACACACGCTAGAATCGTTTAAAGGTGTAGATTCCCGGAGGGTCTATATTATTCGCAAATATTGGTTCTCACCACGCTCGCGCTGTCTCTCGATCTAAGTGTGATTTACAGCGACTCCACTCTTCCCGCGAAAACTGTAAGCTCCCAATACCCTAAAAGAGAGCGGAAGATATACGCCTAAATATTTAATTCGACCATTGGTCATCGCGCTCTTTATGAAACTGGGTGGATATAAGAGGACGCTATACGAACCAGAACGTTTGGTCAAACGATTTATGGATATACGTTGGCTACTCGTTCACACGTACGACCAACAAAATGTTAAGGTACCATCTAAGTTCTAAGTAACGCTTCCTTTCGGAAGGTCATTGTCGAATAAGTAACGTAGCCGTAGGAAGTAGCGAAATGTATGGCTTCAAAATTGTATCAACACCTGAAATTTGTCTGGCTGAAAGGATTAAGATACAGAATAAACAGGAAACTTGTACGGTATGTATATACTTGGAAAATTTAAGGTTGCAATATCACGTTTGCGAATGCGTCTGGAGAAATAGACGCTATTTAAAATACGACGAGTTTGAAGGACAAACATTAAAAAATTAAACACACTGAAGATCTTTGCAAATTTATCTTGAAACCAACATTTAGTTCCGGATAAAATCTCGTATTTATGTATGAACTTCTATTCCAGAGAAGGCTTAACTTCGAATCGGCGCCTATAGTTTAGCTTAGACATTCAAATAGTTCCCGTATTTAATTTCCTGACCAGGGTTGGAACAATCAATTTTTTTTATTTAAATCGGATTTTTTTATTTTATTGAATTTATTGATTTTTAAACAATTAATGGTTCTTTTCCTTTATCTTTAACGGTTATTTTACTTTTACTAGTTAGGAGTTCTTTTAATTCAAGATTAGCTAATTAAATTTTATTATTATTTAATATTTTACTTTGCTCAGATTTTCTATCAATTTTAATTTTTCAAAACCCATTTTTTGCCATGTTCTATTCCTCTATTGAAATACATTGTGTGATTTAAACAATTATTTAAAAAAAAATCCCTTCAATTAAACCCTATTCCTGACACTAGCCATTGTTTTATACTACGTTTTCAAAACACACGAAGCGAGTGTCAAGGCTAAAGTGATTCACCATCCAAAGGCAAACCATACATCACCTTCTTTTCAATTTAAAAGTATCGAATAAAACCTTTAAAAACGATCGATAACTCTATGAAAAAGGACAGCTGACAATTATGCAAAGTAATCGACATAGGTGTACGCGTAATAAAATTAAAGTTTAACAGTTTCACCGGCTTACCGGCTATCTAACCACGCTATATTACGTAAGATTCATACCGAGGTTTTTTTTAGTGTAGTAAAATTATCGATCCGAATAGTACAAAAAATTCAATTACGTCAAGGAAGGAAAGTCGTGCGAGAAAGAAAGAGGTTCATCGAGATTGAAATTTGCCTATTTTCAACGAAGGTAAACATTACCAAACTAGAGAAGAACGAAGAATCGTGGTCCGAAAGGTCGACTAGATTGAAAATACACGTACAATATATATCCTAAAGAGACTCGGGTGGGGGAGAAGAGGAGGAAAAGGAATAAAAGAACTTACTGGAGATTCCTGGAGGGCCGATGGTGGTGCCGTCATCCCGAACCCACAGAACGACGTTGACGTAGTCTCTGACGACAGCTGGCACGTGACATCGCATTATGGCGGTGTTGCCCCTTGGCACGAACTGGTCGTAGACCCTGATGTCGTAAGGTTGCAGCAGAACTAGACCACCATCCCCGGAAAAGAGCACATGGAACGGAGAAGTAAAAACAGAGAGAATCGTTAGAAGGGAAAAGTGTACTTCGTTATTCATTCCGCGCGGCGCTGGCTAAAGGAATTTGGTTTATATACGCCTATCTATCTCGTAAAGTTACGCCCGGCTTTTCTGGAAGATCGTCGGGAATACCATATGGGCAGATTTTTTCCACGAATTTTTCCCAAGGCTTCCATGAATGGGAACCTTACGTCTACGGAAATTCTTTTGTGGCGGGGGTTTCACGTAGTTATTCAGGGATGGCTACTTCTTCTTCCTCTCCTTTCTCGGCGGCATTCACTTTCTTTTCTACCCCTCAGGTTGCGCGCCGCCAAATGAAAAGGAATATAGAAGTAGGTGGCAAAAGATGTAGAATGAGAGATCGAGGGACAAAAGCTGAAACGCCGAAAGTGAATGCAAATTGAAAGGAAGACTTTAAAAGCCAGACTTTTGCTTTGGTGAAAAGAAAATTGAAATAGGTTAATAGACTCCTTCCAAGCGGCCCCTGAGTCGTAAACGCGCCGCACGACGCCTGCTGCGAACTGGGAAGAAATATCACGCTTTTCTTTCGAATATTGGATTATGGAAAAGAAATGAGGACTTTTCTTCGGATAAAATGTATTATTAAAATTGCTCCAAAAAGAATCGCTGTAGGTAACGATAGTCTTTTGAGGATAAACTTTAGGCCTCCGTTCTATTATTTTTATAACTAATATTATGTAATTTTAGCAAAGTTTGTTTCGCTATTATAAGATACTAGCTGGGGTACCCGGTAAATTATGCTTATTTCTATAACCAAGGAAAATGCACCAGTGAAGAAACTCCGATACATTCGAAACGAAAATAGAAAGCTGTCTCCACTCATGGTACCAGACCCAAAACAACCAACTGGTTAATGACAATATTAGACAATTATACGTTGAAAACATATAATTTTCCTTTATTATACGGCCTAGTGTCTATATAAGAAGGTTTTTTAAAAATAATTGCAATAATTTAAGCTTTTTTCGTGTGTATGCCTAAAGAACTAAGAAACTCGGTCAATTTTAATTCATGTCTTGTTCAACTTGTTAAAATGTTCCACGCGCTCTTTAATATTTTAGCGTAAAAGGCTCATGCATTTTTTTTATTTCAGGGAGCACGCGCGAAATCGCTCAAGCCCGTTTACGCTAAAATATCAAGACGCACGTGGAACTTTTTAACAAGATGAATAAGACAGAGTTTATGCTAGCGTCTACAGCTGCGGATATACCTAATTATTAAATAAATTCAATTAATTAAAGTTGTTTTGCGGATTGTAACCGTTGAAAACCACAGTTAGTGTACCATGAGATAGTATACCAAATGTGGTCGACCTAAGTTGAAAACTGTAGATTCCTATAGCGGACAAACATATATATATATAATGAATACAAACAAACAAACACTCATCTTTATATATTAGATGTTGGATATCCAAGCTACAATATAGTTGGTTGCCACTGTTATAATTGCCTATTTGTATTAAGATATATAATTTATCCGTTGACATTTATGTGTCCTACCACCATTTGTGATCTTGCGCGTTTGCAAACATCACCAGGAAAAATAAAAATGTCCCTATTCTCAGCTCGAGAAAATTTAATTTTTAGGAAATCCCGAGTTAAGCTTAGTCTTAGAGCGTTTTTATATCCATCGCTCTCTTCTACAATATGGTGGCTTCAAGAAAAATGCCCCCAAAACTTTGGGTATATTTCTTTTTGGTAAGAGTGGCGAGGAGCGAGAGGAGGTGGCCAGAAAAGGTAAAAACCCAGGTCGGTTATTTTTAAAGAAAATATATAAGAAGCGTTTGATCCATAAATTTCAGCTCGCGGCGAACCAAAGGGGTTTAGAGAGTCTGCGAGAACTCAAAATGGGAGAAAAGCAAAAGATAAAAAGCTTCCGCGTGTATATAAGAAAATAACAAGACGGTCGAGATATTATTTACCGTTGCACCATTAATCGCAAATTGACTGTAGCGAGCGACGGATAAGTGCCGATTTGTATATTACTAAAAAGCATAAAGGCATAAGTTTCACTCGATTTAATAGCAGTCCGAAGGGTGCGGTTTAAAATATTGCCTCTCTTATCCCGAGTCCCGCTCCGCTTTCCTTTTAAAAACGGCAATTTAAGATTTATGTGTAAAAACGCGCGGCACGTTTTCTTTCTTATTTCTGACACATTGTTAAAATCTCTCGCAGCCCGCACATCGATTTATTTATACTTAATTTATTCTTTAAAATTGAAAGAGGAGAGAGAAAAAGAAAAAAAGGGGAAAGGAACTATTTTTTGATGCGGATAAAGAAAATATTGTTCGGTAAAAGCTCTCCGTATCGAGCGGAAGAAAAAATGCTCAACAAAAGGATGGAGTGCAGCGAAAAAAAATTCTGTAGGACCAAAGGGAAAGATAGTAGGATGGAAGAAAAAAATTGCAGTTTAAGAAAAGAGCTGAAAAAAAAGAAAAAGGAGGTTATACGGGCGAGTTAATGCCTAGCCAGCAGCATCATAATTTGCCGCGCACTATTGGCTATTTGCCAAGGCTTAAACGAAACATAAATCGATGGATCATCTTTTCCCGCAGAATGCAGACAGCGTGCATTTTACTCTTTTTTTTCTGCAATCCACTTTTCGCTTCTCACTTTAAGCTAATCAGAGTGTACGGGACCGCGCCGGAAACGTACAAAGAAACCCGTAATGATCACTTATTCTCTAACCAGAATTAATAACGAAGGCGTCTATCATAAATTTCCCTCACCAATCAATAATGTGGCGCGACATAATACCACAATGAGAAGGATTTGAATACTCGCAAATTAATTTTTTTACACTTCACAAATAACCGATATTAAAATTTACCCAATTAACCACTTAACAACTTGGCTGATTGATCACTTTATTTTATCCTAATTAACATTTCTACGTTGTCAGCTACCGGAGGTAAATTATGAGGTTGATTGAAATATACTGCTGAAGATTGGTAGTAAAATGCTTGCAGTTAAATGGTAAGAATGTTAGCTAACTGTTTTCTCTACGCGTCCTATCAACACGTTTTCTAGAGGCTTAAGTTATCCAGGCCAGGCTAGAATTGTAGATTAATCCTTTAGAATCTCACTTACCAAATACCGGAAACAATTTAGTCCAAGAGCCCATGACAAAATAAGCATGTGATAAGGTACACGATGGGTCCAGGTATTTTTTAATTGGGTTAGTGATTTGTAACAATGAAATGTTTGTCTTACGGGTTTAATGGGGTCTTTCCGGAAATACGAACAACGTGACGTCACTTCCGGTGACCTTAAAATTGATATGACCTGATATTGGTATCATTCGATTGGTCTCAACGTGCTCTTACCAAATATCGCTAAATTAACCTTCAAATCTGAGCCAAGAGGCGTATAAGATTAAAAAACTAATTTCGAGCCCCTCCCAAATTTACATGTATAAGACAAAATTACTTTTTACGGAAAGCCGCCACTTTGAACCGTAAGACAAACAGTTCTTTGTTACAAATCACTAACCCAATTAAAAAATACCTTGACCCATCGTGTACCTTATCACATGCTTATTTTGTCATGGGCTCTTGGACTAATTGCGCTATCGTGATCAATTAAAAATTTCAAATACTATATAAATATTAAACCACCTCTTGAATCCAATTCCAATTACTTATTAGGCACTGGGTGAAATCTCAGAACAGCTTATTTTGCGTTGAATTTCAAGTTATCTCCGCAGTGGTTAAAGGGGAGCTCTTCGGTTCCTGTTTCCATAAAAAAAAACTTGTTGAGGTTAACGGTAAATGTGAGTTGGCTCACGTGGCATAAAGTGCTTTCCACGACTCTCCTACGCATTTTAAAAAAGGTTATCTAATTTAAAGGCATTAAAAGTAACTCGATGATTTCGGCCTTTGGTGGTGCCTTGGGTAATAGCCTAGCTGATTATTATTATTAATTACATGAACGTGTCAAAATTAGTCTTAAATAACGTCCAAATTTTAAAATAACCGTCAAAAAGACTCTAACCTAAACCCAAAATTAGAACCCTTTTAATCAAAGTTAAAACGTTGTATCGTGCACCTACATAAATCCTTAAATATCATCAGGCTTCAGTAAGCATGTTTGGGTAAAATTGGTGAGGCCTTTGATATGTCCAATAAGAAGCTTAGTTAAGCCCTCGAGGGGTTGGCGAAATAGCCGAAAATAGATTTTATCATTAAACAACGTGCCTTTTCAATCGAGTTACAGGATAACGACAACCTCTTCGTAAATGTTTTACCATGTTAAAATTGGAATAGCGGAGATTTTCTCGCGCGCTTATTAAATTGAGAAGAGAGCTAATAATACAACTGAGTCAGAGAAAAATAATCCCGAATGTGTTTGAGAAATGATATGTTGGAGCCGAATAATTTAAAGAAATTGATGTCCCGACGTAAAATTGAATTCGACTCCCTAAGGTTTTATTTCGACGTAGAGTGGGAAATATTCCTTTAAAGGATTTACTTTTTAAGGACGTGGCGGTCTATTTTGGGAACGAAATTCGTTCTTTAATAAGTACGGAAATCCCTTTTCTTATATTGCGTCGTTAAAGCTTTTATCAAATTTCTTTATCTCCGCTTTCAACTGCGCGCGGACGCCTTATTAGCATAACAATCCCTTTTTCTCTCGTAAAACTAAGTTCTTCTTTGGATTCTTTCGACTATAAAATTTCCTACTTTTAAGTGTTTTTATTTATTTGTATAAATTAATTATTCTCAAATTCTGGCTTTGGGTCAGAAAAAAAGTATTATTTAAACATTATTTACCATTTTCTTAAATTTGAAATTCCCCTAGTAACAACTGACCTACATTTAAGTGACCCTATTACTCTATGGTTACCCTATTTTAGTAAAACAAAATAACCGAATTTGGTCTATAAACGAATACGGGCCAACCAAAAACATTCAAAATAAACTCAACATAGGCACGGGGTAGAAATCAGCGTGTAAAGATTTTAAAGGTTTCTCGAAACCTGGACGTGGTCCGAATTTCCATCGAACGAAATAGAGGCAGAGTTGCGAAAATATATTAAAATATTTCAACCGAAAACTTCACGTAAAGCGGATATAGAGAATTTTTCACTGTAGTCCTGGACCTGAACATCGCTTTTACGTGACCCTTTTTCCTAAAACCGTCCGCAGCACGTGTTTCCTGGCTAAATATATTTATTTTCCATACAAATTTCCATGAACGAAAATAGCACTGACGTTACGGATATTAATTATCAACTGAGCATTTTCTAATGTTCATGGTATACGCCTATACCATTTTCGTAGAACTGTTACTCAGTTTTTAGATTTGTTTTCAACAATATATCTTCCGCGTGGCGTATACTTGTTAGATAAACCTCTTTCGTGTTTCCGAGAAGGATCACGTAATCTCCGTGTGTATGCGGTCATGAACCTTATTAAGAATAAATTTATTTTTTATCAGATGCTTTCCATTAGATTTGTTTTTCCTATTTGTTCATTAGCTTTGTATGGTATAATATTACTTTATCTTTTATTCATATAAGAAATTGAGTTAAGCGTACGTCGACCAAAATCATAGTACACTTATTATATTTAAATTGGAAACGTAACTATTCTCAGTCAGAAATAGATTTTTCGAATTCCTAGTTTTTGAGACGTCGATTCAAAAAAATAATAATTTACACGTACACGTATTAATAATTCAGCATAGTGAGTGTATGATTCCATATATTCCAAGGCCTGGGAAGTTCCGTACGTCAATGGCAAAGGCTGTTTCTCATTTCCCAACAGGTGGCTAGATAATTAAAACCAAATTTGCTTCTAGTTCAATTAACTGCTCCCTCTCTGGCAGTGTCTCGAGCTCTTTTTTCGGAATGGGACGCTTTCGGGGTCTCCAAACTCATAGATCATCATTGACGCGTAATTAAAAGGAAAGATAACTCAAATATTGATGTTTTGAAGCATATTTCTTTTTGATTTCTACGATAATTTAATCTACCTATTCAGAAATTATTCGTGTTCTTACCTTAAATATGACATATTTACGGGCGAGGAAACTTAAACTGTCACTATGTTATTTTTAAAACCGTCGTTAAAGGTAGACTGATACCGTGGTGATACTGACGTGGACCCACAAATATAAACATTTACTTTACAATTACTGTCATCTAAAGTATACATATATAAAATATATCTTTTACGAAAGCAGTATACAAATATTGATAAATACATTTTCGAAATAATTTTAATCGGGGTATATGTATAATTTATAGCTGAGGATCTGAAATCCGCTCACCTTGTATCAGATGTGCATTTTTAGCCATATTAATGGATCTGATAACATCTCAACGTAAAGGCAGATAATCTGATATCTGATCTATCGGAATTATTTAATCAGTCCAGAGAGCCCAACCAAAAAATGAAACACGTATCTTCGCAAGATCGAGAGTCTCGACAAGTGGAAGAGAATATCATTTTCTGGCTAATAATTTACCGCATGTATGACGATGTAAAATGTAAACTTTATACTGCCACGAGATATTCACTTAAAAACAATTTTTGACGATGTAATAGTTAAAGTAAAACTTTTAATGGTGTATATAACGCGCATCGAGTTTTTTCCTAAATTAAAAATATTAAGTGATATTACACCAAATAATAGTACAGGTGTAACAGCGGTTATCACTCTCTACAGGAGTGTATAGTAATTGGTGTTTTAAGTTAAACATTATAGCTGACTTGGGTATTAGCCTAGCTAATAATTATTATTATTATGTTTTAAAGGAAAAGACAACGATATTTAAATATTTAACTTTCATAATTTAAATATTATGTTTTGCACTTTCAAATGTCATTTTTTTACTGGGCATATGTACAGTGAAACTGATTCCGCCGATACCACCTTCTTCCACATAACTCTCATAGAATTAGGTTTGGAAAGGCCGGGGATATCTTAATCGAAAGGAAATACCATGCCCTCAGTAGCCCGATATGAATTAGGGAGATCAAGGGGCCCACAAGTTGGTCATTTGCCCATATAAGTGCTTTTTGGTGATATCCGACTTTAAATCTACATGCTTAGGTGAACAGAGACGAAAGTATAGACTCAGTTTTAATTATCCTTGCAAGATATTCTCCACGTATAGACTGGGAGAGAGCCCGTTTTTACACAGAAGCCCTAAGGGATTTGTGTGCCACCGAATCCTAAAAGGATCAATGATATGTCACTCGACAGAAAATATCAGATCCTCAATAACTCAATATTCATTTTGGCGTTGGGGAACCCACAAGAGTGTCATTTGCCCATTTTAATGATTTTTGGCGATTTTAGACTTAAAATCAACAAACATTTTTAATTTAAGACCGACTTGGTTGAAAATTACATTCTTAGTTAGTACTGATCATTTCTGATTGACGTTTTCGGTCGCATTAAGAAATTTTAATTTTCAGTGAGATTTCTGGCCAATACGCGCTATTTCTATATTTTAATTTCGTACTATTTGATACAGGCGCTATCTAACGCCAAAATAATTTGCGTTTCACTACATTATTTCTAAAACCAAGTAACTCGAAAAATTCGGTATGCCTAAAAATTATTTTAAAATAAGGTGTTCGCATTTCGCTACCTTATTACCAAAATCAGGTAACTCAAAAAATTAATTTTCCATAAAATTCTTTTAAATAAAGATGTTTGCGTTTCGCTACCTTATTTCCAAAACCATATTTCCTCACTGGGTGTACTAAGTTAATGTAAAAGATGATTGAAATATTATTGAAATTTAAATATAATATTTAAAATATATTTCATACATCGGGGGATTGTGTGTACTTAAATGTCCGTGACATTTTGTTTCCTTTAGAACAACAAATGGTGTACACAGAAAAAAAAGTAAATTGATTAGCCTCTGGATATTACGTCATCGAAATTGAATATTAAAGCTATTCTGTATTCGCATATACTGATCGTGATTAGATTAATCGAATTAAAATGAAGGGAATTTCGATTAAATCTCCATTGTTTTGATTGCCAAACGTAGCCCCGATTTCCAGGGCCAGTAAAACGCGTTAGCGCGTGTTGAATCGACCCGTGATATTTGCATATTATTACAAAACCGTTAACTTAACGCCGAATTAGTAATTAAAGCCAGTAATACGAACGGATAGCAGACTGTTCGTCTAATTATACATGTATAAAATGGCTTCAGAAATCGAAACCGTCAGCCACTTTCACGGCTACCGAGAACTATAATTAATATAATGATATTTGCTAATACGTTATTAGCGTAGTTTTAAGTTTAAATTGTCAAATAAATCGCGAATTGCACATTTCAAGCCATTCTATAATTGTGACTGGGGCCTATTAATTCTAATTGCAGCTGAAATATTTGATCAACCCTTGCTAATTTGCTTAAAGCCTATTACGCGTATTTAGCCTAACTCCCATTTATATCTAAAGTCCTTGATTTATTATTATATTTAAATCTCTTGATTTATTATTATATTTAAATCTCTTGATTTATTATTATACTTAAATCTCTTGATTTATTATTATATTTAAATCTCTTAATTTATTATTATATTTAAATCTCTTGATTTATTATTATATTTAAATCCCTTGATTTATTATTATAATTAAATCTCTTGATTTATTATATTTAAATCTCTTGATTTATTATATTTAAATCTCTTGATTTATTATATTTAAATCTCTTGATTTATTACATTTAAATCTCTTGATTTATTACATTTAAATCTCTTGATTTATTATATATAAATCTCTTGATTTATTATATTTAAATATCTTGATTTATTATATGTAAATCTCTTGATTTATTATATTTAAATATCTTGATTTATTATATTTAAATCTCTTGATTTATTATTTGCAAATCTCTTGATTTATTATTGAATTTAAATCTCTTGATTTATTATTGAATTTAAATCTCTTGATTTATTATTGAATTTAAATCTCTGGATTTATTATTGAATTTAAATATCTTGATTTATTATTGAATTTAAATATCTTGATTTATTATTGAATTTAAATCTCTTAATTTATTCTGATCAACAAATTAATTAATCGCCGGTAATGACTGTGTTGAAATGAATTTCTAAACTGATGATGAAAAGTCTGATCGACCGAAAAATGACTTTACCTTGATTTTGAATTTCATAGATTTGACACGCATTTTTATGTTACTTATTTTTATGACAATGGTAAATTTTCACTACCCCATGATACGGTAGTAAAATATAACTAAGTTTGATTATCAGCGGCTTTGAAATTCGTAGCATGGGAACTTACTAATTTTCTACAACAATTTTGGTTAAATTTCAAAATTATTGAAAATTATATTCGTTTTAGCGCTAAAAATATAGCCATTTAATTTGCTAGTCAATATGGTCAATATTTTTCATAATATTGCAATTATTATAACTATAATATTTTCTGAATCGATAAGATATAATAATCAGCTAGGCTAATACCCAAAGCACCACCTTAGGCCTAAGTCATCAAGCGACTTTTGAAGCCTTTAATTCAGGTGGTCGGGTTACAATGCGTAGGAGGGTGGTGGAAAGCCCTGCATGCCACGCGAGCCAACAGCTCCCTACACTAACTATTACCGTTAACCTCAACAAGTTTTTATTGCTAGTTATACAATAAAGATTTTGTTTCGCGCCATTTTGAACACACCATAACCGGTAACACTGCTTTAAATTTTATATGTTACTATACGACGTATATTTTCTTTGTACTTGGCAAAAAAATGCTAATTCCGTATTTTCTTTTTTTTTAATTTTTGGAATAAAGCCAAGGTAACTTATGTGAATAGCTAATTTTGTAAAATCTCAATCAATGAGATATCGTTAATCACAGTATAAATTTTATAATTTAACCGTAAAATGAGTAAGGCTTCGTTTTAATATCAACGTATTTTAAAATAACATACTTTAAAGCGAAAAGCACTGTGGGATGACTGAAAAACCACTTTCAAAATGCATTTTGTGTTTTTATTTTGAGCTGCAAAAACATTTTACATTTTACATTTTGCATTTAGAAAAACCAATTTTCAAATTTTTTTTTTGCATTTTGAGTTATGGAGAAAGTATTTTTCCATTTTATATTTGCATTATGGAGAAAGAATTTTTAATTTTGGAAAAAAAAGCATTTTGAACCACTCTGATAATATTTCGGTGTTAATATTAATTATCTATGATTTAGTTAAATTTCCAATGCAATTATAAGGTCAAACGAGCTGTAATTTTGTTGGTTGACTCTCTAACGTTATCCTCTAATCACTTCGTATTAATTTTTCTTGATTTTCATTTTATATCATTAGTCGTTTTTATAAAAGTTGTTTCAGTCTCATTCGTAAATATGGTATTTCAGTGTTCAACCCACACTTGAAGTAGATACTGGATTAGTGACCCCAATCTGACCCCGAAAGTCAGGAATCACTGACTTTTGTCCCTGACCCCTGACGATAAAAAAAGTCGGGATTGGCCATTTTTCGGGGTTAAGGTTTTTGGTAATTTTAAACGGCTGTTCCCACTGAAAATAAAAGATTGGTTCCTTCGCTCTCTTTTCTCGTGGGCGATAATGGAATGACCTTCGAAATGCGTCACAAACGGTCGCTGGCGTGGTTATTGCCTTTTTAGATTTAGAATTCTTGTCTCGGCTTCAGAGAACAGTGGTATTCTTTTTTATTTATAATAAAAACCTATAGTTTTCATTTATTATTCACAGTTATCTAAAACATACATACCCATCCCCGAACCCGATGGGATAGCCCCACACCGACCGCGACTTTATTTTGACGAACACATTAAAAATTCTCTAAGAGAACCTTTATTTAATATATTGCAAAAATGCATCTTTTTTAATCTATAAAACGATTTTTTTTACTCTTTAATAATTTAAAATATTTCTAGCTACAAAATAATTAAGAGTAAAATATAAAGAAGATTAAAAGTGCACAAAAATGTCTATTTAAAAAAAATATAACTAGTCGGGTTCAATTTTATAATTTTTGAAAATAAATATTTTGGTGCACTTTTAATCTTCCTCGTCTTTTACTCTTAATAAGTTACACTTTAATGCTGAATTGTCTCGATGTTTTCATTCAGATAAAATCCCCCCCCCCTTGCTATGCTACGTCACTGTGTTCTTGCTTTTATTATCTCTAATCGTGTAAATAAAGTCAGCTCCTTATTATTACTGTACTTGAATATATGGAAAATAATTACAATTTCATTTAAATTTTTTTACGTTTTAGTGCATATAATTTTTTAAAAATATGCGTATTATAATAAATGATAATAAATAAATATCAAATAATCAGTTGGTTTTTTGTAAAATATAGATTTTTAAAATATTTTCTAAATAATATTCAAAGTAGCCCAATTGATCCATTTGTAATATTTATTGGTTAAGTATAAACACCACCGTGTACTGTTATACTGCGTAATGATGGCAACTACTTTATGCCACGCGAACTAACAGCTCCCAACACTCACTATGACTTTTAACCTCAACAGGTGTTATGAAAATTAGAAACCAAGGCACTAGAGGGAAATTCCGTTTGCTAGTAAGGAGATAACTGGCAAACTCAAATCAGAGTTTCAATCCTTTGCTAAAAGCTAGAATCGACCCCGACCACTGTTGCTGAGAGGCGAAAATGCTAACCACTGCAACCCGACTAGTAAAGGGTTTAAGGAAAATAATTTGAAATAATATCTAATTTAAATGCAAATTTCTTCATTTTAAGACGAAATAACGCGTTTTTGACTTATGTTAGAAAAACATAAGACTACTAAGATGTATTTAAACTTAAATATTTCTTTTACAAGCAGCAATAAAAATGGTACGTGGTCAACGGGGCAAAAAAACTATTATGTATGCTGGTCTTGATACTCCTATAAAACGTGTTTTTCTGTTACTTTCTCGAAGAACCAAGTTGGAATTTTCCCCTATACCGACATTTTTTACTACAGTTACGAAGTCATGCTAATTTGGTGTATTATTCTCATCAAATCGTGCGCTATGTCTTTTATAGCTCATTCTTTCTAGAACGGCGGCGGATGTGAAAGAATGGTGCGTAGTGGGGCAAAGATTTGTTCGACTCTTCCTCAGTTTGGCTTTCTCTCGAAGGCCCTCTGAAAAATAACGTCGTTTATTTTCGGAGGACCTCCTGGGGTTGCCTTCGAATGAAATCAGTTTCTTCTCTGCAGCTCTGTCGTTTCCTCTCCAACCTGCCTTTTGTTTTACCGTTGACCAAATGGCGCCTAGCGAAGGCTGAAAGCGGGTGAAGTTTGCTCTCAGGATTTCCGTTTTTTTATTTAAGCGTGCGTGTAATAAAGAACGCGTCTTTGGGTGGCGGTTCTTCGGAACGCAACGAATGCGCGATATCAGTAAAAATCACGTTGGGGTTTCACCTGGCTCTGATGCTGTTAGTATCGGGCGATAGGGGGCGCTCTAATGCAATAAGTCGAGCTTGGTCGCCTGGCTAAACGTATTATCCTCTATACCTCGAAGATGTATTTTGTAGAAAACACTTTCAGAAGGGCACCGGAATTGAGAGGCTCGCTAGACAGAATTCCGTGTCTTATTTTATCCATTTATTTAATTTAGTATCAAGGTTGCCTTCTCTCGTTTACTTTGAAAAGGAATATACCCGTTCGTAATCAAAGTTTGTAACGTACGCTTACCGAAACATTTAGACAACTACCTATAGTAGATTCACAGTTTAAGAGACATCGACAAGACAATCTTTTCTATTTTGTTATTTCTTAAGTTTGGGACGCGTACTGAGAAATGTTTACAAAATGGCGGTGAGGACGTCACGTGAAAACTACCTATAGTAGATTCACAGTTTAAGAGACATCGACAAGCCAATCTTTTCGATTTTGTTATTTCTTAAGTTTGGGACGCTTACTGAGAAATTTTTACAAAATGGCGGTGAGGACGTCACGTGAAAACTACCTGAGATAAACGTAGTGTTCTCTCAATTTAAAAGACACATAAACGCAAATGCTTAAATTTGTATTTTATTACGAATTTGTAGAAATCTTTCTTAAGTTTGGTTCACGCGAATAACAAAAAATTTGCCTCAACAGCTAGTGATCAAGTCACGTGAAAAGTGCTTATAACGAACGTAGTTGGCTGCCAATTTAAATTCACCTACTCTAATTGTTTTTTTTCCATGTTTGGCGAGATATTTCTCAAATCTAGCTTTTTGAATTAATGGAATTTACACCATCCACCCCTCTTTCATCTCGGGTATTGGTCGGTTTGGAATTGTATTAATTTGCAAAGAGCTTCTACTTGGATAACTTTACTTTAGTTTGCAAAAATTTAAAGGCAATCGTGAGTTTGATTTAATGGTTCATTGCCCTCTTAATTAAACTAAAAGGCAAGCAGTACGTGCGACACACTCGTGAAGCGGGTTTTTTTTTGTTAATTTTCTTAACAAGTTATATGTTTTCCAATCCTGCCCAAGTGTGACCAGAAAATTAAAATATTATCTCGCGAGATAATTAAGTATCCAACTATGTCATCAAAATGTAACAGTACCGTCACAGGCTCGACATGAATTCCAATCAGCGTGAATTTCTCGCCTAACCTCGTGTACTATTTATTTTAACAATAAGAAATGTAAAATTACACGATGTGTACTAAATTATAAATTATATTTTATCGAAGTAATAATTTTAAAAACTCGCTATATGATATTATTTTCCCTGAACGTTTTTTTAAACAACCTGCGAAGTACGCGTTACAAAAAGAGTAGCATTTTCAGAATAGGGATATAATAATTATCTCCCAAGAAATATATAAGAAGGAATTTCCCCTCTATCTTTGATACCCAAAATTATATTATAAATAAATCATATTTATATGAGACTAAACGCGGCTAGTTTGAAGAGAGACACTATTTATGGCCGTTCCATTTGTTAACTCTCATCATCTCGTCTTTATTAGCCTATTAGAGACCTATATAAAGGTTTGGTATTGTGAACGGCTCTATAGTTTCGGAACTAATTTTCTCGGGGTGAAATTGTCCCGTATAGAGCCCTCGCGAAGGCCGGATTTCTTGGTATGGATTTTCCTAAGAGACGTGTTTACCGTAACTGGGACAGAATGCTCCGTTTTCCAGACCACCTAATGACCGGGATAAAAGGTAAAGCGACTATTCACGGATAACGGCTCTCTTTCAAAAGAGGAAATGGGTGTCTCGTTTGGCCCACACTGTGTTTTGATCTCATACGTATAAGGTGCGACGCCGAATCTCTCCGCGCGTTCTTAATCAACCGAGTATAGGTCCCATTTTACGATTTGCAGCCACAAACTGCACCCTCGCCTTCATTTTTGAGGCACGCTGTCCGGTCATCAGGCAGGACGCCTTTCGCGAAAGTTATCACGGACTAATCTTCAATTCCGAATCATTAAGTTTGGGACAATTGGCTTTAATTGTAACAATGGATTCGAATTTCTCGTCTTTTTAAATGTATTCGCATCGCGCTTCTAGAAGGAGGGATCTCTTAGCCGAGACGGCGTATCTCGCGCCAGCGGCTTCCAAAAGTGGAGTGTATACGTTAGAAACGCGCTATCCTCGTTAATCTTAATGATAAATGGCGCTATCGCATTCGATAAGGCGCGATCCGGAAGAGGAAAAAATACGAATCTCCTTCGGTCGCGCCACCCGGGCTCGCCGTCCTCCCACGCCCCCAGACCAAAGAAACCGTTTCCATCGCAGATATAATACGTTAGAGAGTGAGGAGGAGGGTCAGCTAATTCGAATTCTCGAGATTTCCTCCGATATAGACGTAACGGAAACCTTTCGGCGAAGTTTTAAAACCCTGCACGTTTAAATCGAAACTGTCGGTTTATATCGCGAGAGTCGCGCGTTTCGTTAACACCCTCTTCTCCGCGGTTTATTTTGAACCCTGCTCTCTCTCTCTCTCTGTGGCGTTCCTTCTTCTCCGGTTTCCACTAATTGAAAAATCCATAGTTTCAATTTGTAAACGTTGAGGGTTCCCCCGAAACAATCCTGGAGAGAAATTAAATTTTAGCCCGTTCTCCGGCTTTCCGCTATTTGTGAGAAAATAAAGCAACTTTTCGGGGGCCTGTTAACGATGCCGTCATCCTGAGTCGGACGTTGGAACAATTAAGCATTTCGCCGCCTTGTATTCTAGAAACGCGCGTACTTGGATTTTGATCAGAGCGGCCGCAGCTCGTCAGTGTTAACTCGCCGACACTAATTACCCCGTAACGCGGTATCTTTGTTAAATGTTTAGTTCGTTATAACGAGGTTACTCGAGTGCGGGGAAATTTTCTTCCTATATTACGTGGAATTTCGAAACGGAACGACCCTTCTTGAAATGGCTTCCTCGATTTGTTTAAACCGTCACTTTAGTAAATAGGTAGCGAATATTACGACTAGTTTCAATTTTTTTTCCACGATTTGTAACAAAAGTTTTGTTTATTTATCTATTTTTTTACTTATTTTCCTGAACATTTAGCTTCAATTTTCGCTATTCCCCCCTCCTACCGCGTTGGTATGTTGTTAAATTGCACGGAGGTTTATGGTAAAGCGAGCTTCAATCGCGACTGAGCGTAATGGATTCTGTTATATTGGAAAATCTCGTTAGGCCACGTATATAAACTGGAGTTGGCACGCCTCCGAAACCTTGAAGGGACAGCAACCGTATTATCCAAAGGGGTCGGAGGGGGTTGACCGATTCCGCTCGGCGACTCTTATTATTAAAGGCAGCGTTTATCCAATATTTACCGGCTCTGACGTAGACGTCCCTGCTCCGGATGGTCCCTACGGAATTCGTGGCCAAACACCGATAGGTTGCGGTATGAACGTCTTGTCGATATCTTAAGGGTCTGAAGGGCGGGAACACCATGGTACCGTCCGATTTTAATTCCCTGAGTCCCGACACCGAGACGACGCCACTACCATCCGACTTCTGCCAGGCGATTACCGGCAACGGGTTGCCACGGGCCGAACAAACTACCGAAGCCCCGGAACTGTTCGTGAAATCCACGCGAGACGCTGGCTCGTGGACGAAGTTGGGTCCTTGTTGCGGCTTACCGGAACACACTGTAACAAAGAAACGAAAAAGAAACGTTACTTTTGCACTCCTTAGCGCAGTCTCGCCTCCCCTTTTGTTTATTGGCTTATCGGACAAGACTGGATACGCTGTCAATACGTAAGAGTCTGGTGTTTATTCTAGACAACACTCTTTTAAGTCAATGGGACTGTAGAAATTCTATTTACATCGAGAACTTCTCGATAATTTTAGATCACGAGGGTTTTAGTTTTCCAATTTCTCAATACGTCGTACATCCTGCACGTTCGCTAGAATTTAACGTATAAAAATCCAACGGTTATAATAACCAGACGAATCATACTTTAAAATTAGAATAATCCATAAATTTTCCCTCGAAAAATGACCGGGGAATAAGATTAAACTTCTAAAAGGTTTTCGTTTCGTCGTAAAATTTTCCGAGGAGTTTCAAATCTCTTAAAGCAAGATGATGCGTTTGGCATTTCAGCCCGTATAACGGAAAGGAAGGAAGGGGAGGTGGGAGACGAAAGGGGGGCAACGGGGGGAAGGCAGGCCAGAAGATGAAACCTTGATCCTAAATTGAGGCATCGATCAATATCACAGCTCGAGCCAAAGGAGTGTGTACTGTCGCCAGCCTTTCTAGCTATAGTTGAACCCGGGTTTAGTGGACGCTTCTATCGAAGGTACGATGGACGAACGACCAAGGGAAAGGCCCCGCGCTTCGGAATAGAGTTCGTTCGTCTGTACGCCGATCTTTATACCGATCCTATAACAATTTATTCTACGGACGAAGTAAAGGTCCGATTTATCATTGTTAAGGATACGGATTCTTAGGCGGGGGGACGGGTGGCCAGGGTTCGAATCCGAAAGGCCATAAGTGATAGGCCCAAGAAGAAACGATTTCCAGCCTCCTTGTCAACAACTCCTTTTTATATAAGACAAATAGGCTCATTTTTCCCTGTACAAAGCCGACTCCAACTCTCTCTTCAAATCGTAAAATTTCCGTACTTACTATAGGCTTCCAGCCCATAATTAAACGAGAATTGTTTCATTTCGACAATAAGCCCCACGTGACAGTTGGAAAAAAGGTTATATAAGGTCAAGGATTTGGCCTGGGATCTGTCTTTAGGTTAAGTGTACCTGAATACCCTAAAAATTGACCATTTAATATCGGGTTTCAACCTGTTTTTCTTTCGCCAATTCAGTGTACCCTCAAATTTGCGGTATGATTTACTTCCTAAAATACAACGATACACTTCTGGTTCGACAATATATTTAAATGCAATTTAATTGTTGAGACGTTATTTACAAAAATATATTGTGTTGAATTTTAAGTTTTGTTCCGTTCTTTGATGTTAACTGCAATCGGAGTTGGTAATTGAAGTCCCAGGCAGCAAGCTCATTTGGCTCTTTGACCTCGCTCACGGAGACACAGCGAAAAAGACGGGTCGACGTAACTTTATATCGGTCCTGAGACTTTTGAAAATACTTCGTTGGAACGGCACTGGTATAAACTTGAGACGGTACGCGCTTCGGGAGAGTCCTTGTATATATTTATGGAAATGGCCCATCTTTCTTCCTAGTTTATCTCTTGGGGGGCTTCGTCGCGAACGCAGAATTCTTTATTAAGAATAATTGCGTTATGGTGGCTCCGTCGCGCTTGCTTTTAGGTCTCTCGCCAAACGACTCTGTTTCAGTTTGAAGGAGACAACTAGCGCTGAAGCGAGAACGAAAGAAACTAAACAACTATGTGTCGTAATTGCGAATTAATTCTCTTTGGCGACGATTTCTTTGTTATGAGTCCTAATTTCCGGCCCTAGACCTTAATCGTATCCCGTACATTTTTTCTCTATCACTTCGGTAGCCTTTTTTCCAACTGTTTCGTAGTTGCAAAGGTCTTCTAGCGTCGCTTCCATATGTATCTGGTCGTCGTTTATTGGTCCTCCTCGGAGCTGTACGTACCTTGCCCGTCACTCTCGCCTAATTTCTTTCTCTCTTTGTTGGCATGAATCAGTTAGGGAACAAAGAAATGAGCGGATGGAGAGAATCTCTCTGGAATCGTTTCTCGAATAATTATGGCTGCGTATATATGAGGAATATATCTTGGAAAAGTAATTGTCTTATTCGGAGTTGGAATGCTTTGGTCATAATGAGATTGAGATGGCTAATTAATAGAGTGACTAGCTGCTTTTTATTAGGGTATTAGCGAGGTAGAAATTAAAAGAACGCTAATTATATATTTAAATGAGTTAGGCTTTGATGACGGTTTATGTGTGAATTTTGCTGCATTATTCTATTAGAAAAATATATTACAATTAAGAAATAAATCTATCATTGCGGGAAAAAAACTTCAGGTGAGATGGTGATAGTTTAAAGTTAGGACATTTATCTGAATAAAGTATAGAAGATAAAAAAGTTAGAACAATAATTAAAACCAGAATATGTTTTTCAATATTCATAAAGGTTTTTATTTTTTAAATATCAGTTTATGAAAAGTTATTTTGTTCGCAGCCTGATGGTAAACAAAAAGTGTGAACACGTAATTTGTAGTACGTCATTAAAAATTATTAAGTTTGTTTTATTTTCAAAGGTTTAGCGGTGTAAAGGTGAGAGTAAAAGGTAAATCGAAAGGAATTTTCTCAAAGAATGAAAATGTTTCCAAGTTGTTTTTTAAAATATAACAAGTTTTCGAATGAGCAAATGGTTAACGATAGTGCTCTTCAATTTATCAAATTATACTACTTTATAGCGGTAAAAGAAAAATGTTTTTACCGAAATTTGGGAAATTTTAAAAAATAAAATTTTACTTTCCCAGAAAATGTAGGGTTACAGTCTTTCATAGATTAGTAAAAAAAACCCTGACGAAGCAAACTAGGACGCTCTCTATCATCGTTTTCACCAATGTCCTAAGTATTCATGATGTAATTAGCAAATAAAATTTTTTTGTATCAGCAGAGGCGCGAATGTGTTCCTTTACTTTATTATTCAAAATAGTATTATCGCTCTCTTCGTAACAGCCTCTTTGCGAGTATTATATACTATCTGGCGCGAAGCGAGGTATATAAAAATACTAGTTATTACAGCCATAAAATTAATGTCCATCCCATCTCGGACGAAGCGCTTACGAAGGCGGGGAAATTGTTGCCTGTAAACTATATCGAGTCGGCCTGAGTTCATAACGATCGGAGCATTAGTGAACTAATATAATGCCATCTAGAAGTCAAATTATACGCAACGCCATTAAAAGACGAGGTACCCTTATAATTGCCCGTTACTTGATAGTAAAAGAGCTTGACAAAAAAATGCTCTCTCCGATCAAATTAATTACATTAATGGATCATCGCGATACGGACTAGTGGTACGTTGAATTTGATTAAATGCTTTTTCCTTTCGCTCTTATTTATTATTTGAGAGCCGAGTTACCTCTATTGGAATATCGAAATTATCTTCGCGGCTCGATGCCTGGTCATAGATATTGCTTCGAATAATCATTCTAATTGATTTCGATTGATTTCATCTGTATTTATATTAATATATTTATCCGTTTGATTATACGTATACCGTATCTTTAGTTTAAAACTAGACTGCCCGAATGATTAATTTAGACGATTTCGGAATTTCCATTTTTAATATTGTTTGGAAGGATGACGTACAAATTTTAAATTTGTCTATAGAAATCGGCGAAATTAATGACGTTTCAGTTGGAGATTTTCTAATTTTTCTTTATGATTGAGCGCTTCTCAAGCGGAATTTAAAATGTAGAAACGAATACTGGGTGGATTGTATAGCATGGAGCATGGACTGTCGGAGTCACTTTCACAATCACACATGCTGATATACGTTAATGGAAAATTCGGTATCAATTCCAAAACTTTGTACGCAAGGAATTTAGGGCATTTGCGTAGGTACAACAATGGTTTTCAAGGTGACCTTTCAAAACGCTTTGGAAAACGCTATGTTCTAAGCAACATAATCTGTATATTTACGGAATTTTATGATTCGAATTGACATAACACCTCCATGTTCCACACATTTTAAAAATAAGTTATTTCTCGTGTCTCCTTCTTTCCACTTAATAATGTTTCGTCTTTGAAAAAAAAAATATACAACTTCATTATCCCCAAATATCCCTTAATTCTTTCCTCTGTAGATTAAAATTAATTTTCGATGGAGTTTCCGGTAGTAAAATAGCGAGATAAATTATACCCATATTCTTTATAGAAAAACAGTGTTACGAATTCATTAAAAGAGCATTGAAAACAACAGCTAAACATTCGAAATCTCAAATGGTAAAAAATTAACTAAATTTATGATTAAAATTACGATTTAGCAACTTGCGCAAAATTTACTAGTTAAACGAAAAAATAAACAACGAATTTTTCTAGTGCACAAGATTTATTTAAAATATTATTTACACGGCCCGAATAGTTTCGGTAGAACATCCTACCATCATCAGGGGTCTAAATTTTAATTTTAATTTTATCATAGAAGCGTTTCGATGCCAGGTCCAAGGTCTCTGTTTAAGGAACTGTTAGTCTTTACACAATTGTTAATAAAATATGATTCGTTATATCAAAATTTATTCTACAACCTACTTTATCTAAGGACTAGAGGGGTGTTCCAGCGCAATCCTCAAAAAACGTTTTCCAGTCTAACATGTATATGTATTAACTTCAACCATGAATATCCAACTGTATTAGGTTATCTCCCTCTGTCGCTAGGATGGGAGGGGCTTCGTTATTATGACGTTGGTCTCGGGCCGCCATTTCAATATAATTTTAATGAAACTTGGCTAGTGTACATAACTGAGGCTTAGCGGAAAATTTATTCCGAAAATTTTAATAGGCATCTTTTGACATAATAACTGCAAATAATTTTATTTATAATAATCAACTTGTTTTGTAGTAATAGCGATATTTTTCTAAGAACTACGAGTAATTTTCTTAGACGGTTAATAGGCGCAATTCCGGAAACATTTTGAGGATCGAATCAAAAGCAAAAGCTATCTCCTGATTGGCTGAAGTGATGACGTAAAACGTAGAAAGGCACCGCCCATCTTAGTCCCAGATGGTAGAAAGGGTAATGATATAGTTCTGGTTGAATTGAATACATTCATGGTAAAAGTAATTGCGGTTATGGTTTAAAGATCACTGCAAAAGGTAGAACAAAGACACCTTTTGGACCCCAACAGGTTACTTAAAATATTATATCAATCACATACTAATACAATATTATAACGTGGAAACAACAATTGGAAATCTTAAAATTTTAAATAAAATTTTTTAATTGAATTTGATTTGATTTGAGTTACTTAACGGCTACCTTTTTGAACCAAAGCACTGAACCCTTTATTAACAATGGTTGCGAAGGATGATATAACAATGAGAGTATGTTTGACTCGCTCTAGTTATTTTGTACCACATACTAACATTTATCTCTAACAATTTCATGGAGATTTACTACGCTTCCATTCTGAGATTACCATATGACGATAAATCTAAAGTAGCTTTAGCCCAACGATCATGTCCCAAGATAGCCGAATATACTGTTTCGAGACTTTCCCCTCCTATGGAAGTATTTCTTCGTTAATTATTCAAAAGTGAAATCATATTTGTTTCGGTGAAGAGTTTCTCTCTATATTTAGGACACGCACGTTTTATATCTATTCAGGGAGTCACCCCCCCCCCCCCTCCGGCCTCCCAAACTAATTTTCATAATGAACCTAATGTGTAACGTAACTCTCTAAACTTTCATACATAATACATGATTTTATAAATTGGTTGAGTTTGCGGAAAATTCCTCCAGGGGTTGTCTTCGTATTTCCCAGCTGCGACCTTCACAGGCGCGAACCCTCTTGTAATTGTACCCCTTTTTTATTTTTCAAAATAGAAATTTCTTCGTAATTGGGTTAAGTTTTGAGCGAGTCGTACATCGCGAGGGCTCCGCGCGCACCGTCGCTCCCTAACGTTTCTCAAGTTTTTAGGGCTTAAAGTTTAGTTTCTGACGAGCCTAAGTCGCGAGGATCGTCTGGGTTTAGTCGCGTAAAGCGAAATTTTATGGCAAGTTCAAGTAATTTAGCTCGGGGTAAGAGACACGGCCCTTGGTATATAGTGGTCCTGAGTTTACTTAAAAGAATTGCCCGTACACGTTTGAAACAATGTAGGCAATAAAAAGGCGAGACGGAGGGAACCGACTCAACAGAAACCCCCTTTTCTCAAGTTTACTTTCTTCCATTCTGGATTCTTACTTTGGTTTAACTTTTTTTGTTACGCTAGGCTAACTTTCTCGAAATGAAACGATCGTACGGAGTGCAATTTAGTATAGTCTTTTTAATAGCCTTGTCGTACTTTTTTTTTCGTAATTGTATTTGTAGAGGGTTTATTTTTTGTCTTTTCCGGAATAACGTAATCGTGGTTCTCGAAACTTGGTAACTTGGCTTTCTTCTTAAAAGCTCTTTCTCTATAGAGCCCTTCTTTACATAGACAATAATTCAAACGGGCTACGCTAAATTAAATTATAAATGGGCTTTAATGCTTTGCAAATTCGGATGATAAGATTAGCGGGTGCAGACTCAAGTGTCGGAGAATGTAAAGTGTATTACGGTAGACTGCCTCGAACTCGCTAAAGGGAATACATTACAGAGGATAACCGCTCCGTTTCTGGAAATTGACAATTACTACAAACTTTTATATATTTTGCGTATTCCCAATATGAAAAATCATAATTTGTCTAATAAGGCGCAATTACTAAAGACAAATTTGACTACCTTGCTTAATACCAAACGCTTTTAGAAGTCCCAGTTAAATTATTTCCCACATAAAGCAAAAATGTAAATATTAATAGGGCAACATCAAAGCCGATATCTTACCTGCGTTTAAAGTTAATAAGAAACATCCCATAAGAAAGGTTTCCGTATCCATTGGACCGACAACACAGCAAAAACCCGTGGAATACGATTCGCTACGAGTTGATAGAAAAGGTTAAATTTTTGTTATCTACGAACGCGTATGTACTGTAAAATATCGCGTACTTAGAAAAACAAGCTCTCGGAACGTGGTCCCGCGTAGGATGGGGTAAACGAGATCGCCAAAAAGGGGGCTATGAGATAAATGCACGAGGTTTTTACACCGCGTAAAAGGGCAGAAAACGATCTGCCTCTCTAAAAAGGAGCTCTCGGCGCTGTTTTCGCTGCAGCCGGGCAAGAGAGGCTTCTCCTCACTACTGCCGCGTTCGGCAGCCGAGTTCTGCCTGGCCGAACACCAGCTCTGGCATCGTCAGGAATGCGCGCTCACTTCCATTCCTTCCTTATCTGAGAGAAGAGAAAACCCGGAGGGGGGGGGGGGGGCACGTTCAGCTCGGAAAAAGGGTTTCTTCTGGCAGTCTGATCGGTAGAGGTTCGGACGCGCCTGCGCGGACGCCGGTGGCTGGCTGCACGGCAGCGCTCGCTGAGAAATCTTTGGAACTCCCGGTCGAGCACGTCCCACCACGTGTTGTCTTCGCGCGCGGTCGCTAAACGCGTGTTTTCTTGCCTTTCTACTGATCGATGGTTTCTTTCCGAGCAGACTACTTCTCCCGTTCTTTTCTTCCTCTCTTTTTTATACCCCCGCCGCGTTTCGCCCCTTTTTCATCCCTGTCCACCAAGAAAATCTCCAGCCCCACTCCACCCCCACACATCCCGTTTCTCGAGGATTTTTTTCTCTTCGATTCCCAAGTTTTTCTGTTACCGTGTTACCTGTCTGTACGAAAAGTCTACCCGTGCGCCGTAATTCTCGGACGTAGATTACCTCCTTTCGCGTCGGACGTCGTCACTTTGGGTCGTGGTAGTCTTATAAAAACGTTACGTAGACGTTACGGAGTTGTATCTGGTGGGTCTAGTTGAAGGAAATGGAAGGAAGAAGCTTTCTTTTTCTTCTCTGGTCGGTGAGAGAGAGAGAAAAGGCTCGAGAAGGTTTAAGTCAGCTTAGAGATTCAATAGAAAATGATATTGGAACGTCCCCTCGCCGCTCTCTCCCTCTTACATATACTTTTCGCGTCGTTCTTGCCCGTTTCACGGTTTTTGTCCGAATGCTCTGATGAAAAATAAGAATCCGAACCCCAGGGATTCTTTTTTATTTCCCAGCTATAGATTTTATTTTCTTCGTCAGAAATGTTTTATTATTGGAAATGGGATTATTATGCATTAATTCTGATTATTAAACTGTGCGGAATTACGAGTTAAAAATATATGTGTTTTTCTCGATAAAATCGCTTTTTCATTTGCGTTAGTAGCGGTAAATTTAAAAGAGTTTTAAAAAATCAACGGTTAAATTTGCCTTACAAATTGTTTTAATTTTCTAAAGGATTTTTCTCGAAAATATCGCTTTTTCATTCGCCAATTTTATTTTTCTTAAACGTTAGTAGCGATAAATTTAAAAGAGTTTTAAAATAGCAACTCTGAAATTTTACTTAAAAATAGTTTTAATTTTTTAAAGATTCTCTCAATAATATCGCTTTTCCATTCGCCAAAATTATTTTTAGTAGCGGTAAATTTAAAAGAGTTATCAATTAATAACTCTGAAATTTAGGAAAAAATACCATTACTTGGTTTTCTGAAAAATAGACCAGTAGGTCTATCTAGCCTGTAGAAGTGTTCAAGTGGTAGCACACCGGTGCTCTGGGTGAAGCGACCCACCCGACGATTATTTTCTTCGTTTTTCTTTCACTGGAATTTTTATGATTAGTTTTTGAAAATTGCCAAATTTAATTTAGTTATTTTCTACGCAGATTTAGCTATCGTTCAATTCGAGGGGTCGGACATTTACCAAAATCCCGTACACTTTGTCTAAAATCGCAAAATCTTTTATCTCTCTCTATGGTAAATTAACATTGAAATCCCAAAATCACTTCAAAAAGTAATGATAAAATCTCTACGAAATCCCGAAATCCCGTACAAAATAATGGCAAGTGTCCGACCCCTCGGTTCAATTAATTACCAGAAACCTGTTTTTCAAAACCAGGTATCAAAAAATTAAATTTCAGTAAAAAATAATAAAATAGTATTTCATAATGCTTAATAAAATGGTTACAAATTGATGATTTTTAAACTTTATCGGCATTTTTTACTTTTTTTAGTTCTATAAACTTTCTAAAAATACAAATTAGTCGAAATTCGCTTAAGTCGAGGTACCTGGTTTTGAAATTAAGGTATCGCAGTGTTCTTAAAACCATGTTCCAAATTTCGCCACTTCTTATACGCGATTTTGGAGGAAGCCTATCTTCCAAGTTCATTCAGTAAGTGCACCAAAGAGAAGAATCAGGAAATAGTCATTTTATTTTCATCTTGAGAATTTCCGCGAGTCTGCGGGATAGATTAAAATTGACCAAGGGACTTCGGGAAGCCGCGTCCTGTATATCTAATACATCTCGAGATTGAAAAAGTCCCGCGCTACTATTCAACTTAAATCCTATACAGTCAACAATTCCCGGTCATGACGTCACCCCTACTTCGACACCACTGCCTTATGTCCACGTTTTTCGGAAATCCTCTAGAATTTTTCGTTCTTTGTCATAAAACGCAGTAATTTTTTGTTATTTGATGATTTATTCTGTCGTTCGAGTGAAAGCCCGCGTCTTAACTTCTGGACCAAATCTTCTCATTTGATAAGAATCTGTTGATGGTAGATAAAGCGCAGCAGAAGGCTGAAAAAAAGCGTTACGGAGTTTCTCTTAGCGTTTGTCATTAATGGATTCATGAAAGTTTCATGTGCAAAGCTTCGCCGTATCAAAAAGAGTCCCACAGGCTTCTTTTAAGAGAAGTGGAAAATGGATGGTCGAAGAGAAGTAAAAAGACGAAGCAGAGAGATTGGCTTCCAGGACCTGTCTCAAAACGCTAAAAGCTCCTATATTGACCGCGCTTCCTGAAGTTATTACCAAAATAAAAACTTTTTCTATAGTATTTCATTTTGGCCAGCGTCTTTTAGGCTCTTTCGTCTGATAATATTAGATGAAACGTTTCCACAAACATGTTTAGTGATACCCATCGATCGTATAAACGATGCTTTCAACGTAAAATTGCCTTCTCTATTAGTCGTTAAATCGACAAAGCTAATATTTGAGTCCAAGCTTTAAAATAATTTAATTTTTTTAACGAAACCGTTTGAGTATTTACTTTAAAGATCCAGGGCTTACAAGTCACTCGTTACTTAGCCCTTACTTCCAATTGGTACAAACACTGGTCCATTTATTTTTTACCAAGGCGAGGTTGACATATACGTCCGGAGTAAATGTGGGCTTCGTGGTTCCCGAAAGAAAAACCACACCCTCCACCTGTCCTCGTGTAATCTCTCTGGAAACCGCTTTGATACGATCGCGGGCTTTCTCTCTTCTTGTAAGCGGAAAATATCTTCCTGGGAATCATTAAAACCGAGTCTGTACTGGAGGATTTATATTCTCTGTTAACCTAAATACACTTTTGATATCGTTAGTAAAAGCTTTATAAGTTTGTTAATGTATACCAGATTATTAAAGTTTAAAAACCGGCTCTCCCCCGTGTAGGTGGATAATATCTTCCGGGAATAAAGAAATCTGGGTCTTTACTTGATGCTTCATATTCTTTATTAACCAGAATACATCCTTGATATCGTTAGTAAAAGGGTTTAAAAAATATTTAACGGACTTTTAAGTACACACAAGCCCCTCGATGTATTAAATAAATTTAAAATATTAAAATTAAGTTTGAACAAATTTTCAATTATCTTGTACATTAACTTGATAAACCCAATGAGGACATATGGTTTTGGAAATAAGGTAGCGAAACGCAAACACGTTAATTTAAATAAATTTTAAGACAAACCAACATTTTTCGATTTAACTGGTTTTAGAAATAATTTTTACCCAAGCCGAAGGTTTTTTGGAGTTAGATGGCACCTTTATCAATTAGTGGTACGAAATTCAAATATCACAATAGTACATATTGGCGAGAAATCTCACTTTAAATTAAAATTTCTTAATGCGACCGAAAACGTCAATCAGAAATGATCAGTACTAACTAAAAATGTAATCTTCAACCAAGTCGGTCTTAATTTAAAAATGTATGTAGTTTTTGAAGTGTTGGTTGCACGAAATTTTAGCTATGGCTAATTAATGATTCATTAGAAAGAGCAAACATTTTATAGCAAGTACAGAAAATTTCTTCAAAATCGGTTAAGTGGTCTTTGAATTATTATAAAAAGAAGTCGAAATGGTGGAAATCGAGTTTTTCGGCGAATTTCCATACCAAAGAGAACATCCTGGGCTTCAAAACAACCCCGCATTCATTCGTTTTTATCACTATCGATTTTTTGTGCAACCAACGCTTTAAGTTTAAAATCGCCAAAAATCACTAAAATGGGCAAATGACAAACTTGTGGGCTCCCTAACACCAAAATGAAAATTGAGCTATTGAGGATCTGATATTTTCTGTCAAGTGACATATCATTGATCCTTTTAGACCTAATTGATGAAGATACATGTAAGATTCGGCTGCGGCATCGGTGGTGGCTACGTGGTACGTGATCAAATTGTTAGTACACACAAATCTCTTAGGCTTTTTGTGTGAAAACCGGCACTCCCCCGTGTATATAGAGGCTTGCGCCGCCGCTAAACGCCGCCACCGCCGATAATTTTGAACGCGCCGATCACGCCGCCGCTGATTGTTCGAAAATCGGCACGCGGCCGTTTCTTTTTTTTTCTTTATACACTTTTTTTTGGTATATTAAGCTTGGTTTTCATTTACGCGAAAATAACGACATTTGAACACGACGTCGAATGTAAAATTTTGGTTTTCGGATTTCGGTCGACGCAGATAATAGCATTTTCACTTAGCGTCAATAGATTCCAGCATTGCTATCTTAGCTATAGAGAGAGTCGCTAATATAACCAAGGCTTATCCACATTTTAATTCCCTTTAAATTTAAATGTTGCTTGGTTTATCGATATGTCCCCCCCCCCCCTTTCCTTCTTCCCAGGTTGACCCTAGTTTTCCGTTATTTCCTAACTCCGCCGCCAGAGCGCACATTTAACAATCGCCCGAAGCAAATATTCGGAAACGGGGCGTCCTTGTGTGAAGTACATTAATTAGTCCATGGAAGGACTAGTACGAGTTGGTATTTGCCCTTGCCCTTCTGGTCGCGTGTTTTTTAAACTGTCGATACAAAAAATAGCTCTAAAATTTATGCAAACGCCGGCGTACGCCGCCGCCGTCGGTCATTTTGGCCACGCCGAAGACGCCGCCACCGTAGACCTAATTGCCGACGTAAGCCGCCGCCGCCGACCCATATCAGATCGGCGCAGGCCTCTACGTGTATACGTGGAGAATATCTTCCGTGGATAATTAAAATTGAGTCTATGCTGGCGTCTTCATATTCTCGGTTCACCTAAATACATTCTTGATATCGTAATTACAAGCTTTATTCAAGTTTGTTAATGTATTCCAAGATCCATAATAAGGGTTTAAAAACCGAATATAATTTGTTAAATAGTTTTAAATCTCTTGTCTTTTAATAGCCCATGAAAATTCTCCGTACTTCCCTAACTACCTTACCGGGTGGTCACGAATGTGGGTGGTCACCAAGAGATTGGGACAAAAGATGTTCACCGTATATCATATTATCTTCGCAACAAGTATTCTTAATGGATAGCGGTTGCGTTTCCTTCTGGATTGTCCTGGACCTCCGTGTTACTTATGATCCTGACGTGGCCCCGAGCATTATCTTCTTGAACTTATCTCGAAAGTCTAATCCGTAAAACCGAAAAAGCATTTTTGCATTTCGTTCCGTGGTGGGCCGAGGATGGAGTTGACAAATTAATTTGTTAGTCGTTGTCTCTCGATGTGGGCTTATAAAGTTCTTCTTGGGCAAAAATAATCGATTCGCAGCAGTTAGGGCCAATCTGTCTCGGGACCGCGGCCAGCTTATGCATTGTTAACGATAAACAACTTGAACCGTTTTCCATCAAAGTAATGGTTGGTCCTTATAAAGCAGGTGCAAGCGAGTGACAACGGCAATTACCGTACGCTTTTGTACGGATTTAGCTCAACTTCCTCTCCTCCCTCTTCCTCCGGATCCGGCTCTTCTTTCTTTAGGTTTTTTCTTCTTCAAGCTCTCCTCTTATGTCCGGGGCTCCAATCCCGAAATGCCGCTTCGATCGATGCGAGAATTCTCGGAGAGAATGGCCCGCGCATCGGTAACGGGAAACCCGCTTTTATCTTGAAATACCTATTGTAAAACGTTTGTAACATTATATTTTTGCCTTTTATCATTCAAACGGTAGAGAGAACTTTTCGTTCCTTTCTGCAAAGGAGAGAGGATCGAAATGCGTCTTCTAAGCTCACTTTCAACAAGTTGGAAATGTAATAATATTGACCCTACTCGCGCGCCATTTCAACCCTACATTTTCTAAAGTTATTTCCGGGTACAAATATAGAGTTCCGTGTAGAAGAAGATTGTATATTATCCGGCGTTACGTGATGCGTATCCACATTTTCTTAGGAATATATCTCTCATTGGAGTTTCTGAGAAGGTACATATTTCATTTTTATTTCCTATAGATGGACGTTTCACTCGTAAGATACTTCTGATTTTATTAACAACGAAATTAAACAACTAATATTAATTTTCCATGGACAAAATAAAACTGGCGGATAATTCATAATAATTTATTAAGTATTATTCACAATCATTCATATGAATAATATAAGACAAAAAAGTTAATTTTCAAGCATATTTTTAAGCTTTAAAAATAAACAATTATTGCAGTTGACAGATATAGATCGTTTCTAAGATAATATTTTTTCAATAATTTTCATATATGACAACGACTTTTGAAACGACTATTAAATCTGTATAAACGAGGACCACCGTTTTCTGACAAAAAGTAATTCAAATTGAAATTCTCCGCCTCTAAAGCTTGGTTTCCACTAGCTCGCGTCATAATGGATTTTTCTTTACGCGCGCTAATCGGAAATATCTCTATTTATCAAGGCTGATGTAAATATACCGCAACTTCTACTACGCGCGAATAAAGGTCTTACTGACACGGTTCTTTCGCGGTAAAGAGTAAAAATCTTGGCTCCACTATAGTTAGTTTCGGAAGTAATGGTGAAGTTTGAAACCGGAGAAGCTTAAAACGGCTACGGAACTGTCGTTAAAGTTCAAACGACACGCCATTACCTAAAACTATGTCGAAAAGTTGGGAAGCATTCGAGACGCGCGACTCGGGCTGTTTGCTCTATCGGCGGGATCATGGCGGCCACCCTTTCACGGAAATAAAGAAACAATCTTAGAAAAGGACGCTTTCGCCATCAGGCGTTTCAATGATAGTGTACTTCGGGCCCGGTTATAGGTTGTATATGCTAAAATAGTAATACAAGAAGACTGGCCAGCCAATTTTAATCCGCGGCGGTGATCTCAATTTTCAGTCGCCGTTAAATTTAACGAGCTCATTTGCTTTTTGTTAAGACGCCCGCGTTGAACATTTTTCGAAAAACAAATGGGAACACCCTGCCGCTTTCGCTTACGCTTTTCATTCCCGGCCGGGTTAATGCTTTCCAGATGGTATTTTCGGGTTTTAGCCCACCCTTCCTCTCTCAAGTTCGAAGTGAAATGAAGCTTCATTATAAATAGAAATCGTACGCCCCTAGTTTTATTTTTTCAAGTCTTTTCTACGTTAAAGTTTTTCTCGGTGTTAAATTTAATATATTATGCTGGTCATGTGTACATGCTCTAATTTCCTGGATGGTAGTTGATAAGGTCGTTTTGGTGAAGTGTTCATTTGCTATAGTGTACAACATTAGGGTAGTCTAGTGGTAAGTACCGGAGTTTTAGTGTTTGGTTGGTTCTCGATTCGATTATCACTGATTACAAGCTCGCCGCGAGAGAGTGAGAGAGAGGCAATAGATGGCACAAATTTCTGGGGGCCCTGCAGCAAATGGGGCTGGGTTTGAACCAATCAGGGTTGGGAAAAAAACCTGCTTTTTTAAATTGAAAAATCCAGTATGGTTGTAACCATTGGCTTAATCCGGTTAAAACCTCTAATAAAAAAAGCGTCCAAATTGCTTATATCTAGACCTCATTACTTCGAAAATGCTCAAATTGACCCATTTCAAAATTACGTTTTTGAGCGTGACAGTGCCTTTACATTGTGAGGTATAACAGGCTTATGTACCTGCTTTTATACCCTAACATGGCGGCGTAAGGTTAAGTTTTAGTTTCGCTTTGGAATAAAAAATAAAGAATATTATATTCTGCATTTTTTATTTGAAATAAATAGTATTTAAAATGTTCAATATTTCTACTTCATTTCTCAATATTTTTTTAATAAAAAAAGTGCCTTTAACTATGGTTTAAACCGAGGTTGTTTAACCAGTCTGGGTATTTCTTTCCAACCCTGGAACAAATGAGGTTCTCTTGGGTATATTTCCAGGGTCAAAACTCGGGTTTCCTTAAGGCCATTCTAAATATTCGAATGCACCACTGACTACTCCCTTATAAGCTGAGTTTTACTGGGTTTCCTTCAGGCCATAAATTTTACGAGCCTTCCACAGCCTTTGCCCCACTCTAAATGTCGGGCTGCACCGTTGACTATGCCCTTATAAGCTAAGTTTCACACGGGGTAAAAGTCAGGGCGGCAAGGTCCAACTTTTAAAACCTCCGTTAGACCTAAAGACAGTTTTTTACCAGGGTAAAAGCACCGCGACGACAGGGGTCAATTTTAAAAAACGTTGCTAGGCCTATTACAATTTATTTGCGTCAACGCTCGTCCTTTTGCTCGAAATGAAAAAGCCGCCTTACCAAGTGGAAGACCGAGATATATTTTTTGGGCTTACCAGGAAAAATAATATTAGGCTCGTGATTGTGTTTACTCTGACGTGAGAGCATCTTGTAATTCTGCTACATTCATCGGACAACCGAGGATCGGCGGTGAGAGAAATAAATAAATTCTCTTCCGCCATATATTTTTATTTCCCCTTTTTCCCACGGACATACGACGCGCATTTATACCAGCGTGGGGAGGGGGGGGGGTGTTGGATTGGAATAAAAATAGTAAAGATTTTTGCTCGGCAGAGAAGGCCCTTTCGAAGAGAATCAAGGCTGACTGGGAGGGGGAAACGGGAGGATGGCGGGATAAATTTCCGATTCCTTTTTCCTCAAGTCGCTTAGCGGGGCCTGTCGCCGCTTACAACTCCTCCTACGCCCGGTAGCGCGCGCAGAGAGCCTGCAGTTCGATTTTTCATTTCCTCTTTCTCTCTACTTCCGCTGGTGGCATAACTTCCGGCCTGCGGAAACTGACTCGGGACTGAGGATTATCTCGGCCGCGTGTTACATATTTCATCCCCGGAGCTGCTGCGCTCAAAATTAATCCTTTCTTTCACGCCAGAGATCCGGCCCGACTTAACTTCCCCAAAAGATAGGGAGTTGCCAGCTCGCTCTAATGTTCGCCACCGGACACTCGAGCGCGGATTATCCTCCCCGCAGAGTCACTACGTTGGCAGGTTTTCGCCGCGCTGCGAGGTTAGTTCTTCACGGTGTAATCGGAGAGAGTAACCCCGGGAATATAGTCTCTATCCACGGTTCTTCTCTTTACGAGATTAGCTTGTGTAATGTATATAAGTAAAAGGCATTTACCCGGCCAAGAGATTTTTACGGGTCCGGCGGCGGTATTGGCTTCTCGTCGCCGCTTCCTCCGACACGAACAATTTTATATTTGCCGCTTTTACAAATTGCGCACTTTTCCTCTTTTACGGCCGTATATGGGATTGCACTGGACCGCGCCTAATTCCTCCCCTTATATTTCAGTTACTCAACGCCGCGACTGCCTATCTATTCCGTTCCAGACGCCCTCTTTATATTTTAGCTTATTCTTTCATTTCGATTACGTGTTTTCAATATACGCTCCTTTCCGTTATATCCGGCACCAATCGGAATGCGTAGCAGAGTTGCCAGTTGGACGATTTTCTCACTCGTTTGGGCTTCTTTTCAAAGCGCTTTGGAGGAGAAAAGGATTGGGCGGATTTCGTATTTTCGGCTGTACACTGAGAAGACATAAACACGAATAACAATGTTTAATAATTGGAGAAAAATATAATTATGTTGGAAAGTACTTCTTAGGGTTTTAATATAGGTTACATACAGGGTGTTTAAAATGTTATGCAAAAATTTTAAGGAGTTGCTCGGGATGAGTTGAGAAGTTTGCCTGTATTTTCTCATTTTCGTACGATGAGTTAAAAGAGCGCCAAAATGTGGCCTACTAGCCACAGGAAGTAGGCTGCAACAAGCGTAAAACCAAGCAGCAGGAACTTTAAATACTGTTTAAGTTTACTTTTTTACGCTGGTTACCTCGATTTGTTTACAAAGTCATGTTTTACCTATCACACGAACCCAAACCTTAATGTTCGCATTTTCCTGCTGCTTGGTTTTGCGCTTGTTGCAGCGTACTTCCAGGGGCTAGTAGGCCACACTTTGAAGCTCTCTGGCGCTCTTTTAACTCATCGTAGGAAAATGGGAAAAACAAGCATACTTCTCAACTCACCCCCTACAAATCCTTATTTTTTTGCATAACCTTTAGAAACACCCTGTTTAGTATGAATTTGATCAAAAATTCGCTTTCCTATAAAATCTATTTCGTTAAAATATTGCTGGAAAACGGGCTACTTTTTGAAGAACCCTTTTTAACCATAGGCGGTTTTGTGGGCTAGTTTAATTCCCCTTTTGGTTGCGGGACATAATTTATACCTGGCAACTCTGATGCGTAGTCTTAATGCGTTCGCCAACTGAGAGTTTATTACGAGACCAACTAAACAGCGTCCGAATTAGACTCTGGCGGACGTTGCGGCCCGTGTAAGCCAAGCTGCATTAAGATTAATTTGACGTGTGTGTGTGTGTGTGTGTGTGTGTGTGTGTGTGTGTGTGTGTGTATATATATATATATATATATATATATATATATATATATATAGAGAGAGAGAGAGAGAGAGAGGCTAATAATCGGTGGAAACATTAAGCGAGGACCCAAAGGCGTCCCTTCTACGCCGCCATCTACGCATTACTTAATTTCGGCGAAAATAAATGATGGGCGTGCTCCCGGTAAAATTTTTACGCTGCTATTTTCTTTTGTTTCTTTTACGCCGTTCATGACCCCCTCCGTAAATTAGAGCGTGAACTAACATCACCGACTAGTTCGGTTGAAGGGTGGAATGTAGTTAAGTTTGTACACGATTATATCCGGTGTTTTGTATTACTTTCCGTTGTTAAGGAGAACGCGAACGAAACGAATGTATAGTTTTCTGAACTCATCTTCCCACTTGACGATTTCAATAAAGATATGAAGTCACGTTTTTTTCGCTGCACTCAACGGTTAACCTCGTTTTCGCTTTGGATAAATGTTTCGTGCCTCGTTTACCAGTTCAGTTGATACTAACCACCAAATATAAACAATGTTTTTATTTACTTATTATTTCGACATTTTAAAGGTATTAATTAGCTGGTTATGTTGACTAATTCAAGGAAAACTCAAACGCTCAAACGAATGGAAAGATTAGAAGCAAACGGCAAGGTATTGGATTTTAAGACGAAAGTAATCTGTGGTTCGATCAATAATTATTAGAACAATTGATGAATGAATAAACGTGGTATATAAGACTTCAAAATAAACCCAAATCCATCGTAGTAATTCTATCAGTCACTTCTCTCGGAGGTGTGTACATTTGCAATTTGTTATAACTCTTTTTATCGTGTGCTTTTCTTACGATGGTTTCAAAGAATATTAACTAATAATTCAGGGTGTGAACTAGTTACTTTGTGTTTCACGTTTATGGTAAATTCACACTTTCCCTAGAACTTAATATGTCAGTTTTTCCATTGCGCTGGTTCAAGGAAACTGAACACTTCCCCAGATCCACCCGGCAGAGCTATCAAACCCAGTATGGAAAATTAATTTTTCTGAAAACTTCTATGTAACCACTAGAATAACTATTTAAAAATAATAAACTGCTCGTGACAACTCCATTTTTTATTTACTACTTCTAGTTGCTAGAACTTAGTTTCGGTTTAAAAGACAATCGTCGTAAATCATTCTGTGACAGCAAGCTTAGACCTCCTAGTCGATTGATCTTGTCTTTAGCTATGGCCGGTTCCATTTAGTTTGCATATAAGATTCGAAGTCCATTTTGTTTTCGCATCTGCGTGTAAGTAATGGATTTTGGAAGCGCGATTACCAACGCTCGATTCATCCGATAATTTAGCCATAGATCAATTTATATAGGGTGTTTTGTAGTGTAATTTGGGTGTTATACCGAAACATGGTTTTGGAAATAAAATGGTTTCAGCTGAAATGGCAGCATTTCTTCATAGAAGAAGTACTTTGAAAAACAATGAAATAAATAAATAAATTTTGTTAATTTCAAAACGCGCTACGAAAATCGGATGAAAGGCTTTAATGCCGTAATTCAAAAATCACCTTACATACCTCGAGTTGACTCTCCTTATCTTTTCTCCATGGTTATATCTCTTTCTAGTGTAAATTTTTTGTCTCGTCCCTAAAGTTAGGGCAATGACAACTTTCTAATATCCGGTTCACTGATTTTCTTCGCCAGAAGTTCCCAGGTCAAGGCGAAATCATTGAAGTTACTATTTCCATCACATCATTCCCAAACCAAACTTTTTTAAGAAATTCTGAAGAACTCCATAGAAGTCTATAGAGGCTCTGTAGATATTTCTAAAAAAAAACGTTTTAACAATCGTCAGTCTAAAGGGTGTCTATAGATATCGCATACAAAAATGTCTTTTCATTTTACAGAATCCTATAGAGTTCTATAGAAATCTCTAGAGACTATAACCTTTAGAGTATTTCTAAAGAAAGACCTACAACGAAGGGCTTCAATATATTAACCATACAAACATTATCTATATAGAAATCGTAAATAGCCCTAATCCTTTAGAGTTGAACAAAAGCTATGGCTATAAAACTTTTAGAGTATTTTATAATCATTATGAAAGAAAACCCTTAAGATGTTTCTAAATAGAAAATTAAAATTTAATTATAAAATTTTTACATAAATTATAACCTAGCTATTTAGACTGTGGTGTAAACAGCGTAGGAGGGTGGTGGCAAGCCCATCATGCTACGTGAGCCAACAGCTCCCTACACTCACTATATATTAAAGATGTGGATAAAAATTACGGTTTATGCCCATTTGCGCAGTTCACATTTACGCGGTTTCCCATTTGCACAGTTCGCAATAGCGCAGTGTCCCAAAAGCGCAGTTCCCGAAAGCGCGGTTTCCCGAAGGCGCGGTTTCCCGAAGGCTCGGTTTCCCGACTATACTATACTTATTTAATATGTTACAAAACGTCAAAACCTCTATACAAATTTGATTTTTTGTAAACCCTATGTCAACAACTGGGTTGAAAGCACCTAACCTAACCTAACGTAACCTTTCGGGAAACCGCGCTTTTGGGAACTGCGCTTTTGTAAACCTCGCTTTTGGGACACTGCGTTTTTGAGAACTGCGCTTTTGGGAAACCACGATTTTGGGAAGTGCGCTAATAGGCATATACCAAAATTACGACCCAACCAGCAAAATTTGAATTTATATGAAAGACCAATAAGATTTTGAGACTACGCAAGACAAGAAATCTCATTTTCATATTAATTCAAATTTCGCTGAGTGGGTCGATATTCTTACCCACCTTTAAATATAGGCTTATTGCCTTTAACCTCAACAAGTTTTTATGGAAATGAGAAAGCAAAGAATTAGAGAAAACTCCTTTCACCAAATGAGATTTGTATAGCTACGCAGTAAAATTGTTCCTTTAAATGAATGTTTAGGTTTTGATGTATATAAACTGATTTAATTTAGACCAATATTGTAGTCTCCACTAGAAGATTTGTTATCCTCGACTACACTAAAAGATCTGCTCTCCAACTCTCCATTTAAAGATATAGTTTCCATGTCTCCACATCCAGATTTAGTCTCAAGGACCCCGATGGGAAATCTGATTTCAAGGTCTCTACTGAAAGGTCTGCTGTCCAGGTCTCCACTTAAGAATTTTAATAATATGTCACCATTGAAAAGTCTGCACTTCGGATCTCCTTTTAAAGGAATTGATGTCTTAATTTAATGATCTGGTCTCCGGGTCTCCAGTAGAATATTTGCTCTCTGGGTCTCCACTGAAAGATCATTCCACGTCTCAATTTAAAAATATGGTCTATAGTTCTCCATTTATGCTCTCTATTACCAGGACATAACTTAAAGAAATGGTATAAAGATCTCTTAACTTAAAGATCTAGATCCGAGATTACTAGTCTCCATAAAATATCTGGTCTCCTGATCTTCACTGAAAGTATTTTCTCCAGGTCTCCACTTCACCTACAAACGAAACTGAAATAACTTGTCTACAGACTTCTCGTCTGATATCTAGGCCAAGAATTCACTTAAAGTTATTGTCTCCAAGTTTCCAATGGCAGATTTGATAATACTGTGGAATAAGATTTGATATCTGGGTACCAGTCTCCACTGAACTATTGAGTCTCCGGTTTTCGGGTCTCCATTGTACACTCGGAGATCACGTTCCAGGTTTTTATATCGGCAATTCTTCCATAATTCCTCATTATTTTGCTATCCAGAGCTAGCCTCAATTTTCTTTTGGAAAGCCTTTCGATTTTCAGTAAGCCTTGGCTCTTTCGTAAAAAAAAATTCATTCGGCAAATGAGGTTTCTTGGACATATACTTTGCTCTGAGCTGACCAGTTTCGACTAAATTGAGGAAAGCTTTTGCTTGCTAATGTTTTGATACTATAAGTCCGTTCTTAAAATATTTGTGTCACGACAAAGAACCCGCTTTTCGGCCTTTCGGCCAAGATTAATGTGTGGTAGCTGTTCGCAGACTAATCCCGGCCGTATAGTTAATATACGAGTATAAAGATAGCGGTTACAACAATGTAACCAAATGTATTTCAAACACGCAACATTGGAAAAAAAATTAAACTTTCTTAAGAAAATCTTAAAAACCTTCTTTAGATAATTTATAAAATTAATAAAGAAAATCTGTTAAATCTCCTAAAGAAAATCTGCAAAACCTTCTAAAGATAATCTATAAAACTTCTAAAGAAAATATGTAAAACCTTCTTTATAAAATCTGTAAGTCTTTATAAAGAAAATCTGTAAAACCTTCTAAAGAAAATCTGTAAAACCTCTAAAGAAAGTTTATAAAACTTCTAAAACAATCTGTAAAACCTTCTAAAGAAAATCTGTAAAACCTTCTAAAGATAATCTGTAAAACCTTCTAAAGATAATCTGTAAAACCTTCTAAAGAAAATCTGTAAAACCTTCTAAAGAAAATCTGTAAAACCTTCTAAAGATAATCTGTAAAACCTTCTAAAGATAATCTGTAAAACCTTCTAAAGATAATCTGTAAAACCTTCTAAAGATAATCTGTAAAACCTTCTAAAGATAATCTGTAAAACCTTCTAAAGAAAATCTGTAAAACCTTCTAAAGAAAATCTGTAAAACCTTCTAAAGAAAATCTGTAAAACCTTCTAAAGAAAATCTGTAAAACCTTCTAAAGAAAATCTGTAAAACCTACTAAAGATAATCTGTAAAACCTACTAAAGATAATCTGTAAAACCTTCTAAAGATAATCTGTAAAACCTTCTAAAGATAATCTGTAAAACCTTCTAAAGAAAATCTGTAAAACCTTCTAAAGAAAATCTGTAAAACCTTCTAAAGAAAATCTGTAAAACCTTCTAAAGATAATCTGTAAAACCTTCTAAAGAAAATCTGTAAAACCTTCTAAAGAAAATCTGTAAAACCTTCTAAAGAAAATCTTTAAAGGTATTCTATTGAAAACCAGTAAAGCTTCCTAAAGGCTTTCTATAAAAAATTAAATTGTTCAAAATTAATTCTATAGACACTTATATAGAATCTATATCAAATGCTCTAAAGATATTCTAAACCAATTCGAATACCTAATTAAAAATTACCCATGTTTCTTAAGGTATTCTATTGATTTTCTATAGAAACAACTACGAAATAGCTTTAGTGTATTATATTGATTTTTTAAGAGATTGTCTATAGAAACAATTACAAAATAGATTTGGTGTATTCTCTAAAGCCTGGAAATTGTTGGCTTATGTTTAAACCATGTACGAAAATTGAACGGTAAAATACTCTTTATAGTTATAATAACATATATTTACAAATTGTTAAAAGGCATGGAAGTTAAGTTAATTTCTCTAGAAGAGATAATAGTAAAGATTTGACCCGCTACCTCGCACTGAGGAACCAAAGAGATAGCGTCCAGGGTCCCGGTGTCCCTTATATAGTGGTCCCCTCGGATGCCGCTACCGGTCTCCAACCAAATAGGCTGGACTGCTGGAGAAGAAAGTCCGCCAAGAAATCTTTGCGGACTCACTGTGGTGCAATAGTAAGCGTCACCGGTAACTATACCCCGCTCTTAGCCTTTCGGGTCAGAGGTCGCCACTTTCGGAAAATTCCAAAGGTGGAAGACGCGAACGAGGATGAGTCATCCCTACCTCCCCCAGCAGCGATGGCCCAAAACAACGAGATAACTTTCCGAAGGAAAGGGAAAGGCTGTTAGGGACAAAGCCATACATATGCGAATGCAAATGCGGGCTTTACAATTCTTAGGTTATTTTTAGAAAATTTGGGTACAGGTTGTACCGAAATAAAGCACGCATAACTCTAATCCAACTTAAATAATGATGAAATTGAATTATTATTCTAAATTGGGTTGCAATTTGAACTATGCTACTCTTTTATATCCAAGAAATGAGTTTGACTAGGTAGTGGCCGGGGCGGATTAACCCTTTCGGCGCCTTTAGGCACATAAAATTTGGTGCCCCTTGGCATTCGTCAGCTAAGGAGGGGCGTATCGGTTTATAATGAATAAATATATTTTAGTTTCCCCAAACCTTGTCAGCGTTAATTTGAGTAGGGGCAAGCCAATTAGTACGGTGGGGCTTTATCAGAGTTTTGGCGCCCCTATAAAAATGGCGCCCTACGTACATCCCTACTTAGCCTAATGGCTAATACGTCCCTGGTTAGTGGTTTCAATAGATGACAAGTTGTCAAAATTCCTTTTTCTCTCAGAAAATAAGGTAACAAAAGTGTAATCAATAGACAGGCATAAACACAGCAATTCCCAATTATCCAAGGAATTTTTCAAAAACATTAGAAATAGGGACGAAAGACTTGAGGATACGTGATTTACATTCAAACGCAAACCAAGCCACTAACCACTTCCTCCTACACACTGAATAAAGACGTTTGTAATTCTAATCCCTAATCATTTTAGTGAAGTCAAAGTACACCGAATACGGAGATTGATTAGCCCAAAGCAGAAAGCCGAACTCCGATATAGGGAGTGAAAACCATTGCAAAGGTTTACTCGGGGTCAAAACCATCACATTGTTTAACAACATTAATTATCGTTTAAAATTTATATTTGAAAATATGAACTAAAATTATTGCATAATCATTTATGTAAGTAATTGTGGAGCGAAATGTCATGAATCGTTTTTCTAAAATCGGGAAAACCACTTAAATGGAAAAATTATTATTTATTAACTTCTTGGCCTCAGATTAAAAAAAAATTATATATTGGGATACCGAGGCCGGTAAATGTAGCGTCGAACTAGATATCGTTGAAGTTTATAAACCTAACTGGTAAATAGTTATGTACGACATGGTGGTATCGCTACACTGTACGTGAAACCAATACACACAAATCAATTGAAATTTGATGTAAACACGTTTACACACGGCTTGTGCGCATTCATAATGCATTTAGCGAAATACTTTTCAGAATTATGTAGTTGAGGGCGTAGCCACTAGGTGGTGCTGGTTAAAAATTAATACCACTTAGTAACGGGTGTGTGCTCTTAGCTTAGGGAACCTTACGATTTTATTTATTAAAAAAAATCGACATGTTTTATCGATTATGTGATATATTTTTAACAACATTTTTAAATAATAAAAAATAAAAATAATAATCAGCTAGGCTAATACCCAAGGCACCACCCTAGGCCTAAGTCATCAAGCGACTTTTGGATAACACGTTTTCTTAGTTGATACATGGATAGTAGATTTTAGAGGATCGGTACAAAGCCTAGTTTTTAGCCCCCGTAAACCAATCACACTAAGGGAGTCGTCCAAGGTTATTTGAAAAAAACAAGTATCGCTAAGAGTGGACGATACTGTTCGAAAAAAGAAAAAAGATAAACACGAAGTACATTTTTACGCCAAAAGGCATTTTTTCACGTTTTTATAGATTAAATATGATATACTAAATATCAGTTGATAGTTTTTATTGAATTAAAAAACCAAAATTAAAAATTACTAAAATATAAAGCGCAAAAATTACGTAACTATATCAACCGCATTAGATTGAGATTTTGAAATTTTAAGAACACGTGGTACAAACGACCTTGCAAGACTCCCTCGGAGTCTCTCGAGCTGATTGATACGCAGGGAGAAATAAAATACACTGCGGAAGGGTATCGAAAACCTGTCCTCTTAATTTACTGCCCTTGGTTGATAGAATCTCCACCACATTAAAATTTTATATTTGGTTAAAATTTTCAAACCTCGCGGTATTTGGTCGAATTATTTTGTCATTTTCGAAATTCGATTTGACTGTTGGTATTCAAAATCCGAAATATTTCATATTTGACCAATACTAAAACAATGATATTCGACCAGCCCTAAATATAATGCTAAGAATATTGTTTGTTTATAAAAATATTCTTTTAAAATCTGTCGCTGCAAAATACATACTAGCAAAAATCATGCGAAACTGATAGATGCAAACGTTGTTGTAAAGCTCCTGTCCCATTCGCCCGAATCGTATTTAACTCAAATGCTTCCGTCAAATCAAATCTTTTTCCTGCACATATAATTTCACCATATTTAATTAAATATAACTATTAAAACCTTGGCCCAATAAATATCATGTATTATAAAAATTTAATCGACAAACATAGAAGGGGTCAGACTTGCAATTAGGAACAGTCCGGCCCGGGGATCACTGACTCTCAAAATAAATGCTGGAACCCTCGAAATAAATCATTCAAAGAACAGTCGAGGGTCATCTGGATCCACAATTTTTAAAACATTTTAGAAATTTTCACAATATCGTAAACTATTAACTCCCCCATTTCACTCCCCCACTAGTCCTTAGGACTCCCGTCAAAAATACCACCATTGGCAAGACTGGAAGGGCTAACCCAACTCAACTTAACCGAAACCCTCCATTGTACTATATTTTGAAAAAGTGTCTGGACATTTTCGGTTGAATGTGATTGGATCGGATTCAATGACATTATTTCGTGTCAATATTATTGAGTTTAAAATAGATTCCAATACATGGGCGCGTTTATACCACTTGAGGGCCCTAGGCACATTGTGATTTTGAAGCTTACTTTGCACGCCTTTGAGGACTAATACAAAATGTTACAGTGATACGTTTGCACGCTACCCTTTGAGTGGGGCAAGTCCTAAGGGTGCCTTTATGTAAAATTGCCCCTGTTCCACCGAGTTCGTCAGATCAAACGCCACGTTTTTTAATCTTGGAAAAAGGTTTCAAATTTTAATTTTCGACTACTTTCTTTTTTAAAAACGTTACTTTGGTCGTAAGTCTTTAGTTAAACCAGAAGTACATAAATGAAACAAGAAGTGTACTATTTAAAATTTTCGTTTGCCCTCCCCTTTTCCCGCGGATGGAAATATTTCGATAACGTGGCTACAACGATCACGTGGCTTTACCGGCCACTTAACTAGGCATATAAGAAAAGTAGTGGTGATGAGCCAAAAATAAAATCCTCTGACGAAAGACGATTGGTCGGTGGATCGTTTTATTTTAGCAGACCCCCGGAATTTAAAAAAGTCGTAGTAGGCCTTGGACAGGGGCGTAGGAACGTTCTAGAAGTTGGAGGGGGCAAAGATAAAAGAAAAGTGGTCTGGAGAATGGTTTTTAATTTTAAATGGAATGTAGCTTCTCCGAATGCATGTGTACTTGTCATAACTATGTAAATTGACGGGAAAAGACTGAAATTTAAACACAGTTGAGGTTTTATAAACTGTATATGCTTTTAAAATGATAATTTGACTCTTTTGAAGATTTCAACTGACCAAAGGTTGGATGGGGCAATAACATAAGTTGCCCCTCCCAGCAATATTCTAGGGAGGGGCATTGCCCCCCCCTGCCCCTCCCGGTTCCTACGCCCCTGGCCTTGGAGATATGTTGTAGAACTTGGAAAAAGGTGTATGAAGGTTATTTTTTCTTATTTATAGTTATTTTGTCAAGATATGAAATTAATAGTAATATTTTTATGTATATTATTAGGGAAATTTGGTTGGCAAACTTAAATTAGGCCCCACATTTTCTGAAGATTTATAATGATGAATTTTTTACAAGTGATGTCGATGGTCTTTGTCGTGGTTTAATAACTAAGTTAAAGGCTGAAAATAAGTTAGAAGATTTAATCAATCTGCTAGGTGAAAGATATTTTTCACTGAAAGATAGTCACAAGGCTGAGAAGGGGGAACAAACGAACTTTCCTTGCGTTTCGAATAAATGGTTAGAAGAATACTCATTTGGGGAGATTTTGGGATCCTTGATTGCGGTGAAACAGAAGTGGCCCTTACAGTTTATTGGATTGCGAGCAAGGTGGCGATTGAAAATTAAAAATTAAAACGGGCGAAAGAAATAGCATCGCTAATTGGATTTTTTACGTGTCATTTTTAATCGTCGAGGTTTAATGGCAGAATTAAAATTGTACATAATTTGCATGATAACTAACAACTAGTTTCAACCGGTTCACGGTACCACCAAGTCTTAGATCTCGATTTAGAGATTACTTCGAAAACACACTTAATACCGGGTAAAATTCAATTCAAAATAAAACACCATGACAATAAAAATCTTTAAAATATAAATCGCAATTAAAATTAAGTAACACGACTTTTAAAATTAATACAAAATGTTTAAAACCCGAAAACCATGAAAACTCGTATCATGTGACGTCATTATACGTGTTTACTGACCTCGGAATACAACATTTTCTAACCTCTATTCTCATTGGTGACCTCTATTCTCATTGGTGACCTCTATTCTCATTGGTGACCTCTATTCTCATTGGTGACCTCTATTCTCATTGGTGACCTCTATTCTCATTGGTGACCTCTATTCTCATTGGTGACCTCTATTCTCATTGGTGACCTCTATTCTCATTGGTGACCTCTATTCTCATTGGTGACCTCTATTCTCATTGGTGACCTCTATTCTCATTGGTGACCTCTATTCTCATTGGTGACCTCTATTCTCATTGGTGACCTCTATTCTCATTGGTGACCTCTATTCTCATTGGTGACCTCTATTCTCATTGGTGACCTCTATTTTTACCGTCTGCTTCAAAAATTTCAGGGAATGCACAGGGAAGGCTAAAAATTAAGTTAAGTAGTACACTTCTTGTTTCATTTATATACTTCTGGTTAAACCTAATGCCGTTTACTCAGATGGTATTTCATGCCCCTTTGTTAATTCTGATTGCGTTACTAGATACCAATCTGTGAGCTTGCAGAGCGAAATGTAAAAATATGGAAATATAAGAACATCTACGCTAATATTGACCGAATTTTGCTTAAAATTCGGTTCACCATAGATCGCGCGCTGATCAATGAATTCAATTTCTTGGGTCGGGACGCGTCTTTAGAAAATCAGCGACGCTTTAGACTTATGAAAGCGGATTTTTGCTTATTTCGCTTAGATTTTAAATCTCATCTTAAATTCACGTCGCAAGATGTCACCGCTGAACAAAACGCGGCAATTTTGCATAGATATCAATTTCCAGACGTTTTCTATATAAATATCGAAAAGTCAAATCGATATAATATATCTTTAAGGAAAATCTGAATTTCGACAGATATATCTCGGAATCTTTTTAACCTTAGGGTTCTTTCAGTAACCTGTATGGTTTAATCGGGATAATCGAACTGTTCTATTAGAAGTCTTTCCGCGGTCAGACCACCGTTATCAAAGCGATAATAATTATTTGACCATTAGGTCTTACCTATAGCATCGCAGTCGCGAATTTTGAAGCTAGCCGTTCCCCAAAGTTCCGTAACTTACAAGTTGCAGTTGGTTACCATCGAGCTAGAAGGGATAAGGGTTTGCGAGAAACAGCTAGCCTCGAGCTTTGGTCGTAGAATCGTTCGTTTTGGGCAAATCGAAACGGCTCTTTTTCCAAATTGGAGCTATAAAAAGCGAGCAGCTAGGTGATGGGGAGGAGTATTTCGCCGCTAGGGCTTCCCTTAATGTTGGCTTCATCAGCGCGCTAATGGATATGAGTAGGAAGAACCTCGAATCCGCCCACTATAAAACTTCCGATCATTTCTTTTCTTTTTTCCGTGAAAGTATCTCAACTCCCCGAACGTGCACGTCTCTAAAGTATATTAACGGTTTTTTCAGACTTCACTACAGATTTTGTAGATCTAGATTTTTAATGGAATCATTTAATTTTCGCGGGCTTATCACTGTAGTGGGACCAGCCATTATCAGCTAAACATTAATGGCACCTAAAAATAATCCGTGTGTCCGACAGATCTATTTTAAATTATTTCTAGGTAAAAAAGCTTAGAATAGTATATGTACTTTAATTTAGTTTTAATGAATTTCTCACTGCAGTAGGACAAACCATTATCAGCTAAACATTAATGGCACTTAAAAATAATTTTTTTTCTACATATCTATTTTATGTTCTTTCTAGATATAATAAGCTTAGAATAGTAAATGTATTTAATTTATTTTTAACGAATTTCTCACTGCAGTAGGACAAACCATTATCAGCTTAACATTAATGACACTTAAAAATAATAAATTTTTCTACATATCTATTTTATGTTCTTTCTAGATATAATAAGCTTAGAATAGTAAATGTATTTAATTTATTTTTATCGAATTTCAAACTGCAGTAGGACAAACCATTATCAGCTAAACATTATTGGCACTTAAAAATAATAATTTTTTTCTACATATCTATTTTATGTTATTTCTAGATATAATAAGCTTAGAATAGTAAATGTATTTAATTTATTTTTAACGAATTTCTCACTGCAGTAGGACAAACCATTATCAGCTAAACATTAAAGGGAATATAACCTGCAAAGCAATCTTTATGGAAGACCCCTTCAATTTTTCAAATTACGCTCTATAGTGGCGCCAAACATTTCTAAAGTCAAAGGCAAGAGCGGTCAGAGCTGCAAACGTTGGTGTTCCACACCAAATACCTGAGGTTATATTCCCTTTAATGGCACTTAAAAATAATCAATTTTTTCTACATATCTATTTTCTGTTATTTCTAGATATAATAAGCTTAGAATAGTAAATGTATTTAATTTATTATTAACGAATTTCTCACTGCAGTAGGACAAACCATTATCAGCTAAACATTAATGGCACTTAAAAATAATCAATTTTTTCTACATATCTATTATATGTTCTTTCTAGATATAATAAGTTTAGAATAGTAAATGTATTTAATTTAGTTTTAATGAATTTCTCACTGCAGTAGGACAAACCATTATCAGTTAAACATTAATGTCACCTAAAAATAATCCGTGTGTCCGACAGATCTATTTTATATTATTTCTAGATATAATAAGCTTAGAATAGTAAATGTACTTTAAATCATTTTAACGAATTTCTCTCTGCAGTAGGAAAATGCATTATCAGCTAAACACTAAAAGCACCTAAAATAGTTCATATACGAATCTGTTTTCTAGTATATTATCTTTCTGGCTATAATCAAGCTAGATTTACTTTAAAGGAACGTTTCGCCAACACCTCGGTAAAGCTCTTAAAACTACCACCAGTTCATGCTTTATATTTATTTTAAATAGTAATTAAGTAATTTATTCTATTTTCTTAAAATCCCAACAGCAAAAATCAAATAAACGAAGTACATTTAAAATGTTTCGTTAATTCTTCATTATTATTATTATTTTATTTCGTTTTTAATAGCTTTTTCTCTAATTTTAGATTTATTTTTCAATTTTACACTGTCAACTTAAAAAAAAAGTGGAAACCGAAATGAAACCACCTGGAATATTTTTGCGGATGTAAGTAAAATGTTGTTAGCGTTCGTATTCAGCGTCCGCTAACCGCGTCCCCAGTGAGCGTAAACCATTCAGATTTAGTGGCGTATGAAAACGTAGCGCACGCTTTAATTTACGCCTCTTAAGCCGTCGTTTTCATTAAAAGAGAGCGAAGGAAGAACATTAAAAACGCGGTCCGCCCTCATTTCCTTTACCTCATTTTTTCATCGTGCGATTTTAATGGTTTGCCAACTCCCTCCGTCGGCTATACGTATTAGTGATTTAAGCCGAGGTTGCTATATAGCCACGAGCGGGCTAAAATGTTCAGGGACGTGCCGTATTCGTCTTAATGATTCACGCGCCAGAAGTAAGCGCGTTTGTTCTCGCAAGATTTATTAATGGAAGAAAGCTCGGGGGTTGATGGAAAGATAATATTTATTTAAAAGGGGGGCAGCTAACAGCGCGGGCTTTGGCTTTTCTCCGCGGAAATCTTTAATTCCTTTCTTCATTCTCTCATTCGCGCTTCGTCCGCGGCATGGCGCGCGAGATAGAGCGAATTAAAGCCTTTTTAATTTCAGGCGTCGTTGAACTTTAAGATTTTGAACGTTTTCTAGATTATGGCTTTTAGAATCTTGTAATTGGTATCCGGAACATTCAGGAATGTCTTTCCGTTGTTCCGGACGGCGCGGCGAATGTAAATGACACAATGTAATCATTTCGGAAAGCTATCCACCATTTGGAATTCTCGGCTTTGAAAACCTTATTAAGATCGGCTCTCCAAAGTCCGTCCGAAAGTGAGTTAGCCAGGGAATGTAAGTTGAAGGAACGGAAACGACTCGCTTATAATTACGCGTCTTCATTATAATTCACACTCACTCGACGCGACTCTTTAGTTTGGGTGAAAGTCGTATTGTTATAATTGGTATCTGCTTGCTCGAAAGCCACTGTAAAACTACTGAAGTTGGGGCAATTTGATTATCTCTTTCTACGACGAATATTCGCATCTAGGACTGGCTCGTATTGGCATCAACTGCCATTTTCATATTTTTTAAAGTAGAAAAGTAATACGGTGCATTCCATTAATTTAAAATATTAAGAAGAGCTGGTGCGGTGCAGTAATTAAATTTATAATATTAAGAAGAGCTGGTACAGTGCATTAATTAAATTTAAAATATTAAGAAGAGCTAGTAAGGTGCATTCCATAAATTTAAAATATTGAAAACAGTGGGAAGGTGCATTCCATAAATTTAAAATACTGAAAACAGTGGTACTGTGCATTAATTAAATTTAAAATATTAAGAACTGTGGTACGGTGCATTCCATAAATTTCATATATTAAGAACCGTGGTACAGTGCATTCCATAAATTTAATATATTAAGAACCGTGGTACAGTTAATTCCGTAAATTTAATATATTAAGAATTAACCGTGGTACATTGCATTCCGTAAATTTAAAATACTAAGAACAGTGGTACGGTGCATTCCGTAAATTTAAAATATTGAGAAGAGCGGTACAGTGCGTTCCAACAATTCAAAATATTAGGAACAGTGGTAAGATGCATTCCATAAATTTAAAATAATAACGGTGCATTCTGTAAATTTATTTCGTTTTATTCTTAAGATTCGTCACTGATGACCCGACGGTTTTAAATCCATCACAAATCAGAACTTTGAACACGCCACGTTGAAATGATATTTTTTGATTTCATTTATTAGATCTTTCCTCTCTTCATCTCTGTTAAAGCTTGTCGTATTCTCTTCCATCTTCATCCGAGCGGCGTGTGCCAAAGAGTGGATCGAGACTGAAAAACCGAGAGCGCCTTTGGTCCGGCGTATAAAAATTCAGCTGTCGTAGTCTTTAATCAAAAGCGCTAAAAAGAAAATGATCGCACTTGAAGAGGTCGTGTGACTAAATGGGAAGAATTGATCGAGTTGGCGTTCCTCTCTCGTTCTCAGTCCGGGTCCAAATTAAGCGTCCTTCCTTCGCCTCATTTTTTACCGAAAGCTTTCCCTCTTACGTCAAGTGCGCCGAGAGCGGGAGGTCGAAGATAGTTGTCAGGATTCTTTTAATAGATACCTCCGCGGCAATCCTGGCCGTCTTTTGGCGTGTCGATTAGCTGGAAATCTCCCTCTCTCTCTCTCTCTCCTCCGCTCTCGAGTAATTTTTCCCACTTATGAACGATGACCGCGCCATTTCTACCGCGAGTGCCAGTTGGAGCCTCTTCCTTGGCTAATGGCTCCCGAAGAAACCGCGAAGAGACGGCCCCATTTTAATCGAAGATTCTCGGCACCGATCCATAACGAACGAACGCGCGGCGCTGGCGTCAGACGAGCTAGTTCCTCTATTTATCCCTATAATAGTTCAGCTATAAAGTGTCTTCTACGCGCTGATATATATACCTAGCCTCGTTGACAGGATGTTTGGCGCTTTCGTACGTCTTTCAGTCATCTTACATTTGAAGAGTAGGCGTGGAGAGGCGTAAAGTTTACGAGTTTCGTATTACCTGGGAAACGGCGGGTGAAGCGACTCGGCCACGGTTCCCCGTTTTTCGCTCGTAAAGGAAGAGAAACCTCGCGGAAGGGATAACGTAGACGTTTCGGAGTGTCAGTTGGCGGCTAGCTTTAAGCCGGGACTCGTAATATAGCTACGGGCTCTGATTCCGAGGATGCTGAGTTACGAGGTCGGCTGTAACGTTCCGCGGGCGCTATAGCTCGCTCGGACCTTGCCTATCCGCGGGGCCGTTACTAAAATGCGTCCCCGCTGAATTGCTCTTTTAAGCGAGGCCAAAGACTCCGATGATATTACGGAGGGATCATTTTAAAGTTTTCCCGAATAGATCCGGAGTTTAGATAGCGACGGAGCCGACGAGCCTAGTCGGCCAAGTTTGAGACCATTAAAAGGGGCGGATTCCGGAATAGGATCCCAGCTAGGTACTCATCGTAGGCGCCAAGCCGGAAGAGCGTTTAGATTATAATCATCTTACGTCGTAAGCCGACGCGTCTTCCAAACGTTATTGTAGAAAATTTTTAGTCGAGTGACCGCCTTCTTGATAATAATTAGAGCGCTTCAAAGGAATGGAAATCTTGGCTGGCAGAGGTTAAGGCGAGCGTCGCTATGAGTAGGCCAGTGGCGTGATTGCGTGACCTGTAAACAATTCCTCTTCATTAGCGATGGGCGTTTCTTCGTGGCCTTTTGTTAGGCTTTATCCCTTAATTAAGTTTTAGGCGCCTATTATAACTTGGCGAACTTTAAAATCTAAACTACAACGCCAATGATACCTTCGGGGTAGTGCGTCCCTCAAGTATAATAATTATTTCTCGCTTACACTTTCGTGTTTGCGTAGGATTTTTTAAAAGTACACTCTTGTACAGTTATTTTAAAAAAAGCGGCTTTCTACCACGATTAATTTGTTATTTTAGCTTTCACTTTTGGTCAACTGGTTGGATTGGTTTATGTCTCTGTATATCATTAGTTTGCAGACGTAAACTAACTCGCTCATCTTCCGTATTAATTAAACCGGTACCAGAACTTGACTCAGACATTTCGGCGTAGGAGAATCAATATTGGCAACGGTGTCAAACGTGCGGGTCTGGCTATAGATACTTCTCCCGCTTAATTGACCTCTCGTTAAAGCCAAAGACGCGATGCTGCTATGGCTGCAGTTGCCTTGACCGGGGATTTTCAATTTGCTGATAGAGCTGGATGCTATAATTATTATAAAGCTTACTCTCGCAACGTCTAAGATACCTCTATATTACGACACGTATCTTCTCCACCACCACTATGCCAAACTATAAAGACAGGCGTCATCGCAACTTAGCTCGCCTTAACCCTTATGTCATTATGACCATACGTTTATAATAATGGTTCGCGTAAGTGAGTAAGTTGACTATCTTCCGCGTGTTTTACTGAGGACCATTTCTGGAACGACCACATTTTTGGTGGACTAACCAAGTGACTTTGCCATGTCGTCATGGTGAGGGGTAGGACCATGGTTAAATAGCCTACTGCTCTTTTGCAATATCCCCAAGGTGGGGAGGCGGAGTGGTTAGCACTTTCACCTCCCACTTGTCACACTGAGTGAAAACTCCTTCCGCAAGTTCGCTCCCCGCTGGCTAGAGGGGATTTCCCTCGAGGTCTTCGGATTCGATTTTCCATAAATATTTATAGAGGTTAGCGGTAATAGCAGGGCCGTGCAGAGGGGGCAGGGGGGCTTACGAGGAGGGCCCGTAGCTTAGGGCCCGTCGAAGAAGCTCAAGTGGGGGGGTGCAAATCAAGATAAAGTTTTCAGGGCTCAAGGGGGGGGGGTGCAAATCGAAGGGGCCCGCTAGTAAGTTTGCCCCGGGCCCCAGGATACCTCTGCACCAAAATGGGTTTTTCCTTACTATGTTCCAGGTAGAGCAACCGCTTGGTAACTTTGTCTTCCATTAGGTATTTTACTTGCGAGTATGACGTAATTTTTAAATTTTTTCAAACGTAACTTTCAGTAGTGATTTTGACTAATGGACACACTTATTATTATAGACTTTTGGTATATCGAACGGCGTGAATTCGTTGGACAGTGAATTTTCCACTGGGGAAAAGGGTAACGGCTCTTAATTTACGAGCGATCCCCTTCGGTTTAATTTTACCCGAGACGACACATTTCGTAATATTGTATCCGAATAGAATTCCCCAACTGTCTGAAAAGCTGAATTTCGAGAACGTTCGTCGACTGTTTTGCAAAGTACTTTTTAAAAAGTTAACAATAAAATACAACCTAAAATTGACTCCTTTAAATACTGCGGATTGCGATGTAAATCATCAAACGAAACGGAGGGAATCTAGCCGTCTTTAAATCGCTATTCTCTTCGCCGTTTCGGTGGCTATTTCGGAAACGCTTTTACCATAAATTGCGTACGCGTAACTTTAATAGAAGGAAAAACTACGTCATGTATACGAGGAGAGAGTCTTTAAATTTAGAAATATTGTTTCTGAAATTTTTGCCTCTATCTCATCTGTCTTCTAAAGATGCGTTTGCAGTTTCCACCCGGAGACGATCGCCACTCGCAACTTCGGATCTTACGCGCGGCGCTCCAGTAACTGGTGGCAGTGACAAAATTAAAATTTGTAAATCTTTACGCTACGGAGTTTCAGTCGGGGAATATCTTAACAAAACGGTGAAACTTCGGATCATTAGTTTTCCAAAAAGAGAGAAGTCCCTCCTCGGCGTAAGCCTAAAAATAGGAAAATGGATCCAGCGGCATTGAAGTTTAGCTCCGCAGTCCGGGAGTTCAAATAGTTTTATCGTTGTTTCAAAGGTTCCTTCGTTTTGCCGAGTTCAGCTCTTTCGTTTAGAATCAAACTTTTCAAAGGCAGTCCATTTAAAAAAAAATTCGGATACCAGTTTTCCTTCGCTGATATTATTTGTTCAACTTGTCGAAATTTATGGAACCACGATGAATTATACGACTACAATGCAACGCGAGCCGAGATTTCTTATTTATCTAACAATTATTAATTTTCGTTGCCTGGTGTTGATTTCCAAGCGTTTGCTACATCAATTACTATTCATTTTTATGCCTTAATTATTAAGCACAAATGGATAAATGAATCGTAAAATATTATTAGTTGCATAGACGTAAAAGTCAGGCAGCGATTTAGCACTGCATCTTTTTGTACTTAATGCTTCTTTAAATATATTATTACTTTTATTGTTAACGTAAGCTCCAAACGGCATATTTTAATTTTAATTACTTTTCCGTTATCAGTAATCTGATTTTTATCCTCCTTTTGTAAATAAAATAACGCAAATGAACACGGTTTATTATCTCTTCGAGACCGCGTAAATATAAACTTGGCGTTCAATCTCAATAGAGCTAAAGCGCTGTTATATAAATTAATCTTTAGACCAAAAGAAGTAAAAGTTTAATCAAGAAGAAAGGTCTGTGAGGTTTTACATGGGAGAGCTCGTGGGCCAAAAGGCTATTATTTCGATGTTTTTTTGGCTGCCACGATCTCTTGTTCTTCTCGTCGGGCGAGTAAATATTAATGATTAGCTCTTAACTCGCGCGTCTCCGTGACTCGAACGCCGAAAAAGGAGAATATTAAAAAGATGGCCCGGGAACACTGTTACCGTCTCTCGTGATTAATCCTTGGGGTTATAATGTCTCGTAAGGCGATATTAAATTACCCAGCGGAATAACCTATTTAAAAGCTACGCTTCGTCGGCTTGTCTCCCGCGCTACGATTTTTTCCCCGTATATTCTTTTTATCGCTTTCGCGAGGCTTTATTGATAGGCCCAAATATAGAGCGTATCGATTATTAACGGCGTTGGATCTATAGTTCATTCCGCCCAGCGCGTCAACCACCCAGTTCACATTGCCAGTGTTTTTCAGTTTTTATCATTTATCGTAGAAAATTTAAATAATACCGCTTAAAAACTACCACAGAAAAAACAACGCTTAGCTTTTAAACACATTTCTCACATCTAAACATGTGTTTTTCCTAAACGGGAAAAAATGATGTTCAAATCCTAAACGTCTTTGTGTTGTTAAAAGAAACGCCAAAATTTTAAACACTTCTTACGCGTTGCGACGCCTTAGGAAGTGTTTATTTCGCGAACGTTTTCGGGAAGTAAACGTTTTTCTAAACACACTGCTTAGGTTTTAAACAAAACGTTTAGGCGGAACCGTTTCGTATTTACGCGCCAGCTAAGTCTCGTCACAGGTGCCATTTTACTTCAACCGAGCTTGGCAGAAGAGACTGTTGGTGTGGCCTTCTGGACTTCGAAGCTCTACTTTATTGTTAGTATAAATTTTGTTATTTAATCATATTATAAGATGGTTAATTAACAATTCCCACGAACGTCATAAGTTAAATGTGTAATGAAAGCCAACTCTCTTAGTCTCCTATAATTGAGAATAAATTCTTAAGCCTTGTCCTTCTGTCATTACAGCTCTCTAACATGATGTGAGTGAAATTAGAACAATATCAAATAATAGAAATTTGAGCTTTCAATTTCTCTCACATGATAATGTTTGAGAGGAGTACACAGACTGAGTTACTTTTAAACTATATTTAATGGCAACTTCTCAAAAGACTATTTTGTTATGAAAGTGTGATATTATTTAGTTGAATTAAAATATTTTTAATCAAACTTAGTGTCTGAGAAATTATAAATGGTAATGAAAGCTAAACGCATTAAAAGTAGTGCTCCGCAATATCCTGAGCTGCATACATCTACGGAGGACTAATACCTTAAAATAGAAAAAAATAATTAAATTTCTTTTGTAACCTAAACACATAAAACTTAACATGTTTAAATCGTCAACACCATTTAAAAACGTAAGCATTTATACAATGTAAACACCACGATTTTAAACATGTTTTTAGCCTCAACCTAAGGGGTTCTTAACACGTTTAAAACTACAACATATTGACTTTAAACATGTTTATTTATTTAACAGTGTTGGCTTAAACATGTTTAGGTTTCAGATGTGTTTAAAAAACCGTTGCATTTTGGCGTTTAGGAAACCGTTTAGATTCGAAACGTAGTTTTTTCTGTGTGGTATCTAATTACTCTAGACCGTGGTGGTGGTAAATGTAGTCGCGTTTTTACCCGGTGTATTATTTGAAATAGACGGTGATTCTATCAGAAATAAATTTGTCGTACCGCCGAGTTGCGGTATCCTCCCTACTGTCGTGTTACGGTCTTTGGAGCGGCACGCGATACTTAGATTCAAAGTCGTTCAGGCGAAAAGTCAAATAATCGTTCGCTTTATTATATTGCTCTTTGGATGAAACAAGATAATTACTTTTTGAACTGACTAATTTTTTAATACTTATCGATCTTAAGCGTAATTTAATAAAATGACGAATTATACGATTCAATTTGTTTGTCGCGTACTACTCGTATCTCTTTAACCTAACGTTCATATTGACTCTGGAACTAGACAGCGAAATTGAAGACACTTCCAGGAAGTAGGTCATATCGGACGAGGCAATTTCCGAAGATACACTCGCCATTAACATAATGGAATCCAATTCTTAAGTCCCGCCATGTACCAACCGTCGCTTTTCCGTAGATCAGTCGAAAAAGAAAAGATCTTGATTTTTATCGATTTTGATTGGCTCGATCGGATTCTTGTCGAAAAAACTTCCTTTCTTTCTTGTCCGCGAGAAAAGCGTATCGAGGTTAAAAAGAATGCGTCGTATAGATACTCTCTCTCTCTATATGTAAGGGAAGAAAAGTGTAGGGTTTCTCTATATTTTTGTTTTTCTTGGAGAAAAGTTGCCTAAGCTCCTCAAATTCCAAGCAGTTGAGCAGCGATTAATGGTAGAGGATGGTAGAGGAAGCTTTGTTGCGCTGGCTGCTGGAGGGGCCGAACCCTTTCCTTCGGAAGAAGCGAATGTTCCTTTAGCTTTCTTACGCTCAACCAAGCGTCCATTTCTCTCTACTGTCCCATCTTCTTTCTTTCCAAAACAATCCCGGGGATGCGTTTCGCTCTGGCTGGCTGGTGCTCCGCTTCTTATATATTCGCGGTGTCGGATGGAAAATCTTCCCTTTTTTCGCTTCGCCCGTGACGCGCACCTTTTGCCGATCGGGATACCTATATCCATCGTCCGAGAATTGAGAACACGGATCGTACCATTCGTCCAGCCTGCCTTCAAACTCTTCGGTTATCTTTTCTATAACGTCACGTGTACAGTTCCGTAGCCAGAAACAGGGTTTTCTCTGTTAGGGTCTTCCACATTAGCGCCCGTTTGCCTGGGTAGAAATTTGGTCTTTCTTTCGTTGCAAACGTACAGAGGTTATATCTGGTGACAAATTTTTCGGAATACACCAATACGCATATAAGAACGGAGAAGACAATTTTACAGGAGTACCGCCATTGTGTGTAAATTTTTAATAAACTACTTGTTACTAGATGGTACCATCAGTTTACAATCCGAAATAACAAAACTGATAAAACCCGCGAAAGTCTAATTTAAATTGTGGTTATTTAAAAGCTGAAATTTTGTATAACTATATTTTCTGAAATATTTTATATAAACTTTCAGCTTGAAATAGCACTTAAATTAAATAATAGATATAATAACTTAATTTTTTTTCAAAATTTTGTGCCAAAATATCCACGCTGGTGTCATCTAGTGTAGAAATACGAAATTAAAATTTTATACTCGATGACGGTTTCTAAAGGTTTGTTTCCCTTTATGAAATATGCGAATTGGTTTATTACTATACTATGGTGATACGTGTCATAGTACTACTCAAAACCTGATATGGAACCACATAGTGATAATTTTTTTTACTTAACGTTTTTTTACGATTTTACCTTTTTCTCTATTGGGCAAAATGGTAAATCGGGTGTAGCTTGGGTGGTAATAGTTTTCTAAGCGTTGATGAAAACAAATCGCAACTTTTTGAATATCTTTCGAGAAGTGTACTTGAACCAGACATTATAGATGAAAAGATAGTGTACGCAACAATAGGAAACGATTTCGTGTCTATACCACATCGTTCCGACTTGCGGGATTTATCACCCAGACCGGACTTTGCTGATCCCAAAGAATGGGGTTGGTCTTTGAGCCCTGAAAACAAATGGCAGGCAATTTGGTCAACGATGCCTGAGGCATCGACTTTATCATATTTAGTTAAATGCAACTCCAAAACATTTAACTGCACCACCGGCAAATGCACGAAGGCTAACCTCAAATGAACCATTGTGTGCGCGTGTGAAGGACATTTTAATAGTTAAGAACATTTCACATTCTAGGTCTTACCCGTATAATATTTTCAAGTAATGCAGTTTCCCTTAATGCAAAAGAATTATTTCATTATTTTAATATTTATGTTTTATAATTATAAATTTAAAATTATTGTAATTGTTTTATTTAAAAAAAATCATATTGAATTAATAAACGTAGACCATTTCAGTTGCATTTGAAGTTTTTGTTATTTATTCAGTAGACGATAACACTCTGGAAATATTTTTTAAAAACCTAGAAATTTAAGAAAAAAGTAAATTAAAAAAATAAATCGATGTTGATCCATATCAAGTTTTAAGTAGTACTATGACACGTATCACCATAAATAAAATTCATAACTTTACCACCTTTGCCACCCGAGATACACGCGATTTACCATTTTTCCCTATAAGGAAAAGGTAAGATCGTCAAGTGAAAAAAAAATATCGATGTAGTTCCATATTAGGTTTTGCAGATGATATCGCGCTGTTTGCAAATACTGAACGCAATATGCAAAAGATGTTAAATGTATGTACAGCATATTCAAAAAAATCTGGTCTATCATTTAGTGCTGAAAAATCGGTTCGTATGACACTGAATGGCGGAGAGACATCTACTACACTGACCCTCCAACAAGCTCCCATGGCATTAGTCAAATATTTAGGGGTTACATTTACCTCTTCCGGGCATTATCTGTTGGACATGGAATCATTAGTACTCCAACGGTGCAATAAGCTACGGTGGGCAGTAAGAAACCTTGCTAACGGGTCATATAATTCATATTCAGTTGGCCGCTTGTTGTGGAAATCTACAGCTATCCCAGAATTCACCTTTTTAAATGAGGTTTTAAGCTTTTCGTCACAGACCCTTGAGGTATTGGAAAGGACGCAATACGAGGTGGGCAAAAATGCCATAAATGCAGGTCTCTTCGCAGCAAAGGTGGCCGTTCAGGGGGAGTTAGGATGGTCTCTAATGGTCCAGAGAGAAGCACGTAGCAAGTTATGTTATCTGGGACGACTGAAATTTTTACCTACTACAAGCCTACCCAGAATGATCATTGAATATATCCGTATGAATGGTTATAATACAGCTTGGACCAAGAGAATTGCCCAATTGGATAGAGAGTATGGCGTTAAGACGGAGAGAGCTAAAAACACTACTTATAAAGACTGGGCAAAAATGGTTACCAGTGAGGCAAATACCCACGCTGAGGCCAAATGGATAGCCGAAGTCAAAAAGAAAAAGAGTCTCTGTTTTTATAGAAACAAAACTAAGCCAAAGTATGAAGACTGTTACATAGGGACATGGAACGGAGGTCTTCTCTTTCAAGCAAGGACAGGCTATCTCCTGACCAGTGCTAGAGAGTCTGAGTTAGTGGGTTTCTCCCCTCAGTGTCGCTTGTGTGTAGCTAGTGTGGAAGATACACGACATGTACTACTAGAATGTCCGGGAACATATAAAGACGACTTCAGAGAATAGAGAGTAAAGAACATTTCTACGCCACTGCAGGACCTATTAGGGCTAAATCCAATGGTCGGTTGGGAACCTGGTGTGATAATAGAAATTCTCACCTTCTGGCAATCCAAAAAGAAAGAGTTTCGACTACAAAAGTAATCCCTCAAATTGTAAATGACCTTGTCATAAGGGGCTATACGAACTTGTTATAAAAAATATCTGTGATTTTGCGATTGTTTCTATGATACTGCGAATATTTCTTTGATACTGCAATTAATTTATGTGATATTGCGGGTTACTCTGGGATATTAAGATTACCTCTGTGATATGGTAAATATATTTAATATTGCATTTAACCCGGTGATACTAAGATTTGCTCTGTAATGTAGCAAATAACTGTAATATTGCATTTCACCCTGTGATACTGCGATTGATTCTGTGATATTTGAGATTAATTCGGTTGCATTTCAGTATTTGACTAGTTTTTGTACTCGATATCTCCTTGCCTACAATTATTGCATTGTATTTCATCTCATTATTATTTCATCTCATCATTATTATATTCCATAATTATACTTAATTTTTATACTTGATTATTATTTTGCATTATATTTCCCTACTAAATAATTTTGCGGATATAAGGTCTATCAGCTTTCCCATCATTTGCACTTAACCTCGTTGACCTTTGTACTTTTACCAAATATGTTTTAATGATACTCTTTCATGTATTTTTACCTCTCCGAGGGGACAAAGTCCCCTAGGAGGGGTTTTACAATCATCGTGTCTGTATGTGTGTCTGTCTGTGTGTGTGTCTGTCTGTGTGTCTGTGTGTCTGTGTGTCTGTGTGTTTGTGCGAACGCGTTACCGGGGGCAAAGTCCAAAACGCGTTACCGGGGGCAAAGTCCAAAAGTCGTGAAATTGTTGTTAAATGTTGGCAAAACCACCGTCCGACGGTGAGCGTTAACGGGAAAAGTTGCGGTTGCGTAGGGTGCGGTTTAGTGGTTTTTTTCGTTAACACTCGCCGTCGTTTCGGTTTCAGCTCAGTTGTAATGGGAATTTGTTGCAATGTTTATGTGTAGTGTAGGAATGTTGAGTTTCTTTGTTATGGCGGTTGTGAATGTTGAGTTTGTGTAATGGCGGTTGTGAGTGTTGAATTTGCATATGCGTCTTTGCTCTCCGACTTCTTCTTATTGACTTTTTGGGACGGACCGAGTGCCGAGGGTTACAATAAACGTCTCAACGTCCAAATGGCAGGGTTTCCACCAATTGTTTACGGTATTCGTCTTAGTATCAATTTGCGATCGCATCAGGCGGGATTTGAACCCGAGACCTCCTGTTTACCGACACTTATTACCCTTAATCGAAAATTAGACCCTCAGCTTTATCGGAAGCGTTTATTACAAATTAACAGAGTATTAAATTTTGGTTGTTACTAAATGGAACGAAATTTCGTGTTCCATTTAAATTATTGCATCGAAGTAATTATAATGTAGCGTATTCTCTGTTGATTAAAAACGAAAGCGCCGCCCAGGTTTCGAACCCGAGCCCTCCTGCGTGACAGGCGATTGTTCTACCACAGAACCACCGATACATGTTACTATTTTATGAAAATTATAAACTCAGCTTATCGGAAGAGTATATTAATGGTTTTTAAAGTCTACATTTTTTACGTATGCAATTTTAAAGGTGAAATCTTGTTTCGGATACGCTTTTTTGTTGTGTTTTTTAACTGATTCCGATTACGTTCTTTTTTGTCTAATCTTTGGTATTGTTGGTTTTTTCTGTCTTATATTTGTATCTACTATTTTTTAAGTTTATTTCCTTTTCCCGCAAAATCGTCCATTCTTAGAGGAACCTTTCAAAGCATAAGTCATGCCCAAAAGCTTATCCGGTTTCATTATAATAACGTGAAAAATCGTACTTGTGAATGGTAAGGTGTTGCGCTTCTTGATATTATATTTTCTATTGCTTGATTTCTAAATATTTTAACTAATTTATTGCTTGACTGCGTTATGATATTTTTCTATGAATTATTTTGATTCTGAAGTCTGATTGCTTGACTGCGTTATAATATTTTTCTATGAGTTTTGTTTCTGAAGTCTGATTGATTGGGTTGTTATTGTGTATTTTTTTATTCGTTATTTTTATTTTTTGTTACTCTAATATTTTAAACTGGATATAGTATAATGTTACTTCTGCGTATTTCGAATGTGCTTGATGTGGAGGGTATTTTTACGTTTTATTAGGATCAGTTTTTTTAATTTTAAATATCTTTCGTTTTATTTGTATTTTATTTCGTTTTTTCAGTCGTATATTTTTATCGAGTTGTATACATGGTGCGCTTACACTTATGTTGGTCTGGTTTTTAACTGGGTCGTCATTACTTCGTTATTTATTTTAAACGTTTTCTCGACTGATTAAGATGTTTAATTTGAAATTAAAGATGCGGCAAGTATTTCGTAAGCGAGAAAAATACAAATACCCTCTGTAGATATTTATTTCATTAAAATTGGCTTCGTGTTATATTTAACTGATAATCTTGTACCGTAAATAGGGTCAAATTCAATTGTGCATTGTTTTAGTACGTCTAACTCGCTGTTGTAACTACTTAATTTATAATATTCTGAATAAATTATACTCGGTTGTTTCGTCTCAATTATTTGGATTATAATTAAAATTTTATACTGGGCGGGATTTTAGTAAATAACTCAGAATTGCGGAGATATATCTTTAAAAGTAATCTCGAAAAATTAATACCGCTAGCGACAATTCTTCCGAGGAAAGGTATATTTTGGATTGCCAACTTGTTAAATTTGTTTTTGCTGTGCTCTTTGTGAGCCGCCCTGTTACAAAAGGGTGTCGAAGACGGCAACAATAAAACCTTAAAACCTTAGTACTATGACACGTATAACCATAAAATAGTTCACCACCTATACCACCCGAGCTACACGTGATATACCATTTTTAATTCGATAAGTTGCGAAGATGTTGTGCAATGTAGAATATTTTAGTTTCAAAACACCAACAAACGAAGATGCGCGCGCCCTTGGTAACAAGCGGGTATTTTGCTTACAAACTTTTTCCAGTAGTTTTTTTTTGAAAAATAAAACTTACGTAGTTGAGAGTATAGTTCAAGGCACCTGTATATAAATTTTCAGAGCTGTATACCAATTCCGAACTATTCTGGGGTTTTTGTAACCATGCGCTCTCATTATTAAGTTTATGTTTAGGATGGGGTGGAAAACCATTATCCGCGTTTTCAAATGCTAAGAACCGAAAACTTAAAACTATTATAAAATTATTATAATTTATTTTAAAACAAAATTTATGGAAGGCGTGTATATTAGTGATATCAGAAAAATTAATTTGAATAACGTCAGCGAAACTTTGGGGCTGGGCCCAGAGGTGGCCAACCATTTCGGCTCAAGGTCCAAATTCGAAATATTCCTCAGGCCACGAGCTAAAAAATTTAAATTGTTTCTTAAGTAGGATTTTCATCACCATTCTTCCTTTTCGGGATGAAGAAGGCAATTGTGAAAATCCTTGTTCCTCCAACGAACGATAAATGTTTCGCGTACGGTACTATACCGCGAATATAACATTAACATAGTAAATGAAAAGAGACTTAAAACGGTTTTAAAATTCACAATATATTTATTTAAAAATCCAACGTTTCGGAGGAACTGTTCCTCCTTGTAAAAATCCAGCTGAAGAAGGAGGAACAGTTCCTCCGAAACGTTGGATTTTTAAATAAATATATTGTGAATTTTAAAACCGTTTTAAGTCTCTTTTCATTTAGTTTTTCACAATGTGCTTCTCTTCACTTCAATTAACATAGTAACTTAAAGAGTAGCAGACGACGCGAAACAAATGATGAATGACGAATTAACGATGCATAAGCTTAAAAAACAGGGCGAGAAATAAGATTTTTTTTTAATTATCAAGAGCGAAAATTCAAGGTTACGATGCTGTTGTTTTCTCGAAGACAATAAGAACAAACATAATACGCGCTACATTTCGAAATTGGAATTCAAAATGTCAAATAGTTCAACGCGGGCCGCTTTACAAATAATTATCAATTAGTTTCGCTGACCGAAATTTAAAACACGGCAGGCAGAGTGTTGACCATAGGGAATGTTCATAAGACGCTCTTATATCCTGAGAAAAGACTAGTCGAATCAATTTTTGTATTTAGAGTTGGACAAATAGAATATTTAACATCACAACGATTTAATCACACTAAGGAGAAAAAATGTATGATTTTCAGGCGAGGTTGAAATAGGAAACCAGGTGGCGATACCGCTATCACGTACACATATTTTAACGTCACTGATTTAGCTCTATCAATAAAAAATAAAGTGGCGCCATCATGCAATAATTTGTTTTAGCTAAGCCTTGATCGATCACCGAAATGTGGAAAATTCATCCTTCTATCTGAAAGTGTAGGTTCGAAACTCCTCTGTGCGGAGTACGTTGAAACTTATTATTATTAAGAAACTTTTATTATAATTATGAAATTTATATATAAATAATTTTATGATTATTTTAAAACTTAAGGTAAAACACAGTGAATGTATAATACCAGTCTCTCAGAACTTTCTCCGCAAATTTAACAAATAATGTTTTAGTCAATATTTGGCTCATGTTTGGGATTTTTAAACTATTAATTAGGGTTATCAGAACTCTGCCTCCGCTAAAAAGGTTTCAACAAACAAAACTAATATTAATCCTAAGTGGATTTCTTAGTACCCGAAAAAGCAATTTTAATATGGTTCCAATTTAAAATATTTTTTTCACACTTAATAGTTACTTTGACGAAGCGAAGGCAATTTAGGAAATTAGGATAGGTGACATTGTGAAGCACGTTTGAATTTACCGGGTGGTACTTAATTGTACCGTTCTATTTACATCTCGGAAAATTTGATTTCGAAGACACCTCGATCTTTGCACTAACTAACTAACCATAAAATATAATAGCTTTGTTGAATTGATGAAGTAGCTGTAGTAGAACCAACAAGCTAATTAATATTACCAATAAGTTGGGTGTCGCTGGTTATTAGGTCACTAAGGGGAATTTAAGTAGGTACGTTGTCACTAAACAGGATGTCGCTATGTACCATGTAACTAACGAAGATGTCGCTACTAAGGTGGAGGCAAGATGCCACTTATTACGATATCACTATCCGGATATCATTAAACGAGATGTTTTTAGAAATGATGCCAAAAGAGGGCTGTAATTTGGGTGAACGTCACTAGCTATGATGTCACTAGGTAAGATGTAACTAACTTGTAAGTAGGAAGTAACTATTTGCTTTATAACTAATTTCGATTTGAAGAAGGGGAATGTCATAATTTAGAATAACACTAAGGAGAAAGCTCCTAAGAGTCATAAGGTGTGAATAGGAAAGAAGCATCTAAGAGTGATGTCAATAGGTACGATGCAACTAAGGGTGGTGTGAATAGGTATGATGTCAATAGGTACGATGTCAATAGGTACGATGCAACTAAGGGTGGTGTGAATAGGTATGATGTCAATAGGTACGATGCAACTAAGAGCGGTGTGAATAGGTACGATGCAACTAAGGGTGATGTCTGGCCTTTTTGTGAATCGTGATCTAGATTACCAAAACAGCAGATTTTAGTAACTGTAATTTTGGGAAGAAGTCATTGTAAGCACTGTCCTTTTGAAAACTGCTTATTTGAGTAATGCCTTAGACGGAGCTGTGCTTTAGGGAGCTGCTCTTTAATATAGCCTGAGCGTTAAGAGAAAAACCCTTTAAAAGACCTCCACTTGGTGCATTTTGAAGAAACTACTTTCTAAGGGACCTACGATTTAAAAGAATTGCTTTAGTAATAGCTTTTTAAGGTGCCGCAGAACAATTTTATAAAAACAAAATTAAAAATAATTCCTTATGAGTCTTTCTAGTATTAATTTAGGGCATATAGAGGGCAGTAGCGATTATCATTTACGTTTTTTTGCGTGCGACATCGCCATTCCGCTGAGTCTAATTGGTCAGAGCCTTTCTTTGTAGGTAGACAACGAGAATAGTCGAAAGCTAAATAAATGAGATCGAGTCATGTGGGAGTTTTATCGCTGTATTGTTTTGCTTTTATTACGTTTTACTGTAATCATGGTTTTCAATGAATACAGGGTGTTTAAATGGTTATGCAAAATTTTAAGGAGTTGTAGGGGTGAGTTGAGAAGTGGCGGAGTGGTTAGCACTTTCGCCTCGCAGCAAGAGGAGCCGAGTTCGATCCCAGCTAGTGGCACTGGGTGAAAACTCGGAACCACTCCTTCTGCGTTGAGTTTTCAAGCTCTCTCCCCACTGGTTATAGGGGTTTTACCCCGAGCTCTTCGGTTTCCCCTTCAATAAAAACCTGTTGAGGTTAACGTTAATAGTGAGGGTAGGGAGCTGTTTGCTTGCGTGGCATGAAGGGCTTGACACCACCTTCCTAGGCATTGTAACCCGGCCACCTGAATTAATGCCTTTATAAGTCACTTGATGACTTAGGCCTAAATTGGTGCCTTGGCTATTAGCCTAGCTGATTATTACTATTAAGTATGCCTGTTTTTCCCCCATTTTCCTACGATGAGTTAAAAGAGCGCCAGAGAGCTACAAAGTGTGGCCTACTAGCCCCTCGATGTAGGCTGCAACAAGCACAAAACCAAGCAACAGGGAAATGTGCACATTAAGGTTTGTGTTCGTGTGATAGGTAAAAAATGACATTGTAAACAAATCGAGGTAACCAGCGTAAAAACGTAAACTTAAACAGTATTTAAAGTCGTAATGGACCGTGATTTCTCACCACTTTCAAACTACAACAATAGACTTCATACATTTTTGTATATGGACTAGCGGATGGCAATGCCTTGGCTGCTCAATGTCTCCACCAGGAAAGGTACCCAAACTGGCACATCCCTGTCTCACGGACTTTAACCAATGTCCATAGTCGATTACGTGAAACAGGCACATTCTGGGTACGTTACTTAATTTTTTACTTGAACTTCTCTGCGACCTGGTTCGTTACAAACTTATTGTTCGTTTTACTGAACAGGAACGAAGTAAGTCGACAACAGGTTGCCCGCAATGATCAGCTCGAAGAAGAGGTGCTAGAGGCTTTCAATGACAACCAGTCAAGAAATGGGAGCCAGTCATTCGTCCGTTTGGCGGGTCATGCACGGGAATCTTCAGTACCCTTTTCACAGACAGAGAGTACAAGTGGCAAATCCGTGGGATTGGCTTTTGCGAGTGGACTTGGGATGGTGGTTCTTGGAGCGTTCCTTAAAGCGTCATTTTCACTGATGAAGCTACTTTTGGAAGGGAAGGCCCATTCAACACCCACAACCAGCACGAGTGGGCCTTCAAAAACCCGCATGCCACGTTTACACGTGGTTTTCAGAAGCGATTCTCGGTTAACATGTGGGGTGGAGATGTCTTGGTTGGCCCTTACATATTGCCGCAATGACTCACTGCGGCATCGTACCTGGTTTTCCTGCAAGATGTCTTGCCTAATCTACTGGGTGACGGACACTCTAAAAACTAAGGGTTTAAATTTAAACCATTAATGTGTATAAACTTTTTGTTCAAAATCCAATCCATCGAAGGATTTCATAAAAACCATTCTAAATTTAATTGGTTTAGTTCTAAACCATTAATATTTCCAGAGAATTTAACATTTATTTATTTGGTTTAATTTTAAACCATTACTGTAGCAATATAAAATGATTTATATGATATTAGAGTTTAATAATGGCTTGTATATAAACCATTTTAAATATATTTATATGCTACTGCAAATACCACAAATGTTTAAAGTTATACTCTTACTAATATGGCGAGATACCTTTACTGCGCTTCCAATAGCAGCTTAATGGTTTGAAGTTAAACTCTTATTATACTGCCGGGAGACCTTTACTGCGCTTCTAGTGGCATCTTAATTGTTGGTGTTTAAACTTGTACTATACTGCCGGGAGACCTTTACTGCGCTTTTGAAAACACAGTAATGGTTGTTCTGTTAGCATTATTTAAAAGAAAACATATAGTAGATTGTACCCTAATTATTATTTAAATGTATAAACCCAATTTAAAATACCGACCCAAATTGAGACAATTACCCAAAATTTGATATTTACCCAAATTTAACCACCTTTAGAATCTTCGATTTTGCCATGTTAATTTACATAGAGAAATATAATATTTTAGTTGTCTAAAACGTTTTCAGTTGCCATGGTAAAACTAAATCCCATCGCATTTTTTCCCTTTGGGGTTTTTTAAGTTACATGAAGGTCTACTTAATCCCTAAATTTAAACAAAATCGGTGAGTTACACCTCGGGTAGTCTCCTTGCTAGTGTAAGGTAGGTGATGCTAATATAAACAACTTTAATCTTTATTATAATTAAATTTAATCTATTTAAATACAGAAACCTAAATTTAATAATTAACAAAAGAGGTAGGCTTACGTTAACCTAACGCCGCCACTAGAGGTGTCAACGAGCCGAGCAAACTCGCGGAGGCTCGCAACTCGACACGCTCAAAGTGTATCGAACCGAGTCGAGCTAGAATAAGTGAGTCGAGTGTCGAAGCGAGCAAAAAAACGTATCGAGCCGAGTTCTAGAGCTCGCTCGTTAATCAGCTGAAAACGAACCGTGTCACGAACCGAACCTATGTCATATCGAGCGAACAACGAGTCGAGCTAGTTTCTTGGCGAGTGAGCACCGAGTCGAGCTAGTTTCGTGGCGAACAAGCAACGAGTCGAGCTAGTTTCGTGGCGAACAAGCAACGAGTCGAGCTAGTTTCTTGGCGAACGCATCAAACTACGAGCTAAAAAGTTGAGCCCTGAAACGAATCAAGTGCCCTCGCTTGAAAAAACCATTGGCTCGCTATTTAATAGCTCGAAAGCTTACTTTCTAAGGTTAAAGGAACGCAAATCGTAACACCTTTCTAAAAATTGATATTAGGTTCATATTATTCTGTATTATATTTGAGGCATTCAAGGACGTTCTTTGGGGGTGGGAGCAACCAGGTGGTTACTCAGCGATAATCATGGATGGTGATGAATATATAAAACTTTTTGTACATTATAGCTGGCCTTTATTTTAAACCCAGACAATAAACCGTTTAAACAAATGTGGTTTCCTGGAGCACTAAATTAAATGTATTCATTTCATTAGTGTAGCTTGCCTAAGCTAGGCTCAGGTGAAAGTTGCTGTAGTCAGCAGTAGGGTTTCAAACTGGGGCGGCAAAACTGCTTCTTGAGACCAGGGCAAAAGGGTGATCGCTAATTCGGCCTATAGGTCAGTGTGGTCTTGAATTTAGTGGCCTTAATTGACGTTTCTGTACATAACAAAGACCTTTAACGGTATTATATCCTAACACGATTTACACAGTAATAGTTGATTGTGCAAATTATATTTAGGCTTGGACAGTTTCTTTTACTTATTGAAAACATTTTCTATGCATTTTTTTGTGAATTTCTACATTGCCTCATTGACTTGAACGTTACGCGTTAACTGTGCTTTTACTCGGTCTGCATTTGCACTGATTTAAAGTTCTAAATGTTTGTTGTTATTCATCAGTTCACTTTGAAATCACCCTTAAGGCTCATTCTAACTATCCAACTTTAGTCAGCTGACCAAATTAGGCAGACTAGTCAGCCTGACTTATTTTGCATTCTCACTAACCAACTGACACGTTCACATTACCCGTCTTGTTCGTCCGACAAAAATCTTTCAAGTTGTCAGCTGACTAAAGTTGGATAGTTTGGATGGGCCTTTAAACTGTCTAGTTCGACGATAAGTTTTACTTTATTTTTTGGTGCTAGAATAAAAATTGTAAATAGCATTCTCGAGTGGTGACCAAGGTTTCAATTAAAATAGCCGCATTCGGGTAATTAATTTTAAAACATAAATTGACGGATTTTAAGTGGTTATTTATTTTCATAAACTCGCTCGGTACAACTATGTATTTTACACAAGTAGAACAGAGCAATTTAAATCGGAAACCATTTTGAGCGAATATACAACTGTGTTGTCCTATATACACAGCTTTTTATTAGTTTTAGTGATATCGGTAGTTTTTCGAGAAAAGCCAGAAATCCTACACAGTACTGATGAGCCACAAAAGGGCGAAACCGGTCTACGGTTGGATTCTCCGGCTGAAATTTTGACTTTTAGACATTTTGAGCGAGTTATGCGGCGAGCGAGTCTTAAACGAGTCGAGCGCGACTAAAATAGGGTTCGGCGAGCTAAAACGCCACCCGAGTCGAACTCGAGCCGAGCCAGTTTTCTTAGAGCCTTTGTCGAACTGATCCATAAACGAGCTGAGCACATATCAAGTCGAGCCTAAGCCGAGTCGAGCCTAAACCGAGTCGAGCCTAAGCCGAGACGAGCCTAAACCGAGTCGAGCCTAAACCGAGTCGAGCCTAAACCGAGTCGAGCCTAAACCGAGTCGAGCCTAAACCGAGTCGAGCCTAAACCGAGTCGAGCTCGAAACTCGACTCGGCTCGCTCATTGACACCTCTAGCCGCCACCCACGAACCTTCAACGAATGTAGAAATCAAAATACCACGGACATTTGAGTATAAATAATCCAAGCAGTGTTTTAAGTGTATCTTACATATTATAGTTAAATTTCAAAAACATAATGAAGTATTCTGTACATTCAGGGGCGTAGCGGAGGTGGTTGAATTGGGGGGGCAAGGCATGGTTTTGCCAACTATAACTTCGACGGTTAGGGAAAACTCAAGGGGGAGGATGCTGACGAAACATTTCAAGAAGGGGGGGGGTGAAGCTTCGGTAAATAAAATTTCAAAAGGGGGATGGTGATGGAGGTCTTCTTCGTTTCGCCAACTCGACCTCGATTATACATTAACTATAAGCAATATTTGAATTAACATTTTCATTAGTTACGAAGAATGTTTTAATCACCCTGTACACTGAGAACACATTTACGTACGAAAAACAGCCTCACCAAGGAAAAACGTAAAAATTTACCTGTTATATTATATTACTTTTGATAATACAGTATCCATACACTTAAATTTGTAACGCTTGTGGCATAACTATACAGTTTTCATTTACTTATCTGTGTCAAAACCATACAGTTTTCGTTTACTTATCTGTGTCATAACCATATAGTTTTCGTTTACTTATCTTTGTCATAACCATACAGTTATCGTATACTTATTGTTGTTATGTTACTTTTGGTAATACGATACCATATGCACAGCCTTCAAACCAACCATCACCTACTTAGAAATATAACTTTTGTAACGTCTGTGGCATAACCATACAGTTTTCGTATATAAAAGCCGGTACACATTCCCAGGGCCCGTACAACCAAAGGGTCCAAGGTTTGAGCCTTTCCCTCATCAATGAGAAAGAGTTATGTGTTACCTCTGGTCATACGTTGAAAGTGACGCATAATAAGAGGATAGCGCCGCCGATCAAACGCCGCCGCCGCCGATTATTTAGATAACGCCGAAACGCCGCCGCCGATAAATTTAATTTCGGCGGCACCGCCGCCGCCGACGAAACATTTTCATTTCGCCGCCGAATTAATTTCCATTATTAAAGTATAATAATTACGTTTTGAGATCTAAACTACATAGATTTTTCTTTTGGTAGTGCTACGATTCCTAGGCTGTTGGGTGCACCGTACTAGCGTTATAAAATTAAAAATAATTAATAATTTCCAAAAGATCTGGCACCACTGCACCGCGCGCACCAAGATTTTCTGCTGCAGATAGCTGGGATAGGAGAGAGAGAGAAACGAAAACGGCTTTGGAGTTGCCTCGCCTCGTATTTTGTAATAAGTACAGAAACGTATCTGCTGCATTGGCTGCATTCAGCAATAACTATTCTATTACATTTTAAAAATTCCTTTGATACAAAGATAAAGTAATTTGTGATAATAGACTTAAATGCGCGGGGAAAAACCGGATTTGGGGGGATGAAATTTATGCGGTAGGGGGCTGGCTCGTTGGTTGTCCTTACGATAATGGCGGCGCCCAGCAAAAGTTTCTAAAAAGAGTGTATAGATATTAATACTAGTGAAATGGTAGTAAATTAGTACAGTATTGTTATTACTAGCGTAAATGTTTTAGTTTAATAGTATCATATGTGACATAGTTACTCATAAGTGTGCCTCTGTTTAACATATCTGTTTTAAAAATTTAAATGAGACCTTGTTTCACAGCCACCAAATACTATATAAAGCTACGCGTAACTTTATATAGTCTTTCACAACCCCCAAAGAAAATACAGCACTAACGTCGCGTAAAACTGGTTTGTCTTCCTTCCCCCCTACACTCTTAAAAAAGGGTGTTTTAATGGTATATTAAGGGTGTAATATCTGTAAAAAAACACTCTTTAATGTTAATTTAAACGCCCTAAATGGATTTTTATTGTCCCAAATTACAAACTTGAAAAGTTGTATAAATGGGGTTATATTACCCCGTAAATTGAGTGATTTAACACCTGGTAAGGGTGTAGTTCCCTTAAGGCAGTAGTTTAGTACCCTAAAAGGAGTATTTTAACACTTTAAAGGGAGTATTATAGAACCCTTAAGGGAGTATTATAGAACCCTGAAGGGGTATAGTGTAACACTCTGAAGGGAGTCGTTTGGTACCCTAAAAGGAGTATTTTAACACTTTAAAGGGAGTATTATAGAACCCTTAAGGGAGTATTAGAGAACCCTGAAGGGGTATAGTGTAACACTCTGAAGGGAGTCGTTTGGTACCCTAAAAGGAGTGGTCTTGTACCCTAGAGGGAGTAGATAATAACCCTGAAGGAAATAATTTTATACCATAAACTGTTAACAAAGGAACCAAAACGGAGGACATAAGCACCCCAAACAGTGTAAATAAACACCCTAGCAGGAAAACTGCTTTTTAAGGTGTAGAATAACATGCTTTATAAACCTGTAAATGTGTTAAATATGGGACAAGAAAAAACCATTAAAGGTTTGAAAATACACCCTTTTTTTAACGTCATATCCTTGCAACAAGGTATCATTATGAAAACATTCTTGCAGGCACACTTATGATTAAATAAGTTACATCTGATAGTATGTAACCAAAGTTACCTCTTCTTTGTTTTGGAAGCAAGTGGTTCCTATTTTTTTAAATGTGTTTAACAATTTAAGTTCTAGCGGTCTATTAAAAGGCTGGCGCTATTTCTGAGGGGGGGGGGCAGTTTTTTCCCTTAGGCGCCGCCGCCGCCGCCGATTTTTTTCAACGCCGCCGAACTAATTATCGTTCCCACCGCCGCCGTTGAAAATTGGTTCGGCGCTATGCTCTACGCATAATGTTTCGATAAGTGCCACACTTATACTTGTTATTTCTGGTCATACTTAATGGTCATACTTTCAATGAAATTCAAATATTCCAGCATGCGTAAATATAATAAGAGTTTAACTATAAACCATTATGGTGTTTTCAATTTTATAGTAAAGGTTTTCTGCCAGTATATTAAAGGCTTACTTTTAAACCAGTATAGTGCTTTCAACAGCACAGTAAGGGTTACCCAAAAATGGAAGAAAAAGTTTAGCTTCCCACCATTATGCTGATTTAAATAGCACAATAATGGTTTATTCCAAATATAATAAGAGTTTAACTATAAACCATTATGGTGTTTTCAACTTTATAGTAAATGTTTCCCGCCAGTATATTAAAGGCTTACTTCAAAACCAGTATAGTGCTTTCAACAGCACACTAAGGGTAACCCAAAAATGGAAGAATAGTTTAGCTTCCCACCATTATGCTGACTTAAATAGCACAATAATGGTTTATTTCAAATATAAAAAGAGTTTACCTATTAACCATTATGGTGTTTTCAACAGTATAATAAAGGCTTCCTGCTAGTATTTTAAAGGCTTAATTTTAAACCAATATAGTGCTTTCTGCAGCACACTAAAGGCTACCCCATAATGGAAGAATTTTAACTATATATATCGTTTAGAACCAGTACAGCAGGTAATCTATTTATGGTTTAAAGTTCACTCTTAAAAAAAGGGTGTTTTAATGGTATATTAAGGGTGTAATATCTGTAAAAAAACACTCTTTAATGTTAATTTAAACGATCTAAAGGGATTTTTATTGTCCCAAATTAAAAATTTGAAAAGGTGTATAAAGGGTGTTATATTACCCCGTAAATTGAGTGATTTAACACCTCGTAAGGGTGTAGCTCCCTTAAGGCAGTAGTTTAGTACCCTAAAAGGAGTATTTTAACACTTTAAAGGGAGTATTGTAGCACCCTGAAGGGAGTCGTTTGGTACCCTAAAAGGAGTAGTCTTGTACCCTGAAGGGAATAGGTTTATACCACAAACTGTATAACAAAGTAACCAAAACGGAGGACCTAAGCATCCCAAACAGTGAAAATAAACACCCTAGCAGGAAAACTGCTTTTTAATGTGTAGAATAACATCCTTTATAAACCTGTTAAGGTGTTAAATATGGGACAAGAAAATACACCTTTTTTTAAGAGTGTTGGTTAAATTATTTACAAACCATTATATATCCATAATTTTCGCCATTAATGGTATACAATTTCCATTTAAACGAATTATATGCCATATTTAAACCTGTACTTTTTAGAGTGTACCACTAGCGACTCTGCGATGAATGTGGTTGCAGCACGACGGGGCTCCTACCCACTATGCCTTGGCGGTCGGGAAGAACTGCACCAGCGATTTCCACGCAGATGGAGAGGGAGAGGAGGTCCAATCTTATGACCTTCAAGATCACCCGACCTAATTCCGCTGGCCTTTTTCTTGTGGGGATGGATGAAGGATCTAGTACACGCCACGCCAGTAGATTCTGACATTGATATGGTGGCAAGGATCCAAGCCGCTACCGAACAGATTCGGAACACACCGCGACACAGTGTTTCATAGAGCTTAAATTTTGGCAAAAAATAAAAAAATGTTTCGTTACAAAAAATATCTATATTTTCATATTAAGGAAATAATGGAGAGTGACGCAGCACCAAAGGTTTTTAGCTGCGACCCCAAGCGTTGAAGTTACTTTCCCTGAAGGAACACAGGGTTTTCGTTGGTGTCTTTCGATAGATCTTAGCTTATTTAAACGTGGAAAAAATTCATAGTCATAAGTTATTTCAAACAATAGTTACAACTTGTTTAAGGGTTGGAAAAAGCCATTTTGGAGCATGTTAACACGCGATTTATTCCGAGAGACGCATGTGGATAGCTATAATTTTTCCAACGTTTATTAGAAAACGTTACAATTATTCCATTTAATAATTTGGTTTTTTTTTGTATTTATCTCAATTCCCACTTTTAAACTTTCTGGCGCTCTTATAACTCATCGTAGGAAAATGGGATAAAAACAGGCATACTTCTCAACTTGAAACACCCTGTATATCGTTCTTAGAATGGTCACATAATATATTAAAAAACTCAACTACACCGAGGAAAAGATGACATATCTAACCTTCGTACGTATTGAAATATAACCCCGACAATCGCTTTAATGGGGAGCTTAAATCAGAATGGTGCATTAAAGACAAACACACATTCTAGTACAGGCTTTAAAACAACATAAAGTATTAAATATATAAGATATATAAAGAAATAATAAAGATAAAATGATTTTAGGAGGTGCGTCGATGTAACGTTCCCAGGAATAGGTGACGAGAGTTGCTTTAGTAATATATTAGTCATTTGATTGTACTGAGCTCTATGCGCGGGTTTAATTCCCTGGCACTACGCAATGTTGTTATTTTCCGTCGTTTATACTCTTTATCTCATAAAAAATCCCCAAAAGTCCCATTTTTAAACTCGGAGACCACGTGGTCCGCCCGTTTTCCTTTAGTTCGGAGCCACCGTTAATTGCCTTTCTCCAAACCCTAAACACGGTGTCAGATATGTACAGTTATTCATTGGGTAGACGCTTTAGCGCCTGCTGTCGTCGGAAGGGGAAAATTAGGAAATTGTCTTCCCTCTTTCCGTAAAACGTTCAGCGAAAAGGCTCGTGCAACAAAATTTGTACACAACACTGCGTTAGCATGGTTAAAAGCATATATGCGTTCTCCTTGTGTTTGTTGCTCCTAGGTGTCAGGCACCGCCAAAGGGTTACCCATGCATCAGTCAAAATATATAAATATCAAAAGCGGTGACCACCATGACTATAACAGAAAGTTCCCCAATCATGAACAATACATGTAAAAATGCTTTAACAAAGCGAAAACAATAATGTAGATAGCGCTAATAAACGAATAGTAGAATAGATATTGAACCATGTCAATAGGAATAAAAGGCAAACCTGAAGGGTTTTGGGAAAATCGGAAGAAATGGGTCTTTATTATGAATACATAACCAGGGGAGAAAGCCAGAGTCACTATACCCCAATAAGTTCATGGGTTCCAGAACAAATTTCATTAAGTGGTCTAAAATATTTGGCATATGCCATATAATAAGCGTTACTAAAATGTCTTCATTGTAAATTAGCAAATATATAGATAAATGTTTCTTTAGATTTAAAGAAGACTAGAAGATAGGGTTTCGACGTTACAAGATTTATGTGAACTCTTTCATTTTGATTCGGAACATTTCTTTCCATTTCAAGGTTGTAAACCACCTGTGTAAATTTTTGTACGGGGTTTTTTCCGTAAATTCGATAATCAAGAAGGTTTTTTTATAACTTCGCACAATATCGGCAGGTTTGTTGCTCCACTTCAACGAAATAGTGTTTTGAAATGGCCCCTTTTTATTGGTTTGGTGAAGTAGAAAGAATCGAAAAATACTTTTATCTGTTAGCTTCAAAACTTTTCACTGAAAGTAGAAAAAGAGTATTTTCTTTGATATCTAAACAATAACGTTTAGTTTATAGCGTTCAGCCGTTTTCGTAGCGTAACATTGGTATATAAAATCCGATATCCCTCACGAAAATGCAATAAAAACGTGGATCACTAATTGATTTCTTTATTTTTATGGAATATTAATAAAATATTTGATCAATTTTGAATTTAATTATGATCCAATTTTATAAAAATTATATCAAATGGGTGTCAGATTTTGGATACAATATGCATTCAATGAACTTCAGACTGAATATTTTTATCCAATAGTAAGAATATTTTATATGCAATCTGAATCAAATCAATATCATTTATTTGTATCGAATACAAATTATATTTTAGTACGAGTTTATATCAAACGACTATAACATTTTGGATACGATTTCGATCAAAGGGTAACCGGATTTTGTATCCAACGGGTATAAGGTCTGGATTCCATTTAGATAAAATGGATATAAAGTGTATTATCTAATTTGGATCAAAATGGAAGAAATATTTTAACCTAATTTCAGGTTTTGAAACTAATGCAATTCAAAGTTAAAAAGCGTGCGTAAGTTAAAATAAGTTAATTTTAAGTAAAATAAATACTAGTTTATTCTATGAAAAAAAATGATTTGAATATCTTTTGTTATAATCCTTCCGCGATATCTTTCAAGTTCGATAATTTCGTTGCTTAAAAATTACCTTCGTAAAATATAATAAGAAAAAATAAAAAGGTAATTTTTTTACTAAATATTCCTTACTGTCTTGTAAAATATTTTTTCCTATCTAACGCTTTACCCTGAGGGCCTTCCCAGTATACGTGAGCATTTCCTCAATGTAATCTTGTTTAAAGTTTTTACAAAGACCAATCCGTTCTACTTAAACTTTCCCAAAAACCCTTTACTACCAGATCTAATTTTCCAATTGCTACATAGCAAAAGTATAAACTTATATAAAAAATAACATTAATATTAGTTATATTTCTTTGTAATAGCTCATTGGAATTTTCGTTGTTTGGGATAATTTTACCAATTTTGTCGGAATTGCACCGAAAGCTCCGAACTTTAAAATTTCATAATTGAAGAATAAATAAGAATGACGCCACAAGAAATTTATTAAAGGGAGAAGTTTAAAAAAAGGGTAGATAATAGATGTTTCGTTAAAAAAGGAACCGTTTAAAGCATTGGAAATTCTACTGCCATTTCTATTAGGTCAATAAAGATTTAGCAGTGCTTAGTATCCATTATTTTCAAACTCGCTGCAAATCCACTCTTAAACTCTAACATCAGGTTTTTCAATATCAATCAATCAAACACCTAAGGAAAAATATGGTTTTGTTCCATAGATTTCTCGGTATCAAATGTATTATATCCTTTTTCTACTTAATTCAAATTGAGGATTTGTACATATTAATCTCACCTACAGTGTAGCCGCCGCTCTCTACATAACTTTTCGGCCATTAGGCTTTAAAAGGTAAATGACACATCAAATTACAGAGAGGTATAGACCCTCAATATTCCAGTATTAATTTCAGCGATCGGAGGTTATTGGTGATTTCTACCATGAGATCTAATCATTTCTCAAATTGAGTCCAATGTCAATGAAAATTAAATTTTTGGTTAGGACCAAGAGTATTTTTGGCGATGTTTCATTAAATAATTTTAATTTTTAATGGGGTTTTAAACCAATTCAGGTTCGTTATATAGTCATATTTGAATTGAGAAAGCACTCCTTTGGATTAAGATCAATCTAAGGTTATTATAGTTAGCTTATTAAGTTAATGTACAGGGTGATTGGAAAATGGAGAGAGTAGCTGAGAGAATGTTGTACTTGATTTAGGATCAAGTACAGGGTGTTTGAGAAGTTGTTCTTAAGGTATGTATAGGGTGGTTCATAAACAGCTACGTTTTGCTAATAGTTAGTCTTGGGTTGTTATAGTGCTCTTATGGACAGGATGATTGAATTTTTTTCACTAAATCTTAATTTAATACGTGAATTGTGGGTACTCAAATGTCTGTGAAAACTGGTTTTCCATTCTTTAACGTTAGATAAATTTCTTAATCTTTTAAACGATAACAAATACTGCAAAGGAAATATATCCAAAAGCTATACTCAGTGGCAGGTTAAGAAAGGTGATTTGATGATTGTTTAGAGGCATAATACTATAATGAAGATAAAAAATAATAATCTACATTAATTATTTGTATTACTTTGAAATTTACGCAATAGATATTTCTTAAATGGATTAATATAACACGCGTAGGAAACGTTAGGAATTCTACAGAAAATAGGCACAATTCGAAATACCCGACGCCGATTTACCGGAAATCGGTGCTAGTGTCTTTCCACGAAATGTACTAAATAGTTTGCCTTTCTTAACCTGCAACTGAGTATACAATTTCTACATAGTTACTTTAAAATTCCTTTAAACTAGTATATTTAGGTATTAATTTTAATATCTTCAATCTCATCCTAAATTATTTATTGGTACATATCCTACGAAAGGGTTTGATACATTTAAATTTTAATGAAATAATCAACTAAAAAATTCCCTTAAGCCAACAGAAACACCAACCAAGGTTATGGCAAATTTGTTTGGCTCTATCCCGGTTGCGGTTCATGGGCCCCTTTAACAAGCTGATCCGAGATAAACACGTTAAAATGCATAATAGATTTTGCTCGCGGAAGGTAGTGGCGACGCGTATTTTATTTTTGTTATTTTTCGAAGCGGGTCTGTAATATAGTTTGCCGACCCTCATTCCCTTTTAACACGGCCGGTAAGTGGCCTCTGTCCATCTATAAATTAAAAATTAAGCGAATCTAGCGAAGAGATTACGCCGTCAAAAGAGGAGGTTTAGGGTTTAATTAACTATACTCCGAACGGTATAACCGCGGCACACGCGCACCCAGATGGAGTTAAAGGGGAAACACTTTCGCCATCGAAGCCCGGAGGTGTTTCGCGGGGGAACAAAAGTGGTGCTGAAACCGAGGCGTAATAAATAATTCCTATCCCGGCTAAACCCGATGGTCTCGACTTGAGCCGAGGCTTAGACCAAACTGTAGTCAGTAGCGCGCCTGGTGTCGGGTTCGCCGACGCAAACTGCACCGCGTCCTCGCCTGGGAAGTAACTTCGGGGCAAGCAGTGTATTGGCTTAATATCCTAAGACACGAACACGACGACGCTCGTATAAAATGGCTGGCTACTTCGTCGAACCCGTAGAGTTAACGTCGAGATTATTTTGTCCACTTCCATTTCTGGCATACGGGCTATGTCGAAGTAGAGGAGACGAGCTAAGCCTCGTTCGGATGGAGGAACCCGGCTATCCCGAAGTAATTAAACTCCGCTCATTTATTTACGCTTCAATGCTTTAAGGAATCTTTTTCTCCGTCTTTCCCCGGGAGCCAGGCTCCTGAGTCTCGGGAACTAGTCATTCGGAAGAGGATAGTGAAAAAAAGCGCGCGGAAAATAGAAGCGGGGGTCTAGAATGGATTTAGAGGGAAGAGCACCGGAGAAATCCTATTGCGAGTTTTAAAAAATGAGAAGAGGGAGAGGGAGAAAATCTTAAGCTTTAGCCACCGCGCTTGTTGCTTCGGATTCCCTTCTCATTCGCTTCGACTCTGATTGTAAAAAGAGCGTTTTTTAAGCTCTCTAAGATCTACGGTCTTACTTTGGGGAATAGAAGCTTTCTCCCTTTTCTGCCTCGTCCGAAAGAAAGATCGCGAGAGAAAGGAGAAAAAATTGAGAATTTCATCGACTGATTTTTATTTATTTTTTGCGGGACTTCTAATCTGCTTTTCTTAGGGATTCGAAGCTCCCCGGATCTTGGGATTTCAGAACTCTTCCCTTTCCCCTTTTTCCATTTCAAAATGAGAGAAAAACTGTTTGGTACTGATTTAAGATGCTTAGGACTTAGATGGGATTGTCGCTTGATGGCTCTTCCCATTTCGATTGGCTGTTTTATATATCAAGTATTATTCTAATCAACCAAACCCGAACCTGTTTTCTAAAAATAGGCTAAAATCTCGACCACTCCCGTAAAAGTGTTCCAGTCTTGGCACATCAGTGTGCGGAGTAAGGTTTAACACTAGCTGCAGTTCGAATTAATTCAGTCAATTTGAATTTTTTTTTTATTATTTAAATGATCTTATGTAAATTTATCAAAACAAAACACCATAATATTTGGCCGAACGAGCTGAGGTTACTTTGGCATCAAATCTGCGTAGCGTCTTAGTTTTATACGGAACTCTTTGAAATTTGCAAAGTATTTTTTAACAAAACGTAGACAAGACACTTGAAAATTGGTATCAATTGGTCGATTTCCGGTGACATTTGAGTGTAAGCGCTAAGGAATGGTTAGATGTTTGAGTGTAAGCGCTAAGGAATGGTTATTATCGCAATAGCTAACGTAGTTTCCATCTAAATCTTAGTTATATTTACAAAACGTTAATTTACATTTTTCTAAATTGTGTATCATTTCCATCTCTTCCGTTCGTGAATATTTGCTTGTATAGTTGGGCGCGGTAATCCATGGTTCCCACGTAAGAATTCCCGTGCCATTCTTTCTGTGATTGTGTCGACGTATATATCAATAGCCCTATCCTTCCATCGGTTCCTTTTTTCTTTTCGATATTCGGTAGCCTTTCCACGCGTGTTAAGAGAACGGACTATCATTTCCGTTGTCAGTTGACATCTCGTTAGTAGAAGGACGAACCCATCGCCCACTTATAAACGAACTGTCAGCTTAGGCGTCGACGACGACCCCTAAGTAAGTCCGGATTCTCCTTTAATGTATACGGTGAGGCCTGATCAATTTTCTTCCGCTCATAGAGAGAGCGAGTGACCGTCTCTCGCTTTAACGTCGGTGACAATCCTTGGGGAATTTTCGCTCAATGGATCGGCATATGAAGAAGCCGCGACTACCAACGCCAAGTAAAAAGGCAGCCCAAACTTTTCCTTCTGCGTTGACTCTCTTTCACTCCGAATGTCTCTCGCGAGGACCTCAGTTTTCGATAACAGACTCGGAGGGCGGAGACGACCCCTTATCCGCTATATAGACCGCCAAACTATTGGCTCTCTCTCTTTCTCCCACTCTCTCTCTCTCTCTCTCTCTTTCGACGTATTTTCCCCGAAATCATCGCGAAGACATAACCGGAAAATATCTCTATGCAAAAGAACGGAATATACCCGTCTGCCGTTTGCCCCGTACAAATATGACCAGAAATAGGCCAAAGGATTTTCTCTCTGATATATCTGCTTTTTGCTTTTTGATGACTCTTTGTTATTGCGTGCGTGCGTTACGCGGTTATGTAGAGACCGCGCTGGTGCATTTTCTTTTCACCTACTGATCGATGTTTTGTGGAGCTACGCTCTTTTTTTCTAAGGAATATCTGCCATTGTTCTTGCCACGAATAAGTTGGGCTGGTGCCAGTGACCGTATGACATTTAATTATACAGTACTTATAACGATAAGTAATTATTTTAAAAATAAAGACAAAATTTTATTTTTAAAGTAGCTTTAAAAAAAATATATTGTGCAACGTAATCAAATTATTTATGTCTCATTATTAGCAACGTAATAACAATACGTATTTCATTTTACCTACTTCGACCAATTATAATAAATATATTTTTAATTGATCAAATTCAAATTAATTCAATCCATTAATAACAAACGAATTAAATTCGCATTAAATTCAAAAATATTACCTCTAGAATATAAATTAATATTTTTAGTGATCAGTTTATATTCTTGTTCAATAATAGTAATAATCACTCCCAGGTGGCGCTATTTGTAGTAAAAAATTTAATCCTAGCACCATTTCAAGGCTGTTATCAGAGAGTGTAAAGTTTATGAGAGGCGTCTCTTCCCATTCCCGTAACGTTAAAATTTCGTACAAGATTTTGAGAGCGCGCGCCCGTAGGAGAGGTTCCGATACTACCCGCCACACGATGGCGCTACTAAAAAAAAATTCAATTTTGTAAACATCCGGAAAATATTTTTTATCAGTCATGGCTGTTGAACATAGTTGAATTATGCTAATTTAAAATTAATAAAATTCAATTCCATGAAAAATAAAGAAACGTAAGTACAAGAAAGCGGACTATTTATAATATTTTAATACTAAAAGAATTAATTTGTTTGATTAACCAAGGAAATTCATTGGAAATTTTATGAAATGGCCGAGGCTTAACAACACAATAAATTAAAAATATGATGTAATTAATATAAATTAGAGCGGAATAAATTAAAAAATACGATGAAACATTGAAGTAGGTAAAATGAGATTAATGTTTTATTTTTAACAGTTTCCTATCTAATCTTTTCTGGGTTTTCATGTACTCATGGTTGAGATCTTGTTTTTTAAGGGAACTATGTATGCAGAATTCTATGAAAAAAGATATCATGTTTTGGTATGCAGTTGCACATGGAGAATCTTCGGTAACTTTAAACCATTTCTTGTCAATTCTTCGGCTGATGAATCTCTCCAAACGTCCTTTAATATTTGTCATGTGCGATAAAAGCTTAAAACTGGTGTCAAATACTTCATTTTTCTCCGTTACAAATTTGAAGAAATTATCAGTTGGTACGATGAGGCTGCTGGTAGATGAATTCTTTGATGTTTTGAACGCTTTACAGTAAGAGAGCAAATTTGTTGGGTCAACCATTGGATTGTCTTTTTTGAGTTGACTTATGCAAGAAGAGCATTGATGGTTTGAGTAGCAGCGGTGAATTAGATATCCGGAAATGGAACTAAGAACATTTTGTTTTAGCAGGTTTGGACTTTCAATAGAATTACAAATTTCTAAGTCTTCATCGGAACATCGCCCCTGGCTTTGCAAGACTAAAAGATTTTCAAAATTGGAGAAATCTTCATCCGGTCCTGGAGCTGCAGTTTTAAAAGTGTCAATGTTTAAAATGAACTCATCCAAATCATCAATGCAATTAGAATCCGGTGGTGTCAAGAGATTATTCACAGAGACAGCCCTGTATGCAGCTTTAAATTGTTGTGGATTGGGATGATCACGGTTGCCTCCTTTCTGTCTTATAGATCCAAAAAAATTATCTACAAAATCTTGGCTAATCCTGCCCGTTAATAAAAACTTGAAACCAAAATTCTCCTTTAGATCTTACCAGAGGAGTAGCAAGGCTTGAATTGAAATTTTCCATCCTTCAATACAAGGCAGGGTTCTATATCTGCAGTTTTGAGGCTTCCATGTGCTAAACCATTCCAATTTATCATTCAACATTTGTACGTGAATTGACGAATCCCTCATTCCTCTCTTACACAGCGTTTCATTATTAAGGGTCCTACTGTTGAATAATTCAAAAAGATCATTCATGTGGAGAAGGAACTCGGCTGTGACTGTGCTATTTAATGTCAGGTCTCCTAATCCCAATGAACACGCTGTTTGGATACAGTTGGAAACACTTCGGCTGAAAACTTGGGCTGCTAAGCTAACTTTAATGTTGGAAGATGCCGGTAACTTGACATGTTTGGATTTTAACTTGTGAGCACCGCGGAACTTTCCAAATTGTTTGGTCAAACTCAAAAAAAAATTTCTAGGTCCTTCCAATAAACTATATTGCCTTCTACCATAATTGGATATTTCTTGAACTTGTTTCTAACACTTTTTAAGAGATGAGGCGGATCAAAGAAGAAATATATTTTCTTGCCATCAATTTCAATGTAAGGCTTTTCCGTTGTTATTCCGAGATTTTTAAATAGATTTTGGTTGCCTGTTCCTTGGTCGCAAACTACGGCTTTGAAAATTAGGCCAATATTTTCAAGGTGTTTTATGCATTCTTTAAGGAGCAGTTCCAAAGTCTGCCCAGAGCAAGCATCCTTGGTGAGGAAGTAACCAATTGGTTGTTTCCATTTTAGTTTTAGGCCTTTAGCCATGAAGACAAGGGCCTGATTTGCGTACTGCTTGGTTCTTCCATGTGGCCCATAATCAACAAAGCCTTCAATAATATCATTGCATTGGTCAATGGTGAGTTTTTCTTTTAAGCTCATTTCATCAAAAGAAATTAAAACCACTTTATCACTTAGTTTCTTATTCTGGAATTTCATCTTCAAGGCTTCGAGTGTTTTATGATCAAAACCAGGTGCAATTTTCATGCGACCAAGCCATTTCTCCAAGGTCCTTTTCGTTGGAAGTCATAACACAGCTTGCCACATCCTATATGCTTGGGGACTATGGTAGAATAGAGAAAGTGACCATTTCTTAAGCATTGTGGAATACCTCCTTCCCTTTTTATTTCTTTGTCGAAGTTTCAACTCTGAATCGAAGAGTTCTTTCGAGAAACCAGTTAAGAATCTTGTAGCATTGCTAACATCACAAATCTTTTCACTGTCTGCCAGTTTTTCTTTTAAGCTTCTTATCTGTTTCTTCATTCTTTGAATTTTGGCATTTTGCTTATTGGTTTTTCTAATAAGTCTTGACTCTCTTTTTGTTTTCAATCCTTTTACTTGGACAGCCTGATCATTGCTTTGCTTCACTGAAACTTCGGCTCCTACATTTAGATGTGCTGTAAATAATTTGAAAAGCCCTTAATTAAATGCCCTAAATTTAAAAAATAATATTTATCATACCATATTCATTGTGGTTATTTATTACGCAGGTGTTGTTTGGATGGATTGTTTTTGTTGGATCGCTTATTTCGGTTGGATTGCTAAAGCTATAACTGTGATATAGCTGTACGCGTTTAGCTGTCTCTGTAAAATCCATTTTCAAATCCAAAGTTCTTTTTCCATTTTGATTCACTGTAGGCATTGTAATGTTTTATCAATTAAAATCTAATAGCTATCAGGGATACAAAGTCTTTTGAATTACCATTTTCTGAACTTTCCAATGGTGTAGAGTCATTAAGAATGAAAATTGTGGGAACAGCGGATGGTGTGAGCCTGTTTTTAGTTCTAGTATTCATAAAACTGTCATCAATGAAATGATTCGCGCAAATTCGATGGTTAACGTGTAAATATTCCGTAGTTTTATTTGTAAGCCCATCATTATTTACATTTTTCAGCCACAAAATGGAACTAAAATTTATATTAAGTTAATATACAAATAAGCCTATCTAATGAAAATGCGAATTTACCGGTCTTTTTCCTTTGGAAACTTAAAAAAAGATAAACGAGGATTTCTTGTTTTTGATGTTTTACGATTTAAAACGGAACAATATACCCCAGGCATAATAAACTATTTAAAAACCTTGTTAAAACAAACATTAAAAATCGGGAAAGTGTTTGCGTCTTTTAAACCTAACATCCAAACGCGCGCGCTTTGAGAACGGCGCAACTGGTGGCGCCATCGCTCTTACGGTAGTAGTGGACATTTTTGGAAAAAAAAAGTTAGTACGCTTTTTTGAAAGAGAGACGCCTCTCATAATCTTTACACTCTCTGCTGTTATTTTACTTACGCTTCCATTGCCTGAAATCTTTTACATTTGATACTTTTCTTAGTTGAGCGAAATTAATAATAAACAAGCAAATTTCTTACGTTTTTACCATTAAATATTCCAAAGTATTTAATTTTCCCGAATATGACGAACAATATCAACTTCATTCCTTTTCTTTGTAAAGATAAATGATAATTTCTCAAATTTCCTTTTGTGATAAGTTCGCCGTTGCGAATAATTACGAGTGTTTTCCATTATTTGCATTGCTTCGTTAGAAATTACACGTTGAAAGGCCAATAAATGCGCGGGGAATAAGGAAAACCCTCTGACCAAATGTAGTCTCTTACATCGTCTCGCTTTTCCCGCGTTTATTTTTAATTAATAATCCCACCTTATCTTGGGAAGGAACCTTTTGAATTTTAATCCGCCCAAATTAATTCTTGCTGTTTTCACACCGCTCCGGGCTGCCGCCGACTCGCTCCTGACTCCGTTGTTTGCTTTGTAATTTTACGTTTCGAAGCGTAAGAACTTCTAATTAACTCAAATTTTCCTGTATATTCTCTACCACCACCGGCTAAAATTTAACTCGTATATTGATGGCGTTGATCACGCGAGCGTGGCGGTAAAGACCATAGGTAGAAGGTATCGTAGGTCAAATACGCGTGGGGCTTAGGAGGTGGAAATTTCAGACGATAGTGTAGTGAGATCTAATACATCAAATCCATCCGCAATATATTGTCTTTTGTAAATGGTCCTAGATCGTCTATATGAGCGAAAGCGTTTTTCGCTGGCTCCGTACAAGAGGGGTGAAAGGCCATTGCCAGGATATTGTTCCATTTGAATGAGATCCTTCAAAGAGGTGATCGATTGGGAAAATATACTTTCAAAGCCGCCATATTTTTTATTCCCCGGATCTCCAGCCAGGCGCTAGAGTTTTTTTCTTGGTTTTCTTTTTTCAGCCGCAAAGTGACGCCTTATACAAAACAGTGATATACTTATTTTGCGGATGCCCTATATGGTTGTTGGCACTTCTGTTGCCCGGCACGGCTTTGCCTCGTTCTTTCTTATACAATAACTCGAGAAAAGGCTATAGTCGAGTTCGATAGTTTGCTCGAAGACTTAGTCAAAGCCGTTGAAAGTGCAGTGGGAAGTCCCGCGGTTCCGTCAGAGCTACACGCTACCGCCTCGATCAACCTTAAAAAGTATAAGCCGCTGTTCATTTTTTGCTATTCTTTTAAGTCGAACCACCGATTCGGTTCGCGTGTCGCCAATTCAATACCATTCTTCCTCCACACCGGGTCATCTTTTTGGGGAAGAAAACTATTGACAAAAGATATGAATAGCGCTTCTCTCTTTCCTCTTTTCTTTTTTGGTGGGTGCTCTCAGCGGGTCGCCGTAAGGCCGCTTTCTCCAAGCCACTCTAGCAGCACCCCCCTATTTGGCCAAGTATAGCACGTTCTTACTTTGTCATTGGAGCCTTCTGTTGTTCATTATTAATGGGCCGTGCGCGCGCGTTATTCTTTGGGCAGATTGGACGCTTTTTTTTCTTCTAACCCGCTGTCCCGAATCGTCCGAGTCAGAGCGAACGTATCCGCTTTTTCAGCGTAGTATAGAAGGATGAAAGCGTTCACGATCCTTATTGTAACAAGTGCTAATAACGTCTTGTCCCGATCATTCCATTACCTGGCGGCGCGCGTTGAACCGTATCCAAACTTCGTTTCTTCATTACGGGTTAATGGGATCAAATACGAAATACTTTCCTTAAAAAATGAACGTTAATTTTCAGATTTTCCGAGGAGGAAACCATTCTTTATCCGGCTTACGTTTATATATATATATATATATATTCTTATATTTTCCATTTTCATTTAGTTCAAGCTTCGTAACAGTCCACATCTTTCTCGGGGATTTTTTCTTTTGTCCGTCTCGATTTTTATTCCGGTTGGTTCCCGTCCAAGTTTCTCTTTTCCTTCGAACTTCTTTTCTCTCGCTGCTGCCGTCTCGCCGAGTTTCTATTGCTAAATTTCGGTGACACATTTTCATTTACTTTAGTTTTTTTCTATTCTCTTCTTCGGTATAAAGTTTCCGCCGTTTCTTTCGCTTTAACGTGACGTTTATAAAGCTAGTTTCCTCCCGAAAAGAAATAGGAATGAAGAAAATAAAAAGACAGTTCAAAAAGAGAAGAAATCCCGTCGTATCGTCGTTTTGCAGCGATACTCTTTGGACGATCTATTTTGTTCCGCGCCAACTTCCCTCCGTCCCGCGGTTGACAGATATTCCATTTCCCTCTAGCTTGATGTATACGATTTAATTTCGTTCGCCTCCTCACGTACAATGACGACCAAAGTGGTACCGTGTGCTATTTACCGCTTGAATTTATTTTCGAAAAACGGGTTTCTTTAAAACTCTTTTGGATAATATTTGAAGATGTAATTTCTGGGGAGGAACGGTCAGAGTTCGTAATATCCGGGAAATAAGTATATCTTTTAAAATAATGAAGTGGTTCTATAAAATAGTGGAGGTTACGAGTAAATGTATTTTTCTACGTCACTAGATATAGTTACTGACCGGAATCCATACCTCTACTTGGAATGCTTATCCTGCCGCATCGCCTAAGGTAAGATCACTCTGACGGCTTTGACCCCGCCTACGAGAGAGAAAATTCCCTCTCACGTAGTTGTTTTTTAAATTAACACAGTGACGTTAAAAAAACCGTCAGCCACATCGAGACGAAAATCTGCCGCGATAAGCATTCCAAGAGAGCACGTGCACGAGTCGATAAAGATTTTGGAATTAACAAGTCCACGGGCGAAACGCTCGTGCCAATAAAGTACTAAAAAGCTTAAGCTCGTGACTCGGAGAAAAAAAACTGTTCTTCTAATTTTTTTACTTTATGGAAACACCTATTGGTATGGTCACACAGGTATTCGTTTTAACTCAAACTCTTTTGAGTAATATTTGAAGCTCTAGCTAATTTCTGGGGAGAAATGGTCATAGTTCGTAATATCCTGGAAATAAGTATATCTTTTACACTTGGTATGGTCAGAAAATTAAGATATAGAGACACTGGTATACGTTTGTACAAATTTAATATTTTTTTTGTTTTCATAATTATGTATAAAATAATTTTAAAAATTAGTGTGTTTTAACATGAGGTTATGCAAGAAAATCTCGCTATCTGTAACAAATCTGTTACGAACTGAGCTGAAGGGACGTTGGTGCATTTTCAATTTGTTTTGTTCAGAAATTAATTAAATAAATTCGATAATTACACTTTGGATGGTTCGTGTTCGCTCTTTCGCAGAACCTCATTATCAACAATCCAAAAGGGTTTGGTTATTCGATTGAATCAGGCGCTGCTAATTATAAAGAGTCATATCGGATAATAGTATTATAACGAAACGTGTTTCAAACTGAGTAATCTGACGATTCATCCGGCTGGAATTGGGCAGTCAGTTCCGTTTTGCCAGTCCGTCCGCTACTCTTCAAAACTCCCCGAAACTACGTGCTCTATTATTCATTTTATTCCCCCAAAATATACAATATCGCAACTCGTCAAATTTGCCTTGTCTGCGAAAATATGCAGGCCCATAACCCTTACTTGATTTTTCAGCGCATTCGCTATTTTGCGCGAGCAGTCAACCTTACCTCCACCCTTTGGCGAAGAGGAAAGCAGGGCCGCATTTCCTGAAGCGGAGGAGGAAGCCACGGAGATGAAGAAACGATTCGGTTGTTGGAAAAGTTTGAAAAGCGAGGAAGGATTACTCGGAAATCCTTACTCTTATTGTTTAGATAATTGCGAGCGGGGAATGTCTTACCCGATATATCGACCGAAAACGGTGGAAAGGGTGCAGTCTCAACCTTTTCGTAGTAATCGCGACTGTTAGTTAAACATCTCGTAAAATTGCGAGCGGGCAAGTGCCACCAGTTGGCGCCATACACTAATCGAGGCGAAATTTTAAAAGAGATATTTGGTCTCTGCACCTCTCTCCAATTTTCGTTAATTAAAATTTCCTGTATTCTAATTTTTAGTCGGGATTCGGGTAAACCCCTCCGCAGAAACAGCATCCACGTAGAATTTTGACTCGAGCATCTTCCTCTCAACGGATAGTCAATAGCATTCCAGCATCCGTTTCCTTCCACCACGCGGAGCCGTGACATTTCAAATCTTGGATTTATTTGACTGATCAAGAAGCGTAATTACGATGAACTTTTCAGCATTCCGAGAATTTTCTAACTAATCGATCAATTGCCTTCTCTGGAAAGAACAGCCATCATTACCAACATCGCGGCTATTCTTAATAGGCTTATAACGCTGTACCAATTTTGATTTTCTTACCTCGCTTAATTGTTTTATTTTAATTACTCTTTTCTGTCGCAAACTGCTTTCATTCCTTCGAGTAATAATTGCCAAGATTATTTTTCCGCTTTGAAGAACAAATACCAAGAATGTTTTGTAACCGTATTTACTAAATATATAGGTTTCAATCGACTACCTTCTTTACTAGCTTCTTAGTTCCGCATTCAATAGCGAGAGAAAATGAAAGGCACTCTTCGCGAAAGAAAGTTCGATAACTACCGAACAGTACCATTCTCGGTAAGTAGAAGGGTGAAGTCTTCGCAGTTTTCGCGGTATTCTGGTGTTATTGGTAGACTTTAGTGTGGAAGTCTTGGAAGTGATATCTACTTGGCGTTGCTCGCTGGGGAATTGGAGAGCCATGGCTAGCGAGATTAGGATGAAAAGTATATCTAAGGGGAACCGTCGAGAACAGACTTCCCCTGACTTACCACTGTCTGTATGGAGGTTCCCAGTCACCGGGGACCTCTACAACACCGAATACCCCCCAATGGAATAAACAAGATTGCTAAGACGTGTTAGGTCGGCTCACATTAGAATATTACGCTTAATAGAATCATAGAAAGATGAAATTTATTTTAATTAATTATTTGGAACAATTTTAAATTAACCTTACGTTTCAATAAATTCCAAAAAAAATTATATTTGAGAGAATTATATATTTATGATAAATATTTCGAACAATTTTAGAAAATCTCTTAGATTGCTCTCCTAAGATTAATTATTCATTTGCGTTATTACAGTTAATAAAATCATAGAATGATGAAAGTTAAAATAAAGTTTATGAATATATTTTAATTAATTAGCTGAAACATTTTAACTTAATAGCCTGTTATAATGAATTCCAAATAAAAAGAAAATTAAAGTTGAATTTATTTACGATAATCATTATTAACAATTTTAATTTACTCATCTGTTGCAATAAACGTACGCTCCATTTCGAATTACTGGGCCTCGTATCAAAGCTCTATTAAATGCGGGAGTTTCTTGGTGGGGCATTTAGTCGAGCGCCATCTGTGTTTCTCGTAACAAAGTGTGAAGGAAAGTTGATGACCTAATCAGCGACGAAAGATAGTATTTCCTGTCTTGATCATCACTCTGGCAGCGCTCGTAACTTTGTTTCGTTTTCCCAAGTAGCGGCTATTACGATCGCTATAGTTTGGGGACGGTCGGTCGGGACTACGATATCTGAACCATCTCCTGTTTGGAGACGGAATCCTCACAGATTTCTAGGAGCCCTGTGGAGAAGAAGAAAAATACCGAGAAGACGGATCAAAGACAAAAAGTAAAAAAAAGGAAGAAGAGTTAGAAGGGAAACTTAGTGGCACTCTCTTTGGGCCGGAAACGCGGACTTCCTTAAGACCCGCTCGGTCAGGAAGTAACCAAACCCCCAAGTTGCGCCGTTGAGAGGTTTATTTTGAATTACGAAATGCTTTTAACTCTGTCGTATCTTTTAGGTTACTCGGATTTTTTTGGGCGCCGCTCGCTTTTTCTACGTCAAATGTGTTACTTCATTTTTAGCTAAGAACCGCAAAGTTAACTAGGGTAACCAACGTTTATAAATAAATAATAAAAAAGCAATCCCTGTTGATTCGTTTTCGAAATGAAGTACTACTCTAGATAATGCATTTCTTCTGTTGTATTTTTCAATGGGGCCACTCTCTACTAATATTCTTTAATATGATATTTTTATTGCGTTATTTTTTATCGTCGATAATGTTTCGATAATTAGGTTCGTCCTAGTGAACGTATAATGAAGTTATTTCGGTTTCCTTATAACTACGCTAGTCATAAGACTACTGAGAAATTGGCATTAAATTGAGGGTTTATTATCTATCGGATGGAATCGTTTGAAGAAAGCTCCGAATTGTTTTCACGTTTAGTTGGAGGATTTTTCTTTGTTCACTGCCCAAAACGTGTTTTTGTTCCTTTCACTCTAAACTGGAATTTCTTCTTCCTTTCGCTTTGACTCCCGTACCCGATCTTGACTTCAATGATTTGAGTAAGAAAACCGTCATACACACATTTCTTTTCTTCTTTAATCGCAATCTATTTTTCCCTCGCTTGTGTATGTGAGTAGAAAAGGATAGAGAGACAGGCTATTACCATTACGCCTTTAGACTAGCCGTTACTCTCGACTCCCTGACTTATTCTTTCCTTTCTTCGTCATTATTTGAATGGCTTTTTTTACGTTTAGAAGTTTCAACGGCCAGCTATTCTTAATCTCTCTCCAGTTTCTCTCCGCAAAAGCCGAAAGCTATTTTCACCGGGGATTTTGTACGGTTCTCTTTTCCTCGGCGATATTTTTAAATGAGAATAAGGAAGAGCGAGAGAGAGATCAAGGCCCAGGGGGGAGAGACCAACTCGTTATTCGATATTAAAGAGGGGGTATTTCTGACTCCCGATATAATTATAATCATTCTTTCCGACTCACCAAGAAAAATTTAATTTGATTTTTTTTCAATTTTCCTTTTCGGGCTTTCTTCTGTACCACAATGAAACCTTATTTTTATATTATTTACTATCATTTTTTTAAATGGTCATACCTTCTCTATTTTTTACTAGAATTCAAAAAGTTACATTTCAGTAAAAATTGATTACATAAACAGAATGATGTATAATTCTACATATTTTTTTGACATTTTCTAATGTAATAATTTGTCTGTAGGCAACACATTTCTTTATAGAAATAGCAAAATTTTGAAAACAAATTATATAATTGTTTTCAAATAAAATATATACCGAACCTATTGCAATTCACTATTTTATACAAATGTTCTAAACAGTGATTAAATTATAACTTTATTTTGTACAGTTTCTGCCAATTTTCAAGAGGTATTCCGGAAAATAGATGAAATTAGCATCTGCATGAACGTTTCCACGCATTTTATTCATTATATTCTACCTCTATTGTTCAAAATTTCCATATACATCCTCGCAATTTTATGAAATAATTACGTTAACGGTTCTATGGTCTCGCGTTTATTTACCGTGAGAGAATATAAAGGTGTCGTAGAAATTTCTTAGAAAATTAATCTCATAGGGTGGTTTCAGGAAATACGTACCTTATATATTCTTGATGGTTTTTCATCCCGACCATTTTAACGCTATATATCTTACGTATAGCTAGGCCATTTAATTTAACAATGTTTTTAATCGAGCGTAATTAATGAGATTATAACGGAGATCCGCTTTTGTTCGCTTTGTGATCGTGTCCCGCGAAGGTGAAATTTAACATTAAGTAGCTTCTCCCTTTCGAGCCAAAAGGGGCTTTATTCAATGAGAATTAGGTACACGTCGGAGCGAGAAAGGAAAAGGCTCATTTCGCGAATGTAGGCCACTTGATTTCAATCAAAGGCCATTCAATAGCGGAGATCTTCTTCGGTTCATCCCTCGGAAATAATAGAGGGAATTAAGCATACGCTGTATAGAAAATGCGCTTTCATTCGAAACGGCTTTTCTTTCCGGCGAATTCTACCCAGATTACCTTCTTATACCCGCCATTAAGGTAAAGGTAAAGCACTCTCCACCGTAACATTAAAATATATATCGGACTTCTTCGATATAGAGAGCCGCAGTCTTTTCTTATTTCTGGGCGGCACAATCGCCGACTTGAGAAAACGCCGCTTGTAATAGCTCATAAATTTTTTCTCGGGCGCTCGGTAACCCTTCGCCATTATCTTTGTTCTTAAAAGAGGTGGAAACTTTCTTTTCTGGGGCTAAAATGTCTTTCTTTGTTAAGATGGGAAAGAGAGAAAGGCACCGTTTTCTCTCGAATGGCATCGCGCTGCCCGATTTCTCCAATACACGAGAGAATTTTTCCGCGTTAGAAGATTTTAACAGCCGCAATAGTTTCCATTCTTTCACACTCTTTTCTTTTTTCTCGTTTCCCTCTCTCCTCACCTTCATCGTATTACGGGGGAGCAGCTTGCCCCACGTACTATGCCGATCCTGCTAGTCCCGAAAGACACTCTTTATCTGCGAGCTAAGCAACGTTATTTCTCCCATTTCATTCGCCTTGGGCTAAACTGTCAGATGATCTCTTAGGTTCAAATTATCCCCCACTTTTGCCTTAGCGGATCTTGTATCCGGCGTATCACATTCGCAGTTTCTATTTATTTTTTCCCCCATGGCATCGATTAGTTTCTTTTCTCAGTTTGTTCGCATTTCTCTCTAATTAAAAACCTTCCTTTCATTTTTTTCAACTTATTTCCGTCTTCCCTTTTTTAGTTGTCAGACAAGCGCGTGGCGCTAGTCGAGATAAATGAGATTTCTCAAATTGAGAAATGTCTTGGGCCCGAAAGATTAAATCTGCCTCTTGACTCGTATTTTTGGCACCATTCTACGAGGGTTGGTTTGGATTACCCGGGGGGTATTTCCGATTTTTATTTCCTTTTAAAACAAGTAAATTGATGCCCGAAAAATGAAATCATTTAATTACGCTACAAGGATTAGGCGCTCAAAATTCACGTTCCCGATTCTCATTTACTGTTTATGATGTTGTCTTCTTCTAGCACCCTGGTGTACCGCGTGTGGAACACTTTTACAGGCGCGAGTAGTTCAAAAATAGACTTTAACCTGTTTATTATTTAATTTACTCACGGCATTTGTTTAGGAATAAATATTAAACTAAATAATATATAACCTAATCAGGACCTTTATTTTCGTAACCATACACTTTTATATTTCGTTAATAAAATGAGTGAAAGGGTTCGAAACTTTAATTTTGACGCGATAATGTCGACGAAAGTGTTCTGATATACGGTAAAATAATCCAGATATTTTAATTTCCCCTCAAAGCGTATTTTTCCTCTAAGTTTAATAAATATTTCGTGCTTGGCGTGGCCCGAAATATGTGTAGAATTTCTCAAATTGGCGCCCTATATCTAAATTAGGAAACGAGGTTGAAGATGGCCCTTTCACACACCTTCGGCGCGATGGGACGTTCGTTCCTCTGATAATTCCCAAAGCCTAATAGGATTACGCTTCGTCGTGTTTCATTACCATCGGAACTTTCGTAATATCTAACGGGGAGAGAGGGTGTTAGGGCTTGGAAGATATCCCGAATGCCCATACCTCTACTCGATCGATCGTCAGCCCGCATCCGCCCTTTTAAAAATACTTCAACTTCGACGCCCTCCGCGGCCACTGCCAAGTTATTCGACGCAACCCAGCCCTATCTTTCGCCGCGCAACAATGTCGTGGAACCAAAACTTTGTAGACTTCGTAGATGGTCGTGTTGGTTATAAGTCCGGGACGGTGACTGAGAGGAGGGGAACTCTCAAAATTACCATCGAAATAGAGAATGACGCTGGCAACTCTCTTAGCATTATAATAAGTATAAATCTATTGAATCTTCGCGAGTCTCAGGACCCACTGCCAGCCACTCCTACCCCAAACAGCCTTCTCTTTCTCAGTCAATATCGCGCCGTTAACAGGAAAATCTCATTAGCCCACGCTTCATTTTCTACCGCCTTCCAGTGCCCCCCCCCCCGCTTCATTACTAGCTTCGACGCATTGACGGGCCCCCCTTTTCTTACCTCCCTCCCGGGCCGTTCTCTTTAATATAAGACGGTTAAGATTTTCCAATTACCGGAAATTTTCCCTGGTTTGTAACGAGAGACGCTCACCGATCATTAACAGAAAAGACGCGCATCCCTAACGACGCGCTCCTTGGAACCTCATCAAAATGCCGCTTTCACCTTCTTTCGGCAGGGCCTTGGCTTTTGGACTTTGCCAGCCCCACCAAAGGGTCAACAGACACCCTCACGTTTAGGAGATAATCGCGGACTTTACCCCGCGTCCGGTTTTGGAATAAACTGTCAACTAAACGGTTCTAGCCTTCACTCCAGTTGACAAACAACCCTATATATACGTTAGTCCTCCGGAATAAACGAGAAACCTCCTGAGAGACACCAATCTGTCCGAGCTCCGTGCCCTTTTTTTTTTAGCAGGCGCGTCTCTTCATTTTGCTTCGCCACATTCTTCGCCTCTCATCTCCTCTTTCCGTTTTTCCCTCATCCTCAACTTAGCCGAATTTTAAATCGATCGGAAGATGCTTCAGAAATGTCGACTTTCTGGAGTGTTTTTGGTATTTTCTCCCATTGTGTCGAATAGAGAAGGAGACAAGTTCCCCGTCATCCTCCACCCCCCCCCCCCATTCTGCCCTCCTATTCCAGCCGATATAGGGCCAATCCAAGCGAGAGCAATTAAATGTAAATGCGTCATGGCGATCCCCTTTCTTTGCTTTTATTTCCTTCTTTTTTCCGTCTTCTCCTTTAAACCCTCTCCTCTCTTTTCACGCGCATTCTTTTCTTCGGGAGGCCCAAGAGACGCCGGGCTTGATCCTCCCCGGACTGCTGGAGTGGATAAGAAAAGAATGACTTCTCCTATAAGACGCGTAACTCGCGAGGTAAGACCCTCTCCCCCTCAAACCCCGTTCGCATATAGATCGCGTAACTGGAGAAAGCCCCCTTGTACGCCACCATGGTTACTTTGATGCTTTAGTCGGCCGACACGACGCCAATGGCCTTTTTTTAATGGAAGGGGGGGAGTTTAATTAGTTTTTTTCTCGAAAGCCTCCTAATTAAAAATGTAACTGTTTCGTCTTTTCCCCGGTTGAAATTTAAGATGGTGCGGCCGCGATGATGATGGACCGATGATCGTGTTCTCGGGATGAACAGTGGCGTAATTAGAAAATATAATTGACTTGGATGATGGGAATTTTTTAAATATGGTTTTTGAACAATAATGGGGATTTAAATGAGGTAAAGTGTAGGAGTGACGATGCGTGAAATAATTGGGCAAACGGCGTTACTCTACGAGGATGTACGAATCCTTTAAGTCGTTGAGCAACTGCGATGTATTATTAATAATTAATATATCTTTAAATACCCAATTTTATATTAATCGACTGTTAATCCAAAAAGTGGGGTCGCGGAGTGGTTAGCGCTTTCGCCTCGCAGCAAGAGGAGCCGGGTTCGATTCCAACTTGTGGAACTACGTGAAAACTCGGAACCAATCCTACTGAGTAGAGTCTGCAAGTTATCTGCCAACTGTTTGACGGGGTTTTCCGCCAAGTTCTTCGGTTTCACCTTTGTATAAAAACTTGTAGAGGTTGACGGTAATAGTTATTAGCCTAGCTGATTATTATTTACCAGTCGATAATTATTGGAAATGAAAACGTATACTTGGTGGATCGAAACGAGAGCTTCTACCACACTTGAAATCGTTGTGTCCACGTGTCTGTAACTAATGGATTTTGGTAATTTGATAACTATAACGGTATAAGTTCGTCTTAAAAGTGTGATATTTTAAACATAGCTTATTTGAATTATGTTGCTTGTCTAAATTTTGGTATAATTAGAGGAAACGTCAACACATACTCTACGTTTTATTCCTAGTGTCGTTCGGATTGAAAACTGAATTAGGAATTTGAAGCACGCGCGTTTCAGACAAGCAAAACTGTTCTTATTTTGTAAAGGAAATTTTAAAGGCTTCATTTTGGATCTCACAGTCATTCTACTGGTAAGGATGCCTGAATAAATTGAATCCATATTAATAGTGAAAACGTAATTATGTGTTTTATAATATAAAAATTCAAGGTTCTATCTTAAGGTTAAAGGATTTGGAAACTTAAAATAATCGACGAATTTTGAGGTGCAAATAGGGGAATCTATTTTTCACTTAACCCATCTTAGTTAAATAAAATATAGTTAGGTTAGTTTAGAAATATTATCGGCATTTGTATAGTTTTGAACCCAATTTAAGTGGTGCTGATAATGTTGATGCAATGAACTTGGCATTAAGATTTATGTCCATGTCTCCAAACTGAGTCAATCAGTTGTGTTCGAACTGAGCCTGGACCAACGCTATTCGCGCTTCGATTAACTCTTGCTCACAGTTTTGGGCTCATGTGTATGCCTATCCCTTCTTTGCGCTTAATCAAACTCTCAACTTTTAGCAGGAATCTGGCTCAAAGAGTGCTCTCGATCTCTCTCTTCATACAATTCTTCTCCCACTTCTTTTTTTTTCTCGAGTAGCTCGCCATTTAGCGGATGTATACCTCGAGTTATAATACGGCTAAAACTAGGAAATTTCCGTCCTTTCGAAACTTACCTACGCATTGTAACCCGGCCACCTGAATTAAAGGCTTTAAAAGTCACTTAAGGTGGTGCCTTGGGTATTAGCCTAGCTGATTATTAGAATGAGGTATGGTTGAGTATTACACTATGAAAATGATCAATCAAATTTATGAGAATGTAACTAGAATAATTTTTTGGTTGACCTGGTCCTGTTTCAACTTAAGAACTATGGGATACTTTATGTAAAATTAACTTTTAGTAGTCAATTACTATACCACTTTCTTTTTGTACAGGAGTCAATGGCCATTTTGTATTTTGGTTCTATTTCGCCGACAATAAAGTTAATTTTTATTTAAAAAAAATTATTGTTATACCGCCGCGCGTAATTTCGCCTTTCACCACCTTGTTTTTTTGTGCACTGGACTCTAAGCAAGCGCAAGCACCGCTCTAAAATATATATAGATATATCTTGGTATATAAAGGCCCATTCTTTAACTCGCCACTACGTTCGGTGGTGATGGTAGAGGTTGGAGATGGAGGGAAGCAAAGTATCACTAACAGCGGAGATGACTGCGAAGCCCCGCTCGAGCTAGAATTCAATTTGTAGCTTGTCTTTTATAAAAAGCCAAAGAATGAAAAGACTCCTATATAAGCCACGAGGAAGACTCGGCCGAACGAGGAAGCTTTTGAGGGAGGGAGGGGGGAATCTTAGCCTTAAACAGGTTTCCACCGAAAAAGGGGAAGTGAACAAAATGAAAACGTTCCATCCTTGGCCGCCGCCGAGATGGGAGAAGGAAACCCCGGTCGCTTCCAACGTCGCTAATCCGAACTGTATATCCTATACCTGACTTTCGAGAGGAATAGCTTCCCGAACGTCGAAGGCCAAACCTAGTCTGGTAACGCTAGGAAATTGCAGATGGGAGTAGGCCTTTCTGAAGGCCAATTTCAGAAACCGAACGGCAAGCGAAATTACTTTTCATTCTCAATGCCTTTCCTAGTTTTATGCCCAACCATAACTTCTGTTCTAAAAGAGCCTCCGTCTCCAGCTAGTTTTATTTCGCCTATACCCTTCTTTTTCTCTTTGGTAGGTGGCCATGTTGAAGTTAGTCGTTGTTGTTTTCCTTAGGAGCTTTCTTTCCCTCGTTGCAACGAGCCAGTTTCTCGTGTCGTGTCAACTTTAAATCTTTGGCGCGCGTCAGCCCCCTTTTCTCCCTCCCTCGGTTTCGCGAGAAGAATAAAAGTAAAGTAAGAATTCGATGTCGGACAATATTGTTCGGAGCTTTTTTTCCTTTCGAGAGCGATGCCCGCATCCAGACCATTCGGTTTTGTGTACGTCTTTCCCGCGCTGCCCTCTTTTGACACGTGCCGCCGGAACCCGAGTCGCGGATTATTAGTCTCCAGATCCCCAACATACAGTCAGAATGGCGCGCGCGTGCTGTTACTTTCGTTTTGTTTCCGGGGGAACTGACTTATACTTTCTTACTTTAATAACGCTATTTGGCACTTTTTGTCGACGAAATGTTCACTTTCTTACTTTAATAACGCTATTTGGCACTTTTTGTCGACGAAATGTTCACTTTCTTACTTTAATAACGCTATTTGGCACTTTTTGTCGACGAAATGTTCACTTTCTTACTTTAATAACGCTATTTGGCACTTTTTGTAGACGAAATGTTCACTTTCTTACTTTAATAACGCTATTTGGCACTTTTTGAAGACGAAATGTTCACCTTCTTACTTTAATAACGCTATTTGGCACTTTTTGTAGACGAAATGTTCACTTTCTTACTTTAATAACGCTATTTGGCACTTTTTGTCGACGAAATGTTCACTTTCTTACTTTAATAACGCTATTTGGCACTTTTTGTCGACGAAATGGTCACTTTCTTACTTTAATAACGCTATTTGGCACTTTTTGTCGACGAAATGTTCACTTTCTTACTTTATTAACGCTATTTGGCACTTTATGTAGACGAACTGTTCACTTTCTTACTTTATTAACGCTATTTGGCACTTTTTGTAGACGAACTGTTCACTTTCTTACTTTATTAACGCTATTTGGCACTTTTTGAAGACGAACTGTTCACTTTCTTACTTTATTAACGCAATTTGGCACTTTTTGTAGACGAACTGTTCACTTTCTTACTTTATTAACGCTATTTGGCACTTTTAGTAGACGAACTGTTCACTTTCTTACTTTATTTACGCTATTTGGCACTTTTTGTAGACGAACTGTTCACTTTCTTACTTTATTAACGCTATTTGGCACTTTTTGTCGACGAAATGGTCACTTTCTTACTTTAATAACGCTATTTGGCACTTTTTGTCGACGAAATGTTCACTTTCTTACTTTATTAACGCTATTTGGCACTTTATGTAGACGAACTGTTCACTTTCTTACTTTATTAACGCTATTTGGCACTTTTTGTAGACGAACTGTTCACTTTCTTACTTTATTAACGCTATTTGGCACTTTTGTAGACGAACTGTTCACGTATGTTGTTTAAGATTTCTTATTACTTCGACACAAGCCAATGTACAGTTGTTACTATTTGTACTCTACCAATTGAGGCTATATGACAGATATATGACTTTTCAAAACAAATAAGTCGACATTTGAACTGGGTTATTAGGTCGATTGTCTTTAGTTTTATTCTTAGCGTCTTCGAAGTAGGCCAAATTGACGTTGTTGTTTATCTTTCAGATCGATAAAAATGCGAATAGTCCGAAACAGTAAAAGTTTTGGGCCTTTCGTGTCCCCGCGTGTTTGCGCGCGTACTCGAAGTAGAACAAACTTTGGAGCAAATTAAGGGCCGCGATCGGCGCACCAGCGACCGAGCATTTACGCACGAAAGAGATTATTTTGTCGCTTCTTTCTTCAACGGCATGTCTCTTTTGTTTTTCGCTCCACCAACTGAAAGACTTAATTTTTTGTCTTTCCTCTGGGCTTGTTTAGCGGCGTTTGTCTGTTTAATCTCTTTTTAGGGGGAGCTCGGATCGTTTTTCCCTTTTACCTCGTCAATCTGCACGTACGCCCTTTTTCTTATTCGAAGCCTATTACGTGATAGATTCTCCGGGACGCTTTCGAAGGAACGCGGTCCGTAACGCCACACCGCGCTTCTCTAACTTACTCGTTCCGCCTTTCCATTGTTAACGCTTCCCGTTCGAAATCGGATGGCTCTAACCTGTAGGAACTAGACGTATCGGAGGGGCATCGGTCGCTCGGACTAACTCGCGTCGTTGTTTTTGGCACCTACGTGTCTGAAAATCCGTTCATGGAAAGAATTAATCATCGTTTGGCCTTGTCGTTGTTCGGTATTGAACGGAGTGTCTTCCATCGAAGATGACACGAAAACTGGCCTGATTCTAGACGGATTAAGCGAGGGTCTCGGACATTACGACTCAACCCGCTATAAGACGCATATGGAAGACGGTAATTTGCCCCAGAAGCTTCTTTACGTGGATGTTAAGTAGTCATAGCAAAGTTAATCTGATATATATAAACCGTATAAACGGTCAAACTAAGTTACGGAAACTTTTAAACTTATATCTTTAACGAAATTGACAAAAGCGGGACGTAAAAAGAGAAAAGTTTCGTTGAAATTTTAAGCCTTGTCAAACGACATCGTGTAAAAAATCGAGTAAGGAGGCAGGAAATTCGCTTTTTCTCATCTTGTTTATTGGAAAAGTAGAGAATGGGAAATAAAAAATCTGGCGCGCACCTTGCGGAACACTTTTCTCCGTGTATTCTTTTATGAAATTTAACATTTATCTGTCCCCCGTTGTTCCCAGGCTTGCACTTTTTTTTTCTCCGTTTTGTTCTCTCTCGAAGAAATCCAATATTCTTCAGGGGCTGAGGCAGATTCAATCTCGAGTGTGTAAAAAGGTCGAAACAACGAGGGAAAAAGAACGAACTTAGAACTCTATAAGAGCGCGGGAGAAAGAAAACCCGGAGCCTAATCTGTCTCTCACCACGCCTTTACATACCTTGTTATTTCGTGTCTACCAACTTTCTACAGAAACAGAATGGATTGAAAAATAACAAAAACTGATTACTAAAACGCCGCGCTCTTATTCTGGGTACAAAGGGATCCAACGAAGCTAGCCCTAGAACGCGGTTGTCGGATCAGATATCTTTATATTCGCTACATTTCGCATATTCACCGGGGATTCCGACTTTACGGTATACCGCCAGTATATACAGGGTGTCTGAAATTGCTCGGACAGAGCATTTTTCTCAAAAACTATTTCACTTAGAATATTTATATTTTCATGGAAGATTTACTAGACAGCAAATGCTTTAGTGTGTAAATTTAAGAAAAAGCGGAACAATTTTCACGGTTTTGAAACAAAAATTTTCGCCGGTAGGTGGTAGAGTAAAAATGTTTCAATGATAAAATTAGATTAGTTAAAATTGGCCTATTTTTCACCAAGATACGAGATCATAAAGAAAAACAAGATGATAAACAGATATCTCGAAAAAGATGTACGTGTGTTTCATTTAATAGTCTTCGTTTAGTTGATCAACATGGAAGACACCATTATCGCCTACTTTAATGCATATCCTCGAGCCAGAATTAGATCGACAAGCAACAACCAGGGTCTGTCAAGAGACTAAGCATCGTTTAGATACTACGAAAGAGTTGTACGTGCTTTTATGTTAAATAATAGCAAAATGCCATTTTTCTACCATAGAATAATCATTTTATTTAGAAAAGAGTTGAAAATTTACAAGTAAGGTTCAATGACCTTTGCTGCATTACGTATGCGAGCAAGATGAATCATATCTTCTCGAAATGAGCGCTGGATCCTATCGGGAACGAGGAGAAGCAACGCTTCAACTATTCTCTGACGTAAGTCATCAAGGCTTGTCTCTGGCGTCTGGTATACTTTCTCCTTGCTAAAACCCTACAGGAAAAAGGGGACGTTGGAGGCCATCAAACGATAATTCACAACACTTCGAGGTTGATGTGGTGGCGCTCCATAATGTTAGAACGACGCATCTCTTACGTCAGCTAATGGAATGTCGTCTAATGCGTTAGCTAGTTCTGCAACAAGGCTAGATAAGATTGCCCGTTCATACGATGTGGTAGAAACAAAAGGGCCAATTATTCGATTTATGATCATGCCGGCCCAAACATTTAGACGAAATTGAGGTTGATGGTTATGGGGGAATCCCCAACGTGGATTGACATCGCTCCAAACGTAATTGTTTTGTCGGTTGAACAGTCCATCTCTGCAAAATGAGCATTCATTGGACACCAACAGTTTATTGATAAAAGCGGGATTATCGTTGTAGATGGTACTAAGCTAGTTGCACAATTCAAAGCGTCGTTAAATATCGCCGTCGTGGCGAATGGATGGAAGTGGTGATGCTGGAGGGTTCTCCAGACATAGTCTCTGGACAAACCCAGGTTGTCGCTTGCCGATCTAATGCTGGCTCGAGGATATGCAATAAAGTAGGCGATAATGGTCTCTTCCATGTTGAATTATGTTGACCAACTCCACGAAACCTAGTAAATAGTACAGATTTTTCTAGGTATCTGAACCATGCTTATTAAAATAGTATTGCCTCCTTCTTGCAACTTGTTTCGTGACCTCGTTTCCAAGTAAAAAATAGGCCAATTTTCACAAATACAATTTTATATTAGGTTTTAGATCAAACTAAAGCATTTGTTGTCTAGTACAACTTCCCTGAAAATTTCAAATTTCTTTGTGAAAAGATTTTTGGGGAAAATGCACTGTCCGAGCAGTTTCAGCAACCCTGTATACTTCAGACCACTCTACCATATTTTCCAAGATGCGTATAAAAGATGGATATTAATTCTAACATTCCACGTTTGTTTGCTAGAATTTTTTTATGACTAGTCTTTTCCTGGAATTTTTATTTTTTTCTGTTAAGATATGACTCTACAGCGGAGGTTGTTCAGTCTCTTTTTCCGTTTTCAGTCATGTTTTCTTGTTTTCATTTTTGATTTGTCTATAAACTCAAACCAAAACGTACGGATTTACCTCGTCCGTCGTCGTAGTAGTTGACAGGCGATCCTGTGGTTTGGGAATCATTTACGTATATTTCATCCGCGAATGATAGCTCTTCGGTTTCCCCTTTCCATAAACACTTGTAGAAGTTAAGGGTAATAGTGACTGTACAGAGCTATTGGCTCGCGTGGCATGAAGATCTTACCAATACCCTCCTACGCAATTTAATTCGGCCACCTGGGAAAAAGGCATTAAAAGTCGCTATATGACTTGGGCCTCGGGAATTAGCATATAGCTGATTAATATTATTATAAATCTTTCGATTGACATTTATCACGTAGTTTGCGTGGTTAGGTTTCTTGGAGCTTACCCTACTTGTACCGGTTTGGTTTATTGCAGCACGGTTGTATGGGAGTATCCGCATCTTCGAAATAAAAGTTCAGGCGAGAAAAATATTCGTTCATCCGTTTATTTGGTTGAAAAAGACTTTTTTCTATTTCCATCCATCTGTAAAATGTCAAGGTTGAAGTTGGTCCAATAAGTCAAAAAAGAGGCCGACGAATATCCTTTCTTTTTATGTCGCCTCTTCACTAAGTTTCTCTTTCGATCTTCTCTTGAAAACGTTTTAGGTTAATATATTTATACGGATCCTCGCAAATTTGAGTTTTTGATTGCTTCAAATGTTTGGTAAATTGATTCTTATTCTTCTAATATAGCAAGTTTTTCCAATTGCGTTATTGGGTACACATTGAATTTCTCAAAATATAAATTTTCAATTGCCTTTTTAACCGTTTGGGTAATTTGAAGTTGCTTTTTAATTGCGTCAGTATGGTGTTTTATCTATATTTGTACAGTTCTTAATGTTTTGGGTCATTTATCGCAGTTTTCTCGGAATTTTAAACTTATAATTTTTATCTGTCATCGTCGATTTCGAATTTTTTTAGAATTATAAATTTATAATTTCGAAAATGTCGCCGTCGTGTTGTAACCTTATCATATAAAATAAAAACATCTATAATAAGCTATAAGTATCGATAAAGATGTCTAAAGTGTGACTTAAAATGCCTATTTTAAATATTTTTTATAAAGTAATAAAGGTCTGAACACACTTTAAATTATTGCATATTTAACAAGGTAAAAAATGAATTTCAAAAATGTCCAAATGTATTTTTCTTGTCAAGGTTAAGTTTTTTTTATAATAATTAGCTAGGCTAATACGAAAGGCACCATCCCAAGCTCAAGTCATATCGCAAGTTTAATGCCTTTATTGCGTAAGAAGGTGGTGGCAAGCCCTTCATTCGACGAGAGCCAACAGCTATTATCGTTAAATACAACAAGTTTTTATGGTAGATCTTGGGAGAAAATACCTTTAAACAGTGGGATTCCGCAGAAGGAACTTAATTTTGAGGAGGGTGGTGGCAAGTCGTTCATGCCACGTGAGCCAACAGCTCCCTCCAATCACTATTACCAAACTGTTCCATGAAATAATCGACACATTAAAAGGGTTTAACCTGAAACAACTGTTTGGCTGTTTCGTCACGCTCAAGTTCAAAGAACTTAAAATCACATTTTTATCTTTAATTTTCGAGCCTACAAAAAAAATACAACATGAACATCGTTTCTAAGTAATCAACACAGTGCTTCTTCTTAATCGTAATAACTATCACGTGTTATCAAAACCTTGGGGAATTTTCTCGACGCGAGATATTTACAACTTAAAGGGGGCAATTTCGTAACAGGGTGGGGCTAAACGGCGATTTCGGGTCGATTTTCAAAAGAAGCGGTATAATATAGTGCGACGCCTGAAACTTTACAAAAGTGACAGTTTTTAGTGCCTTTTCCCTCGCGAGGTATGTGTGTATTGGGGGGTGACCGCGTCAACAAATACGACACGCGGCCCGGGGAATCCTTGCTCGGCACGTAACCCATTCGTTCTCGAGGATATATTCGTCGTAAAAACTTTTACTCCTCTACAACGCCAGAACTAGAGAGAGAGATTGGTGAGGCGGAGTCTTTGGAGAAACTACGAGGAGAGGGGGAAAAGGGATCCGAAAACCTTCTTTTTATTCTTGGTTATAAAACATCGTCAAAACCTATTTCTCGTTTCGATACCTCCTCCGCTTCTCTCTCTCTCTCTCTCTCTCTCTTTCTCTCTCTCTCTCTCTCTCTCTCTCTCTCTCTCTCTCTCTCTCTTTCTCTCTCTTTCTCTCTCTCTCTCTGGAGGGTGTTTCGTGTGTTTTATGGGTCTGCTTTAGCCGGCTCTTTTTTTTCTTCGTCCACTACTTTTTCTCGGAGGAAGGACCCAGCTTCCATCAGCGGCAGCAGCGCGTTGGATCTCTCTTTCTCATCCTAAGTATAAATCCTGTAGCGCTATTTCATCCAAAAATATGTCTGCCAAAGTTTGACAAGTGTTTTTAGGCTCGTGATTTACGGCCGTGGAATGTGTCTCAAAGACTTTTCGTGTTGCCGCTCTCGCTCTTTTCCTGATAGCTTATACCGGTGCGCTTTGCGTTTAGGCGCAGCGCCAACGGGCGATTGCGAAGAATTGGCTCAATAGTCTTGTCATCTTTGACGCGCCATACCGTGCGCACTCTAAACAACCATTTGTTACGGTCTCCGATAGAACATTTTTTTTTCGGAAATATAGATCGTTTGGGGTCGTCAACATCCAAATACCATCACGATTTCAGCCGCTGTTACATGCCATTAAGCGGTAATTTGTTTCGTGGCTGATTTTTGGAATTGGTTTACTTTCACTTTTTTAATGTTAAGTACAGAATACGTTTTGACAATTCAGACGTTCTTGATATTTGCCGTTCAATACCTATTGATTCCAAAATAGGAGATAATTTTAACAAAATAAAGGAAAATATAGGTTTCAAATATTTGTGAAGTAAAAAACCAATGGTTTTTAAACGGAATTTTATTAAATAACTGGTTGAGCGAGCAAAGATTTCCAACTTTGTTAATTTTGATATAAAAACACATAATTTCAAATGGTAAAGCATGAAAATATCTACAAATATATAAAAATTAGTAAATAGAATAATTATAGGAAGTTATTGAAACACTTTGGAAATATAGGAGGTGTTGTCATAACGTCGTCTGTTTTGTCGTCTTGTCTTAAGGCTGCTTTACACTTGGTCAAAATCGCCACGGCGATGAGCGTCGACGCATAAAATATATAAATATACATACATAAATTTAAAGCTTGGTTTCCACTAAGTCGCGTATTAATGTATTTTTATCTACGCGCGTAAAAACTATTGTTTATCCAAAATTGAGTGACCTACCCGAAACTAGCTAGTCAGATAGTAGTCGGCTCAGATACGGTTCGAGGCTTTACCGACTTCTAGCCGACACCTAAAATACTACTCACTAAGTAGTCGGCTAAGAAACGGTTGAGGAGCTCTTTGGACTCCCAGCCGACTCAAAAATGACTACCAGTATAGTGGTCAGATATGAAAAGGCTATGCCGCTTTGTTGACTCGCAGCCGACTCAAAAATGACTACCGGTAGAGTAGTCGGATATGAAACGGCTTTGCGTTAAAATGTAGTTTCTTTCCAAAGTTGAGTGACGCCCCGTTATGGGCGCTAGTGGAAACCGAGACTATTGCTTGGTTTCCACTAACGCACATTATATTGCATTTTTCTTTACGCGCGTTATATCGTTTGAACTTTCCAAAGTTGAGTGACGCGCCGATACGCGCGCTAGTGGAAACCAAGGCTAATACTTTTTTTGCGTTGACGATCACAGTCGCGTCGTTTCTGACCAGTAATAATCCGCTAGGCTTATATCCACGGCACCACCTTAGGCCTAAGTCATCAAGCGAATTTTAAAGCCATTAATTCAGGTGACGGGGTTACAATGCTTAGGAAGGTGGGGCAAGCCGTTCAAGCTACGCGAGCCAACAGCTCCCTACAGTAACTATTAACGTTAACCTCAACAATTTTTTATGGAAGTGGAATCCGAAGAGCTCTAGGAAAACCCCTTAAACCAGTGGGGAGAGAACTTGCAAACTCAACGCAGAAGGAGTTGTTCCAAGTTTTCACCCAGTGCCACCAAGTGAAAACCAGCTCTTTCGTTTTGGAGACAGACGACATTTGGACGTAAGAGCAATGATGATGAAGGTAATTAGACTTCCATTTTTTTATACTTCGCTGACATTATCTTAGAATCTAATGAGAGTAGCTTTCACGCTAATTTTCGGGTCAGTATTATCCCAAAATATTTAAAATTTCTTGATCTTCATGAGTTTGCAGAAATATAATAAGCTAGACTTTTTGGTTAGTCTCCTCTTACGCACTTGTCGACAGATACAAAGTCGAAATCGATGTGGAGCGCCCCGAAGCGCGGTTTTTTGAGGAGAAAGGGGGATGGGTGAGGGGAGAAAGACAAGGAAAATGGGCGCCTAAATTCCTCTGCCACTTAGTCATTTCTTTTTCTCGACTGATACGCGGCTCTGTCTGTAACCCAATTTTTATGATTTCTTTTTATAAAATAGGAAGGAAAATGGGGGCGACGAATTGACGCTCATAAATAAACGAGAGGCCGGGGAGGTGGACGGTTTGGAATCTTGTTTGTTACTTACATCGAAGGCGAAATTCCCCGGCTGCAGCGGGGGAACGTAACACGTTATAGCTGGTAGCAGATGGCTTCGAATGAAACGATCAGCGCTCCTAGTGTACGAAGGGGAAAAGCGCTTTTTCTTTGACCGACTTGCTAAAAAATCACCGAACTATGGGACGAAATTAAAATTCTTTATGGTGAAAGGACGCGTGTTACGTAAGTTGTAAGTCACTTTCGCCGCTTTAGCGTTCAAATTCCGATAAGGAGAGAGATAAACCGAGGCTCTCCTCTCGCAGTGTCCGCTCCGCGCGCCAGCTTTACAATAGTTTTCGTCTTCTTTTCACGTTGTTGTTAAGAAGTTTCGTCCACGCTGCATACCCTTCAGCTATGCGCTTAAACGTTTTGTCCATCGAAGCGCTTTTTACTTGTTTCAAGAGTTACTTTTTCACCGACGCTGCTTCGCGGAATAAAATATTAAGTCTTTTGTGTTCTTTTCCATTCCACCGCATTCGGCTTTAAAAGCCTTGGCAACCGGTTTTTGAACGCTCCATAATTCACTAACCGAAGGCGAGATATCAATTTTTTTGTCGTCTGTCCTCCGTAATGTTTATTTTTTACGATGAAAGACCCGCTACGTTTTTTTAAACCCGCTATGTTTTTTGGGAAAAGGCGTATACCCCATTATTATATCTAATATATATTCAAGAATTAGCGGTTTTACTAATTGGAAATTAACGCTAATTTGAACGATCGACTAGCTTGTCTGTGATTACGTTTAAAATACGGAGATCCTCTTCGTATTGTTCTAAAATCGCGGTCAATAGTAGTAATTTTCCATTATTTAAGGTCCGCTCTTTGACGCCATCCAACCGTGACCCGTGAGGAATTTTATTTCCACCAAATAATGCCAACTCGTAAAATGAGCCCTCGGAATGGCCTTCCGAAAATTTCCGAAATGGACGGTGCTAAAACAGTGGTAATTATTTATCATTACGCAAACGTCGTCGTGTTCCGTCGCCTTTAGGCGAGCACTCTTTAATAAGATTGAACAGGCAAATAAACGTTAAAGTACTGGATATAGAAGGTCGTAAAGTGTCTTCTCGTTTAATAGTCACGAGTCTGATAAGGGCGCTCCCGTTCGAGACCATTTCACCACGCGCTTGAAAAATAGCGTCGAACTCATTACCACTGTAAGGGAGTAATTAAAAACGTAAGATGGACAAAACAGAATCGATAGGAAAGGCGTGAAGAACGAGAAACGTATGGCCCATCCGATTCAATCACCCTGTCGTAACTAAATTGGTATTTTACAATTTTGAAAGATAACGAAAGGGTCGGGGTTTCGTCTACCTTATTTGCCTTCGTTTTGGTGGGGCCTTGTAGGAGGGTAATATGGTACAGCCGGTGAAAGCGCCCTCATCCTTATGGTCAATAAACGACTACGAGTCTCTCGACAAAGATCGTAAGCCTAAAAACAGTCATCTAAATCCCTCTTCTCTTATCCCGAAGCACGGTTTTCTTCGATCTTTTACGACACACCATATACGCAGTGGTGGTCGAATCCTCAAACCCCCCCCCCCCCTTTCCTTCTTTTCCTGGCGAACGTATATAACACGAGCTTCCTTTTTCTCGGGCTAAGTCACGGTGTCAAAGGAAAATATACGCTTATCTGGGACCGTCTCCCTGGTAAATATATGGCGGGTTGCAGCTAGCTAGGGCTCTTCTGGAAATTTCCACAGGGTACTTTTCCGCTGGCCCGCCTGGAATTACCCTGTTCCGAAAGATCGACACTCTATCGCCCTCTTTCAACTCTAGCCTTTATATCAAGGATAAAAAAGTTTAAAACCATCGGAGAAGCCTTATCCATAAGGATAGGTCTGTACTCAAGTTCTATATTGGTGAGTAAATTAGTCTTTCAAAAATTGCGCGTATCCTTTCAAAAATGTAAGTCCAAGTTCCATTTGCGTGGAAAATAGCAAATGTTTTAGTAACACACGCAGCTTGTTAATTAAAGTTTCTTTATTGGCGCGGTCGTATATCGTATGCGTATAATTCTATGTAAGTTAAACGTTGTACATTCTACTCAAACCTTTTTCTTCGGGAGCATAACTCTTGAATTATGGCTATGGGAATGGAACACGGTTATATTTTATCGAGAAAATCGCCATTTTGACAAAAGGTCTCGCTGAAACTGTTGATACATTGATAAGTCTTTCCAAAAGCAGCCTCGATACATTAGGAACTAAAAATGACACAACGTATGGACGTGAGTGGCGTCCTCCTTTGGCAAGAAAAAGAACTAATGGCGGTGATACTTGCATACGCTTGATATTCGAACTCGGCGTTGGCGAAAAAGAAAAACTCGATTAGGTTGAAACACGAATTCGAGGGCGAGTTCTCAGCGGCAAAGATACCCTGAGGGAAATTTATCCATTCCCAACTTGTGGGAACCATTTCAAGACCATACTTTTTACCCTCCCTCCCCCACTTCCCCGCACTACATTAGACAAGTTTTTTTCTCTCTCTCTCTCGCTCTCTCTCTTCTTGTCACGGGGTAAAGACAGCCTAACGTCATATTTATTTTTTCTTACTAACCCGCCTTGCTGCCCCCAAGCGGAAGGAAGACGAACGAAAGAGAGTTCGCTAGAATGTAAGAGAAGAAGGCGGGATGGAAAAGCGGATAGCTCGCGAAACTAGAGGAGCCTAATGGCTCGAAGCACGCGATACCGCGGCACACTTCGGATTCTTTTGCAATTCATGACTTTGTACACGTCAAAACGTCCCCGTTCAACACTTTTACGTATGGACGTCCGATTTGTCGATCTTGAATTCAAAATTTGATGCCAACATGACTTTGTTTTAAGGGCGTAATGTTTCTCAAACCTGACCAGTTTTTTATTACCATAAAAATATATTATAAAACATGGTTTACTCTTCAACAAAACCAAATCTTATATGGAAAACGAAATGGTAGCTATTTAGTCTTGACAAAATGAAAAAATCTCTCCGATCCGAAGAGCGGTGAGAAGCATTTTTGAAGTCTACAAGCTTTATAAGTAACAGGCGTAAGCAAAGAAGCGTCCGAAAAATTGGGAATTTGTCGACAAAGTTTCTTCCATCTTTTATCCGGTTTCCAGCGGATAGAGAGGTCCACGACTCGTGAGACCGGGCCTAAACGAGACCGGAAGAGGAATAGCAGTTGGGCTTTATAGGGTCGCAAAGACTATAGCTTCTTTTGGCGGAGCCACCGTGGTTGTCGAGGCACGCGTTTTTATGAAAAAAGGGAACGGGAGGGGGTCTTCCTTCACTCATTGCGGAGTAGCTTGGCTTCTCTTTGTGACAGCTGCTGTCGAGGGGAACTGTCTAATGGAATATTTGGGCTCCGTTTTCGGCTCAGGCGATCTCATTGCCTCTCCTTACGGATTGTCGCCCTCGAGCAAATTTCGTTGCCGGGGACCATATACAAAAACCATTAGACTCACGCTAGCGGCTCCCAACGCCCATTTTTGACTTGTTCCGTAATATTACCCGAATGGTAATATCGGTATGTATATTTATATTTATTATGTCCGAGAAATCTTACAACTTTTATATCCTACGTATAACTCTGGGGAACATTTTCGAAGACTTAATGTCCCAGGGAATTCTATAAAATTATATTTTATCCGGCGTATTGGGTACATTTCCGTCGGAGATGGGCTATATCGTGCCACGTGGACTTTACCCTCTGTCGTTGCGGAACTTCATTGTCCAGTGATATAGAAACTAGATCTAGTCGTTAAGGTTTCTGAACAGAATGCGCAGGTGTCCTAGCGGGATTCCGTATAAATATATATATAAGCCCGCTATTTCTAATGACTTTTCTACTTTACCGTATTCGAAAGTTCACTCCTGCCTAATGCGTTTATGATATGGCTCCCTAAAGTAGTTTACGATATAAACTTCTGTGGCTGTATGATGATTTCGGTGTTTGTGAAATGAGATTGGTTTTTTCCCCACTACTGATGGCTTCTATCTCCCACCGAGTGGCTGCCTTCGTTACCATGCCTTTTCAAATATACGATATTTAAGACAATCAGTGGTTGGTTTTAAATAATGCTACAGATGTGATGTGGTTGAATTGAAATGTTTGTTTCTATTTTAGTTAATTAGAAAATAAACACCCGATTGTGAATTGCGTTGGCCACTCATATTCATTTCTGAAGAAGAAATTGGTCTGGACATTTGGTCGCGTCTGCCTTATTTTGGTAATGGTTTTCAATAAAAGGGGAGTTGAGATGGCCACGATATATATAGAGGCTCTCTCCCGGTTTATTGGCCCAATAAATCGGCGCCTTTCTAAAATGGTCCTTTATAAGCTCAACATATAAGGAGAGAGAGAGACACTGTAAGGGATGAGAAAAGCGATGGGACGCGGGAATCACTATACGTATAGCAGCCATATAGGACCTATCCACGGAGCTTTGTGGTCAGTCCCCCATTTTTCTGGCCGAGGATCTCCTCTCCCGCGTTACATTGACTTGACCCTGTCGTCAGAAAAACCTGTCATTTCACCCTCCCCCTTTCGATATTAAAGCGGTTCGAACAAGGCTGGCCCGAGCTTCGATCGAGGAGGGGGCGTTAGATTGGTGGGGCACGAGACCCCTTAATCGATCGAGTGAGTCCAGCCGTCGAAAGCGCACCAACGGGAAACTGGTCCGTATCGAAAGAAGCTAGCTTCCGTGGCCACGATGAAACCTGCGGGGATACCCTTTTCCTCGCTGGACATTCTTTAAAGGACTCTCTCTCAACTTCAGGTGGCACTGTGGGTTGCGAGGAAAGGAGTTATTTGGTCCGTAAGCGTCGCGAACTCGACTAAAGCTGTAGTTGCAAACGGTTTGGGTCCACTTGCGCAGTTTTCGTTTGCGCACGTTCCCAATTGCGCGTTTCCCATTTTCGGAATTGCTATTCGCGCGGTTTCCCGTTTGCGCGGTTTCCCCGTTTGCGCAGTTTCCCGTTTGCGCGATTTTCCTGTTGCGCAGATTTGTTATTAGAACGGTTTTCCCATTTGCGGGGATTTTTATGACTTAAATATTCACTATTAATCCTTTTTCTTAGAAAAAGGGTTATTTCTGGCAGGTAAATTTTAACATTACCTTGTTTACCATCTAGCTGCGCTGCTAGTGTTTGTTTAATATCCGGTTGGGCTGTAAATACCAAAACAAATTAGGTTTTTCTTAGTTAAAATAGCATTCGTTGAATTAGTCTCTTGGGAAAATATATATAGTCCAACAGCGACTCGAAGCTTCTCGGCCTTTAGGCTAATATCATAGTGTAGTAACTGTTTACTGACAGTTCCAGCTTTAAGGACGATTTTAATGATGGCCATACCTCTTAAACAATTGTAGGCGGCACAATAAAAACGATACAATAAAAAATGATAAAAAATAAAAACGATGTTTAAAATCTAAAATAAACAAGAATTAAAAAATGTTTCAATTTCAGATAAAAATGCTGCTAATACCTTAGCACCACTTTTAAAATGGCTTCCGTCGTAGGACAATATACGTCCTCTGTAGTAGAACACCCATATATGAAAACGGTGCCTACGCGCCTGCGGCGCGCCCGGCTCACCTAACCGTTGCGCGCTTCGCGCGCTAGCCTTGATATAACTACCTCTATATAAAAACTATTTCGTTGAAATGGCCTCCAATATAGGACAGTAAGCGTCCTGTATTTCGTAGGAATGGCCTCTGTCATAGGACAGTTACGTCCTATGTGAGAGGCCAATACCAAGATATTTCGTTAGAATGGCCTCTGTCGTAGAACACCTCCTATATGAAAACGGTGCCTACGCGCCTGCGGCGCGCCCGGCTAACCTAACCGTTAAAAAATATTCTTTCTGACCCCTAGGAAACATGCAGTGCAATTAAAAAGGTGCATTTTTGGTGGAAGGCACTAAATTTAAATAGCAGCCAATATACTGTCCTCAGTGTTACAGATACTACATTTTCTTTTAGCCTAAATGCTGAGAAGCTACGATTTGCTTGTCGACCGAAGATTTATTCCCAACAAAATAATTCAACAACCGATATGTCAACTTCAATTATTGGTATGGACAGCGCGACCGGTAATTAAAAATACACCAGCAGCACAGTTGGATGGTAAACAAGGTTACGTTAAAAATAAACTACCTGAAAAAATCTTATTTCAAGGAAAATTGCTTAATATAGAATATTCAGGTCGTGAGAAGCCGCGGAATAGAAAAACCTGCGCAAATGGAAAACAGCCCCATTGGGAAACCGCGCAAATGGAAAATCTGCGCAAGTGGAAAACCACGCAAATGACAAACCTGCGCAAATGAAAAACAGCCCCATTGGGAAACCGCGCAAATGGAAAATCTGCGCAAGTGGAAAACCACGCAAATGACAAACCTGCGCAAATGGAAAACAGCCCCATTGGGAAACCGCGCAAATGGAAAATCTGCGCAAGTGGAAAACCACGCAAATGACAAACCTGCGCAAATGGAAAACAGCCCCATTGGGAAACCGCGCAAATGGAAAATCTGCGCAAGTGGAAAACCACGCAAATGACAAACCTGCGCAAATGGAAAACAGCCCCATTGGGAAACCGCGCAAATGGAAAATCTGCGCAAGTGGAAAACCACGCAAATGACAAACCTGCGCAAATGGAAAACAGCCCCATTGGGAAACCGCGCAAATGGAAAATCTGCGCAAGTGGAAAACCACGCAAATGACAAACCTGCGCAAATGGAAAACAGCCCCATTGGGAAACCGCGCAAATGGAAAATCTGCGCAAGTGGAAAACCACGCAAATGACAAACCTGCGCAAATGGAAAACAGCCCAATTGGGAAACCGCGCAAATGGAAAATCTGCGCAAGTGGAAAACCACGCAAATGACAAACCTGCGCAAATGAAAAACCGCGCAAATGAAAAACCTGCGCAAATGATAAACCGCGCAAATGGAAAATATCTGCGCAAGTGGGAAACTGCGCTTACGGAAAAAGCGCAAATGAAAAACGCGCTAATGGAAAACTGCGGAAATGGGATACTGCCCAAAGAAAACTGCGGAAATGGGATACTGCGCAAATGAAAACTGCGCAAATGGAAAACCGCGAAATTGCATTTGCGGAAATGGGAACTGCGCTAATAGGAACTGCGCAATTGGCCAATTACCGTTGCAAACAGTGGCTGACGGATATGTTTGCAGGATCACCTTAAATATTTCAACCAAGATGGAAAAGCTATCACCGCCTTTAACTTTCATATCAAATTACTTTCCAGATATTTTAACTTTTGGAGTTTCTTTACTTCAACCATTTTCCGAGAATATTTTTCACTTTTCGGTTTACGGCAAAATAAAATACCTCAAATATCGATCGTTTTGAACTTTCGATTTCTTTTTTGTTTAAACAAAACAAAATAAGCAACTTCGGGGACAGCTGGACGTTGGGGTTACGCGAACCCGCAAAATTTTTGTTGGGCTTATTTTAAAAGTGACGGAGCCGGAGTTCATCAAACGAATTGAGCGTCTGGCCAGGAACTTAATATAATTCGAAGAAATTTTAGGGACATAATATATAATACCATTTATTCGATGATTCGTTATTGGCCAATCTTAATTTTTTCACGTTTAATTGCGGCCAGGAATCACATTCGTAATTCCTTCGACGTAAGGTAACGTGACTCAAAAACTATGTCTTTATAGTGGAGCTAATTTTTGTCATGGGGATAATAAATTTACCGCGGAATTTAATAAAATTAGGGAATTTTAATGACGATTGAAAAATTTATTAACAATTTATACAATTTAAAATGAAACCATAAAACAGACTTAAGACACAACGTTTCAAACCTTACAAGGTCTATTGTCAAGTGTGACATACAGGGTGTTTCAAAAGGTTATGCACAAATTTTAAGGAGTTGCCTGGTTTTTTTTTTCCATTTTCCTACGATGAGTTAAATGAGTGCCAGAGAGCTTCAAAGTGTAGCCTACTAGCCCCTGGAAGTAGTCTGCAACAAGCACAAAACCAAAGAGGCAGGGAAATGCAATTTCAGGGGTACGATGAATATGCGAGAAATCGCGGTCCATCACGACTTTAAATACTGTTTAAGTTTACTTTTTTACGCTTGTTACCTCGATTTATTTACAAAGTCCTTTTTTGCCTATCACACGAACCCAAACCTTAGTGGCTTTTAATTAAACGCATTTTAATTGTCTTTCTTAACCGTAGCACCAAACGTTTAATATTATACGTCGATATTTGCTGCAAGGAAATGCTATAGATTTATTTGAATTCAGATATAACTTCCAAATCGAGCTTTTGGCCCTGGGGTAAAACTGGAAGCCACATCTTCGTGGAGTTTGCAAGCTCTCTCCCCACTGGTCTTCGGTTTCCTATTTTTAAAACCTGAAGTTAACGGTTAAGCCACGCTTTTAGCTTGTAAAATTTTGGCTTTGGCTAGAAATAGTTTAAAATACACGCTCAAGCTACAATCATTTTAGGTTTGACAAACGCTTGTAGCTTGTAAAATTTTTACTGGGGCTAAAAATTATTTAAAATACACGCTCAAGCTACAATCATTTTAGTTTTGACAAACGCTTGTAGCTTGTAAAATTTTGGCTAGGGCTAGAAATGGTTTAAAATACACGCTCAAGCTACAATCATTTTAGTTTTGACAACCGCTTGTAGCTTGTAAAATTTTGGCTAGGGCTAGAAATAGTTTAAAATACACGCTCAAGCTACAATCATTTTAGTTTTGACAAACGCTTGTAGCTTGTCAAATTTTGGCTTGGGCTAGAAATAGTTTAAAATACACGCTCAAGCTACAATCATTTTAGTTTTTACAAACGCTTGTAGCTTGTAAAATTTTGGCTAGGGCTAGAAATAGTTTAAAATACACGCTCAAGCTTCAATCATTTTAGTTTTGACAAACGCTTATAGCTACTAAAATTTTGGCTAGGGCTAGAAATAGTTTAAAATACACGCTCAAGCTACAATCATTTTAGTTTTGACAAACACTTGTAGCTTGTCAAATTTTGGCTTGGGCTAGAAATAGTTTAAGATACACGATCAAGCTACAAACATTTTAGTTTTGCGAAACGCTTGTAGCTTGTAAAATTTTGGCTTTGGCTAGAAATAGTTTAAAATAATAGTTTGCGCTTGTAACGGGCACTTGCAAAACTAGATATTATTGCGCGTCTAGAAGCAGCGATCAAACCCCCCTAGATATTTCCACGCACAAGCTAAACTTCATCGCGATACGTCGGCCCCACTTAACTGTAGTCAGCCAATTGGAATCAAAGTTGTGGTTTATTGCGCAATTAAACAATACGTAAAAAAACACAAAAATAACTAGAGAAAAAGAAAAGAAATTTATTATAATTAATAAAAAGTTCAATAACTCATTAAATGAGTGGCCTATCCCGTTTTTAAAAGTCGCTCGATGAGTGGTGCCTTGGGTATTAGCCTAGCTGATTATTATTATTTTATTTTACACGAGAACCTTAAATTTCTTAGTTCCGTGGAAACGAAACGATTTTGCTTGTTCCTAGTATCGTTAACATTCGGGAAAAAATATTAATCCAAGCTAAAGCGAAATATTTCAATCTATTCATTTTTTAAGTTCAAGTTTCCATGAAAACGCGGCTTACAGTGACTCGCTTGTTATGAAGAGCTTGCCACCACCATCCTACGCAGTATAACCCGGGCACCTAATTTAAAGGACTTAAAAGTCGCTTTCTGACTTGGGCCTATGGTGATGCATTGGGAATAATGCTGATTATTATTACTACACAGAACATTTATTAGTCTCAGTTATGGTTTTGTCATAAAATCAATAGTAATATAGATATTAGAAAAAACTCAATTTCTAAAATGTTGAGGAACTTTGCTGCGTTATTTATAACGAATCAATTAAAGTGAATACCAAAATTCAGCTTGGTTGAAATTTTTTCGAAGAAAAATCCTAAAGTTATTGGTCTTAGAATTCTTTCTAGTTCTTTTTGTATTTTTAGCGAAATATTGACCGGATCTTTAGTACGTTTTCAAAGGGTTTATTTTGATTTTTTTTATTCCATTCACCGGAAGAATGAAGTGCCAAAGTTGACCTAAAAATGATTTCTTTTCTTAGAATAATATGTACAGTTCCGTATAGTGTTTTTTTATTCCATGAAATGCAGAGTCATAAATATATATAGTTCTCTTATTTCAATATAAGGTTTGAACTGTTTCCTTGGAATAAACCTTACGGGCGTTCGTTTCGCGTTATGTTTTTGTTGGACCTTCGGAATTGAAAAGTCATCTAAAGCAATTGTTGAGAAAAAGAAGAACGCATATTTAATACAACGCAGCCCAACTTTTTAACACTGTTCTTTTACGCTGTTACGTCTGTATGGTAAAATTTTTCTCACTTAACTGAATCGGGAGCGAATGAAATTCGCGTTACCCGATAAATCGTTGATTTTTGGTCTGAAACATATTGGTAAGCCTTATTGCTTTTCCCAAAACCCAGATTATACAGATTGACCCGGTCAATTGATTTATTTTGGGCGTGGATGGACGCTTGAAATCGGTTGAAAGGTTAATTTCTTTTGCCACACTGACTCCAATAATCTCAACATTCCTTTTCTAAGCTGGAAAGTATCTCCTTTTTTCGTTTTTCGGCAGATTGCGTCGCGCGCCCTTTCGCGCCGCCGAAATAGCCATTTGTATCCCTTTGCCTATCTTCCCGGAGCCAGTGACTCGAGAATAAATAGGGCGAGCCGAGCGTGAGGCTCCTTCCTCCCACTCTCTGTCCTTGTTTTTGGCCATCTCGGAATTTTTGTCCCCGCTCGATCCGACCGGGTTCTGTCCTATCCGTATCGGCTTTCCGGGCGCTAAATTTCACCTTTTCAATCAATCATGTGGCCTTCTTTACCCTCCATCTCCGTAATACTCTAGCAGTATAGCTCGCCTCGGGCCAGGTCCTCGACAATACGTCGGCAGCTTCCGTGAAAAAGACCATAATTACGGGAACAATCTTTCAGCCAGATCGCACTCCCTCTCTTTGCCCCTTTCATTTCTTCTTCTTGGTCTTATTCCAGTCATTCTCATTCCTCTGTCTCTGGGCTTTGATCTCCGGGTGCCCTTTGGGGATTGCCAAGCGCTTATTTTGACGCGTGAGGTCAGAGGTCTCATTATACGTATTAAACTCGCTATCTTTTCCTTTCTGATCGTTACCCGTAGCGGATAAATAACTAGTATCTGTAAGGGATAAACCATCTTGGTTAGGGTATTTTGGTGTCAAGTAATTAATGATTTCTACTCACCCCTTGAAAGCGAAGTTTACAGCTAAGCAAGACATAGTCCGCTGGAAAATTGGTTCGTCAAATAGTTTTATTTCAAATATTTTGGCTGAAGATGGCGCTACTCAACACTAGGAAGCTTTCCCGCTTCTATTTAATAACGGATCGAGACGCATGCTCAGTACCATCTGTTAATTACTCAATGGCACGTTTCAATTAATGCGTACCATTGAGTGTAAAGTCTCCTAGTGTTGAGTAGCGCCATCTTCAGCATAGTCAGAGTAAAAATATTCTAAAAATTATATTTTAAACATCTAAATTCAAACTTGATGAGAACAATATCCACAGTTTGTTGATAATCTGTAAAAGTACTGTTTTGGTGAGCTAAGTTGTTAAATGAGCATTTCCATAATTTTTAAAATATAATTATTCCAGACCCATTAACCCTAACTTTGTAAACGACCCCTAAAAATGGTAGACTAATACACATGGAAGATTTTTTTTAATAATAGTGTTATAGTGAATGTAAGCGCACGTACTTCTCCTGTAAAACGTCTTAAACGAACTATGACGTCCAATACGATCTTTACCCCAATCAATTTTAGGTATTTAGTAAAATATTGACCTCTTTTAGAACTCATGTTTTCATCAAAATAGTTAGGTTGAAAAAACCACGTTATTTACATTATATTTATCACAATCAAAAACGTCACTTTTAATGTGGATATTAAGGTTAAAATAACGTTATATTATTTAACTTTTTAAGGATATATCTTTTGACAAACATGAGACGTTGTTATATTTTTTGCTATCAACTAATTTTTTAATCTAACTAATAATAAAAGTTTATATTTAGTTAAATATTAACCACTTCTTAAACATGATTTAATAAATATTCTAATTAAAACATGTTATAGAAGTGGTTAATATTTAACTAAATATAAACTGCATTTATGTTTGTTTGTCCGCTATAGGAATCTACAGTTTTCAACTTAGGTCGACCAAATTTGGTATACTATCTCATGGTACCCTGACTGTGGTTTTCAACGGTTTCGGTCGGCAAAACATCTTTAATTAATTGGATTAATTTAAAAATTAGGTATATCCGCTATACACAAGATACTACACTTTGGTCTTAGCCAAATGACCGAGTTTCTTCATTCTTTGGCCCTACACACGGAAAACGATTAAAGTATAGTCATGTTTTTTAAAAGCCTTCTTCTATAAACACTAGGCCTTATGATGAAAGGGAAATTATTGTGTTATAAACGTATAATTGTTTAAATTTGCATAAATCAGTTGGTTAAATGGGGTATGGTGCTATGCGTGGAGAGAGTTAGGATACCGTTGTACTTTCATATTGATTGTGACAATGTTTGCCAATGCCGCTTTTCATTAGGGTATTAGCTGCATTGTTTGGTGAAATGTCTATACCTAAGGGAAAAAATTAATTGGCGCTGTTGTGCTGTATAATCCCGGTAAATATAGGGTACCTTATCTAGTTAAGTAATTTTCAAAGTATTCAAAACCGACGTATAATCGACTTCAGTCCTATAACGTTTATATTAGGTTCATTATGCATCGTTTAAAAGTTATATTGACGTTTAATAGACGTTAATTAAATAACGTTTATACTTGGGTTTCTGTTAGTATTAAAAGACTTAATATCAACCGTTTTATAAACCGTCTATTTTGGTGACATCGTCAACCATTTCATAACGTTTATCTCTCAACATAGTTTCAACGATTCACAAACCGTTTATCAACGAGATTTTGCTACCTGGGCAGCGATGAAAATGTCAAAAGCCATTTGTTGTAATGAAATAAAAACTTCAGTAAATATTGTTTAGTTTCTTTTGATATTCGAAATGATTGCTTGTTAATTAACAAAAATATTTTCTTAATAAGTTAAAGAATATAGATAGCAATAAAAAGTTATTGTGTCCTAGATAAGTAAATATATATTTTTTAATCGATATGTAATTTTTTTGGTAAATAATAGTTTAATTTGGAATTTGATAGCCCGTGATATATTTTTGGGTGTCTAGATTTAGGGACTATACCTGGTCGGAAACTAATCCCAATAATTATATTAATCTTATTTTATATAATTGTAATACAGGGTGTTTCAAAGTGTTATGCAAAAATGTTAAGGAGTGGTAGGGGGTGAGTTAAGTTTTTTTTTCCCCATTTTCCTACGATGAGTTAAAAGAGCGCCAGAGAGCTTCAAAGTGCGGCCTACTAGCCCTTGGAAGTAGGCTGCAACAAGCGTAAAACCAAGCAGCAGGGACTTTAAATACTGTTTAAGTTTATTTTTTTACGCGGGTTACCTCGATTTGTTTACAAAGTCCTTATTTACCTATCACACGAACCCAAACCTTAATGTTCGCATTTACCTGCTGCTTGGTTTTGCGCTTGTTGCAGCCTACTTCCAGGGGCTACTCGGCCACACTTTGAAGCTCTCTGGCGCTCTTTTCACTCATCTTGGGAAAATGGGGAAAAAACAGGCATACTACTCAATTCACCCCCTACAACTCCTTCAAACTTTAGCATAACATTTTGAAACACCCTGTATTTTGGGGTGTCTAGATTTACTTACTATCCCTGATAGAAACTAATCCCAATAATTATTTTAATCTTATATTATCTAACTATAATATAGATAAATATAAATTTGATTATCTTCTTCGTTTCTGTACAATCGTTTATTTATTCGTTGCAGCACATACTAATCCCTTTGCTTTGATCCTTTATTCTTTCGCTTTCACCGCCAATGACAAAATAATTTTTTTCCACTTGATTTCCCATTCTCGACTTTTTATTCTCTCCGCTAGAAAACGCTTTTGTCAGGAGGTAAAGGAGAACCCGAAGGGGAAAAGCAAAAAAAAAAACCAGCGCCTGTATGTGGTGCGAAAAATAAGAGAAGAAAATTGTATTGATGAGTAGGCGTTTTCGGGGTGGTTTTTCCCTCTCATTTCTTTCCTATTTTTTATAAGAATCCGTTTTATATTTCGCTAATACTTCCGAGAGAGTGTAGAAGGAAGGGGGGGGGAATCCGATAGCTATTGTCGTGGTGTTCTCTTTCTTAGTTATTGTCGTTCAAGGTGCTTTTTGCGCTGACGGCACTCGCCTCTTGGCAGTTCCTTTTATATTCAATATTTAGCCTAGGTTAGCGTTTTTATAAATTAATTTCCTATTCTTAGATTGAAGTGTTTTTATTTTGATGAATTTATATCAATTTTATTTCGCGGTATTATTGTGCTCTTTTCGCAATTTGATTATATTTTTATTATAGAAGTTGATAAAAATAATTTTGCATTCGCAATGAAATCGAAATTACGTTATAAAAGGTTTTCCAAAAGCCAACCAAATGTTAACTTAAACTTAAATTAAAGCTATTACATGTCTTCTGAAACCTTAGTAATGGAGTAATGGAGTTAATGGTTTACAGTTTTTAAAAGTAATCTTTGGTCTGGTATTGATGGTCGGTACATGAAAATTTAGTGATGGAGTTATTTCGAATAGGTTCGGTTTAAATAGAACTTTTTTTAAAAATATTAATTATCTTTTGAATGCGTATAATCTTATCGTATCCAAGCCCAATTGGTTTCGAAGTGACTCATGGTCATATGGCATACGGTAAAGGAAATTCGTATGTGCAAGTTCTATGAACTGGTTTTGAACGTTTTCAATTTTTTGAAGCAGGTATTGAGTCCAGCGTCAAATATTATGCCCAAGTCCTTGATGGTCGCTGTTCGCGGAGCTATTTTTCCGTTAATAGTGTAGTCGTATAGTGTTTTATTTGTTTTCCGTGTAAAGCTGATGAGTTGACTTTTGGTTTCATTGACTAACAAGTTGTTCCGGTCACACCAGTTCGATACAGCAGTTATGTCTGTTTGTAAATTTTGACAATCCATATGGGTGTTGATGGTTTTAAAAATTTTGTTATCATCCGCGAATTGTATAATTTTAGAGTGGTTGGTGACGTACGGTAAGTCGTTCGCGTATATATTGTACAATAGAGGGCCTAGGGAGCTTCCCTGGGGAACCCCGCGTGTAGTAGGAAAGGAAATATCGGTGAGACGACCAGTGGCGTAGCTAAAGGGCAAGGGGCCCCTGTGCAAAAAACAAATAGGCCCCCTAACCAATATGTTTAAAAAAATAGATAACTATGTAAAACTGGCAAAGCCTTGTACATATAACTAAGTTTTGAAATAAAATCCATTATTGCACAATTTGAAATATTTAATTTGCGCGGTACGCATGTTTCGATTCGATCGCACGAGTCTTCGTCAGGCACCGATCGAGTCGAAACGTGCGTAGCGCGCAAATTAAATATTTCAAATTGTGCAATAGTGGATTTTATTTTAAAACTTAAAAAAAAAGATAATGAAAAATCTTTTATTTTTCTATTTCAAATTTTTTAAATGAAAACTCTGAATTTCGTTATAATTACGTTTCGGTTAATTCAGGTAGAAGCAAATTGTAACAAGTTGGCAAGCCGAAATATACCTCTCCTCGGAATAATTGTCCCTAGTGGTATTAATTTCTCGAGACGTCCCTTAAAGATATCTCCGCAATTCAGAGTTATTTACTTAAAACGTAATCCCGGTTCAATCCCGCCCGGTATAAAATTTTAATTTTAATTAAAATAATTGAGACGAAACAACCGAGTTTAACTTAATAATATAAATTAAGTAGTTACAACAGCGAGTTAGACGTACTAAAACAATGCACAATTGAATTTAACCCTATTTACAGAACAAGTTTATCATTTAAATATGATAAAATGCAAATTTTAATGAAAGAAATATCTACAGAGGGTATTTGTATTTTACTCGCTTACGGCATACTTGTCGCTTCTTTAACGCTCATTTTATTTCAACACTCGCCCTTGATGAAGATACCGTAGAATAGCTATTTTCTACATCTGGTAGTGGACGACTCGTAGACTTCCAATTGACGTTGTGACACATACCGCATGAAAAAGACCAATGCCGTCCAATTTCCAATATCATATATTGACTCGCAAACCCAGGAAACCAATGACTGTATTAGAAATCGCAGATATCCAAATATCCACACCAAATGTATTAACAAGAAGCAAAAACCTTACCATCAACAAAGCACAAAGAGCCACTTGACTAAACGCAAGCTCGAATATCAATAAACGTTAAATGAACACCTTCGCTGTATTGCAACTATATTTAAGACGATTAGAAAACCCGTAAATAAATAACAAAAAACTAACAAAGTGGATCACCCACAGGGCTACAGGTTCTACCCTTTAACCCTCTTATCTCTGCTGACTGCGCTAAAACAAGATTTGACCTTTAAAATTTCATACGTAAAAAATGTAGACTTTAAAAACCATTAATATACTCTTCCGATAAATTGAAGCGAAAAATTTGGTCCTATTATATCAGAATATTTTAACTGAAATTAATCACATTAATGTAATAAAACTGCTTCGTCGATATCTGCTAAACCTTTTGGCGTTAGAAAATCAAACGTGTTACATACAACATATTTCTCTCATACTAACGCCGCTTTACTTGAGATATCAAAATGTCTAACACATTATTGAAAATGGCCACTTTAAAAATATCTCCCCTTTTTGCGAATCGGTGGTCAGAAGCTAATTCGTCAAAATATTTTTTTAATTTTCCCTGCCGTTTTACTTGAAATTGGGGATCAATATCATATTTTGCTGAAGTTTCAGTGGCTTTGCATTTAAATGATTCGTAGTCAATTCAATTTATTTCGAGCGTCTTCTAAAGCTCCACATCGATTTCACATTTTTGCAAAATTTTTGAAACATAGTTAATGCACACGGTGCATGAATTCGCAGAGTAACAAAAATTCGAAATTGAACATTTGTTTTAATATTTTCTGCTTCAACCCGTTCGTCTTTACTGTGACTCTTAAGGATTATGTCTGACAATGCTTTGGTGATATCGAAAAAATGAAGTTTCACTACACATAACGTGTTAGCCTTGCTGGACCATCTGGTAGGATTTATTCAAGCTGATTTCTGATTCGCTAGTGAATTACGATAACAGATCCCAACGATTAATGCTATTACCAAAAAAATTATACAGGTCTTGAATAGTTCCGAAAAACTTTTCCACACAACCACACACGGCATCGTTTATCACCAAATTTAAGTTATGACTAGCACAGTGTACATATTCGGCGTTTGGCTGAATATCCTTAATTTGGTTTTGTACACCATTATACATACCACTCATTACACTGGCCCCGTCATAACCTTGGCCAACACACTTTCTCATATCAAGATTTTTTTCGGAAAATAAATATTTCGTCAGGGGTATGGATTTGAAACGTCGGATCGAGTCGACCATCGAGAGATCCTATATTTCTCAACCGATTGAACCGATGAGGTGGCGACCAGTTCCACATCTTCAAGTAGTAATTCTTTATCAAAAGTAGAGTCTGGCGGGCCGGGCGGCTCTGGCCCTTTCACACAAATAGCTGATGCCGGTTTAACCAAATATTTATATAGTTTGGGCAACTTTTGTTTACTTTCTTCTCTTTCTTGTTTCTCTTTTCGGCATGACGAAGCGTCGAAGTATTTACGTAAATACGTGCATGTCCAGAATTTTTCCACAGTATAGCCTTGGCTTAAAGGCCCCCCCTGAGCTATGGGGCCCCGGTGCCCCGCACCGCCCAGCCCTATGATAGCTACGCCACTGGACACGACCGTTGCATTTGATGACATTGCTACGATTTTTCAGGTAGTCTTCGACCCACAGAGACGTTTTGCCAACTAGTCCATACCAGTTTAGTTTGTATAATAGAAAAGGGTGAGACACTCTGTCAAAAGCCTTTGACCGGTCGATTGACAGTACATCTACTTGACCCTGGGTGAGTACAGGTGGTAGTACATCGTTAAGGAAAGTCACGTGATTGGTTTCGACGGATCTTGATTTTAAGAATCCATGCTGCGCGTTAGTAAAATTTGATTTGAACCAGTTATAAATTATAGAATGCATAAAGGAGTCAAATATCTTTGCAAAGCAGCATAACAAAGATATTGGTCGGTAATTTTTAACATCTCCCGCGAAACCGTTTTTGAAAATCGGTGAAACCACCACAATTTTCCACAGGGACGGGAATGTGTCCATTTCAAGGGATTTGTTTAAGATAGGGTAGAGTATCGGAGATAATATATCAGAACAGCCCTTAATTAAAATAGTGGGATACCATCCACTCCCGTTGAATTGGTAAGCTTGAGTGTTTTTATAGATATTGAGTTAAGTGCTTCCGTTATATGTACGTGCGATAATGTGCTAGTTGGTGTTAACTTGTCGGGAAATTTGTAACTATTAGGATTAGCGATGTTGTACAATGCTATATTTTTAAAGTTTTCCGAAAAGGCTTTGGCTAATTCAGACGGGTCAGTCGTGAAATCGCCGGTTAACTTGAAGGGCGATTGGTGGCTTGTTGTTGTTCAACCGTTCGTTGACGAAAGACCATAGATGTTTAACATTTTTTAATGATTTATCAAACAACGTTTTTACATCCTTTCGGAGTCTCTCGTACTCTGCGTGATCTACCGACCTGCCCAATCCTTTTGATTTGGGATGATAGTAGTTCTTCTCGGTGGTAAAACAGTGTGGGAACTTTGTATTGGATTTTTTCCTCTTTTTGGGAATATGGGTTGACATGACCTTCTGGACTTTATTTGTGAGGTGTTCAACACACTCATTCACATCATTAGAGTTGTATATTGGTGACACTGTGAAAAATAAAGGTATTTCGTTGGAATTTTAAAATACCAGAAGGTGTTTCGAAGTACCATTGAAGGTATTATACATATTTCTTCTATTCCGATGACTTTTAATACACGATAACCCCCGCGGAGAGTAGTTCTCATGCGCACACCGATATACGAAAATAGAGACTTCCTGACCCCAGCGTTTCCAGACGTACTATAAGTTTCGCAAATGTCGATAATTTCAAGCTAGTTTTCGTGGCGTACTATAGTTTTAACTGTGTACTAATTTTTCGACAATTCCGCTAAGTTGTACTAAAATTGTGCTATAATTTTCGGATTTAGCGGAAACACGCTCATCAATCCAGCCATTGGGACTTTTTACCCATCATAAGCCGCTGAGCCCTCGCTACGCGAAATTTCCAGGTTCTGTTCAGTCCGGTCACGGCCAACTTTGATCAGCTCGCTCTCTGGGCGAAAATTGGCTGTAATAATTTTAAAAGTTATATTTAACCCAAGTGAGATTTTTAGTTCACACAGTGGATATTTCCACGGCCAAGATATTTCAAAAGTAACAAATAAATATTTCTTGATTTATTTCTTGTTTCGTACAAGTTTGTTTATTTCAATAGATCGAACTTTATTTTAAGCTTTTACGATATTAAAAATCGAGGTATGTCTAAAAAAGTACTAAACCCGACTACACGCTAAAGCGCGATAATTTTTAGGGTTAAACGATAATTTCCTCGGCCTAGTAATTTGATTTTCGGGACCTGCCAACTCTGCTTGACCCAGATCACGGCCAACTTTGATCACGCGCTGTTAGCGCTACAGCGGCCAACACATTCGTCGAAATTCCGCAAGCAAGGATTTCCCCCTATAAACTGTACTATAACGTGTAGGAGTTCAGCGCCACGCTCGGTTTTTATATTGGCTTCAATGTAAAAACTAATATAAAAATAATAATCCGCTAGGGGCGCTCACGTCATACACATCTTTGGCTCACAGGTTTACACAGAAACGTCAACAAATGAGATGGCCGCTGTAGCGCGAGAGATCGAAGTTGGCCGTACCCAGATAAAATATTTTGGGAAAATCGGGCAAGGTCGGCGAGGCGGAAGCCGGACAACAAACGTTTTCTTGCGGACGCCAAGCTATGACCACATCTCGATCGGTGGATTTCTAAATTTTCTTTCAACTTAATATCGCTGAAATTTTGCATTGTGGGATATTAAGTTTTAGAAGGTAATTCTTTACCGGTTATTTTTAACAATGGGTACTTTTAGTTTTTGTTTATTTTTTTAGGTTTATTTGTCAAGGATTACAATAATGGCAAAAGTTTTAACCGCAATTTATTATTTCCGAAGATGTGATAAATATAAAATTGTTACTAGCCAATAATCTTTACCTCGAAAATTACGACATATTTCGAGATTTTTCTACGTGTTGGATGAGGTAGGACTGATGACGAAATAGATTTAACATCAAGATATCACTAAATATAAGAAATATTGAGTAAAAGAGAACCAAAAGAACGCACAACAACAAAACCGCAATGAAATTTGGGCAAGGTAGTGTATCAAAAGTAAAACTTAATTTATCTGTCTAAAGCAAAACTACAACCGATAAGCAAGTTCCAAACTAAAAGTAAAACTGGACTCGTAAACGAAGTATTGGCGACTAACGGCGTTGCGCCAGTGAAGTCGTACCTAGTATCTAGCGAATTGAATTCGTCGTAAAAAAAACACCTTTCACTTTGCACACTTTTTAAAAATTCAGTAGTATCTTCTATCTTGCCGTTAAATCTAATTCCTCATCAGTCCTACCTCATAAAACACGTACAATACTTCGTTTATGAGTTCAGTTTTACTATTAGTTTGGAACTTGCTTATCAGTTGTAGTTTTGCTTTAGACAGATAAATTAGGTTTTACTTTTTATTTTGGTTACTGTACCTTGTCCAAATTTCACTGGGGTTGTGTTGTTGTGCGTTCTTTTGGTTCTCTTTTATTCAATATTTCTTATATTTAGTAATATCTTGCCGTTAAATCTATTTTGTCATCAGTCCCACCTTATCCAACACGTAGATAAATCTCGAAATATGATGTATTTTCCGTGCGAAAAATTGCTGGCAAGTAAAAATTGTACATTTATCATATCTTTCTAAAAAATAAACTGCGGTTAAAACTTTTGGCATTACTGTAATACCTGGCGAATAATAAACAAAAAAAGAAACAAAAGTACGTATTGTTAAAAAATCCCAGAAAATATTTTTGGAATAATTCCAACCACTTAACAAAATATTTCATTTAGCAAAGAAAGACTTGGCAACTGAAGAAAAAATTACAGGTAAAAATTTTCAACTATTTGGAAGTAACTATAATAATATCTACCTTTTTCCTCCTTTAGAAATGGAAGTAATTGTCAGTTTAATGCTACTACCATTGATTTTCAAGGAAGACCCGAATTTTCTATTTACTTTCAATGTAAGTACAATTTAATAATTTATTTCATTATATTATTTGACATATTATTGCAATAATTGCTTTTTTTAGTCTCCAAGCAATTAATATGCAGTGGTATATGTTGCCAGTGAATGTAATTTTAGAAACTGCAGAAATTTCATCAGGAAGTTTGATTAAAGGGTTTGTCACCCTTTTCATGACCTACTATATTCTCCAAAATTGGCAAAAACATTGGAATTTATACAGAAAGTTGTTTTAGAAATAGAACCAAACTCGAAAAAATTGCCACAAACTATTAGGCTACGTGCATAAGTCACGAGAAATGTAACTTTTTTTTTTGAAAATAAGTTGTACACTTTTTGTATTGGTACTATTGAAAGATAAATTTGAAATGATTTTAAAAAAATGTGTTAAATCTTAATCTTCTAAATTGGGAAATACTATTTTCGTAAACATTAATTTTCTAGTGTAGTTTTGTCAAATACAAAGGATAATTTCAGAACTTTAGTTAGATGAAATAATACCTTTTTTAATAGAGTATTTTATAGTGCCTTTTAAGGTACATCGTTCTATTTTCAACGCTAGATTGAATTCCTTAAAAGGTAATAATGAACACCTTGATACTTTTTTTCCAATGGGTTTTTCATGAAACCTTTTAAAGTATTGGTTAAGACTTTGAAAGGTTCGAAATGATACGTTTTTCTTAAAAAGGTTATAAACTAATCCTATAAAGGTATTTAAAAATTCCAAAATAAGGTTTCTAAAATACTTTAAATGGTACTTATGTGTACCTCATGCTTCAAAACTATACCTTTTAAAGGTATTTAAAAATTCAAAAATAAAGGTTTCTAAAATACTTTAAATGGTACTTATGTGTACCTCATGCTTCAAAACTATACCTTTTAAAGGTATTTAAAAATCCCAAAATAAGGTTTCTAAAATACTTTAAATGGTACTTATGTGTACCTCATGCTTCAAAACTATACCTTTTAAAGGTATTTAAAAATCCCAAAATAAGGTTTCTAAAATACTTTAAATGGTACTTATGTGTACCTCATGGTTCAAAACTAAACCTTTATGAAAAGGTATTTTATAATACTTTCATAGAAAGGTTTTATTTTGCACTTTAAAAGGGTCGTCTGGGGACGCAACGTAAAATACCTTTTTTGGTATGAAATAGTCATATTTTTTTCACAGTGTATAGAGACTGTAATAGTCACCTTGGCGATACTTAAATTTTTCGTCGGACTGACGCCCCGAGTTCGGAATTTCACTGTGGTAGGTTATAGTTAGTGGCGGATAAGGATCAACCGGTACTAAAGACGTATTGGATTCCTCTGTGGTAACTATGTCATTGTTAGTTAAAACTAGATCCAATATATTTCCTTTAGTGTTGCTTGTGGTGTTTAATTGCATTAAGTTACAATCCGCGCAGAAGTAAAGCACAGCTTGCGCCTTTGTACGGGTATTAGCATGACAGCTAAAATAGGAACTTAAGGACCAGTTTATTCCGGGGACATAAAAGTCGTCAACTATAAATAAATCGTTGGTGACTTTCGACAGTTTAGAAGTTAAAGCCGAAAGGTTAAAGTGTTGGTTGCACGAAAAATCGATAGTAATAAAAACGAATGAATGCGGGCTTGTTTTGAAGCCCAGGACGTTTTCTTTCCGAAAATGTCATTGTCGAAACAAATTTCCAAGCCTAAGTGTATTAACTTTGAGTCCGAAACTGACCTTTTTCGCTACCCAAAATACTGAAATTTTCGGCGAATTTTCTCCTCCGTAGCACGAGCAATTTGGGGCAAATCAAAGCTGTAGTTTTATTCCTAAAATAGAAGGAACTGAAGTGGAGGGATTCTGTTTACTTGTAGAAGTTTTCAAACCAGAGGTTTTTAATCATAATATTAGGCTTATTATCGAAATAAAAAATATTTTTTTACGCGCGCGCTACGCGGCGCGCGCGACCCGACGTTTTAAGAAGAATTTACAAGGAGCCTTCGGTTTCATATCGTTTTTCTACTACGTAGGCTTGTGTATGTCTATTTCAATTACTTACGTAATGTTAAGTTAAAAGGAACCACCTATGGACTGCATTGTACAGGATGAAAAATTGGTGAATAAGTAGATAAGTCCATAATGAAAAGGGATAATAAAGCTAAACCCTAAACAAATTTGAAGAAATTTAAAAACTTACTAATAGCTCGTACCGATAGGTCTTCGAGCGGATGAAAACGCGAAACTCGGACCAAATAGATCTTCGAGTGAATAATTAAATTAAATAAAATAAAATAAAATAAAATAGCCAGAAAATCCAACGGTAGACCGGTTTCGTCCTATTTGGGACTCGTCAGTACCGTGCGGGAAATCTGGCTTGCGACTATAACACCGAATAGAGAAACTAAGCCTAAATATTAAAAATTTCAAAACGAGTTGCATAGCAACGGAAAGCCGAATAGGGGGAGAGTGGTGGAGATTATTATATACGTAATGTTAAGTTAAAAGGAACCACCTATGGACTGCATTGTACAGGATGAAAAATTGGTGAAGATCTATTTGGTCCGAGTTTCGCGTTTTCATCCGCACGAAGACCTATCGGTACGAGCTATTAGTAAGTTTTTAAATTTCTTCAAATTTGTTTAGGGTTTAGCTTTATTATCCCTTTTCATTATGGACTTATCTACTTATTCACCATTTTTTCATCCTGTACAATGCAGTCCATAGGTGGTTCCTTTTAACTTAACATTACGTATATAATAATCTCCACCACTCTCCCCCTATTCGGCTTTCCGTTGCTATGCAACTCGTTTTGAAATTTTTAATATTTAGGCTTAGTTTCTCTATTCGGTGTTATAGTCGCAAGCCAGATTTCCCGCACGGTACTGACGAGTCCCAAATAGGACGAAACCGGTCTACCGTTGGATTTTCTGGCTATTTTATTTTATTTTATTTTATTTTATTTAATTATTCACTCGAAGATCTATTTGGTCCGAGTTTCGCGTTTTCATCCGCTCGAAGACCTATCGGTACGAGCTATTAGTAAGTTTTTAAATTTCTTCAAATTTGTTTAGGGTTTAGCTTTATTATCCCTTTTCATTATGGACTTATCTACTTATTCACCAATTTTTCATCCTGTACAATGCAGTCCATAGGTGGTTCCTTTTAACTTAACATTACGTATATAATAATCTCCACCACTCTCCCCCTATTCGGCTTTCCGTTGCTATGCAACTCGTTTTGAAATTTTTAATATTTAGGCTTAGTTTCTCTATTCGGTGTTATAGTCGCAAGCCAGATTTCCCGCACGGTACTGACGAGTCCCAAATAGGACGAAACCGGTCTACCGTTGGATTTTCTGGCTATTTTATTTTATTTTATTTTATTTAATTTAATTATTCACTCGAAGATCTATTTGGTCCGAGTTTCGCGTTTTCATCCGCTCGAAGACCTATCGGTACGAGCTATTAGTAAGTTTTTAAATTTCTTCAAATTTGTTTAGGGTTTAGCTTTATTATCCCTTTTCATTATGGACTTATCTACTTATTCACCAATTTTTCATCCTGTACAATGCAGTCCATAGGTGGTTCCTTTTAACTTAACATTACGTATATAATAATCTCCACCACTCTCCCCCTATTCGGCTTTCCGTTGCTATGCAACTCGTTTTGAAATTTTTAATATTTAGGCTTAGTTTCTCTATTCGGTGTTATAGTCGCAAGCCAGATTTCCCGCACGGTACTGACGAGTCCCAAATAGGACGAAACCGGTCTACCGTTGGATTTTCTGGCTATTTTATTTTATTTTATTTTATTTAATTTAATTATTCACTCGAAGATCTATTTGGTCCGAGTTTCGCGTTTTCATCCGCTCGAAGACCTATCGGTACGAGCTATTAGTAAGTTTTTAAATTTCTTCAAATTTGTTTAGGGTTTAGCTTTATTATCCCTTTTCATTATGGACTTATCTACTTATTCACCAATTTTTCATCCTATTTCAATTACTACTGCGTAGGACTTTTTCCTGGGTGTTAAATCAACCTGCTTTTAATCCCAGATGTAAAGAAATGTATTACAGACAATTAGCCAATGATACGCTTCGCATTTTCTGACGTCATGGGTGCCGAGAAGTCTGGAAATTCGCCGAAAAACTCGATTTCCACCATTTCGACTTCTTTTTATAATAATTCAAAGACCACGTAACCGATTTTGATGAAATTTTCTGTACTTGCTATAAAATGTTAGCTCTTTCTAATGAACCATTAATTAGCCATAGCTAAAATTTCGTGCAACCAACACTTTAAGTTTAACATCGTCTGGTCTGTGACGTGGTGACAGGTATAGGTTACCAACAATTAGTGTAGCATGATTCGCTGTTTTTTCTTGTACAAATACACTTTCTTTAAGTTCTACCAGATCGGTTTGACGAAGGATTGTAAAATATTTTTCTATTGCAATAAGAGTTCCCCCACCAAATGCCGGCTCGTTGTTGGAAGAAGTTCTATCCGAGCGGAGTACCGTATAATAAGGGGGTATAAAATCTGTCGTAAAGTGGTTTTCTGTCAGCCAGGTTTCGGTTAGACATATAACATCGTAATCATTGAGTAATATATTTGAATAAATTTCATTTGACTTTGTGCGGAGACCGCGTACATTTTGAAAATATATATTTAGGTTATTTCTTAATTTATTGTTCGTCATCGGTAGAGCTGGCACCAGGTTTAGAGGACTTTATTTTAGAAGGACTGATTTCCAAAGGCGGAACCGTACTCTGAGCGCCAGTCCTATCTATAATATCCTTGCCAAATTAACCAAATCAATTTCACTTCTGCAGAAGGTATCGACTAATAATTTAATTTCTTTATTTGCCATCTTTATTAAAAAGGCAAAAAGATATATTTATAGAAACACTGTTTTTTCTTTGCATCCTTCTAAAACATGAGACACTTTCCTTTATAGATTACGGATCAAGTTTAGCTATGCCGTTAATTCTATGGGTTTATGTGTAATAATAGAAATAGTGTCATCATTTATAAAAATGTAAAAACTCAGATAAAGGTGGAACAAATGTTCGAATTTCATTCGTCCGAACCGCCGAAATAATAAATGTTTCAATTGTTCGAATTGGACAACTTGTTTTTTTCATTCGTCCGAATCGATAGCACATGGAGGAATAGTAACAGGAGAATTTTTGTCGAGGGAAGCTCTGATTTGACCCGTGATTTGAGTACCCCACAAGTGGGAGAGTGGGGTGGGTTGAAAACGTGGGGAGCGCATCCTGGGAAAATCTTCTTACCAAGCAGTCCCCTTTAGCTGGCGCCATCTAGATTAAAAGAAATACCTGGAAAGAAAAAACTTAAATTACCAATAAATTTAAATTATGCATTAGTAATTAAATAGTCTTACCTCTTTCAATTCTTCTTTGCTGCACCTTGGTAGGTCTTTTTGAAATTTTCATTTTGTGGTAATTATGATCGCTCAGCTCCATAATTACTATAACTAAATTTCTTGAAAAATAAAAAAATTAAAACTTCTGAGAAACCGTTACACGTTTTCAAACAACGCGTTATTTATTTTCGTGGATCACTTCTTTTAGTTGTGGAGAGATGGCGTGAAGTCGCGTTACGAACAACCCGCGTGACAATCCGGTACCAGGATAACCCCCTTTTTTACACCCCCCTTACTCTCCCGTTTGTGGGGGTAACTTGTTACGGATGGGGGCCCAGAATCATCGGACAAAAGTCCTCCTGTTACTATTCCTCCATGGATAGCATCACTTGTCCGAATTCTGTCGCTAAATTAGTATTTCTTATTGCTGTTTTCAATAATAAACGGATATAAGCATTATAATGTCTAATCATTTTATCCTATTATGTCCATTTTTCCTTTGGCCGATATAGTAAGTGGGAATTGCGTTGAATGTTGTGGATATTTTAGGTTAGGGTAGGGTAGGTTAGGTTCACGTTAATGTTACTACTTTCTTATATTAACAATATTAAAAAAAAAAAACAATTCCTAATGTCCGAAAAAACGGACAAACGATTATTCGAACAAATGAAATTCGCCAGTAAAGTTAACATAAATTGAACGACTAAATCACCAACAAAAGTTGTGATAAATTTTTCGGGCATATGAAATACGTTTTCGGACATACAATCCTGTTTTCCGTCATTCGGACAAATGATCATTCGGACATTTGTACCATCGTTCGGACGAATGAAATTCGAACAAATGTACACAAATCCTGTGAATGGGTTTATTTGTTACATTAGAAGGATAAAAATTAATAGTTAACATGTGGTATATATTTCCAAGACAAAACAGTATCTGATAATAAAACATAATTGTTATACATAATGAAATTGGGGACCTATGTGCACAAGGTAAAATCGGAATACTGGCTGGTTATACCCCGAAATAAATCGTACTACTTACGGTTACTTATATGCGCGTGCTAGTTGATGACTGATGTCAGTCTTGGATGTGATGGCAATTAGCAAGTCCATTCGTGCTTATTTTGAGGATTGACGAGTGAGCGAATTCAAATAGTTTTTCGCGATCGCGCATCTTCTAACTTCCAATCAATTATTCAGACAGAAAGAATCTCGTGAACATCGTTCGTCCAGCGCACAGAGAGAGCGCCTTTATTCACGTCTCCTTCCAATGTTGCTGCCTTTCTTGAGTTCTTTCATTGTGAAACAATCGGGGGGAAAAACCCCAGTTGAATTCGGCACTTATTGGTCAGCAACTTTTTCTCCGTGTTTTGTAACTATCCTTTTATGGTATCCACTTTACCACCGCACTCGCGCGAGGGGGTAAAATAACCAGCTAGAGAGTATTTTCCAGCCAGAATTGTTTTTAGGGTTCCAAGAATAAAGTAATGGTAGCAAAAGTAAATAGAACTAATATGTAGTGATAAAGTAAAAGGTAACAAAAACTGTTACAAACACTTTTCACAATAAAAAGATATTTAACTGTAAAAGAAAATAACCTTTAATAGGCCATTATTAGGTTTGAACCCACATATTTTGTATTAAGTGCCAGTTTATTTTATTGCAACAGCTGACAGCTCAATACAAAATATCATGTGCTTTATAATCTCCATGGAAAATCTCCTGGCCCCAATTTCTAAGTAGTACACTCGAGGAGGCCCGCGACTAAAATAACCTTGGAAACAAGTTACTCTTGATGCTACAATCGCTACCGAAATCTGGTGCTCTGCTTGTTGATTGGCTCTTTATATTGTCGTGTGAACCCATATTACAGCAACGTTGAACCATATTATTAAATAAGGAAATGAAATAGGTTTATATCCATTTACTGTAGATTAGTTTATCTAATTATTATATTCTACCACGGTTTCTTATAGCTTTGAAATTTTGGATATTCTGTATTTTTGGGCCTATATCCACCAGAATAGATTCGCTTTCCGCTTAGAGTTGTAGGAAGGTGCTTCATCTAAGTATATTGGGGAAATATATTGGCTACCGAAGCCCAAAACGTAAGGCGAAAAAGTAAAATAACAAAAATTATAAAATTAATTTCAAATGGACACTCAGGTTTACGATATCGTCCACAATGGAAATATTAATAAAAATCCGCTATGCTAATACCCAGGTCATCTAGCTACTTTTAATGCCTTTAAATCAGGTGGCCAGGTTAAATTACATAGAAGGATAGTGGTAAGCCCTACATACCACGTGAGACAACAGCTCCATACACTTACTACTACCGTTAATCTTTACAAGTGTTTATGGAAAGGGGAAAATGAAGAACTCCGGGAAAACCCATTTAGCCAGTGGGGTGAGAACTTGCAAACTCTACGTAGTAGGAGTTGTTCCGAGTTTTCAACAAGATCCACAAACAAGAGGTGGATTGAGTCCAACGCAAAAAATTATCTCAACAAAGTCAATAAATACATTCTTTGCTAAACTCAACATGATTTATCTTTTTTGAAAGTATTCAGTTTTAAGTTTCAAAAAACTAAAAGCACTTTTTTAAAACACACCAAAACATCTGGCTTAAACCAGTCAACCCTGAAACCAATTTACTTCAAAATTCGAATAGCCAATGATCGACGGAGCACTTTACGTCAGCTTCACGTGGTCGACAAAAATAGATTGCTTACAGCCGAGCCCTTCGAATTTAGCCTCGAGACGGTACGTTGGGCCTGGCCTAATTAGATTAATGTAGGCGGCTGTGGTCGATCCGAACACGATTTTTAGCCTCACCACTAAACGAGCGTTAACGTACCTCAACTGATCTTCTAAGTACGTGGATTAATGACGACCTAGACAAATTTGGTGAAGAACATTTTACATTTTCCAAGAATTTAACTAAAAGAACTAATCAGCGTTTCTTCAATCAGTTTTCGGGTACGTTTATATTCCATTCACTTATTAATCGCCCGAGGGTAGCCACTCACTGCCCGCTGACAAAACGACAGCGACCATTGGTAACCAAGTATTACGAAAAAACCACGCCAATTTCAGAATACCTGATAACTGAATTATACACTTCGTTTAGCCACTTAGGTAAAAATCAGTTCTTTATATATTATTTTATTAAGGAACTAATCCTGTAGTCCTTTAAAACAGTGCCGCAAATTGATCTGGTGTCGCACACTGGTCTCGCTTTGATTGATATTAATTTAAAAAAATTTATGAACGAGTAACGAAGCGAAATTATTCATTTTAGTTGTGCAAGCTTGCTTGAGTTTAGAGTGATTTATCCATCGTATTGAAGTTTTAATTTCTTTTCAAATTGTGTAATTAATGATTGGAATTCGCTCTCCAATGATATTGTAACCAAAAAGAATTATCTTAAATTCCGCTAAACATTTTCCCTATTTTACAACGTCGATTTTTAAAATATGATCTTTATTGTATTTTTTTATCTATATTATTTTGTTATATTGACTATTTGTCTTTCTGCACATTAGCCAGCCTTTCGCTTCGCAGTTGATGTTCAATAAATAAATAAATAAATAACTTTTAAAAACATCATGATATCCCGAAAATTTCAAACTTCTGATCTTTTTCCATTTCCACTTATTTATGGTTAATTTTAATGAATTATTGAATTAAAAGTGATAACAAAATTGAAACAACAGTCCATAAATATCAATCGGAGACATGAGCCAAACAACAGAGATAAAGTTGAGCAGCTGCAGCCAATGAGATAGTTCGGGCAAGACAAGGAGCGTGGGAGACAAATCAAAATAAAATCTTCGTATTCGCTTCTTGTTATCTTCGCGAGAGATTCATTTCTCTCAATCTCCTTAGAAAACATAGTCTTAGTTGTCATAGAAACATCGAAGATGAATTGTAAAAGTATATCGTTTTCTAAGTCAGCTAAATAATTGAATTCCCAAACATTGCTATACATACCAAATCGAATCGCGCAAAAGTGCTCGTCTGTCCCTACTTTAAATGGCGTTCATTTCATAGATGCATATTTTTGTGTTTTTTTCTGAGCTAAACAAACAAACTAGCGATGTTTTACGGGCCGTTTTCTTTCTCCCTTTCAGTGGTAAGTTCTAAACGTTTTCAATGTATCTTTCAATGGTAAGTTCTAAACGTTTTCAATGGATCTTTCAATGGTAAGTTCTAAACGTTTTCAATGTATCTTTCAATGCTAAGTTCTAAACGTTTTCAATGTATCTTTCAATGGTAAGTTCTAAACGTTTTCAGTGTATCTTTCAATGGTAAGTTCTAAAATTCTTATCAGGTTCCATTGGTTTCGCACTTCATAAACTTTGGAATCAAACAATCGAATATTCGTAATTAAAATGAAATATATTATAATTACAATTAAAATTAGAACCTTCCATTCACTTTTTATCCACTTTCCTTGAAAGATAAAACAAAGCTTACTTACGATTGATATTCACGATTGAGAGAGGAGCCGGAATCGAAGGTAAACGTACTTTAGAACCTGAAAACGTTCTTGATATCATACACTATAATAAAAATGTGTCAATAATTGAAAAATGACTAAACCTATTTAGAGTTAACATATGGTAGAAAATTTTAACAAATTTCATTTTAATAACATTTAATTTAATCGCATGTCTAGATTTAAAATAAGATTAATAAAATGGTAGGTAGGTTAGGATTGTAGATGTAGTCGTGTTGTTCACAGACTGTTTTCACTCACGTTATCCCTGTTGAAAAAATAATCATATTTTATGGAGATTCTTATGTTACTAGATATTGGATTCATTTGTAATGATTAAATGCGCTTGTTTAGTTTGTTTGTTGAAAACAAGAGTCTTTAATTAGTTAGATTAACTAAAGCCTTAGGCCAATAGGTTTGATATTGATTATTCAAAACTCTTTACATATTTTCATTTTCTAGCAAAGTCTTAATAGCGTAGCCTTTATTTAGGTAGAACTCTTCATTGCAAATATAATTTAAACATAAGCTACTGGCTCTAAAATTATTTTTCTCGTATATGCAACACAATTAATTCACGGTCTGTTAAAAATGTATCGGTGTACGTCTCAAAATGATTTAATGGGTTTCACCAAAATAATAACACTAGTAACAGAAATAAAGTCAGAATTAACATTCAAGTTTTAAAATATATACATTTGCATATAATCATTTACATTGAAGGCTTTAAAAGTCATGGCGAGCTTTCGAACCGTAGTTCCCTTTCAGGTTAATTCACAATAACAATTGTGCGCATTCTTCAAAGTTGTTTTCTATATATATCTATAAATATAGTTATTTATATGTCTAAAGGTGTCTTATCTTGATTAATATTACCGCGGTTTTCATAAATACAGATTCTTTGAAGTTTCGTTTTAAGCAATTTTCTTCTTTGGTTAATATTTTTAAATTTTCCCATTCAATATTATGATTACAATTTTTATTTAAATGATATGCTATATAAAGAACATCCCAGGTAGCACGAGCACGTGAATATTAGGTTGATATTTAGTATTCATCGTTTATATTCCGTGTTGAGTAAAATATATACGTCGTTTCAACGTGTTAAGTTAGTATATAAGACACTTATTCAGTCATGTGTTTCACAATTGAAAAATTATTTATGAATATAACACATAATCAATAAATGTATTGTATCCCAAAACTTTATTCCATCTAGTATTAGAAGAAAACTCATCGTGAAATGTGTACTTTTCATCACATAATTAAGGAAATTAAACAATTAATGCACGCAAAATAATCAATAAATGCACGCAAAATAGCCAATTAATGCACCCGGAATAGCCAATTAATGCACCCGAAATAGTCAACTAATGCACAGAAACGAACTTATTATTGCACACACAATAACCAATGAATTTACACCAAATAACCTATTATGTACAAAATATACAATTAATGCACGCAAAATAACCGATTGACCAACCAAAAAAAACCGATTGACAAACAAAATCAAATGGCAATTAATGTACGCGAAATAATACCTGAATTCACGGAAACTAACCGCTAAATACACAAAAAAATAACTCTTAATACACGCAAAATCGCTGATTAATACGGGTTATTTAAATAAAAAACGCGGTTATTGTTTTCAAACTTAATGCTATTTGAACTTAATATGCGCTTTTTTTATCTAAATGTACGCGTAATTTAACACTTAAAAACTACGTGGTGAATTACGTGCTAACTGGTGACATGATCATCGTTTACCAAACGTGATTCGTATACGTTTTAAAAACCTCGATACAACACGTAATATGTACGTGATGGTGCTACCTAGGATGGAGATTATATTTCAGCGTTTGGTTCAATGAACCCGAGATTTTTCATTGAGAGAATTCGATATATAACTTTCCTGATGAATTTCAAAGGCCATATAATAATAATAAACAGCTAATTTAAGTGTTAAAAAAATTTTGTTTCATCATTTTACATTGAGACCAGAACTAAGAAGTTGAATCCCTGATACCGCTATTGGGTCGAGTTAGCGTAGGGAGCTGTTGACCACCCTCCCATGCACGCATTGTAACTTGTCCACCTATTTAAAGGCATTATAAGTCGCTAGATGAAGGGTTTTACCCGAGATCTTTGGTTTATCCTTTCCTATTGTGGAGACTTGTGTATTAGCTTAGTTGATTATTACTATTATTATAATTATCTAATACTGACATCTTCCGACGAAACACCTATATGACGTTTGTTTTTCTGAATTGTTTGAGAGGGGTTTTGTACACTTGGGGTGTTGTTTCAAACCGTTTCAACACTGTTTGTACACTTTTTTATGAGTCGAAATTTGACACTGTTAGGGGTGTTTTATTACCCTTTTTTCGAAGATATCAAACCCCATATTAACACCTTCACGATATATTTCTTAAAAATACGGTGTAAAAAATGAGATTTAAAACTCCTTTTCCAGACTATTTAAACACTTTTTAAAAATCCTTGGTTTGTGACACAAAATATTTCCAATATTCCAATAACCGTGTAATAACACACCTTTAAAGAGGCATTTTGCACCTTGTAAGCGTTAAATCACACCTTTAGAGGTGTTAATACGCCCATTTCAAGCGTAAAATCACACCCATGAAGGAGTTTAAAGCCCTTTCAAAGAGTTATATAACTCCTTTAAATAATAAAATTACACTTTTAAAGGTGTAAATGCGCACTTTAAAAAGTGAGAGTGCACCCGGTAAGAGTTAAATAACACCTTAAGAGGTGTAAATAAGCCATTTTAGAGAATAAAATCACACTTTTAAAGGTGTAAATGCGCACTTTAAACGATAAAAATTACACCTGATGAGAGTTGAATCACAACTCTAGAGATGTAAATACGTTCTTTTAAAGAGTAAAATCACACTTTTAAAGGTGTAAATGCGCACTTTAAACGATAATAATTACACCCGATGAGAGTTAAAACACAACTCTAGAGATGTAAATACGCAACGCAACAACGAACCGGCTACACCTAAAATCCAATTTTAACTACGATAATGAGCAATAATGCCCGGGCGTTTAATACCGAAAACCAACCCCGGCAAAAAGTATTCTTATCTGATCAAAAATAGAATGACGGAGAGATAAAATATGTATAAAAACTCTGATTATTGATAGCTAAGAACAAAAAAATACCTTCATCGCAGTTTTCTTAAGGGATCACCCTCGATGAAGATATTACTTAAGGCGTAATGGCTGATCATGAGAATCATGAGACCAGCTCTGTTATATAGAATTCAGTTATGTTGATACGCTTTGCGCGATGGTGAAATTTGAGGTTATGGATCATTTCATTGGCCCAGGCGTTGTAGATTTAATGGTGTTATTTAACAATTAAAAAGGGCGTATTAACACTTTTGATGGTGTGATTTAACTCTTCTAAAGGTAGTATTAACACTTTCAAAGGTGTGATTTAACTCTTAATTAAGGGCGTATGAATTCAATTCATTCAATTATTTTATTAAATATATCTTTGAAGGTTACATGTGTTGTAGGGCTAAGTCATAATTGACTTGTAAGCCCTTGCGTGTTGTTCTCTTATTTTTATAATTTTAGCAATATTAAAAAAAAAAACAATATAAAAAATAACAAACATAAGAAAACGAAAAAAATGATTGCATTAACTCTTTTAAAGGTGTGATTTAACTCTTAATAAAGGGCGTATTAACACTTTCAAAGGTGTGATTTAACTCTTAATAAAGGGCGTATTTACAGTTTTAAAGGTGTGATTTAACTCTTAATAAAGGGCGTATTAACACTTTCAAAGGTGTGATTTAACTCTTAATAAAGGGCGTATTAACACTTTTAAAGGTCTTATTTAACTTTTTAAAAGCGCGTATTAACACTTTCAAAGGTGTGATTTAACGCTTTAAAGATGCGTCATAACTGATTAAAAGTGCGTTTACATGTTATAGGATATATTGTTTCACAAACTGTGGAGAGTGCTTAGAACCGGTTTAATTGTTTGGTTAAGGTGTTGAATCTGTATTCGACTCGTCAAATTGAATGTAAATGGTGTTAGAACTGTGTGAAACGAATCCCAATTTCTTGGAATGTTTATCTTATTTAAACATTTGTATAGTGTTAAGTCACACTATTTTTACACCTTTAAAAAGTAACTCCGTTTTGGGAGATTGACTATTTTGCTGAATTTCTGAACTGTCTGAACTGCTGAATTTAGAAGGAAACCTTCTATAAATCCTATTATCTGAACTTTTTGACTATTTTGCTGAATGCTGAATTTCTGAACTCGAAATTTCAAATCGCTTCATTTCGGCTTCTATACGGTTTCTGAACGGTTTCTTTTCGGTTCTTCGTCAGGTCTAGACGAAGCCCCCGAACGGGTATGGCGAAACTAGTCGTCTCCTTTTAATTAAAGTAACTTTATTATACATTATGTAGATCTCTTATTTCGTTTTAACCGTATAGTACTACTTAAAACCTGATATGGAACCACATCGAGGTATTTACATTTATTTTCCTTTTTCCCGCTTTCTTCTGATTTGGTCTTTTTTTATATCAAATTTCCATGGCAACCACAACTTAGAGTAATTCTCGATTTTCAAACGGCTGTTGCGAGATTGATTTAGACAAAACTGCAGTTAGGCCTACTCATATTTTATGGATGCTTTAAAACTGACCACTCTGGTTTTCTAAATTACGTACGCTGTGCAATGAGTTCGCCAACTAAAAATATATATTGGTCACAAGGGCTGTGTTTTAAGTAGTACTATGACACGTATCACCATAAAAAAATCATTAATTTACCACCTTTACAACCCGAGCTACACTGCAAATCTTTTGAACACCTAAAAGACGTTTAAAGAACGCCTGTAGAACGCCAAAAAGTAAAACCAAATTGGAGCATCTGACATCTGTTGAACGCTTGGGCAGATGTACTCTTAGCGTTTATTAGGTGTAATAAAGTGCACTCTAGGTGTACGTCAGACGATATTTATCCGTTTCCACAAGTGTTCTTTTCGGAACACCTAGAGAACAATAGTGAAACCAAATTGGAGCATCTGTAATGCTTACAGAACATCGGACATCTGCTGAACGCCAACCGAAAAAGCACCAGAACACTAAATAAACACAAAGGGAACACTTAACGAAGGCATGCAGCTCAATGCTTTAGCTCCTTGATCACTGTTAACAATTACTGTTAAATTTTTAGTAATTTACCTGGAAAATTCATGCAAACTTAACAAGTAAAAACCGTTTGCTACAGTATATATAATGTACATTTGGATGTATAAAGTGCAATTAACAGTATTTTAAAAATAGAACCTTCAAAGTAATAACCGGTTGTGACAAGGAATTACGCTGTTGTTATAGGCATAACCAAAATAAATTTAAATATCAGTTATTACATGGTAAGTATGTACATAAGTGACCTAAGCAAATTTTTTATGTTAATAGGAATTTTCGATTTAAATATATAAAAGTAAATTATTGAATGAACTAATTTATTTCAAAGACGTGGTACACCTATATAGAATTAAAACAACTTAAGTTAACAAAATTTACTAAAAATAGATTCACAATTTTTACAGTGGTTAAATTACAATGCTGCCCACAAACCCCACATTGGTTAACATCAATTACATTTACTTTTTTTTAATTTCAACAAAATGTAACTTTTATGGCTATTTAAAATTTAATAATTCATATAATATTACACAAATTCTACCAGTTTAATATTCGTCAATCTTGATTTTCATAAATACTGCAAAAATATGTTTTATAATTGAAACTCTTCAATGTCTTCTTTGAGTGTACTGCAGCTAAACAATAAAATAATTTTAATAAATTAAGCACTATAGGGTTTAAGGCGGGTTTTTTGTCTTCCAAAAGTTATGATTAAATGCAATTGCAAAAAATAGAGAAAAGATTTAAATGACTACTAAAATTTCAAAATAAAAAAATCCTAATTATTTTTTTTAAATGGTGCCTTACACAATAGGTGATCACAGACCAATAAAGAACTATACTTAAAGGCAACTTCCCTTAAATTGCAGGCTATAAACACTGAAGCTTATAGTTGCGTTGGTTAAAAAAAAGTGGTTAATTATGTTTTGGGTTCAATAATTGCGATTCTGGGTTAAAATTTGAATATATTAAGGTTATCACATAGAAGAAAGCTTCAATGAAAAATTTCTATCTCTTACCATAAATAATGGGTGAACACAGAATAACTTCCCTTGCATTTAATTCTGGAAACACTGAATCTGCGTTCAACACAAAACTTTAATTATTGCAAATTTTTCACCAAATATATGTTACCGCTTTATTTTTTAACCTACACAGCTAGTCAGACTTGGGTAAGGTTGTTTTTAATGAGGGTTCAATTACAATTGAAAAAAAAGCTTAAAAAGATTTTAATACTCTGCACCCTATATCACTTATTTAAAAGCTCAAACAATTTTGTTTTTTCAAATGTGATTGAACCCTCACTAAAAACAACCTTCCACAAGTCTGAATCGCTGGGTAGGTTAAAATGAAAATGGTGAAATTGTTTTTGAGTTCAATAATTCTGGTTCAGTGTGAAAAATTTGCATAAATTAACGGTTATGCGTTGAACAATCTTCAGTGTTTTCAGAATTAAACTTAATGGAAATTGCCTTTAAATATATTTCAAAATAATCATTATCAGTCTGTGTCCACTTATTGATTATGGTAGGAGATGGGTAATTTTCATTTAGGTAGTTTTTTTTTAAATTTGAGTTTGAAATTTTGATACCCTATACCATTTATTTAAAAGCTCAAGCTATTTTTTTTTTTCAAATGTGTTTGAACCCTCACTAAAAACAATCTTCCCCAAGTCTGACAGGCTGTGTAGGTTAAAAATGAAATGGCTAAATATTTTTGGTTTCAATAGTTGTACTTCTGGGTAAAAATTTGCATTTATTAAAAGGTATCGTGTTGAACGGTCCCGGAGCTTCAGTGTTTTTAGAATTAAATGTAGGGGATTTTACCTTTAAATATAGTTGAAAATAGTCATTGTTAGACTGTGTTCACCAATTGGTTATGGTAGGAGATAGAAAATTTTCATTTAGACCACTAGGCTGTATTTTTAAACCGAATTCCAGACTCATTTCAATATTAATTTTAAAGATATTTTTTTAAATACTCTTATTACTGTCTTAAGTTAATATTTTTTACAATTGATCTAAACGGAATTGTAGCTGAAAATATCAGGGGCTGCTAGGAGTTAGTTTGATCGGGTTTTACCCGCTAATTCCGAAAAAGGTTATACACCATAACTAAACTAACTTCTTGCCGGCACTCGCTAGGAAGTCAAGTTTACTCCTAAAAGATGTATTGCAAATATTATTTTTAGACTATTGTGAAGTTAAGATGAGTTTATTTTACACTGCGCTTTTTAATTTCATCTAAGTGAGTTATGCTGCATTTTATTTTCGAATTCAAGTTGTTTTAAGATCATAACTTGAAAGGTATATTTTACCCTAAATTATTGCAATTATGCTTATACTAAACTTGATCGAAACGTAAATGTAGTTGCCATAGTTAAGAAATAATTAAGTATTATCAGAGTGTAAAAAGTCAAAATATGACCAATTTAAGACCAATAAAACTTATTCAACTTTAGTTTGAAGTTTTCTTTTCAGACTATAATTCATATCGAAAATACTTTTATCTTCAATAATATGGAAATTTGCATATTTTCCCTTTAATTCTGTCAATTTTAAAACTTAATATAAGTAGAAATGTAACGTAGTAATAAAGACTAATTTATTATATATTTATATATATAAGACCTCTGCGAGCTATATTTGGTCAGCAAATTTTTACACGCATGAGGTGTGTTTTGTCTAACGTGTGTTATATTTTGATGTTTCGCAAATATCTGTTTATTTCCGTCTACTCTAAGACTTAATTCTTAATTATCCTAGTTCCATACTAAAAAAGTCTCCTATTTTAATAAGATCTTTGTTATTATCAACAATAATCAAAACACATTTGAATCTTATTTGTTTTAAAATACAGACATCAAATTTTAATGTTTCAGAACTACGATTCCAAAATTTTAGACTCGATGTAAACCTTTTTGGAATTTAAAATTCGTACTTCAATATACGTTAAATATTTATTTTATACCATACTTAAGAGCTTTTCTAAGGCTAAAATAAGGATTTTCTACTATTTTAATTAAAACATGCTTTAGGCTTTAAATTTAAACCTTCTTTAAGACCCTTTTAAATGTTACACGAAAAGGAGATTAGTAACCAAAATTTATCTTTAATTCAGTCAATTTTAAAACTTATTAAGGGCTTAAAATAAGTCGAAATGTATCGTAGACATTAAGACGTTTTAAGATATTAATAAGACTTTTGTGAGTGATATATTTAGTCTGCAAATTTTATACACGCGTGAGGTTTGTTTCAGTCTTAAATGTGGTCTATTTTGATTTTTAAAAAATATCTGTTT